>NC_134361.1:93710934-94333943 GCF_048569485.1 Anomaloglossus baeobatrachus | reverse complement strand
GAGGGAGGAGAGAGAGAGAGAGAGAGAGAGAGAGAGAGAGAGAGAGAGAGACAGAGGGAGGGGGAGAGAGAGAGACAGAGAGGGAGGGGGAGAGAGAGAGAGTGAGAGAGAGACAGAGAGGGAGGGGGAGAGACAGGGACAGAGAGGGAGGGGGAGAGAGAGAGAGAGAGAGAGACAGGGACAGAGAGGGAGAGAGAGAGAGAGAGAGAGAGAGAGAGAGACAGGGACAGAGAGGGGAGGGGGGAGAGAGAGACTCACACAGAGAGGGAGGGAGAGAGAGAGAGACACAGAGGGAGGGAGAGAGAGACACACACAGAGAGGGAGGGAGAGAGAGAGACACAGAGGGAGGGAGAGAGAGAGAGACACAGAGAGGGAGGGAGAGAGGGAGACACACACAGAGGGAGAGAGACAGAGAGAGAGAGAGAGAGACAGAGAGGGAGGGGGAGAGACAGAGAGAGAGAGAGAGACAGAGAGGGAGGGGGAGAGAGAGACAGGGACAGAGAGGGAGAGAGAGAGAGAGAGACACACAGAGAGGGAGGGAGAGAGAGAGAGACACACAGAGGGAGAGACAGAGAGACAGAGAGACAGAGAGACAGAGAGGGAGGGGGAGAGAGAGACAGGGACAGAGAGGGAGGGGGAGAGAGAGAGAGACACACAGAGAGGGAGGGAGGGAGAGAGAGAGAGACACAGAGAGGGAGGGAGAGGAGAGAGACACACACAGAGAGGGAGGGAGAGAGAGAGACACACACAGAGAGGGAGGGAGAGAGAGAGACACACACAGAGAGGGAGGGAGAGAGAGACACACAGAGAGGGAGGGAGAGAGAGACACACAGAGAGGGAGAGAGAGATAGACACACAGAGAGGGAGGGAGAGAGAGAGACACACACAGAGAGGGAGAGAGAGAGACACACACACAGAGAGGGAGAGAGAGAGAGACACACACACAGAGAGGGAGAGAGAGAGAGACACACACAGAGAGGGAGAGAGAGAGACACACAGAGAGGGAGAGAGAGAGAGAGACACACCAGAGAGGGAGAGAGAGAGAGAGACACACAGAGAGAGAGAGAGAGAGACACACACAGAGAGAGAGAGAGAGAGACACACACAGAGAGAGAGAGAGAGAGAGAGAGAGAGAGACACACAGAGGGAGGGGGGAGAGAGACAGAGGGAGGGGAAGAGAGAGAGAGAGACAGAGAGAGGGAGGGGAAGAGAGAGAGAGAGAGAGGGAGGGGAAGAGAGAGAGAGACAGAGAGACAGAGAGACAGAGACAGAGAGACAGAGAGACAGAGAGACAGAGAGACAGAGAGACAGAGAGACAGAGAGACAGAGAGACAGAGAGACAGAGAGACAGAGAGACAGAGAGACAGAGAGACAGAGAGACAGAGAGACAGAGAGACAGAGAGACAGAGAGACAGAGAGACAGAGAGACAGAGAGAGAGACACAGGGACAGAGAGGGAGGGGGAGAGAGAGACAGGGACAGAGAGGGAGGGGGAGAGAGAGACAGGGACAGAGAGGGAGGGGGAGAGAGAGACAGAGAAGGAGAGAGAGACTGATCACCCGAGGCTGGTTTCTGGGCATGCTCAGTAGCGCAAGCAGGATCCTGTCTATCAGCATGCCAGCGTTCACATGCGTTTGCGTGCAGTATAGTCAGGATCCAGCAATTGTGCAGTATTTGGACGCAGCTCAAAAGCGCTACAGTCACTGGATCCTCACTATAACGCACGCAAACGCATGTGAACGCATGTTGACTCAATTCCATTGCAAATGCATTGAAATGAAAAAGCATTTGCACTGGATCCGTTTTTGAGTTAATAAAAAACGTTCAGGACGCATGTTAAAAAAAAATGTAGTGTGAAAGCAGCCTGAGAAAAGAAGCAACATGTCATTTATTTCTGCTTCCCCCCCCTTGCCTATCTCAATAGATAAGCAGCATGAAGAGAAGAAGGGAAAACAAACAAAAAAAAACAAAGACACTCGGCCCAGCCTTATAGATGTTTTACCCACAAAAAAAAAAATAATTAGATTTTGCTGCAATGGAAAGTTTGCAAGTGTGAACATACCCCAATGATCATTACGGTGCAAGCAGAACATCCATTAGAGACTGCTGTAAGTCTGTATATACAGCCCATAGTCATGGAGGCTGTGATGGGCTAATGGGGGAGGGGGACCCACATCCATTGTGGGATACTAGAATTAACTATACCCATTGATACAGTACTCACAAGAGCATTATTCACACACATCTTATTTTTCTGTTACACAAGTGTTACATTTATAGCTAAAATGCTGAAAGCTGACACTCACTGTGTGCTTTGATCCAAATACGTGATGACTCGATCTGCTTCTTCTTCTAAGCGCTTGCTTACATGATGGAGATATTCTGGGACCTGTAACATACAAAAAAAAATATTGCTAAAAAGAAAATACCAAGGAAAGCAGATGTAGAGTGGTTACTACTGTTTGAATTCATCATATGAAGAAGGGGAGGAAAAAAAACAAAGAAGGGAATTTTGTTTACTTACCGTAAATTCCTTTTCTTCTAGCTCTAATTGGGAGACCCAGACAATTGGGTGTATAGCTACTGCCTCCGGGAGGCCGCACAAAAGTACTACACTTAAAAGTGTAAGGCCCCTCCCCTTCTGGCTATACACCCCCCCCGTGGGAGCACGGGTCCCTCAGTTTTAGTGCAAAAGCAAGAAGGAGGAAAGCCAATAACTGTGTCAAAAACAAATTCAATCCGATAAACAATATCGGAGAAGGTAACTTATCAACATGAACAACATGTGCACCCGAAAAACAAATACCCTAAGAAAAAACAGGTGCGGGTGCTGGGTCTCCCAATTGGAGCTAGAAGAAAAGGAATTTACGGTAAGTAAACAAAATTCCCTTCTTCTTTTTCGCTCCTAATTGGGAGACCCAGACAATTGGGACGTCCAAAAGCAGTCCCTGGGTGGGTAAAAGAATACCTCGTGATCGGGCTGTCAGGCAGCCCTTTCTTACAGGTGGGCCACCGCCGCCTGCAGGACTTGTCTACCTAGGCTGGCATCCGCCGAAGCGTAGGTATGCACCTGATAATGCTTGGTAAAAGTGTGCAGACTCGACCAGGTAGCCGCCTGGCACACCTGCTGAGCCGTAGCCTGATGCCGTAATGCCCAGGACGCACCCACGGCTCTGGTAGAATGGGCCTTAGTCCAGAAGGAGTCGGAAGCCCAGCAGAACGGTAGGCGTGAAGAATTGGTTCCTTGATCCACCGCGCAAGGGTGGATTTGGAAGCTTGCGACCCTTTATGCTGACCAGCGACCAGGATAAAGAGTGCATCCGAACGGCGCAGAGGCGCCGTGCGGGAAATGTAGATCCTGAGTGCTCTCACCAGGTCCAACAGATGCAAACCCTTTTCAAATTGGTGAACTGGATGCGGACACAAAGATGGTAAAGTGATATCCTGATTGAGATGAAAGGAAGATACCACCTTGGGAAGAAACTCTGGAATTGGACGCAGTACTACCTTGTCTTGGTGAAACACCAGGAAGGGAGATTTGCAAGATAACGCCGCCAGCTCTGACACTCTCCGAAGAGACGTGACCGCCACCAGAAAAGCCACTTTCTGTGAAAGCCGAGAAAAGGAAATCTCCTTCATAGGCTCGAAAGGCGGCTTCTGGAGAGCAATTAGAACCTTGTTCAGATCCCAGGGTTCCAATGGCCGCTTGTAAGGGGGAACGATATGACAAACCCCTTGCAGGAACGTGTGTACCTTAGGAAGTCGCGCCAGGCGCTTCTGAAAGAAATACGGATAGCGCAGAGACTTGTCCTTTAAGGGAGCTAAGCGACAAACCTTTTTCCAACCCAGACTGCAGGAAGGAAAGAAAAATAGGCAATGCAAATGGCCAGGGAGAAACTCCCTGAGCAGAGCACCAAGATAAGAATATCTTCCACGTTCTGTGGTAGATCTTGGCGGAGGATGGTTTCCTAGCCTGTCTCATGGTGGCAACAACATCATGAGATAAACCTGAGGTCCCTAGGATCCAGGACTCAATGGCCACACAGTCAGGTTCAGGGCCGCAGAATTCAGATGGAAAAACGGCCCTTGAGACAGCAAGTCTGGACGGCCTGGTAGCCGCCCCACGGTTGTCCTACCGTGAGATGCCACAGATCCGGGTACCACGACCTCCTTGGCCAGTCTGGAGCGACGAGAATGGCGCAACGGCAGTCGGACCTGATTTTGCGGAGCACTCTGGGCAACAATGCCAGAGGTGGGAACACATAAGGTAGTCGGAACTGCGACCAATCCTGAACTAAGGCGTCTGCCGCCAGAGCTCGGTGATCGTGAGACCGTGCCATGAAAACCGGGACCTTGTTGTTGTGCCGTGACGCCATCAGGTCGACGTCCGGCATCCCCCAGCGGCGACAGATCTCCTGAAACACGTCCGGGTGAAGGGGACCATTCCCCTGCGTCCATGCCCTGGCGACTGAGAAAGTCTGCTTCCCAGTTTTCCACGCCTGGGATGTGAACTGCGGATATGGTGGATGCTGTGTTTTCCACCCACGTCAGAATCCGCCGGACTTCTTGAAAGGCTTGCCGACTGCGTGTTCCCCCTTGGTGGTTGATGTACGCCACCGCTGTGGAATTGTCCGACTGAATCCGGATCTGCTTGCCCTCCAGCCACTGTTGGAAGGCTCGCAGAGCAAGATAGACTGCTCTGATTTCCAGAACATTGATCTGAAGGGTGGACTCTCTCTGAGTCCACGTACCCTGAGCCCTGTGGTGAAGAAACACTGCTCCCCACCCTGATAGGCTCGCATCTGTCGTGACCACCGCCCAGGATGGGGGTAGGAACGACTTTCCTTTTTGACAATGAGGTGGGAAGAAGCCACCATCGGAGAGAGTCCTTGCTGCCTGAGAGAGGGAGACATCCCTGTCGAGGGACGTCGACTTCCCGTCCCATTGGCGGAGAATGTCCCATTGTAGAGGGCGCAGATGAAACTGCGCGAAAGGGACTGCTTCCATTGCTGCCACCATCTTCCCTAGGAAATGCATGAGGCGCCTCAAGGAGTGGGACTGGTTCTGCAGGAGAGATTGCACCCCTGTCTGCAGAGAGCACTGCTTGTCCAGTGGAAGCTTCACTATCGCTGAGAGAGTATGAAACTCCATGCCAAGATATGTTAGTGATTGGGTCGGGGTTAGATTTGACTTTGAAAAGTTGATAATCCACCCGAAACTCTGGAGAGTCTTCAGTGCCACGTTCAGACTGTGTTGGCATGCCTCTTGAGAGGGTGCCTTTATAAGTAGATCGTCCAAATACGGGATCACGGAGTGACCCTGCGAGTGCAGGACAGCTACTACTGCTGCCATGACCTTGGTGAAGACCCGAGGGGCTGTTGCCAGCCCGAAAGTAACGCTACGAACTGCAGGTGTTCGCTTCCTATAACGAAGCGTAGAAAACGCTGATGCTCTGGCGCAATCGGCACGTGAAGATAAGCATCTTTGATGTCTATTGATGCTAAGAAATCTCCTTGAGACATTGAGGCTATGACGGGAGCGTAGAGATTCATCCGGAACCTCCTGTTTTTTACGTGTTTGTTGAGCAACTTTAGATTCCAGGACGGGCCGAAAGGACCCGTCCTTCTTTGGCAACCACAAACAGATTGGAGTAAAAAACCGTGACCTTGTTCCTGAAGAGGAACGGAAGTCACCACTCCTTCCGCCTTTAGAGCGGCCACCGCCTGCAGCAGAGCATCGGCTCGGTCGGGCGGTGGGGAAGTTCTGAAGAAACGAGTTGGAGGACGAGAGCTGAACTCTATCCTGTACCCGTGAGACAGAATGTCCCTCACCCAACGGTCTTTGACCTGTGACAGCCAAATGTCGCCAAAGCGGGAGAGCCTGCCACCGACCGAGGATGCGGAGAGAGGAGGCTGAAAGTCATGAGGAAGCCGTCTTGGTAACGGTTCTTCTGCTGTCTTTTTTGGGCGTGACTGAGTCCGCCAAGAATCTGAGCCTCTCTGATCCTTTTGAGTCCTTTTGGACGAGGAGAATTGGGACCTGCCTGAGCCTCGAAAGGACCGAAAACCAGACTGACCCCTCCTTTGTTGGGGCTTGTTTTGTCTGTGTTGAGGTAAGGATGAGTCCTTACCCTTGGAGTGTTTAATGATTTCATCCAAACGCTCCCCAAACAATCGGTCACGAGAAAAAGGCAAACTGGTTAAGCACTTCTTGGAAGCAGAATCTGCCTTCCATTCTCTCAACCACAGGGCTCTGCGCAAAACCACGGAGTTGGCTGACGCCACCGCCGTACGGGCTCGTAGAGTCCAGGACAGCATTAATCGCGTAAGACGCGAATGCAGACATTTGAGAGGTCAATGGTGCCACCTGCGGGGCAGATGTATGTGTGACCGAGTCGACTTGTATAAGCCCAGCTGAAATAGCTTGGAGTGCCCATACGGCTGCGAAAGCTGGCGCCAACGACGCTCCAATAGCTTCATAGATGGATTTCAGCCAGAGCTCCATCTGCCTGTCAGTGGCATCTTTAAGTGCCGCTCCATCTTCTACTGCAACTAAAGATCTAGCTGCAAGCCTGGAGATTGGAGGGTCCACCTTGGGACACTGGGCCCAACCCTTGACCACGTCAGGGGGAAAAGGATAGCGTGTATCTTTAAGCCGTTTAGAAAACCGCTTCTCAGATAAGCGTGGTGTTTCTGGATTGCATCTCTAAAGTCAGAGTGGTCCAGAAAGGTGCTTAATTTACGCTTGGGATATCTGAAATGGAATTTCTCCTGCTGTGAAGCTGCCTCCTCCCGCAGGAGGAGCTGGCGGAGAAATATCTAACATCCTATTGATGGACGCTATTAAGATCATTCACTATGGCGTCACCATCCGTGTATCCAGATTGAGAGCGGTCCCAGGATCAGAATCTTGATCAGTTACATCCGCCTCATCACCCATAGATTCGTCCCGCTGGGATCCTGACCAGTGAGACGAAGTTGAGGGCCCCTCATAACAAGCCCTCTTAGGTTGTCTGGGACTGTTGTCCGAGTCAGAATCGTCACCCTGGGTGCATGTGACACCCCCGGAGCTTGGAAGTGTTTCCAGCTGAGGGGGACCAGGGAGCAATGATGCCACAGTGTCCATGGTCTGAGTTACTGGTCTAGACTGCAATGTTTCAAGAATCTTTGACATGGTCATAGACAATCTGTCAGCAAAAGCTGCAAACTCCGTTCCTGTCACCTGGACAGCATTCACAGGTGGTACACCCTGGGTCACGTCCAGCAGAGGCCCCGGCTGTGCAAGTTGCACAGGGGCCGAGCACTGCACACAATGGGGGTCAGTGGAACCTGCCGGTAGAGCAGCCCCACATGCGGTACAGGCAGCATATAATGTCTGTGCCTTGGCACCCTTGCGTTTTGCGGACGACATGCTGTTGCCTCCTTGTAATCTAGGAGGGTATATAGCCGAGAATCACCAGCGACCGTACAGTACAAAGTATTTGCAAACACAAAATACTCAGTATACAAACGGCACAAGTGGGGGTGAGCCCTTGAGGGCTGCTTACCGCCCGCTGAACAGCGGGTATGAGGCCGTAGAATCCCGTGTCTGGGTCTCCCCGTCTCCCCTCTGCAGCTCAGCATGCAGGCAGGAATGGCTGCCGGCGTTCTGTGAAGAGGGGCGGACCGTGGGCGTGCCACAAACAAAGTGCGGGAAACTGCGTCCTACTGTGCCTGGTGTGAGGGCTGGAGTATGTAAAAAAGACTCCAGCCCTCAGCGCTGATGCTCTGTACAGCGTCCCGCCCTCCTCCTGACTGGCAGGTGCGGAGGCGGGAACGAACGAACTAGGCCGCAAAAGCCGGGGACTGTAGTAATAAGCGCGGCCGTGATATATGCACGGTCAGCGCGGAAGTCCCCGGCGCACCACAAGTCCCAGCCGCGTCGCAGTCCCAGCGGCCGGCGCGACCGTTCTCCCTGAGTCTACC
Source organism: Anomaloglossus baeobatrachus (assembly GCF_048569485.1). Taxonomy (NCBI): domain Eukaryota; kingdom Metazoa; phylum Chordata; class Amphibia; order Anura; family Aromobatidae; genus Anomaloglossus; species Anomaloglossus baeobatrachus. The sequence continues at coordinate 94,325,980 of NC_134361.1, read as the reverse complement.
CACTCAGCTAAGCTGAAGTGAGGAAATGGCACAAGCGCAGCAGCGCTGTTGTCCCCGGCGCACTAACACACCCAGCAATACTGCGGTGTGCGCGCGTATGCACGGGGACACAGAGTACCTTGACGGAGCAGGGCCATGTCCCTGACGATACTCAGCTCCATATCCAGCGGCTTCTCCAGGGGCTGCGGATGGAGCACGGTCTCAGTGCCTGGAGACCGGTAAAATCCCACTTCGCCCAGAGCCCTAATGGGGATGGGGAAGGAATCAGCATGTGGGCTCCAGCCTCCGTACCCGCAATGGGTACCTCAACCTTAACAAGCACCACCGACAGAAAGTGGGGTGAGAAGGGAGCATGCTGGGGGCCCTGTATGGGCCCTCTTTTCTTCCATCCGACATAGTCAGCAGCTGCTGCTGACTAAATAGTGGAGCTATGCGTGCGTGTCTGACCTCCTTCGCACAAAGCAAAAACTGAGGGACCCGTGCTCCCACGGGGGGGTGTATAGCCAGAAGGGGAGGGGCCTTACACTTTTAAGTGTAGTACTTTGTGCGGCCTCCGGAGGCAGTAGCTATACACCCAATTGTCTGGGTCTCCCAATTAGGAGCGAAAAAGAAAATGAAACCCTACACTAATGTATATACAAAACATGACAGAGCATGTATGTGATGTATGAAAAAAGAAAGAATTTTGAGTCCATTTTTCTTAAAGGGGTTGTCCACTACTTGGACAACCCACCCCCCTTTTTACATTTTTACCCAAAAAGGCAGGGATTAATGCAAATAAGTAATCTAAAGGCTTTTTTTCACTAACCTGACAAAGTTAATATTTTGATGGTAACCTATAAAAATACATACTCACCTCTCGTTCCTGCATGAGCCTCTGGCCTTCAGCAGCATACAGCCGATTTGTTTCTTCTAAGAATCTGTGCTCAAATGAATCTTGGTAAATCTACAAAAGAATGGCACAAAGTCATAAATGTATGGTGAATAATGAAGTGGGAATACAAGTGTAAACTCAAGTCACAAAGAACAATAGATGTATGTACACATGGGGCCCACAGTGATTAGTGTGCCGACAGGGAGTGGGGCAATAATGGCCACTGACACGGTGTCCTCAATGACCTACGCACATGGAGGAACCATGTAGAAATGTTTCAAAACCACCTTGTAATCCCATTACAAATCTGACAAGAATAAATGTACCACAGATTTAATAATCCACAAAATACTCAGATTGCCACATGGATTTATTCCTCGGCATGTGGATGGGAATATTTAGCATTTTAACTTGGCCAAGGATTAGTCAAATAGAAAATAAGTTGTTGTGTAGTGTCAGAGCAGGGTCTTCTGCAAGAATGAAATGGTATAGGAGGGGCCATATGACGACTGTATCAGCAGTGTATATTACGCAATGTTACCAGTGGGATTCTCCACATTACACTATTTTGTGCACTGCCACAAACTGACCTGTGCATAAAGAAAACTGGATATTCCCTTTTAAGGGTGTGGGATCCTTTGACATTGGGATAGTGCACAAAAGGTAACACTATCTCCGACAGGAGCCCAGGAGAACGCACAATGGTAACGCCATCTCCGACAGGAGCCCGAAAGAGCGCACAATGGTAACGAGCCCGAAAGAGCGCACAATGGTAATGCCATCTCCGACAGGAGCCCGAAAGAGCGCACAATGGTAACGAGCCCGAAAGAGCGCACAATGGTAACGCCATCTCCAACAGGAGCCCGAAAGAGCGCACAATGGTAACGCCATCTCCGACAGGAGCCCGAAAGAGCGCACAATGGTAACGCCATCTCCCACAGGAGCCCGAAAGAGCGCACAATGGTAACGCCATCTCCGACAGGAGCCCAAAAGAGCGCACAATGGTAACGCCATCTCCGACAGGAGCCCGAAAGAGCGCACAATGGTAACACCATCTTCAACAGGAGCCCGAAAGAGCGCACAATGGTAACACCATCTCCCACAGGAGCCCGAAAGAGCGCACAATGGTAACGCCATCTCCCACAGGAGCCCGAAAGAGCGCACAATGGTAACGCCATCTCCCACAGGAGCCCGGGAGAGCGCACAATGGTAACGCCATCTCCCACAGGAGCCCGGGAGAGCGCACAACGGTAACGCCATCTTCCACAGGAGCCCGGGAGAGCGCACAATGGTAACGCCATCTCCGACAGGAGCCCGGGAGAGCGCACAATGGTAACGCCATCTCCGACAGGAGCCCGGGAGAGGGAACAATTGGTACCAACAGCACAACGATGCTGCTGGCCTGATCTGTCAATCTTCAAAAGCGTACTTCACTGTCCTCAGCACAGTAGGAATCTGGGGGTCAGTAGTGATGCACTCTAAGACAGACTATTGGAACAACCCTTAACACATTTCAATTTGCAATATCCATGGATTCATTTTTGGGCCCCCTGATACGCAGTTTACAAGTCCAGTTCTAGTTTCAGCCTTCTCAAGTGTGGCATCTCTCCCAGGAATACATGTTGGATATGTTAGAGCCTTCAATAGTGCTGATGCATCAGTAAAGCTTCAGTCCTGTAAGGTTTTCTCCTCATGGGAGATCACTTCTCCATTGTCCTGGCACACACTGATTTGGAGTAGAGTGGAATTCCCCTGCAGTATGCCAGATCTCCCCTTCTCTATACTCATACACGGCCTCTGAGATCCTACCTGCCCTCCACCGTTCAGTGCTACCCTGTGTGTTCTTTCATTATATTATAATAGAGATATATATCTATATATATCTAATCTGCATTCTCCTGACAGCTTCCCTCGCTCACCATGGTGATCTGCTGCATATAATAAGGCTGCATGTTATTTTCCAGGCCGATTAGCCTGGAAATAAAATTTCAAAATGAACGAGTACAACATACCTGAAGGTCAGAGAGCATACTCAGAAGACTTCGTAACAGACTTCTGTCGATGGCTTCTCCATTCCTTTCTCGCTCAATTAACAGAAGAATGCCGTCAATCGTCTTGTTCTGAACTTTTTGATCGCTGATTATGTGAGTTCTAAATAATTCTAGACCCATGTCCCTATGGATAGAAATATACAAAAAAAAACCAAAAACAAACAAAAAACAGTAAAACAAGCTTATTAGCATAGCTTATGAGACCCAAGGGCTTAATCGTAAAACAAGAGGCCACAAGTTCTATAAACATAGAAGGAACCCCTGCCCCACTCAGATGTTAACGATATAGAATTTGAAACATTACATTTGATACTCCACATTAATAGATCTGTCTACTGTCTGTGGGTCATTGCATTACATTATACAGTATTTATTTTTATTACCATGTTCGCTTATACAGTGCCTTCATAATCTAGTGTTTTACAGACATCACTGATCTAATTGGGGCTCACAATCTACATTCCCTATCAATAGGTTTTGGAGTGTGGGAGTAAAACAGAGCCCGGAGGAAACACACACAAACACAGAACATACAAACTCCTTGCAGATATTGTTTTTGGTGGGAATTAAATCCAAGACTGCTGAGCCATGGTGCTGCAATATTTATAGAAGGACTGTCAATAGACAATCCTAGAGAAAAAAAAACAAAACAAAACCTTAAGGCTATGTGCCCACGCTGCGGAAAATTTGCCGCAATTTTTTTTGCGGATATTACGCGGATTTTTTAAAAATCCGCAATACAGCGAATCCCCAGCCATTTCTATGGCATTTGGGGAGTGCTGTGCCCATGCTGTGTTTTTTTCCGCAGCACAAATAAAGCGGATTTCCCTGCGGGAAAATCTGCAGCATGTGAATTATTCCTGCAGATTTTTCCGCACGATCCCATACTTACCTGCCTTGATAGAAGACACCAGAGTCACTTCCTCCGATGCACTGCAGAGGAGCGCAGTGGTGCCAGAAGGTGGGCGGGGCCTGCACGAGCTCCAGTCATGTGACAGCCGGAGCTAGTTCAGGCCCGCCCACCTTCTCCGGCAATGTGCAGACAGACACGGCCAGAGAGTGAAGTGCTGCATGATGGAGGTATGAACGCCCCGATCACTCAGCACTTGTTCTGCATTGAGGATGCAGTGCCGAAGCCATGGTACTGTATCCTCAATGCAGAATGACCGCAGGACATTACAAAATAAAACCGCAGCATGGAAACAGACAAAGTGGTGCGACGGTTTTCTGGGAGCTCCTGCGGAAAGTCCTGCGGATATATCCGCATTACACTTTCCCCGTGGGCACATTGCTTCCAGTGCCTAACTTTTAGGCTATGATGTTGGAGTAATGTATGCGACTGCGCTAGCCTTGATCTCAGCTAGTGATGGTTAGGTTTCATTTACAGATGTTTATATATCAACCCATAAAGAGAATGAACTTACCATATAGATGGCAGCATGGAGTTCTGAAGAACATAGGTACGGTCCAGAAATAGGAAAATACTTCTAATCATAATCTAAACAAAAAAAAAAATATATATATGTTTTAGTTAAAAAATTATTTGCACCTGACTATTCATATACCCCAGCTGTTAGCACCAATATCATTATGCTCATTTTACATGTAGAGGACCGAGAAGGTGGTGCAAAGTGGGGGACCAATATAAAGAGAATTTTGTTACTTACCGTAAATTCTTTTTCTTATAGTTCCGTATTGGGAGACCCAGACCATGGGTGTTTAGCTTCTGCCTCCGGAGGACACACAAAGTACTACACTAAAAAGTGTAGCTCCTCCCTCTGAGCTTATACACCCCCTGGTAGCCAGTCCTAGCCAGTTTAGTGCAAAAGCTGAAGGAGAATAGCCACCCACAAGCAGAACCGAGTAAGAATCGGAACAACCGGAGACTCTGTCCACGACAACAGCCGGTGATAACACACGGAACAAGAAAATTGCCAACAGGCAACAGGGAGGGAGCTGGGTCTCCCAATACAGAACTATAAGAAAAAGAATTTACGGTAAGTAACAAAATTCTCTTTTTCTTTATCGTTCCTTTGGGAGACCCAGACCATGGGACGTTCCAAAGCTGTCCCTGGGTGGGAATAAACAGAAAAAACTAAGAAGTAGGCGGAGTCTAACTTCACAAGTGGGCGACAGCCGCCTGAAGGATGCGTTTGCCCAAGCTCGCATCTGCCGAAGCATGAGCATGCACTTGGTAGTGCTTCGAAAAGGTATGCAGGCTAGTCCAAGAGGCAGCCTGACAGACTTGTTGAGCCGTAGCCTCGTGCCTAAAAGCCCAAGAGGCACCAACAACAGCTCTGGTCGAGTGTGCTTTGATCCCCGGCGGGGGAGGCACCTGAGTACTCTGGTAGGCATCCGAAATGGTCGATCTAATCCAACGGGCCAAGGTCGGCTTAGAAGCAGAGAGACCCTTGCGCCGCCCTGTGGTTAGCACAAAAAGAGAGGTGCACCGCCTAAGCGCAGCGGTGCGAAACACATAGATCCGGAGAGCACGCACCAGATGTAGAGTATGCAGCGCTTTCTCAAAGCGATGAACAGGGGCCGGACAGAAGGAAGGCAAGGAAATATCCTGGTTAAGGTGGAAGGGAGAGACCACCTTAGGAAGAAAGTCCGGGGTCGGACGGAGAACTACCTCGTCTTGGTGAAAAACCAAAAAAGGTGACTCCGAGGAGAACGCAGCCAAATCAGAGACTCTCCTGAGAGAAGTTATGGCAACTAGAAAGGCCACCTTTTGAGAAAGACGATACAAAGAAACCTCCCTAAGGGGCTCGAAAGGGGGTTTCTGCAATACCGTGAGGACAAAGTTAAGGTCCCAGGGATCCAAGGGCCGCAGATAAGGCGGAATGATGTGAGTCGCACCTTGCATGAAGGTGCGGACCTGAGCCAGCCGGGCGAGACGCCGCTGGAACAGCACTGATAGAGCTGAGACTTGTCCCTTGAGAGAGTTGAGGGACAGTCCTAGCTGCAGACCGGACTGTAAAAAAGACAGAAGGGTCGGCAACGAGAATGGCCAAGGAGAATGGCCGGAAGAGCGACACCAGGACAGGAAAATTTTCCAAGTCCTGTGATAGATCTTGACGGAGGAAGACTTACGGGCCAGAGTCATAGTGGAGATGACTTCAGGAGGAATACCAGAAGCCGTCAAAATCCAGGACTCAAGAGCCACGCCGTCAATTTGAGTGCCGCAGAATTCGGGCGGAAAAACGGACCTTGCGAGAGCAGGTCTGGACGGTCCGGAAGATGCCACGGCATCTCCACGGACAGTTGGAGCAGGTCCGGATACCAAGCTCGCCTGGGCCAGTCCAGTGCAATGATGATGACTCGACGGCCCTCCATTCTGATCTTGCGCAGGACTCTGGGCAAGAGAGCTAGAGGGGGAAACACGTAGGACAGACGAAACTGGGACCAGTCTTGAACCAGAGCGTCCGCGGCGAAGACCTGAGGATCGTGGGAGCGAGCCACGTAAACCGGAACCTTGTTGTTGTGACGGGATGCCATTAGGTCCACGTCCGGAGTGCCCCACTTGCGGCAGATTGACTGAAACACTGCCGGGTGCAGGGACCACTCGCCACCGTCCACGGATTGACGGCTGAGATAATCTGCCTCCCAGTTTTCTACGCCAGGGATGTGGACTGCAGATATGGTGGACTTTGAGTCCTCCGCCCATTGAAGAATGCGTTGGACCTCCAACATTGCCAGGCGGCTGCGTGTCCCGCCTTGGTGATTGATGTAGGCAACCGCTGTCGCGTTGTCTGACTGGACTCGAATGTGCCTGCCCGCCAACAGGTGGTGAAAGGCTAGGAGAGCTAGAAGCACAGCTCTGGTTTCCAGCACATTGATTGAAAGGGCTGACTCGGACGGAGTCCAAGTGCCCTGTGCTCTGTGGTGGAGATGTACCGCTCCCCAGCCGGATAGGCTGGCATCCGTGGTGAGAATCACCCAGGACGGAGTCAGGAAGGAGCGCCCTTGGGACAGGGAGAGGGGTTGAAGCCACCACTGAAGAGAGCTCCTGGTCCGTGGCGACAGAGCCACTAACCTTTGTAAGGAGGAAGGCCGCTTGTCCCAACAGCGGAGAATGTCCAGCTGCAGAGGACGCAGATGGAACTGGGCAAAGGGAACCGCCTCCATGGAGGCCACCATTTGACCCAGCACCTGCATCAGACGCCTGAGGGTATAACGGCGGGGCCTCAGGAGAGAGCGCACCGCCAACCGGAGTGACAGCTGTTTGTCTAAGGGCAACTTCACAAGTGCCGGCAAAGTCTCGAACTGCATCCCTAGGTACGTGAGACTCTGGGTCGGAGTCAGAGTGGATTTGGGAAGATTGACAATCCACCCGAATTGGGCTAGGGTGGCGAGAGTGAGCGAAACACTCCGCTGACAGTCTGCGCTGGATGGACCCTTGACCAGGTGGTCGTCCAGATAAGGAAGCACTGCTAACCCCTGGAGGTGCAGGACCGCAATCACTGCCGCCATGACCTTGGTGAATACCCGAGGGGCCATGGCTAACCCGAAGGGGAGAGCCACGAATTCGAAATGATCCTCTCCTATCACAAAACGTAACCAACGCTGATGTGACACTGCGATTGGCACATGTAGATAGGCATCTCTGATGTCGATGGACGCCAGGAACTCCCCTTGGGTCATAGAGGCAATGACTGATCGCAGAGACTCCATGCGAAAATGCCGCACCCGGACATGCTTGTTGAGAAGCTTGAGATCCAGAATGGAAGGTACCGTCCTTTTTTGGAACTAGGAAGAGATTTGAGTAAAAACCTCTGAACCGTTCCTGAGCGGGAACTGGGACAATCACTCAGTTTGCCTGCAAGGACGCCACGGCCTGCGAGAAGGCGGCGGCCTTGGAGCAGGGGGGAGTTGAGAGAAAAAATCTGTTTGGAGGGCTGGAAGAGAATTCTATCCTGTAGCCGTGAGATATGATGTCTCTCACCCACTGATCGGAGACTTGCTTTAACCAAGCGTCGCCAAAGTGGGAGAGCCTGCCACCGACTAAGGACGTGGCTGGAGCGGGCCGAGAGTCATGAGGAAGCTGCCTAAGTGGCAGAACCTCCTGCGGTCTTCTGCGGACGCGCTTTTGGGCGCCAGTTGGATTTCTGATCCTTGGCTGAGTTAGCGAACGAGGCGGAAGGCTTAGAGGATGACCAGTTGGAGGAACGAAAGGAACGAAACCTCGATTGATTCCTACCCTGGGCGGGTTTCCTGGTCTTGGTTTGTGGCATGGAAGTACTCTTCCCGCCAGTAGCTTCCTTAATGATTTCATCCAGCTGTTCACCAAACAGCCGTGAACCAGCAAAAGGGAGCCAAGCAAGAAACTTCTTGGAAGAAGCATCTGCCTTCCACTCTCGAAGCCACAAAATCCTGCGGATAACAAGAGAATTAGCTGAAGCCACCGCAGTGCGGTGAGCAGCCTCTAGCATGTCAGACATGGCATAGGATGAAAAAGCTGAAGCCTGAACAGTTAAGGTAACCATCTCAGGCATAGATTCCTTGGTGAGGGAATGCATCTCCTCTAGAGAAGCAGAGATGGCTTTTAGAGCCCACACTGCTGCAAAAGTCGGGGAAAACGCGGCCCCCGCAGCTTCATACACAGATTTGGCCAGAAGGTCAATCTGACGGTCAGTGGAATCCTTAAGTGAGGTGCCGTCAGCCACCGACACAACGGTCCGGGCTGAGAGCCTAGACACCGGAGGGTCTACCTTTGGGGGGTGAGACCACTCCTTGACCACCTCAGGTGGAAATGGAAACCGGTCATCAGAACCACGCTTTGGAAAGCGTTTGTCAGGGCAGGCCCTGGGTTTGGTCACAGCGGTCTGAAAACTGGAGTGGTTAAAGAACACACTCTTTGCCCTCTTAGGCGAGGTAAACTGATGTTTTTCTGCCAAAGAGAGTTGCTCCTCTGACACTGGCGGATTGAGATCCAGCACAGAATTAATAGAAGCAATCAAATCACTAAGATCTGAGTCACCCTCAGAGAAATCGATGGGATACATAGCCTCCGAGCCCCCAGTGAGGGCATCCTCCTCATCTTGAGAGTCAGCTCTTGAGACAGAGCCGTGGGATGGGGAGGGGGAGGAAACCCTGCGCCTTCTCTTAGAAGGACGGGGTCTGGGATCAGATGATGAATCCTCCGTGAGCTCCGATGGACGGAGGTCAGAGGATAGGAGTCCTCTGTCAAGAGTATTAGAGGCACCCTGTGAGGGAGGCTGATGCATATTCATCAAAGTCCTGGACAAAAGTCCCATGGACTCAGCAAATGACTGGGATATGGACCTAGAAAAAAGAACTCTACCCAGGCCGGGGGTTCAATCACAGGTGCAGCAGCAGCCTGAGAGCCCACTGGGGGTGAGACTCCAGGCTGTGGTACCGCCAAGTTAGAGCAACCATCACAATGTGGATAGGTGCTCGGCTCAGGCAGCAGGAGCTTACATGCAGTGCATGCAGAATAAAGCTTTGGAGCCTTGCTCCTTGTGTGAGACATGCTGCTGTGTGCCCTCCAGATCCCGAAGCCCGGTCCCCCAGTCGCAGCACCTCAGCAGAGATGCAGAATGCAGGATGTCCCAGAGCAGAGTGAACTCTGCCTGAGAAGAGGGCGTTCCTATAAAAGAGCGGGAACTGGAGGGCTATAGAGACCTGCAAGGAAGGAGGGACGCCCCAGCAGTGGGGAGTGTCCCTCCCCTGTGTAGAACGGCCGCCGGGAGGTGCCGAACCTGTCCCTCTGCATGAGTGACATGCGAGGGCAGGAAAATGAAACTAGGCCTCCGGTGAAGCCAGGGCCTAAATTTAAGCGGCGAGGCCGACAAGCAGGCACCATCGGCGCGGTTCTCAGGCAAAAGCTAGAGAACCCGCCGGAAAAGTTAAAACAATCACATACAGCATACTCTCCCCTTACAATAAAGAACCGGGACCCCCAACATAAATGTCTCAGGTACTTAGCTGCTGAGACGCAGGGCCATGTCCCTGGGGATGAGTGCTCCGGTCCAACAGAATCCTCAAGGGGCTGTGGATGGAGTCCGGACTCCTGCCAGGCATGGAGACCGTGCTGTCTCCCACTTCAAGCCAGAGCCCAGAAGGGATGGTGAAGGAGCGCGGCATGTAAGGCTGCAGCCTTGTAAATCAACCTTAACACCACCGCCGACACAGTGGGGTGAGAAGGGACATGCCGGGAGTACAGACATGGACCCACTTTTCTTCAAACTCTTTCCAAAAGTTAAACAAATCAGATAAGAATGCATGTGTGGATGTAGGCCTCCTGACACAAAGCAATAAACTGGCTAGGACTGGCTACCAGGGGGTGTATTTGCTTAGAGGGAGAGAGGGAGGAGCTACACTTTTTAGTGTAGTACTTTGTGTGTCCTCCGGAGGCAGAAGCTAAACACCCATGGTCTGGGTCTCCCAAAGGAACGATAAAGAAAAAGAGAATTTTGTTTACTTACCGTAAATTCTTTTTCTTATAGTTCCGACATGGGAGACCCAGACCATGGGTGTATAGCTTCTGCCTCCGGAGGACACACAAAGTACTACACTAAAAAGTGTAGCTCCTCCCTCCTAGCATATACACCCCCTGGATCACCAAATATAGCCAGTTTAGTGCAAAAGCTGAAGGAGGACATCCACCCACAAGTAGAGACAGAGCAAAACCCGGAACAACCGGAACCTGTCTACAACAACAGCCGGTGAAAACACACGGAACAAGAAAACTGCCAACAGGCAACAGGGAGGGTGCTGGGTCTCCCATGTCGAAACTATAAGAAAAAGAATTTACGGTAAGTAAACAAAATTCTCTTTTTCTTCATCGTTCCTTATGGGAGACCCAGACCATGGGACGTCTCAAAGCAGTCCATGGGTGGGAAATAAATAGAAACTGAGAAGTAGGCAAAACCTAACTTCACAAATGGGCGACAGCCGCCTGAAGAATGCGTCTGCCCAAGCTGGCATCTGCCGAAGCATGAGCATGCACTTGGTAGTGCTTTGAAAAGGTGTGCAGACTAGACCAAGTGGCAGCCTGACAGACCTGCTGAGCCGTAGCCTGGTGCCTGAAAGCCCAAGAGGCACCGACAGCTCTGGTCGAGTGTGCCTTGATCCCCGGCGGGGGAGGCACCTGAGTACTCTGGTAGGCATCGGATATGGCCGACCTAATCCAACGAGCCAGGCTCGGTTTAGAAGCCGAGAGACCCTTGCGCTGACTTGTGGTCAGCACAAAAAGAGAGGTGCACCGCCTAAGAACAGCGGTGCGTGACACATAGATCCGGAGCGCCCGCACCAGATCTAAAGCATGCAACGCTTTCTCAAAGCGATGAACAGGGGCCGGACAAAGGGAAGGCAATGAAATGTCCTGATTAAGGTGGAAAGGAGAGACCACCTTAGGAAGAAAGTCCGGAGTCGGACGGAGAACTACCTTGTCTTGATGAAAAACCAAAAAAGGTGACTCCGAAGAGAGCGCGGCCAAATCAGAGACTCTCCTGAGAGAAGTTATGGCCACCAGAAAGACGACTTTCTGTGAAAGTCGAAACAAATAAACTTCCCTAAGAGGCTCAAAGGGGGGTTTCTGTAAGGCCGTGAGGACCAGATTAAGGTCCCAGGGATCCAAAGGCCGCCGGTAAGGTGGAATGATGTGAGATGCGCCCTGCATGAAGGTGCGCACCTGAGCCAGTCGGGCGATACGCCGCTGAAAGAACACTGACAGAGCCGAGACCTGTCCCTTAAGGGAATTGAGGGATAGTCCTAGCTGCAGACCGGACTGTAGAAAGGACAGGATGGTTGGCAAGGAAAAAGGCCAAGGGGCATGGCCGGAAGAACGACACCAGGACAGGAAAATTCTCCAAGTCCTGTGGTAAATTTTTGCCGAGGAAGACTTCCGAGCCTGAGTCATAGTGGAGATGACTTCGGGAGGAATGCCGGAAGCTGTCAGGATCCAGGACTCAAGAGCCACGCCGTCAACCTGAGAGCCGCAGAATTCTGGCGGAAAAACGGACCTTGAGAGAGAAGGTCTGGGTGGTCCGGGAGATGCCACGGCACCTCTACGGACAGACGGAGCAGGTCTGGATACCAAGCTCGCCTGGGCCAGTCTGGGGCGATGAGTATGACCCGACGGCCCTCCATTCTGATCTTTCGCAGGACTCTGGGCAAGAGAGCTAGAGGGGGAAACACGTAAGCCAGACGAAACTGGGACCAATCCTGAACCAGCGCGTCCGCTGCAAAGGCCTGAGGATCGTGGGAGCAAGCCACGTAAACCGGGACCTTTTTGTTGTGCCGGGATGCCATTAGATCCACTTCCGGAGTGCCCCACTTGCGGCAGATCGACCGGAACACTGCCTGATGCAGAGCCCACTCGCCGCTGTCCACGGTTTGACGGCTGAGATAATCTGCCTCCCAGTTTTCCACGCCTGGGATATGGACTGCGGATATGGTGGACCTGGAGTCCTCCGTCCACTGAAGGATGCGTTGAACCTCCAACATTGCCAGGCGGCTGCGAGTCCCGCCCTGGTGATTGATGTAGGCAACTGCTGTCGTGTTGTCTGACTGGAGTCGAATGTGCTTGCCCGCCAACAGGTGGTGAAAGGCTACGAGAGCTAGGAGCACAGCTCTGATTTCCAGCACATTGATCGAGAGGGCTGATTCGGACGGAGTCCAAATGCCCTGTGCTCGGTGGTGGAGAAATACTGCTCCCCAGCCGGATAGACGACTGGCATCCGTGGTGAGGATCACCCAGGACGGGGTCAGGAAGGAGCGTCCCTGAGAGAGAGAGAGAGGCCGAAGCCACCACTGGAGAGAGCTCCTGGCTTGTGGCGACAGAGCCACCAACCTGTGCAAGGAAGAAATCCGCTTGTCCCAACCGCGGAGAATGTCCAGCTGCAGAGGACGCAGATGGAACTGGGCAAAGGGAACCGCTTCCATTGACGCAACCATCTGACCCAGCACCTGCATAAGGTGCCTGATGGAATGACGGCGGGGCCTCAACAGAGAGCGCACCGCCAGATAGAGGGATTGCTGTTTGACTAAGGGCAGCTTGACAAGTGCCGGCAGAGATTCGAATTGCTTCCCTAGGTACGCGAGTTTTTGGGTCAGGGTCAGAGTTGACTTGGGCAGATTGACAAGCCACCCGAATTGAACAAGAGTGGCGAGAGTGAGCGAGACACTCCGCTGACAGTCTGCGCTGGATGAAGCCTTGACAAGAAGGTCGTCCAGGTAAGGAATTACTGCCAACCCCTGGAGGTGCAAAACCGCAACCACTGTTGCCATGACCTTGGTGAATACTCGAGGGGCCGTGGCTAACCCGAAGGGGAGAGCCATGAATTGGAAGAAGGGAATTTTGTTACTTACCGTAAATTCCTTTTCTTCTAGCTCTTATTGGGAGACCCAGACGATTGGGTATAGCTACTGCCTCCGGAGGCCACACAAAGCACTACACTAAAAAGTGTAAGGCCCCTCCCCTTCTGGCTATACCCCCCCGTGGTATCACGGGTTCTCCAGTTTTAGTGCCAAAGCAAGAAGGAGGAAGCCAATAACTGGTTTAAACAAATTAACTCCGAATAACGTCGGAGAACTGAAAAACCGTTCAACATGAACAACATGTGTACCCGCAAACAACAATAAAATCCCGAAGGACAACAGGGCGGGTGCTGGGTCTCCCAATAAGAGCTAGAAGAAAAGGAATTTACGGTAAGTAACAAAATTCCCTTCTTCTTCAGCGCTCTATTGGGAGACCCAGACGATTGGGACGTCCAAAAGCTGTCCCTGGGTGGGTAAAGAGATACCTCATGTTAGAGCTGCAAAACAGCCCTCCCCTACGGGGGTGTCACTGCCGCCTGCAGGACTCTTCTACCTAAGCTGGCATCCGCCGAAGCATAGGTATGCACCTGATAATGTTTGGTGAAAGTGTGCAGACTCGACCAGGTAGCTGCCTGGCACACCTGTTGAGCCGAAGCCTGGTGTCGCAAAGCCCAGGACGCACCCACAGCTCTGGTTGAGTGGGCTTTTAGCCCTGAAGGGACCGGAAGCCCCGCAGAACGGTAGGCCTCTAGAATTGGTTCTTTGATCCATCGAGCCAGGGTGGCTTTAGAAGCCTGCAACCCCTTGCGCGGACCAGCGACAAGGACAAAAAGTGCATCGGAACGGCGCATGGGCGCCGTGCGGGAAATGTAGATTCTGAGTGCTCTCACCAGATCTAGCAAACGTAAGTCCTTTTCATACCGGTGAACCGGATGAGGACAAAAGGAAGGCAAGGATATATCCTGATTAAGATGAAACGAGGAGACGACCTTAGGGAGAAACTCCGGAATGGGGCGCAGCACTACCTTGTCCTGGTGGAACACCAGGAAGGGAGCCTTGGATGACAGAGCTGCCAGCTCCGACACTCGCCGAAGCGATGTGATCGCAACAAGAAACGCCACTTTCTGTGACAGGCGAGAAAAAGAAACTTCCTTCAGAGGCTCGAAAGGCGGCTTCTGGAGAGCAACTAGTACCCTGTTCAGATCCCATGGATCTAACGGCCGCTTGTACGGGGGCACAATATGACAGACCCCCTGCAGGAACGTGCGCACCTTAGGAAGACGTGCTAGACGCTTCTGAAAAAACACGGATAGTGCCGATACTTGCCCTTTAAGGGAGCTGAGCGACAAGCCCTTTTCTAACCCCGATTGCAGGAAAGAAAGAAAAGTGGGCAATGCAAATGGCCAGGGAGACACTCCCTGAGCAGAGCACCAGGATAAGAAAATCTTCCACGTTCTGTGGTAGATCTTAGCAGAAGTCGACTTTCTAGCCTGTCTCATTGTGGCTACAACTCCTTGGGATAATCCTGCAGACGCTAGGATCCAGGACTCAATGGCCACACAGTCAGGTTCAGGGCCGCAGAATTCTGATGGAAAAACGGCCCTTGGGACAGTAAGTCTGGTCGGTCTGGCAGTGACCACGGTCGACCGACCGTGAGATGCCACAGATCCGGATACCACGATCTCCTCGGCCAGTCTGGGGCGACGAGTATGACGCGGCTGCAATCGGATCTGATCTTGCGTAACACTCTGGGCAGGAGTGCCAGAGGTGGGAAGACGTATGGGAGCCGGAACTGCGACCAATCTTGCACTAAGGCGTCTGCCGCCAGAGCTCTTTGATCGCGCGACCTCGCCATGAATGCCGGGACCTTGTTGTTGTGCCGGGACGCCATTAGGTCGACGTCCGGCACTCCCCATCGGCGACAGATTTCCTGAAACACTTCCGGGTGAAGGGACCACTCCCCTGCGTCCATGCCCTGGCGACTGAGGAAGTCTGCTTCCCAATTTTCTACGCCTGGGATGTGAACCGCGGATATGGTGGATGCTGTGTCCTCCACCCACATTAGAATGCGCCGGACTTCTTGGAATGCTTGCCGACTGCGCGTCCCTCCTTGGTGGTTGATGTATGCCACCGCTGTGGAGTTGTCCGACTGGATTCGGATCTGCTTTCCTTCCAGCCACTGTTGGAAGGCCAGTAGGGCAAGATACACTGCCCTGATTTCCAGAACATTGATCTGAAGGGTGGACTCCTGCGGAGTCCACGTCCCCTGGGCCCTGTGGTGGAGAAACACTGCTCCCCACCCTGACAGACTCGCATCTGTCGTGACCACTGCCCAGGATGGGGGCAGGAAGGATCTTCCCTGAGACAATGAGGTGGGAAGGAGCCACCATTGTAGAGAGTCCTTGGCCGTCTGGGAAAGAGAGACTTTCCTGTCCAGGGACGTTGACTTCCCGTCCCATTGGCGGAGAATGTCCCATTGAAGTGGGCGCAGATGAAACTGCGCAAAGGGAACTGCTTCCATGGCTGCCACCATCTTCCCGAGGAAGTGCATGAGGCGCCGTAAGGGGTGCGACTGGCCTTGAAGGAGGGATTGCACCCCTGTCTGTAGGGACCGCTGCTTGTTCAGCGGAAGCTTCACTCTCGCTGCTCGAGTATGAAACTCCATGCCAAGATACGTTAGCGACTGTGACGGTGACAGATTCGACTTTGGAAAGTTGATGATCCATCCGAACGTCTGTAGAGTCTCCAGCGTAGCATGTAGACTGAGTTGGCATGCCTCTTGAGAGGGTGCCTTGACAAGTAGATCGTCTAGGTAAGGGATCACCGAGTGTCCCTGAGAGTGCAAGACTGCTACCACCGCCGCCATGACCTTGGTGAAGACCCGGGGGGCTGTCGCCAGACCGAATGGCAGAGCTACAAACTGAAGATGGTCGTTTCCTATCACAAAACGTAGAAAACGTTGATGTTCTGTAGCAATTGGCACGTGGAGATAAGCATCTTTGATGTCTATTGAGGCAAGGAAGTCTCCTTGAGACATTGAGGCAACGACAGAGCGGAGGGTTTCCATCCGGAACCGTCTGGCGTGCACATGATTGTTGAGCAGCTTTAGATCCAGAACAGGACGGAACGAGCCGTCCTTTTTTGGAACCACAAAGAGATTGGAGTAAAACCCTCGCCCTTGTTCCTGAGGCGGTACAGGGACCACTACTCCTTCCGCTCTTAGGGAGTCCACCGCCTGCAGCAGGGCATCTGCTCGGTCTGGATGTGGAGAGGTTCTGAAGAACCGAGCTGGAGGACGAGAACTGAACTCGATTCTGTACCCGCGAGACAAAATGTTTGTCACCCACCGGTCTTTGACCTGTGACATCCAAATGTCGGAAAAGCGGGAGAGCCTGCCCCCGACCGGAGATGCGGAGGGGGGGGGCTGGAAGTCATGAGGTAGCCGCTTTGGAAGCGGTTCCTCCATTTGCTTTCTTGGGGCGTGCGTGAGCCCGCCAGGAATCTGAGACTCTTTGCGTCCTCTGCGTCCCTTTGGACGAGGAGAATTGTGTCTTGCCCGAACCTCGAAAGGACTGAAACCTCTGCTGCCATTTTTTCTGCTGAGGTTTGCTTGATCTGGGCTGGGGTAAGGAAGAGTCTTTACCCTTGGACTGTTTAATGATGTCAGCCAATGGCTCGCCAAACAGTCTATCTCTAGATAAAGGCAAGCTGGTTAAACATTTTTTGGAACCAGCATCTGCTTTCCAGTCCTTTAACCACAAGGCTCTGCGCAAAACTACCGAATTGGCGGACGCCATTGAGGTGCGGCTGGTAGATTCTAGGACCGCATTGATAGCGTAAGACGCAAACGCAGACATCTGCGAGGTAAGGGACGCCACTTGCGGCACCGCTGGATGTATGATAGCATCCACTTTTGCTAAACCAGCTGAAATAGCTTGGAGTGCCCATACGGCTGCGAATGCTGGAGCAAACGACGCGCCGATAGCTTCATAGACAGATTTTAACCAAAGGTCCATCTGTCTGTCATTGGCATCCTTAAGTGAAGCGCCATCCTCCACTGCAACTATGGATCTAGCTGCAAGTTTGGAAATCGGGGGGTCTACTTTTGGACACTGGGTCCAGCGCTTGACCACATCAGGGGGGAAAGGAAAACGTGTATCCTTAGAACGTTTAGAGAAACGCCTTTCTGGATGAGCGTCGTGTTTCTGGATTGACTCTCTGAAGTCAGAGTGATCCAAGAAAGCACTTAATTTACGCTTGGGATAGAGAAAACGAAACTTCTCCTGCTCTGCAGCTGCCTCCTCTGCAGAAGGGGCTGGGGGAGAAATATCCAACAGTCTATTGATGGCTGAGATAAGCTCGTTTACCATGGCGTCCCCATCCGGGGTATCCAGATTGAGAGGGGTTCCAGGATAAGACTCCTGATCACTCTCTTCAGACGCATCACAGGGCGACTGATTGCGCTGAGACCCTGAGCAGTGTGATGACGTTGAGGGTCTTTCCCAGCGAGCTCGCTTAGGGTGGCTGGGGCTATCATCTGAGTCATAATCCTCAGCTTGTGAAGCCGGGGACCCCCTTGCAGTCTGGATTAATTCCAACTGAGGGGGATTAGAGGACAGAGACCTCGCCGTGTCCATAGACTGAGCCCCAGGCATGGATTGCAAAGTCTCAAGGATTTTTGCCATAGACACAGACATTCCATCAGCAAAAACTGCAAAGTCTGTCCCTGACACCGGGGCAGGACTTACAGGCGTCTCAGCCTGGGTCACTATCTCTCCTGACTCCGGCTGGCGAAGCAGCACCGGATCTGAGCATTGCACACAATGGGGGTCCTTGGAGCCTGCTGGTAGAGCAGCCCCACATGCAGCACACGCAGTGTACACAGCCCTAGCCTTGGCAGCCTTGTGTTTTGTGGATGACATGTTGCTGCGTCCTCAGAGCGATCTGGGGTATCCAGCCAGGAAGCGACCTCACAGTGCAAGCAATAAGGAAATATATATATGTCCAGTGACACAGTACACCAATGCACACTGAGGCACTAGAGGGGCCAGCTGAAAAGCCGCTTACCGCCCGCTTAAGAGCGGGTGTGTGGTCTCCAAAAGCCCCCTAGTCCAGGTCTCCCAGAGCCTTGCGTCCTTCCTCCAGCCAGACTGCATGTAATGGCTGCCGGCGTCCTGGGAGAGGAGGGGGGGCGGGCCCTGGGCGTTCCTGGCTAAGAGCGGGAAGCCTGCTTCCCTCTGTGCCTAGTGAGAGGGCTGGAGCATGTAAATCAGGCTCCAGCCCTCGTCGCTGCTAGCGAACAGCGTCTCTCCCCTACCCTGAATGACAGGGTGGGGGCGGGAACGAAGCGGAGCTAGGCCGCAAAAGCCGGGGACTGGATTTATAAACGCCGCCGCCGTAAAAGCGCGGTCGGCGTGTCCCCGGCGCACCACAAGTCACAGCAGCGCCGCCGGTCCAGTGGGGGTCGGCGCTGCGTTCCCACAACATAAAGTCCCCCAGTAAACTGCAGGAACACCAACTCAATAGTTACGGTCCCCGGCGCACTACAACACCCAGCCAGCCCGGAGTGTGTCTGTGCCTGCCGGGGACACAGAGTACCTGTATGATGCAGGGCCATGTCCCTGATTGTACTCCTGCTCCGTATCCATCAGGTTCTATGGGTCTGTGGATGGAGCCCGGCGTCAGAGCTTAGAGGCCGGCAGGATCCCACTTCCACAGAGCCCTACAAGGGGATGTGGAAGGAAAACAGCATGTGGGGCTCCAGCCCCTGTACCAGCAATAGGTACCTCAACCTTACAACACCATCCACGGGTGAGAAGGGAGCATGCTGGGGGCCCTATATGGGCCCTCTTTTCTTCCATCCGAAATAGTCAGCAGCTACTGCTGACTAAAATCTGTGGAGCCATGCATGGAATGTCTGACCTCCTTCGCACAAAGCTTGAAAACTGGAGAACCCGTGATACCACGGGGGGGTATAGCCAGAAGGGGAGGGGCCTTACACTTTTTAGTGTAGTGCTTTGTGTGGCCTCCGGAGGCAGTAGCTATACCCAATCGTCTGGGTCTCCCAATAGAGCGCTGAAGAAATGTTCCTCTCCGATTGCAAAACGTAGCCAACGCTGGTGTGAAACTGCAATTGGCACATGCAGATAGGCATCTCTGATGTCGATGGATGCCAGGAAATCTCCCTGGGTCATTGAGGCAATGACTGATCGCAGAGACTCCATGCGAAAATGCCGCACCTGAACATGCTTGTTGAGAAGCTTGAGATCCAGGATGGGCCGGAAGGAACCGTCCTTTTTGGGGACTAGGAAGAGATTTGAATAGAAACCTCTGAACTGTTCCCTGGCGGGAACCGGTACAATTACTCCGTTGGCCTGCAAGGATGCCACGGCCTGAGAGAAGGCGGCGGCCTTGGAGCAGGGGGGAGTTGACAGAAAAAATCCGTTTGGCGGGCTGGAAGAAAACTCTATCCTGTAGCCGTGGGAGATGATATCCCGCACCCACTGGTCGGAGACGTGTTGAAACCACACGTCGCCAAAGTGGGAGAGCCTGCCACCGACCAAGGACGTTGCTGGCTCGGCCAGAAAGTCAAGAGGAGGCTGCCTTGGTGGCAGCACCTCCTGCGGTCTTTTGTGGACACGGCTTCTTGCGCCAGGTGGGCTTCTGGTCCTTGGCCAAGTTAGTGGACGAGGCCGAGGGCTTAGAGGATGACCAGTTAGAGGAACGAAAGGAACGAAACCTCGACTGGTTCCTGCCCTGGACAGGTTTCCTGGCTTTAGTCTGTGGCAAGGAAGTACTCTTCCCGCCAGTAGCATCCTTAATAATTTCATCCAGCTGTTCACCGAACAGCCTGGACCCAGCAAATGGGAGCCCAGCAAGGTACTTCTTTGAGGAAGCATCCGCCTTCCACTCACGAAGCCACAAGATCCTGCGGATAGCGAGGGAATTGGCGGAGGCCACCGCAGTGCGGTGAGAGGCCTCCAGCATGGCAGACATGGCGTAGGTTGAAAAGGCTGAAGCCTGGGAAGTTAAAGCAACCAATTCAGGCATAGAGTCCCTAGTGAGGGTATGCATCTCCTCCAGGGAAGCAGAGATGGCTTTGAGAGCCCATACTGCTGCAAAAGATGGGGAGAACGAGGCACCTGTCGCCTCAGACAGACTTGGCCAGGAGGTCAACCTGGCGGTCAGTGGGATTCTTGAGTGAGGTGCCATCAGCCACAGATACACCTGTCCGGGCTGAGAGTCTAGACACCGGAGGGTCCACCTTTGGTGAGAGAGCCCACTCCTTGACCACCTCTGGTGGAAAAGGAAAACGGTCATCAGAACCACGCTTAGGAAAGCGTTTGTCAGGACAGGCTCTGGGCTTGGACACAGTGGCCTGAAAACTGGAGTGGTTAAAGAAC
The DNA here is from genome assembly GCF_048569485.1 of Anomaloglossus baeobatrachus. Lineage (NCBI taxonomy): Eukaryota > Metazoa > Chordata > Amphibia > Anura > Aromobatidae > Anomaloglossus > Anomaloglossus baeobatrachus. The sequence continues at coordinate 94,305,368 of NC_134361.1, read as the reverse complement.
ACACTCCTTGGTCTCTTAGGCAAAGTAAACTGGTGCTTTTCTGCCATAGAGGGTTGCTCCTCTGATACTGGCGGATTGAGGTCCAGTACAGTATTAATGGACGCAATCAAATCACTAACATCTGCATCCCCCTCAGTCAGATCAATGGGGCACATAGAGGTAGCGTCCGAGCCCCCAGTAAAGACATCCTCCTCGTCCTGCGAATCGGCTCGTGAATCGGAGCCGCGGGACGAGGAAGGAGAGGGGTCCCTGCGTTTCCTTTTAGGAGGACGGGGTCTGGGAGCAGATGAAGAATCCTCTGTGAGCTCTGGAGAGCGAGCTGAAGCAGCAGGGGTACCCTGTGAAGGGGACTGATGCATGCTCAGCAGAGTCCGGGACAGCTCTCCCATGGAGTCCGCAGAGGGCTGGGAGATAGACTTAGTAAACATGTCTACCCAAGCCGGGGGTTCAGCCACCGGGGCCGGAGCAGCCTGAGGGACCACTGGGGAGACTCCAGGCTGAGGCACCACCATGTTAGAGCAGGCATCACAATGAGGATATGTGCTCGGTTCAGGCAGTACGAGCTTACATGCAGTGCATATAGAGTACAGCTTAGCAAACTTGCTCCTAGTGTGAGACATGCTGCTGAGGTGGAGGCTCTGCAGTAAGAACACACTCCTTCAGAATGACCCCCAGAGAGTGTATAATAAAGTCCACAACCAGAGGTTGTGGCTTACCAGACCGATTTGTGTGCCCTCCGGATCCCACAGCTCAGACCCCCAAACAGGTTGCAGAGATGCAGCAGCCAGCGCCGATCAGTGTGAGAACGCTGATAAAATGGCGCTGGAGTGAGGAGGGGGGGGGCGGGGCCTAGTCCAAGAGCGGGAACCGGAGGGCCAAGGGGATATACAGGGGAGGGAAACATCTCCTCAGAGAGGAGTGTCCTCCCCTCTGCTGAACGACCGGTGGGCGGCGCCGCACTGTCCCTCTGCATGACTGACATGCAGGGGCAGTGAAACCGAAAGTAGACGCAGCCGAAGCCGGGGACTAAATTTTTCAACGCGGCCGGCGAGCAGGCACCCTCGGCGCGGTTCTCAGGTGAAAACCAGAGAACCGGCCGGAAATCACAGCAAAGTTAAATAACACACTCTCCCCACAATAAATGTACAAGGGACCCCTCAATAACGTCTCAAATACTTAGCTTGAGAGACGCAGGGCCAGGTCCCTGAGGGATGAGTGCTCCGTCCGGCAGGGTCCTGAGAGGGCTGCAGATGGAGACCGGTCTCCTGCAAAGCAGTGAGAACCGTGCTGGCTCCCACTTCAAGCCAGAGCCCGAGGGATGGTGAAGGAGCACGGCATGTAAAGGCTCCAGCCTTGAAATCAACCTTAACAGCACCGCCGACACAGTGGGGTGAGAAGGGACATGCCGGGGGTCCAGCTTGGACCCGCTTTTCTTCCAACTCTTTAAAATCAAAAATCAGATGAGAATGCATGTGTGACCTCCTGAACACAAAGCATTGAACTGGCTATATTTGGTGATCCAGGGGGTGTATATGCTAGGAGGGAGGAGCTACACTTTTTAGTGTAGTACTTTGTGTGTCCTCCGGAGGCAGAAGCTATACACCCATGGTCTGGGTCTCCCATAAGGAACGATGAAGAAAATAGGTGTATGGACATCATCAGTTTTATTTCATGGTAGCACAAAGGTTTTAATCCATCTGGACTTGCACAGACCGCACTTGGCCCCATTAAGGCCAGCTTGCCGATGCCCATGGCATCCATATTCCACATATACCATTGCAGCAGGTACAATTCTGATCTATTCTATAGATAGTGGAGCCAATGTGACGGCAGCGCTGTCACTCATCTGCAACATGGATTTGTCCAGCTTATTGTCTAGTTTGCTGGCCCCTCTGGAGTGTATCAGCAGTAATTGATCACCTAGGCAAGGAGTGCGGGGCATAAAAGCTCTTTCCTATAAAGCTTGTAAGCGCTGCTCTGAAGTTGCACAGATCACTGGCTCCAGCCTGTTTCAGAGTTTCTGCACTACTCTGATGCGGCAGAGAAAGCGCCTTCTGCTTTCTGCATTGGAGAGAGCAGTCTGGGACGATGACACTGCTGCTGGCCAGAGCTGTCAATCAGGAGTACACCATCCCTTGGCAAACAGGAAGTCTGGGGAGCAGTGCGTTCCTGAAGAGTATGCAACGCCTGTATTTAGATATGTTGGAGCCAGAAGCGCCTTCAGTTTAGCATGTCATTGACAACCCTCCATATGCAGAGTGTGGATCACTCTACATCTCAACTACTGTCAAATTAACAGAACACAAACTTTCACAGGAAACGATCCCTCAGATCAGTGCGCACCGGAGCTGCAGCCAGCAACAACAATCAATGACAACTACAATAACAACACGCTTACCATTTGTCTGCAGTGATCCTGCCAGCATTTGTCTATTTTTTTCAGGAACAGAACACTATCCAAAGAATCTGTGAATATTACATTAAGGAATTTTTTTTTTTTTTTTTTTTGACGAGGTATCTAATTACTAATAACATTTTACCCTGCTGATCACTGTACGTTTGACATTTTTAGCCACTGCTCGTTTTGATCGTGAGGATTTGCTCACATCACATGTAGCCTACAGTGGTCAGTTGGGTCTAATGTCTGATGCTCTGAAAAATTATATTCAGGTGTCTATGATGATAGTGCCTTCAACCATAACTATGCAGACATAGCCTTGGGTGGTCTGTCACTGTCAAACATTTTCACCAGTATCCGCTTATTTGAGCTGAGTACCAAACAGCGGTTTACTGCACTGTGGCATCTACCGTATTTTTCGGACCATAAGACGCACTTTTTTCCCCCCAAATGTTGGGGGAAAATTGGGGGTGCGTCTTATGGTCTGACTGTGGCGGCGGGGAATGAGGTGCTGCGGTGGAGCGGGTCATCGGGGGCACGAGCAGGCAGCAGCAGCGCCTGCCGTGACCACGTGGTCCCGCTCATTACATATGCACGCCTAATCCTCCCGCCCATCTCTCAGCGCAGAAGCCGGCGCTGACAGGTGGGCGGGAGGACGAGCGGGGACGCGCGCATAGTAAACAGCCGGCCCGCATGATCACCCCTGGCAACTACAGCCTGGAGTGATCATGTGCGGCTGTATTCACTGCCCCCTGCGCATCATCAGCGCGGGGTGCAGTGAAGCAGTGTACTCACCCGTCCCCGTGTGTGGAGCCGCCCCCCTGCAGCACGCGATGTCTTCCTGTCTGTGACGGTCAGCTGATCTGTGCTGATCAGCTGATCGGCACAGACAGGAAGACATCGCGTGCTGCAGGGGAACGGCTCCACACACGCAGGTCAGCGGCGCAGAGAGGAAGATGATCGGTGCTGGAGGGAGTGAGGAAAAGGTGAGTATAAACGTTTATTTTTTTCTCTGTGCTATAGGATACAGGCCATATACCAGGATGGTATATGAGCACGATGGGGGCATATAGCAGGATGGGAGTATATGAGCAGGATGGATGGGGGGTATATGAGCAGGATGGGGGTATATGAACAGGATGGATGGGGGGGGGTATATGAATAGGATGGATGGGGGGGGTATATGAATAGGATGGATGGGGGGGTATATGAATAGGATGGATGGGGGTATATGAATAGGATGGATGGGGGGTATATGAACAGGATGGGGGGTATATGAACAGGATGGATGGGGTGGGTATATGAACAGGATGGATGGGGGGGGTATATGAACAGGATGGATGGGGGGGGTATATGAACAGGATGGATGGGGGGTATATGAACAGGATGGATGGGGGGGTATATGAACAGGATGGATGGGGGGGTATATGAACAGGATGGATGGGGGGGGGTATATGAACAGGATGGATGGGGGGGGTATATGAACAGGATGGATGGGGGGGGTATATGAACAGGATGGATGGGGGGGTATATGAATAGGATGGATGGGGGGTATATGAATAGGATGGATGGGGGGTATATGAACAGGATGGATGGGGGGTATATGAACAGGATGGATGGGGGGTATATGAACAGGATGGATGGGGGGTATATGAACAGGATGGATGGGGGGGGTATATGAACAGGATGGATGGGGGGGGTATATGAACAGGATGGATGGGGGGGTATATGAACAGGATGGATGGGGGGGGTATATGAACAGGATGGATGGGGCGGGTATATGAACAGGATGGATGGGGGGGTATATGAACAGGATGGGGGTATATGAGCAGGATGGGGGTATATGAGCAGGATGGGGGTATATGAGCAGGATGGGGGTATATGAGCAGGATAGGGGTATATGAGCAGGATAGGGGTATATGAGCAGGATAGGGGTATATGAGCAGGATAGGGGTATATGAGCAGGATAGGGGTATATGAGCAGGATAGGGGTATATGAGCAGGATAGGGGTATATGAGCAGGATAGGGGTATATGAGCAGGATGGGGGTATATGAGCAGGATGGGGGTATATGAGCAGGATGGGGGTATATGAGCAGGATGGGGGTATATGAGCAGGATGGGGGTATATGAGCAGGATGGGGGTATATGAGCAGGATGGGGGTATATGAGCAGGATGGGGGTATATGAGCAGGATGGGGGTATATGAGCAGGATGGGGGTATATGAGCAGGATGGGGGTATATGAGCAGGATGGGGGTATATGAGCAGGAGGGATGGGGGGGAATATGAGCAGGAGGGATGGGGGGGAATATGAGCAGGATAGGGGTATATGAGCAGGATAGGGGTATATGAGCAGGATAGGGGTATATGAGCAGGATAGGGGTATATGAGCAGGATAGGGGTATATGAGCAGGATAGGGGTATATGAGCAGGATAGGGGTATATGAGCAGGATAGGGGTATATGAGCAGGATAGGGGTATATGAGCAGGATGGGGGGGGTTTATAGCAGGCTCATATACAAGGCAGGAGGATCATTACTAGGATGGGGTACCTTAGTAGAGAATTTGGGGACATTACCCCCATAACAGTGTCAGCAGCAGATCCTCACCCCATAACAGTGTGTCATGACCACATTTTTTTGCTTAAAGTTTTATTTTCCTCCTCTAAAACCAGGGTGCGTCTTATAGTCCGGTGCGTCTTAGGCTGTGTGTCCACGGTAGAATGTTGCTGCGGATTTTTCTGCATGAAAATCCGCGACTTTCGCGGCAAATCCGCTTTTTTTTTTGCCGCGGATTTTTTTTTTCTCTATTCTATAGCCAAAATCCGGATCAAAATCCGCAACAATAATTGACATGCTGCAGATTTTTCCGGATCAAAATCCGCGGCAAATCCGCCGCGGAAAAATCCGCAGCATGGACACAGCATTTCCAAAATGCCATTGAAATGGCTTGGAAGTGCCGCTGCTGCAGATTTTCGGAAAATCCGCGGCTTTTCCGCGAGAAATCCGCGGCAAAATCCGCAGCGTGGGCACATAGCCTTATAGTCCGAAAAATACGGTACCTCAAATAGACGCATACCGGTGAAGAATACGTCCGGCATGGCACAAAGTGACTCAGTCTGCATTATTGTTGATGGTTCTATCAGCACAAATTGAGTTACTGACAAGTGAAAAAAAATGTGATGTGAACATGGCCCCAAGAAGAAAGCAAGCTGTGCCCGGAAGTGTCCTACCATAATATGTCTCTGCCAGTGGAGGAGCGCCAATGAATAGGAACTCATGACGGCTACCAGTAACAATTGTACAAGCCAAAGCACCATCGAGTAGGGCCTTGCCACACAGTCCAGAAAACTACTACCCAGATGCCAGAGTTACCTGTAGGGCAGAGCTAGATTATTGCCATATTACAAAAATAGAATATAATAAAAAAGGATATTCTCGGAATTGGTAAATTTGTGCTTTGATGTGGTCTTCACATATCTGCCTCAATTGTTTGTAGAGGTTTGCAGAAATCTTGTAAGAGCAAAGGTTTTCAACAGCCTAAGAAAATAAAAGACATGATAAAGATTAAACCACAGAGAAAATGGAGAAAAACGTGTCAATGAGAAATGACTATATCGCCACATGGTTACTGCACTATAAGGATCAAGAACCAGTCACACTGTATCCACCGCCATCTGTGTTATGTGCTCACCGCACCATATTCTATATATGCAGCACAGTGTGGGCATTTATTAAAAAGGATTCATACAAAGCCATCATTGTGGGTGTAATCCTAGCGTCTCCCAACCTGTTTTTCACCGCTGGAGAGGCGCTTGAAATCGAAGAACCGTGTCTTAGGCTAGTTTCACACTTGCACTTTTTTCCTTCAGTCGCAATCCGCCGTTTTGGAAAACAGCGGAATCTGTTAACAGATTCCGCCGCTTCCCATAGACTTGTATGGACGACGCATTGCGACCGATGGCCCTGCGTTGCATCCACCGGCCGACGCTGCGTTGCATCCACCAGGCAGAAAGAACGCAGCATGTAGCGTTTTTCTGTGCTTCCCAGAGCGTCAAAAAAAAAAAAAAACACAATGTGCTGAATTCCGTCGGCGTCCGTCATTTGACGGATTCCTGTGATGCATCCGTCTTTACACAAACTGTGCATGCTCAGTTGAGTAAACTGCTGAAAAAAAAGCTACAACGGATTCCGTTGTTTTGCAGGATCCGTCACATCAGTTGTGCCACTATATGCAACGCATCCGTTACATCAGTCACACAACGCAATGCGATGGATGCTGCACAACGCAAGTGTGAAACTAGCCTTATACTCACCTTCTGGCGTTTACGGACACCACTCCAGTTTCTTGGTGCCATGTGAAGCCAGTAAATTCTGACTTGCCAACAGTTAGAAGTTATGTAACTAGCTCCCAATGCATCTCTATGAGAGCGAGAAGGCGGCCAGAATGAGGCGCGCATACATAAGCACTGGAGAGGGACCTCCGGCTCCATGAAACACTGGAGCAGAAGGTGAGTATATGACAGGGCTCAGGGGACTTAGATTTAAAGTGCTACTCCAGCGGTGCAAAAAACAAAACTCCAGTAGTGGTGCTTTAACCCCTTAAGGACGAAGCCAGTTTTGTACTTAATGACCAGGCCATTTTTTGCAATTCTGACCAGTGTCACTTTATGAGGTCATAACTCTGGAACGCTTCAACGGATCCCGGTGATTCTGACATTGTTTTTTCGTGACATATTGTACTTCATGATAGTTATAAATTTAGAACGATATTTTTTGCTTTTATTTGTGAAAAAATCGGAAATTTGATGAAAATTTTGAAAATTTTGCAATTTTCAAACTTTTAATTTTTATGCCCTTAACCCAGAGAGTTATGTCACACAAAACAGTTAATAAATAACATTTCCCACATGTCTACTTTACATTAGCGCAATTTCTGAAACAAAATGTTTTGGGGTTAGGAAGTTAGAAGGGGTCAAAGTTCATCAGCAATTTCCCATTTTTTCAACAAAATTCACAAAACCATTTTTTTAGGGACCACATCACATTTGAAGTGACTTTGAGAGGCCTAAGTGACAGAAAATACCTAAAAGTGACACCATTCTCAAAACAGCACGCCTCAAAGTACTCAAAACCACATCCAAGAAGTTTATTAACCCTTCAGGTGCTTCACAGGAACTAAAGCAAAGTGGAATGAAAAAAAGCAAAAAATAAAATTTTACCTAAAATGTTGCTCTACCCCAAATTTATTCACTTTTAGAAGAAATAACACAACAAAATGAACCCCAAAACTTGTTACCCACTTTCTTATGAACGCGCCAATACCCCACATGTGGTCAGAAACCTTTGTTTGGACAAATGGGAGGGCTCGGAACAGAAGGAGCAATATTTGAATTTTGGAAAGCAAATTTGGCTGAAATAGATTGCGGGCACCATGTTGCATTTACATGTCCGCCAAGGTACCTAAACAGCAGAAACCCCTTACAAGTGACACCATTTTGGAAACTAGACCCCTCAAGGCTTCTATCTAGGGGTATAGTGAGCATTTTGGATCCACAGGTACTTCACAGATTTTGATAACGTTACGTTGTCACATTGAAAATTTTCATTTTTTTCTCAAAAATGTTGCTTTAGCATCAATTTTTTCACTTTTTCAAGAGGTAATTCCAAAAATGTGACCCCAATGTTTGTTACCCACTTTTTTATGAGCGCGGTGATACCTCACTTGTGGTCTGAAACCTTTGTTTGGAGAAATGGGAGGGCTTGGAACGGAAGGAGCAATATTTGAATTTTGGAAAGGAAATTTGGCTGAAAAAGATTGCGGGCACCATGTCGCATTTGGAGGACCCCTAAGGTACGTAAACAGCAAAAAAACACCACAAGTGACCCCATATTGGAAACTAGGCCCCTCAAGGAATTTATCTTGATGTTTGGTGAGTACCCTGAACCCCCAGGTGCTTTACAGAAGTTTATAACGTTGAGCCATGAAAATAAAAAAATAAAATTTTACCACAAAATTGTTACTTCAACCAGGTAGCTTTTTTTTCACAAGGGTAACAGGAAAAAAATCACCATGAAATTTATTGCGCAATTTCTCCTGAGTTTGTTGATATCTTGTATGTGGTGGAAATCAACTGTTTGGGCACACTACAGGGCTCAGAAGAGAAGGAGTGCAATTTGACTGCAAAATTGGCTGGAATCAATAGCGGACGCCATGTTGCATTAGGAGAACCCCTGAGGTGCCTAAGCAGTGGAGGTCCCCCACAAGTGACCCCATTCTGGAAATAAGACCCCTCAAGGCTTTAATCTAGGTGTATATTGAGCATTTTGAATCCACGAATACTTCACAGAATTTTATAAGCTTAGGTTGCCATATTGAAATTTTCATTTTTTTCACAAAAATGTTGATTTAGCGACACATTTTTCACTTTTTCAAGAGGCAACAACAAAACGTGTACCCCACAGGTTGTTATCTAATTTCTTGTGAGCGCAGGGATACCACACATGTGGCCAAAAACCTTTGTTTGGATAAATGGGAGGGCTTGGAATGGAAGGAGCACCATTTGAATTTTGGAAAAGTTGAAGTAAATTGCGCGCACCATGTCACATTAGCAGGGCCCCTTGGGCACCTATACATCAGAAACCCCCCACAAGTGACCTCATTTTGGAAACTGGACCCCTCAAGGATTTTATTCAGGAGTATAGTAAACATTTTGAATCCACAGGTACTTCACAAAACTGTTGCTGTAGCAAAAAATTTCTCACTGTTAAGGGGGCTTTACACGCTGCGACATCGCTAATGCGGAGTCGTTAGGGTCACGGAATTGGTGACGCACATCCGGCCGCATTAGCGATGTTGCTGCGTGTGACACCGATGAGCGATTTTGCATCGTTGCAAAAACGTGCAAAATCGCTCATCGGTGACATGGGGGTCCATTCTCGATTATCGTTACTGCAGCAGTAACGATGTAGTTCGTCGCTCCTGCGGCAGCACACATCGCTATGTGTGACGCCGCAGGAACGAGGAAGCTCCCCTTACCTGCCTCCCGGCCGCTATGAGGAAGGAAGGAGGTGGGCGGGATGTTCCGGCCACTCATCTCCGCCCCTCCGCTTCTATTGGGCGGCCGCTCAGTGACGTCACTGTGACGCCACACGGACCGCCCCCTTAGAAAGGAGGCGGTTTGCCGGTCACAGCGACGTCGCCGGGCAGGTAAGTATGTGTGACGCATCTGCGCGATGTTGTGCGGCACGGGCAGCGATTGCCCGTGTCGCACAACAGATGGGGGCGGGTACCCACGCTAGCGATATCGGGACCGATATCGCAGCGTGTAAAGTAGCCTTTAGGCTATGTGGCCATGATCCAGCGACACGGCGTCTAGTACCCAGTGTCAGCCTTCCTGCAGAAATGTGAGTGTTGTCCACGGGAGAACGCAGCTGCCCATGCCCACGATTTGGGTTCAGGCTGCTGTGGACTTTAGTTCTATTCTACCTGCAAAGAACACTCATCTCCGCAGCATAAATTGACATCCTGAGGCTCGGGAAGCTGCGCCACAGGTCGATTTATGCTGCGGAGAAAAGAAACACAGTGGGCACGGGATTTCTAAAAATCCTGCCACTGTGCTTCTACTGCACAACGCAGCGTTATGGACTCAGGGAAAACACTCTGCGCCCAAAACGTTGCAAACCCTGATTGTGGGCACACAGCGTAAAATGCTACAATGGATGAATGGATAGATGTCAAACATATATAACGTCCCACCCCCCTGCATATTCTAAGCTGGCGCCCTTTAGTGCCTTTCATGTGACACTAAAGGATGCCTAGCCTTGTATTTAGCCCAAAAAAAAAAAAAAAAAGAATTAAAATAAATGACGTGGGGTCCCCCCTATTTTTGATAGCCAGCTAGGGTAAAGCAGACAGCTGTAGCCTGCAAACCACAGCTGACAGCTTCATCTTGTCTGGTGATCAATTTGGAGGGCTCCCCAAGCTGTTTTTTTTTTTTAATTATTTATAAATAAATAATTAAAAAAAAAAAACAAAACGTGGGGTCCCCCCAAATTAGATCACCAGCCAAGGTGAAGCTGACAGCTGGGGTCTGGTATTCTCAGGATGGGAAGAGCCACGGTTATTGGACTCTTCCCAGCCTAAAAATAGCAGGCCGCAGCCGCCCCAGAAGTGGCGCATCCATTAGATGCGCCAATTCTGGCGCTTCGCCCCAGCTCATCCCGCGCCCTGGTGCGTTGGCTAACGGGGTAATGAATGGGGTTGATACCAGGTGTGTAATGTCACCTGGCATCAAGCCCAGCAATTAGTTACGTCACGGCGTCTATCAGATACCCGACATAACTAATTGACAGTAATAAAAAAAAAAAATTGACAACAAAAAAAAATTTATTTGAAAAAACACTCCCCAAAACATTCCCTGATTGACCAATTTATTGAAAAGAAAAAAAAAAAATCCACAATAATCCATTTGGATGTCCCACGTCGCCTCTGGACCTTCTAGAATATGGGGGACACGTTCCCCATTTTCTAGGAGGGCAGACCCTCCATTTGAGGAGAGTGGGTGCAAAGAATCTGCACCCACCCTCCCTGGGTCACAGCTGCAGAGTGCGAGCAGCCAGCGTCCTGAACACAGGAAGCTGTCAGCTGCTCGGCACATGTGACCGGAGTCTGCAGAGAAGGAGCCGGAGGAGGGGGCCGCGGGGTATCAGAGCTGCGACAGGTATGTATGACACCGGGGGACACCGGGGGACACCAGGGAGGGGGTAGGGGGGGACCCGGCAGGGCCTGGGGAGCAGGTTTCTGTCGTATGTGTTATGGCACATACGACAGAAACCATAGGAACAGTGTAAATGCGGCCGGCGCGCTGCTGTGATCGCCGGTGCGCGCGGCCATCTTGGATTTTCGGGAGGGGGTTGGGGGTCGGGGGGGGCACTTTGGGGACACCGGGGGACCGGAGGGAACCGGGAAAAAGATTTATCTCCCATCTGGCATGTTTGATCATGCCAGATGGGAGATAAATCATTTTTTACCGGCGCGGTCATTTACTATAACTTGATGATCGGTATACGGTGTATACCGGTCATCAGGTGAGCGGGGACCGGAAAAACCGGCCCGAATCATGATCTCCAGGGTCTCAGCTACCCCCGGCAGCTGAGACCCCGGAAATTTTCTGACTCTGGGGGGCGCTAGACCCTTTTTTCCGACCGCCGTTAAAAAGCGGCGGATCGGAAAAAGTACCCTTATTTACCGCCGTTAAAAGGCGTATCGGCGGTCGTAAAGGGGTTAAAATGGAACCTGTCACCAGGTTTTTCTCTCCCATGTGCTGCGGCACCGGTGAGTTTTTATATACAGCGTGCTAGAATACTGTATATAAGAGCCCAGGCTGTTGTCTGATTGGGGTCGCTCCTCTCAGTCCGGCGCCTCTTCTCTTCTTGTGATTGCCGTCCTCGTGCCCAGAACTGTGTGCATGGCGCGTGCTGCGTCATTCACAGGGAGGCCTCCATTGATCTCCTGTGCATGCGCACTCTGATCTGCCCTGCTGAGGGTGGGGGCCGCAGCTTATAAGGGAAAAACCTGGTGACACAGGTTCCCTTTAAACAATGTGATATCAGCCAGCTCAACCATGGTCTATGTAGTCATGAGAAAAACCTGGGTACACCCTCTTGAGTTTTTGGCTTTATGTATCAGAACATAAACATCTGTTCCTTAGGTCTGAAAAGTTAACATTACCCCAAATGACCAACCCATGACAAATGACGCAGTCTTACACCACTTCTACATTTTAGCCTAGTATAACTTTGTATACAAAAAAAAATAAAAAATTTAGAAGTTTTTTTGTTTTTTTTCATTTAGTATTTTACACCAATTAATCAATGATTTATTATTACCATTAATTTAAATGTGATCCTTTGAAGCTTAGATAACACACTAACATTTATTATGCCACTTAAGGCTATGTGCCCACGCTACGGATTTTGCCGCGGATTTTCCGAAAATCTGCAGCAGCGGCACTTCCAAGCCATTTCAATGGCATTTTGGAAATGCTGTGTCCATGCTGCGGATTTTTCCGCGGCGGATTTGCCGCGGATTTTGATCCGGAAAAATCTGCAGCATGTCAATTATTGTTGCGGATTTTGGTGCGGATTTTAAGTATAGAATGGGGAAAAAAAAAAAAAAAAATATCCGCATCAAAATCCGCGGCAAAAAAAAGGTGCGGATTTGCCGCGAAAGTCGCGGATTTTCATGCAGAAAAATCCGCAGGTACATTCTACCGTGGACACATAGCCTAAGACTCCGTACATTTTCCCCTTTTGGACTCAGGTACAACAAATGTATTAATGCATTTCTATATAAGTTGCAACCTTAAAGAGTTTGTAGCAAATTATGAAGCGATCAATAATTTTCTAGATAGCAGATAACCTCCAGATCGCTGGGACCCCACCCATTGATAGAGCATGAGACTCTAAAGTGCCCCGTCTGGTCAGAGCATGTGCACCACTGCTCAACTCCATCTCTATGGTATCTGCAGCAGTCCCATAGAGGATGGATTCAGCGCAACCTCCACTCTATTAAAATGTGGCACTTCACAGCCCTTTTCTCAAGATTGGTGGGAGCCGGCCGTCAGACTCCCAGTGATCAGGAAGTTATCCCATATCCAAAAGATATTTATCCAACAATGAGAAGTGCGGTTTTCCCAAGAACATTCATTTTAAAGTTGATTTGAATTAATAGATTTTGGAATACTTTATACAATTGAATGTGTAAACAAAAAACAATCTTATAAAAGTGCAACAATCGATAAATATAGCGTGGCAAAACAAAAGTGAAGACACTAAAGTTCAGCACTTTTTTTTGTTAAATGTGACCACAATGTGGTATATGCTATACTCATAACGAGTACTGTCTAAAGCCCTGTGCCCACGGGACAAAATTCATGCGGATTTTCCAGACAAATCCGCAGGTTTACGGAAATACACAGGCACTCCCCAAGCTATCCTATGGGATGTGGGGAGTGCTGTTTCAATGCTGCGGGTTTTGCACCTGCAGGAAATGCTGCGGGATTTGCACCTGCAGGAAATGCTGCGGATTTTGCACCTGCAGGAAAAGCTGCGGATTTTGCACCTGCAGGAAAAGCTGCGGATTTTGCACCTGCAGGAAAAGCTGCGGATTTTGCACCTGCAGGAAAAGCTGCGGATTTTGCACCTGCAGGAAAAGCTGCGGATTTTGCACCTGCAGGAAAAGCTGCGGATTTTGCACCTGCAGGAAAAGCTGCGGATTTTGCACCTGCAGGAAATGCTGCGGATTTTGCACCTGCAGGAAAAGCTGCGGATTTTGCACCTGCAGGAAAAGCTGCGGGTTTTGCACCTGCAGGAAATGCTGCGGGTTTTGCACCTGCAGGAAATGCTGCGGGTTTTGCACCTGCAGGAAATGCTGCGGGTTTTGCACCTGCAGGAAATGCTGCGGATTTCCCGCAGCCGCAAAGAACTGCATGTCAATTATTCCTGCGGATTGCTCCACACGATCTCTATACTTACCTGCCTTGATTGAAGACTCCGGAGACTCTTCCTTCAGTGTAGAAGAGTGAGACGGAGCTAGGAACGGGCTGCAAGAGGTGGGTCGGGCCTAGACAAGCTGTGGTCATGCGACCGCCCGAGCGCCAGTCATGTGACAGCCGGAGCTCGTCCATGCCCCGCCCATCTTCTGCAGGACCCGGCCGGAAATCAAGTTGCTGTGTGATACATGTAAGTATGAACTCACCGTTCACTCCAGCACTTCTTCTGCATTGAGGAGGCAGTGTCCAAGGCAGGATACTGTAACCTCAATGCAGAATGCCCACAGCCGATCCGCAGGACTTCTGCACCAAAAACGCACCACAACTCAGAAAGTTGTGCTGCGGATTTCAGGGAGCTCCTGCGGAATGTCCTGCAGATATATCCGCAAAACACTTTCCCCTTGGGCACATGGCCTAATACTCGCGTATTCATTCCGAATAGCGTGTGCAATGCAAGTCAAAAAAGAAAACTTACAAAGTAACGAGTAACCCGAATGCCGTACTATTCAGGCAAGTAGCAAATAGTGCGGGATTCTGGTTACTCGTTACTTTTTCATTAAAAACTCGTTAATTTTTCCCCATTGACTTGCATTGCACACGCTATTGGGAATGAATAAGACAGTACTCGGTATGAGTAAAGCGAGTACGAATAGTTAGATACTCGCTCAACTCTACCCATGAAGCTGCTAGGAAAAACCCGAGTGCATTGCTGGAAGCCCAGTAGGGAATGAGGGGAGCGCAGGTCGCGCATGAGCACTGCCACTCCATGCTAATGGGGAGAAAACTGCCCCATTCCACCGATCTATGCAGGTCTCAGCGGCTGCACTACAAGCCAAGCTCAAGGATTGCAAATGTTACACTGAACGCCTAGGGCAGGTGACGGGTATGTAAATGGAAGATGCCGGAATGGCAATAACTCGAGACGGTAGGATACAAGAAACACCATAAACCGTACGAGTCACTCACCTGGTATAATTCTTCTAAGTTGTACTTTATTGAAGTGCTATTTTCAATGGCATCTACGGCTTCTTTCAGCTTCTGCCAGGTTTCATCAGTGTAGTTTTCAGGCAATTTTGGTTTTTCTGCATAGAGATATGAGGAATTCAGACGGACAATTTAACAGAGAAGAACACTCAACAATGAATTTCCCACAATAAGATAGCAGATAATGGTAGCTTACAAAGGTGACAGATTTATGGGGGAACATAATTGTTTCCATGAGGAAAAAGGGGGTGATTTGAGCTTTTATACACATATATAAATTACATATTTTAAAACTTAATGTTTTACTTTTTTCTTTAGTCCTAAAGGGTATAAAGAAGGGAATTTTGTTTACTTACCGTAAATTCCTTTTCTTCTAGCTCCAATTGGGAGACCCAGACAATTGGGTGTATAGCTATTGCCTCCGGAGGCCACACAAAGTATTACACTTAAAAGTGTAAGGCCCCTCCCCTTCTGGCTATACACCCCCAGTGGGATCATTGGCTCACCAGTTTTAGTGCCAAAGCAAGAAGGAGGAAAGCCAATAACTGGTTTAAAGACCAATTCAATCCGAGGAAACATCGGAGAACTGAACCATACCACATGAACAACATGTGTACCCGAAAAAACAGAAAAACCCCGAGAAAACAGGGCGGGTGCTGGGTCTCCCAATTGGAGCTAGAAGAAAAGGAATTTACGGTAAGTAAACAAAATTCCCTTCTTCTTTTTCGCTCCTAATTGGGAGACCCAGACAATTGGGACGTCCAAAAGCAGTCCCTGGGTGGGTAAAAGAATACCTCGTGATAGGGCCGTCAAACAGCCCTTTCCTACAGGTGGGCAATCGCCGCCTGAAGGACTTATCTACCTAGGCTGGCGTCTGCCGAAGCGTAGGTATGCACCTGAAAATGCTTGGTAAAAGTATGCAGACTCAATCAGGTAGGTGCCTGACACACCTGCTGAGCCGTAGCCTGGTGCCGTCCGACCAGCGACAAGGACAAAGAGTGCATCCGGGTGGCGCAGGAGCGCCATGCGGGAAGTAGAACCTGAGTGCTCTCACCAGAACCAACAGATGCAAATCCTTCTGAAATTGATGGACTGGACGAGGACACAAAGAAGGTGAGGTGATATCCTGATTGATATGAAAGTGGGATACCACCTTAGGGAGAAATTCCGGAATCGGACGCAGAACTACCCTGTCCTGGTGAAGGACCAGGAAGGGAGATTTGTATGAGAGCGTTGCTAGCTCGGAAACTCTCCTAAGAGACGAGACCGTTACTAGAAGGCCACTTCCCGAGAAAAGCGGGAAGGGAGACCTCTTTCAAAGGCTCGAAAGGCGGCATCTGGAGAGCAATTAGAACCTTGTTCAGATCCCAGGGCTCTAACGGCCGCCTGTACGGAGTGCTGAGAAGACAAACTCCCCGTAGGAACGTGCGTACCTGAGGAAGTCGTTTCTGAAAAAATACAGATAGCGCTGAGACTTGTCCCTAAAGGGAACTGAGCGACCCCTTTTTCCAACCTAGATTGCAGGAAGGAAGGAAACATAGACGATGCAACCGGCCAGGGAGAAACACCCTGCGCCGAGCACCGAGATAAGAATATCTTCCACGTCCTGTGGTCAATCTTGGCGGACGTTGGTATGCTAGCCTGTCTCATGGTGGCAACCACGTCCTGAGGTAATCCTGACGACACTAGGTTCCAGGACTCAAAGCCACACCATCAGGTTGAGGGCCGTAGAATTCAAATGGAAGAATGGCCCTTGAGACAGCCAGTCTGATTGGTCTGGTAGTGCCCCCGGTTAGCCTACCGTGAGGCACCACAGAACCGGGAACCACAACATCCTCGGCCAATCTGTAGCGACGAGGATGGCGCGGCCGCAGTCGGTCCTGATCTAATGCAGCACTTTGGGCAACAATGCCAGAGGTGGCACATAAGGTAGCTGGAACTGCGACCAATGCTGAACTAAGGCGTCTGCCGCCAGAGCTCGATGATTGTGAAACCGTGCCATGAAGCTGGCACATTGTTGTTGTGCCGTGACGCCATTAGATCGACGTCCGGCCTCTGTCAGCGGCGCCAGATCTCCTGAAACCCGTCCGGGTGAAGAGACCATACCCTTTCGGCCACACCCCGGCGACTTAGGAAGTCAGCTTCCTAGTTTTCCACGCCTGGGATGTGAACTGTGGATATGGTGGATGCCGTGTCTTCCACCCACATCAGAACCTGCCGGACTTCCTGGAAGGCTTGCCGGTTGCGCGTTCTTCCTTGGTGGTTGATGTATGCCACCGCTGTGGAGTTGTCCGACTGAAGTCGGATTTGCTTGCTTTCCAGCTGCTGTTGGAAGGTTTGTAGGGCAAGATACACTGCTCTGTGTTCAAGAACATTGATCTGAAGGGTGGACTCTTGCTGAGTCCACGTACCCTGAGCGCTGTGGTGGAGAAAAACTGCTCCCCACCCTGATAGACTCGCGTCTGTCGTAACCATCGCCCAGGATGGGGATAGGAAGGACCTTCTTTTTGACCATGAGGTGGGAAGAAGCCACCACCGTAGAGATTCCTTGGCCGCCTGAGAAAGAAAGACGACTCTGTTGAGGGAGGTCGACTCCCCGTCCCATTGGCGGAGAATGTCACATAGTAGTGGACGCAGATGAAACTGCGCGAAAAGAACTGCCTCCATTGCTACCATCTTACGTAGGAAGTGCATGAGGCGTCTTAATGTGTGCGACTGGTTCTTAAAGAAGAGATTGCAGCCCGTAGTGAATGCTGTTTGTCTAGCGGAAGCTTCACTATCGCTGAGAGAGTATGAAACTCCATGCCTAGATATGTTAGCGATAGGGTCGGGGTCGGATCTGACTTTAAAAAGTTGATGATCCACCCAAAACTCTAGAGAGTCTCCAGCGCAACGTTCGGGCAGTGTCGGCATGTTTCCTAAGAGAGTGCCTTGACAAGTAGATCGTCTAAATATGGGATCACAGAGTGACCCTGAGAGTGCAGGACTGTGACTACTGCTGCCCTGACCTTGGCGAAGACCAGTGGGACTGTCGCTAGCCGGAAGGTAGAGCTACGAACAGAGGGTGTTCGTCTCCTATAACGAAGCGTAGAAACGCTAGTGCTCTGGATCAATCGGCACGTGTGGATAAGCATCCTTGATGCCTAATGATGCTAGGAAATCTCCTTGGGACATTGAGGCGATGACATGGCGGAGGGATTCCATCCGGAACCGCCTGGTGTCCACGAGCTTGCTGAGCAGTTTTAGATCCAGAACGGGACGGAACGGCCCGTTCTTATAGGCACCGCAAATAATTTGGGGTAAAAACCGTGACCTTGTTCCTGAAGAGGAACGGGGGTCATCACTCTTTCTGCATATAGAGTGCACCCTGTTTGCAGAAGAGCAGCGGCTCGGCCGGGAGGTGGAGAAGTTCTGAAGAATCGAGTTGGAGGACGAGAAGTGAGCTCTATCCTGTACCCGTGAGACAGAATGTCTCACACCCACCGGTCATTGACCTATGGCAGCTAAATATCGCCAAGGCGGGAGAGCCTGCTACCGACCGAGGATGCGGAGAGAGGAGGCCGCAAGTCATGAGGAAGCCGCCTTGGAAGCGGGTTTTCAGACTGTCTCTTTTTTGGGCGTGACTGAGCCCGCCAAGAATCTGAGCTCCTCTGATCCTTTTGAGTCCACATTGGACGAGGAAAAATGGGACCTGCCCGAGCCTCGAAAAGACCGAAACCCCGACTGCCTCCTGCTCTGTTGGGGTTTGTTGTGTCCGGGCTGAGGAAAGGATGAATCCTTACCCCTGGACTGTTTAATGGTTACATCCAAACGCTCACCAAACAGTCGGTCAGCAGAAAAAGGCAACTGGTTAAGCACCCTTTTTTGGAAGCAGAATCTGCCTTCCATTCACTTAACGAGCAGACCAGGCTCTGCTTAAAAACACGGAGTAGCGGAGGCTACTGCCGCACGGTTCGCAGAGTCTAGGGCAACCTGAATCGCGTAAGAAACAAATGCAGACATTTGAGAGGTTAAGGATGCCACCTGCGGCACAGATGTACGTGTAACCGTGTCAATCTGTGTAAGACAAGCTGAAATAGCTTGGAGTGCCCCAAGGGTGAGAATGCTGGAGCCAACGGTGCGCCGACAGCCTCATAGATGGATTTAGACCAGAGATCCATCTGTCTGTCAGTGGCATCTTTAAGTGCAGCTCCATCTCCCACTGCAACTATGGATCTAGCTACAAGCCTGGAGATTGGAGGATGCCGCTTGGGACACTGGGTCCAGTCCTTGACCACGTCAGGGGGCAGGGATAACGTGTATCCTAAGCCGTTTGGAGAAGCGCATATCTGGATAAGTGTGGTGTTCCTGGACTGCCTCTCTGAAGGCAGAGTGGTCCAGAAAAATACGTGAAGCTGACTCCTCCACTGGAGGAGCTGGTTGAGAAATAACCAACATTCTATTGATGGACGCTATAAGATTATTCACTATGGCGTCACCATTAGGTGTATCCAGATTGAGAGCGGTCTCAGGATCAGAATCCTGAGCCGCTACTTCCGCCTCATTACACAGAGAGTCCTTCTGCTAGGACCCTGATGAAACCGAGGGCCGCTCATAGTGAGCCCGCTTAGGCTGTCTGGGACTGACGTCTGTGCAGAGCCGTGACTCTGGGATGCGTGTGACATTCCCGGAGCTGTTAGTTGTTCACACTGAGGGGGGCCATGGATCAATGATTCAACAGTGCCCATGTTGTGAGAGACATGTCCGGACTGCTAGGCTTCTAGTATCATAGCCATAGTCTCAGAAAATCTGTCAGTAAATACTGCAGACACCGTCCTCATCCTCTGGCCATTAGCAGAGACTCCGGCTGAGTTGGATACAATGGGGGTCTATGTAACCTGCCGGCCGTATAGCCGTACATGCTGTACCGGCTGCATAGAAAAACATGTGGTTCTGCACCTTTGTTTTACACAGAGAATATGCTGATAACTCCTCCGCACAATCCAGGAGGGTATATACAACGTGCGACCAAACAGTGCAATGTATATAGTACAAGCATATCTATAAGTGCACTTCTGCACTAGTGGGGTTAGCACCACAGGTGCTGCTTAACGCCTGTTGCAGCGATTGTGTGACTATCAGAATGCCAGGGTCTTCCACACTTGTCTCTGTATCGTACAGAAACTGACACTAATGGCTGCCGGCGTCCTGTGTAGAGAAGGAAGCCGTGGGCGTGCCTGAGAAAGTGCGGGAATCCGGTTTCACAGTGCACACAGTGAGAGGGGTGGAGTATGCAAAACATACTCCAGCTCTCAGCGCTGCTGTGCTATGCAGCGTCACGCCCCTACCCTGACTGTCAGGCCTGTGGGCGGTAACGAAGGGAGACTAGGCCCAGAAGCCGGGGACTCGAGTTAATAAGCGCGGCCGGCATATCAGTGCTGGCCGGCGCGGAAGTCCCCGGCGCACCACAAATCCCAGCGGCGCCTTAAATAAAAACGGCAGCGGCGGTTAGCGCGGTAGTCACCCAATACACTAACACACCCAGCAACGCTGTGGTGTGCGATGGCACTAGTGCGGACAGCGCCGCTGTCCCTGGCGCACTAACACACCCAGCAGTGCTGCCGTGTGTCTGCGCGGTCCCCACAGGGACACAGAGTACCTCCATGTAGCAGGGCCATGTCCCTGAAGATACTCCGCTCCATGTCCAGCAGATACCAGGGGCTGTGGATGGAGCACGGTCTCAGTGCCTGGAGACCGATAGAATCCCACTTCACCCAGAGCCCTGTAAAAAGGGATGGGGAAGGAAGCAGCATGTGGGCTCCAGCCTCCGTACCCGCAATGGGTACCTCAACCTTAACAAACACCTCCGACATGAAGTGGGGTGAGAAGGGAGCATGCTGGGAGCCCTGTATGGGCCCTCTTTTCTTCCATCCGACATAGTCAGCAGCTGCTGCTGACTAAACAGTGGAGCTATGCGTGGATGTGTTGCCTCCTTCGCACAAAGCACAAAACTGGTGAGCCAGTGATCCCACTGGGGGTGTATAGCCAGAAGGGGAGGGGCCTTACACTTTTAAGTGTAATACTTTGTGTGGCCTCCGGAGGCAATAGCTATACACCCAATTGTCTGGGTCTCCCAATTAGGAGCGAAAAAGAAAAAGGGATAAACACTAAATCAGGCAGAGTTACTGATCCAGTGTAATAATATACAGCGGAAACAGACTTCAGTGCAAGTATGCGCCAAATTTATCACCCCAAATTTCTAATGTGCATGTGTGACTCTTTCAAAGACAATTCCAGCAATACCTATAGACCTATGACACACGGCATGAAAATCGGAGCGAGTGGACTGCGATAAAACATCCATTCCACTCGGACCAATATGAGCCTATGTGTGGCCCTAATCGGACCGAGAAAACAATTGCAGCATGGTGCGAGTGTAATGCGATTCTAGTTTATCTCATACCCATTCAAGTCTATGGGGCGAGAGAAAGATCGCACTGCACTCGCGGTGTACTGAGAGTGCAGGGTGAGAATGGCAATAGCTGGCTACGGAAGAGAGGGAGATAAATCCCTCCCGCCCCTCCGCAGAGCCGGACCGCCCCCCGCAGCTGAGGTCCGATCGCATGATTGGACCTCAGTCAGTGACACTCACATGACTCTTGGCTCCTGCTGTGCTGCCAGTGTGAGCAGAGTGTCATGCGAGGATCGCATTAGTCCCCGTGTGGCCCCGGCCTTACATGTCCAGCCCATTCCTCTATTACTGAGAAATCAGCATCTGAACTGATGTGGCAATGAGGCTGAAGATCTCTCTATAATGATGATACTTCTGGCACTACAGCTCTATTCCACTGCCAGAGCCGCATTCCCCTGATTATCTGACATCCATTATGCTGTGTGACAATGCAAAGGCAGCCATCACTGTATACATAAGAATCCGTGCTGGTCATTGATGATTACAGGTGCAGGGTTCACGACAAGACGGGTCAGACGCACACTAACTGCAGGCAGTCCATCCCATGACCAGGACAGATTCCTCCCTGGGGCCTACTGTGCAAGAGCCAATAGAGATCCTGAATGTTGTATGGAATTGATACAAAGCATATCGGAAAAATTGCATCTGTTTGCTTAACCCCTTAACAACCAGAGTGTTTTGGTTGTAAATGACCAGACACTAGAGATTTTGTGCATGTGGTTGGTGTAACCACTTTTTAGAGGTTGTCAACAGCCATGGTAACCTATAGCTTCCAGTTAACACACATGATAGGTGCAGCCCAACAGAGGCTGTTGATTGGCATATTCGCTCCCAATTCCATCAGACACCCAACTTTTGTCTAAGAAGTGGAATTGCTGCAGCCAATCAACAGCCGCCGCTATCTGTCTGCAGCGCACACATGGTGTAAAAACACGCGAAAGCTGGGGTCCCTGAAAGGACATTGCTGGAGCGGTGCCGGCACCAAAGGAGAGGACATTGCTGGAGCGGTGCCGGCACCAAAGGAGAGGACATTGCTGGAGCGGTGCCGGCACCGGAGGAGAGTAACAGAGAGTAATAAAGTAGGGCTTTAAAAGCCGCGCCAGTGACCACTTATGACCGATAGTAAGATCAATGTTACTTTTTATTTCATATTCAGGTCAACGCGTTTCTGGAGTCTCTGCTCCCTTCCTCAGGACATACAGGAAAAAGTACATCAAATCTCAAGAGAGATTTGATGTACTTTTTCCTGTATGTCCTGAGGAAGGGAGCAGAGACTCCAGAAACGCGTTGACCTGAATATGAAATAAAAAGTAACATTGATCTTACTATCGGTCATAAGTGGTCACTGGCGCGGCTTTTAAAGCCCTACTTCATTACTCTCTGTTATCAGCCATCCTGGGTGCTGCTGCCGTTGGCCTGGATTCTATGCATGCATAGTAGTTGTGACTTTCACAACTCTATTTGGTGAGTGTATTTTACCCTTATCACCCCAATATTTCTCGGGTAAGACCCTATTGCGCTTCTTTTTCCACAGTGCTTGCTGGCACCGGAGGAGAGGACATTGCTGGAGCGGTGCCGGCACCGGAGGAGAGGACATTGCTGGAGCGGTGCCGGCACCGGAGGAGAGGACATTGCTGGAGCGGTGCCGGCACCGGAGGAAAGGACATTGCTGGAGCGGTGCCGGCACCGGAGGAAAGGACATTGCTGGAGCGGTGCCGGCACCGGAGGAAAGGACATTGCTGGAGCGGTGCCGGCACCGGAGGAGAGGTCAACATTTTAAAAAGGGACCCAGTGTTAGATCCCTGGGCAGGAGGATTCAGACTCTGGCTGCAGACCGAGGCCGGCCAGGGAGCAGAGGGACAGACCGGAGTCATTTTTATAATGGGTTTTCTTTCAGGACACAGGGCTGTTTATTTTTTTTTTTAATTTCGTCTGTAAACACATTTTGGAGCAAGTTTCTGGCACAACTAAGGGCTCACTCACACTAGTTTTTCATGTATGACCGCTATCCATGTTTTGCATGGACAGTACTTGTACCTATAACAGTATATAGGGCTTTCCACCAGGTCGGGACTTTTTGTGGGCAGAGTGGTCTGTGCAAAATTGTGGAGACCTGACTAATATTGCTCCGAGTGTAGGATCAAACGCGGCAATGACATTCTATGAGTCAGTGAGAAAAAAATATAAATCTGTGTGCAATCTGTTTTTCACGGACAGATGAAAAGGTGGACAGACTTTTTTATAATCTCGTCAATAAAAAAACTAATGATACTCCGTCCAATCTCTGATGAAAAGGATGGAAGTGGCAGTCAGCGTGCTAGGTCGCACAGCATTTTCGGCTGTATGTGTCTGGTTGAGGCTGGCAGGAGGACGTAATCTACTACATCTCACTGCCCACCTCCAATAGGTGTATAAGGCGGAATCCAATATGACAGACCACACTGACACAGTCTGCATCATAATAGTCAGTGGCATCCTCAGCACAGTCATCTCACTTTGCAGGGGTTGGGACATAAGCCCCCCGACAGGACCACTGTATGTAGGGCCAAGCACTATGTGAACATAGCCCAACACAGTAAGCCAATTATAAAGCGTTCTAAACGTAATCAGACGCCTCTTTAGATGGTCTAGTCTATCAACATTAGGCCAAAGTTACAAGAGAATAAAAAGAATTGTCAGAGTTTTATCCAGAAAACTTAAATGATTTTCTTGTCACTTGTCAACAGTGCAGTTTTTTGTTTTTTTTTAAACACATTAGTAGTTAAAATGAACCTGTCAGGTCCCCATTCACCCAGGACCACGAGCAGTTCTGGGTGCATATTGCTATTTCCTGCCTAACCGTCCCTTATACACTAGCATAAAGAGATCTTTAGAAAAAGTAATTCTAAAGATCCTTTATGATATGCTAATAAGCACAGGGACTAGTCCGCCCACAGGGCGTGCTAACATGCCAGGTTTAGGGTCAGTGCACATGATCAGAAGTCCCGGCACTTCCAGTCATGCGCACTAGACCTCCTCTCTGAAGCCTGGACACATACACCCGGCTTCATATTGCGCATGAACAGAAGTGTTGAGACTTCTGATCATATGCACTGAAACTAAACCCGGCCGTTTTGAAGCAGCGACAAGGGACAAAGGTACGCTCGTCACCGCTGATGATGCTGGGCAGTGGGCATTGAATAGCATGTTAGCAAGCTCCTGTGGGCGTAATAACATGTTAAGAGGGCGGACTAGACGAGGGACATAATGCCCTTGCAACTAGTTCCTGCGCTCATTATCATATCATAAATGATCTTTAAAAATAGAGATCTTTAGAAACGTTAACTATTCTACTAGATACAGGGATGGTTAGACAGGGATTAGCAATATGCACCCAGAACTGCTCGTGGTTCCCTTTAATAATTAAGAAGGCCCTTTACAGTTTCCTATATTAAGGAATTAAAAAGCATCTGTTAACCCCTTCAGCCTCGGGGCACTTTGTTTTTGCGTTTTTGTTTGTTGCTCCCCTTCTTCCCGAGAGCCATAACTTTTTTATTTTTCCGTCAATCTTGCCATATGAGGGCTTGTTTTTTGAGGGACGAGTTGTACTTTTAAATGAAACCATAAGTTTCCATTACCATATTACCATATGGTGTACTGGAAAACAGCAAAAAAATTCCAAGTGTGGAAAAACTGCAAAAAAAGTGTGATGGCACAATAGTTTTTGGGATGTTTTATTCACGGTGTTCACTATATGGTAAAACCGATGTGTGGGTGTGATGCCTGAGGTCGGTGCGAGTTTGTAGACACCAAACATGTATAGGTTTACTTGTAACTAAAGGGTTCAAAAAATTCACAAGCTTGTCCAATAAAAGTGGCGTACATTTTGCGCCATTTTTCGAAATCCGTAGAGTTCTCATTTTTTGGGATCTATGGCTCAGTGACATCTTATGTTTTTATGTCTCGAGCTGACATTTCTAATGGTACCATTTTTGTGCAGATGCTACGTTTTGATCGCCTGTTATTGCATTTTGCGTAAAACTTGCGGCGACCAAAAAAGATAATTTTGGCGTTTGGAATTTTTTTGCCATTACGCCGTTTACCAATCAGATTAATTGATTTTATATTTTGATAGATCAGGCATTTCTGAATGCGGCGATACCAAATATGTGTATATTTATTTATTTTTTAACTCTTTAATTTTCCATGGGGTGATTTGAACTTAGATTTTTTTGTTTTTTTAATTTTAAAAAAACTTTTTTTTTTAAACTTTTTTTATTTTACTAGTCCCCCTAAGGGGCTATAGCGATCAGCAATCACAGCTATACAGCTGTAAACAGCAGATACAGTCACTTCCTGCTTCCCTGGCCTCCGGGCCCGGTGAAAACGAAAGTGAAACGTCATAGCTGCAGGCGTCATCACATGACCCTGTGCTACCATGGCAACCACCAAACGTCACGTGATCACTCACGTGACTTCCGGTGGGGTCGGCGGTAAGTGAAAATCTTCACCGCGCGTATATACATCTCGCTGCCAGACTTTGGCAGCAAGATGTAAGGGGTTAATGTCACGGGTGGAATGCGATTCCACTCGTAACATGCAGGCACACGTCAGCTGTTGAAAACAGCTGATATGTGCGCCGATCGCTGCCGCCTGCCCGCGGCAGGGGGCGGGGCTTAACGGGACACACTCCATGACGGATAGATCCGTCCATGGTCGTGAAGGGGTTAAAAAAAAAAAAAAAACATTTTATACAGTGGGTGAGTCTTATATGGGAGAAGCAAATTTATGATTTTTTGTATTTATTTTTTTTAAACACACGCAGATTCAAAAACAAGTTTGCTCTTCTGCACTGCTCATTGATTAACATTGCTCTGTCCAATCTTTTCAACAGGCAGTGCTTGCACCGAAAATGTGGCTGTGTGAAGCTACCCTTAACTATTGTGATAACACGGCTGCATTTTAAAGGCAGTTTAATTTAATGGCTCAATCCTGCTAATCGGTCTGGCTAAACGTTCTGCCAATGCAAAGAACAAGCAAAACGCCCATTCATCAGCTCATTGGGGAATTATCACATCAACATCACGGCACCCCATAGTGCTAAATAACGATCGGTCATGAGCACATTACATTGTCCTCCATGACGTATATCGACATCATCCCCCGTCACCAGTGCGGTCAGGGGCAGGGGCCTGACTGACGCACACAGTTGCTTTCTGCTGAAATTGCTTCAAAATACAAAATGTACTTGCTCTTCAAATTCTGCTTGGCTCATGGGCGTCTGGTGGTGATGTGACCTCCTGCTCCTTACTTAATGCTACAGCTGTACAAAGCACAAGGTACAGACATTTCCTATCTGATCAGCTCAGCCAGCAGCTCTGCAGTGTGCCCAGCCGTGATGTCATGGTGGGCGTGGCCTGTGATCCTCAGTTTACAGTGACCCGGGATGTGCACAGAGAGGGAAGGAGCCAGAAGCCATGTAGGCTGCTTATAACTATCACCAGAGGGGATCGTGCTGGATTACATGATAATAAGTGTTAGTAAAAGACTCATTGCTCCCCTACAGAATACGGAGCCTGTGCGGTATCAGGCATCAGTACCTGGAACATTATTGTCTGTAACTCTGATTTCAAGAGAGCGTCCGGATAGCACATACTATAGGAGAGGAGGAGAAAATGTCTATAGCAATGTCCCCATCTGGAGACTGCATAGGAGTCTCAGGACGTTGCTTCGTAGGTGATCTCTCATGGTGGTTTACACTTTTCCCATTCACCAAGACCTGGAAACAGACATGGTGGTGGAGTAGGCTTACTACTGTCCCCACAGTGCACTTTCCAGGTCATCCCCCCAGCTCCATCACTCTCATTCCCATCCTTTGAGATCCACACCATCAGGCTCTTCCATCCCCTCTCCCTCAGAGTAGCTGTCATATACCGTCCACCAGGCTCACCCATCCAGTTCCTTGACCACTTTTCAGCCTGGCTGTCACACTTCATGTCCTCAGAGTTACCAACCCTGATCCTAGGAGACTTTAACATCCCCATGAACAGCCCCTCCTCCCCTTCTGCATCCCAGCTTCTATCTCTCACCACCTCCCTTGGCCTCTCACAGCTCTCATCCTCTGAGACACATGAAGATGGTAACACCCTTGACCTGGTCTTTATCCGCCTCTGCTCAATCTCTGACTTTGACAACTCACCTCTTCCCCTCTCTGACCACAACATCCTCTCCTTCAAGCTCACAAACCCTCGTCCGCCTCAGCACACCCCCACCAATCACACATTCAGAAACCTACAGGCCATCGATTCTCAGACACTTTCAGACTCTTTACACACATCACTGTCCCCTATATCCTCACTTTCCTGTCCTGATCTGGCTGTAAAGCACTACAATGACACACTCAGGACTACGCTAGACCAAGTAGCGCCCCTCACCCTCAGAAAGACCAAACACAGAGTAAAACAGCCCTGGCTCACATCACAAACTCGATTTCTCCAGCGATGCTCCAGGAGCGCCGAACGCCTATGGAGGAAAACCCGCACACCAGAAAACTTCATCCACTACAAGTTCATGTTAAGGACCTATAACTATTCCCTTCACCTCGCCAAACAGACCTACTTCACCAACCTTGTTTCCTCACTTGCCAACAATCCAAAAAAACTCTTTGACACCTTTCACTCCCTCCTCAGTCCCAAAGTACAGACCCCTGTCACAGCCCTTCATGCTGATGACCTGGCCTCGTATTTCACAGAGAAAATTAAAAACATCCGCCAAGAGATCAGCTCCCAGCCACCAAGCCCCGTGAATCCCATCCCTCCCCATATCCCATCCAGCTCACTTTCCACATTTGACCCAGTCACAGAGGAGGAAGTCTCCAGGCTCCTATCCTCCTCTCGTCCTACAACTTGCCCTACTGATCCCTTCCCCACACCTCTACTCCAGTCCCTCTCTCCGGTTGTCGCCACTCACCTAACTAAAATCTTCAATCTCTCTCTCTCTTCGGGTATCTTCCCCTCCTCCCTCAAACACTCTATCATTACTCCATTATTAAAAAAACCTTCTCTCGATCCGTCCTGCACAAGCAACTACAGACCAGTCTCCAATCTCTCCTTCATCTCTAAACTCTTGGAGCGCCTGGTCTACTCTCGCCTCACCCGCTACCTCTCCTCTCACTCTCTTCTAGATCCTTTACAGTCTGGCTTCCGCCCTTTACACTCAACAGAAACTGCCCTTGTCAAAGTGACCAATGACCTATTGACAGCAAAACGTAACGGTGACCACTCTCTGCTTATTCTTCTTGACCTTTCTGCTGCCTTTGACACTGTTGACCACCATCTCCTTCTCTCTATGCTCCACTCTATCGGCCTAAAGGACACTGTTCTCTCCTGGTTCTCTTCCTATCTTTCTGGACGCTCATTCAGTGTATCATTTGCTGGCTCCACATCTTCTCCTCTTCCTCTCACTGTTGGGGTCCCTCAAGGTTCAGTCCTTGGCCCTCTTCTTTTCTCCCTCTACACTGCCCCAATTGGTCAGACCATCAGCAGATTTGGCTTTCAGTACCATCTTTATGCTGATGACACACAGCTATACACCTCCTCCCCTGAGCTCACCCCCGCTGTACTACAGAACACCAGTGACTGCCTGACAGCAGTTTGCAATGTCATGTCTGCTCTTCATCTGAAACTTAACCTTTCCAAAACTGAACTTCTTCTTTTCCCTCCATCTTCCAACTTTCCTCAACCTGACATCTCCCTCTCTGTGTGTGGCACAACGATAAGTCCTAGGCCGCAAGCCCGCTGCCTGGGGGTTATACTTGACACTGATCTCTCCTTCACCTCCCACATACAATCTCTTGCCCGCACCTGCCGCTTGCACCTCAAGAACATCTCTAGAATCCGCCCCTTTCTCACAATGGAAACGACAAAAACCCTCACCGTGGCCCTGATCCACTCTCGCTTGGACTACTGTAACTCTCTATTAATTGGTCTCCCCCTAACTAGACTCTCTTCTTTACAGTCAATCCTTAATGCAGCAGCCAGGGTCACCTATCTGGCTAACCGCTACTCGGATGCCTCTGCTCTGTGCCAGTCATTGCACTGGCTGCCCATATATCATAGGATCCAATTCAAACTGCTTGTTCTCGCCCACAAAGCTCTCCACAGTGCAGCACCCCCCTACATCTCCACCCTCCTCTCTGTCTATCAGTCCACCCGTTCTCTACGCTCTGGAAGCGACTTTCGACTAACATCCACACTAATTCGAACCTCCCACTCCCGGATCCAAGACTTCTTCCGAGCTGCACCAACCCTCTGGAACGCTCTACCCCAAGAAGTTAGGACAAATCACAACTTACTCAGCTTCAGACGCACCCTAAAGACGCATCTTTTTAGGGCGGCCTATCACACTCCCTAATCAGATTCGATTCACATAGTCCCTCTACAACCTCTCACAACATAGCTCCACATCAAACTCCATGGCACCCAAAGGCATCTCAAGGCTCGGGCCCACTGGTCCAGGAAACCATTATCCAGCCCCATTTCCATGAGATGGCTGGATTGTCATTGTAAATAAGCACTTGAACCTTGCCTCTCCCCCCATCTCATTGTAGATTGTAAGCTCTCACGAGCAGGGTTGTATTTTTTCCCCTCTAAATATTGTATTTCTATAACTGTTACTTGTATGTATATGATCCTCCTGAATTGTAAAGCGCTACGGAATATGTTGGCGCTATAGAAATAAAGATTATTATTATTATTATTATGAAGGGAGAGGGTAACGAGGACGTGCACTAAAATCTCAAAAACAAAATGTATACTTAAGACTCAAATGGGCAAGTACTTAAGGGGTTAGAAATAATCCTTCTCGGCAGCACATTTTTCCTGAACAGGACTAGCACTAAGTGCACAGGACAATCAGTAAAGGGAATCCGTTACCAGGTTTTTGCCCCACCCCCTCCCCATCTGAGAGCATCATAATGTAGAGACACAGACCCTGATTCCAGTGATGTGTCACTTACTGAGCTATTTACTGTCATTTTGATCAAATCAATGTTTTCTCTGCTGCAGATCTAGCAGTTATACAGAGCTTGTAAATATGCTGGACTACCTGCAGCACGCCGAGTAGTCCTGTATGAGAGGAGTCAATAAGTAGGCTGTCATTGATTCTGCAAAAATGAGCATTTATCATTACAGTTTCATGGATCTGGTTTCATCCATTTTTCCATTTTTCCTGCAAAGGAATTCCAATCAAAGGTTTCCCAAACTGATTTTTTTCACTGGTTGTTACAGACATCACATGGATGCCATGAATGCACGGTTGAGTTTTGGCCATAAAATGGACCAAAGTAGGGCATGTGAAAAACCCTGTAGAATATAGTGTATGGTCTGGCAAAAAAAAAAAAAAAAATCCACTGTCCAATGCAGGAACAGATAAAGATAAGTAGCACAGTTCCTTTACAAACCTCTCCTCCAAAAGTATTCGTTAAGGCCCAGTCACACTAAACAACTTACCAGCGATCCCAACAACGATACAACCTGATAGGGATCGCTGGTAAGTTGCTAGGAGGTTGCTGGTGAGATGTCACACAGCGACGCTCCAGCTATCCCACCAGCAACCTGACCTGGCAGGGATCGCTGGAGCGTCGCTACACGTGGAAGTATGCTGCGCTTGGTAACTAAGGTAAATATCGGGTAACCAACCCGATATTTACCTTGGTTACCAGCGCACACCGCTGGCTCCCTGCACACCTAGCCACAGTACACATCGGGTTAATTACCCGATGTGTACTCTGCTACGTGTGCAGGCAGCAGGAGCCGGCTTCTGCGGACGCTGGTAACCACGGTAAACATCGGGTAACCAAGAAGCCCTTCCCTTTGTTACCCGATATTTACCTTCGTTACCAGCGTCCGCCGCTGTCAAACTGCCAGTGCTGGCACTCCCTGCACTCCTAGCCACAGTACACATCGGGTTAATTATCCGATGTGTACTGTGGCTACGTGTGCAGAGAGCAGGGAGCCGGCACTGACAGCTGAGAGCGGCGGACGCTGGTAACGAAGGTAAATATCGGGTAACCAAGGGAAGGGCTTCTTGGTTACCCGATGTTTACTGTGGTTACCAGTGTCCGCAGAAGCCGGCTCTCTGCTGCATGCACATTTAGTTGTTGTTGTCTCGCTGTCACACACAGCGATTTGTGCTTCACAGCGGGAGAGCAACAACTAAAAAAATGGTCCGGGACATTCAGCAACAACCAGCGACCTCACAGCAGGGGCCAGGTTGTTGCTGGATGTCACACACCGCAACATCGCTAGCAAGTTGTGCCTCCTCAACGATGTTGCTAGCGATGTTGCTTAGTGTGACGGTACCTTTAGGATGGAATCACATTAGCCTACGGCATGTGACGCAAGTATCAGATATGATAATGACCCCTGACTTCTGCTCTGCTGCGAGCGTGGTCCGAGTGTCATTATACAGAGATCGGATCAAAGCTGCAGAGGAGAGGGAGGGAGTGATTTCTCTATCTCCTTCATTGTCAGCCTGTGCGTATATCGCACTGCACTTAAATGTCATCCTAGTGCAGTCTGTTTCACTCACACCTATAGACTTGTATGGGTGCGAGTGATGTGAGACTCACAGATAGGGCTCTTTTCCATTTGCGTACCGCTTCCGATGCAGGAGCATCAGAAGCGATATGCTAATACCCTCTGCTGCGGTGTCAGCCGAGGATCATGCGACTGTGATGCGATCTTATTGCAGGAGCGGAGCAGAGGGAGGGAGCACTTTCTCCCATCTCCTCCGTTGTCTGTCTCTGCGTGCACCGCACTGTAGTCGCATAACATGCGAGTGCAGCGCGATTTTACACACACTTGAGCCAAGATTTGGTGCAATCGCAGCATGCTGTGATTGCACCGAGAGCCCAATTCGTGTGGAGAAAAAAAAACGGGACAGAGGAAACGGTCTCAGTGTGCAACACTGGTGTGAATGCAATCCGATTTTTAATGGCATCGCACTCGCACCATGAAATCGCAGATGGAAAAGCGCCCATAATCGCAGGATGCTGAGATTTTTTCCTCAGTCAGATTAAAGGTGAGGAAAAACTCCCAGATCTGAGCTGCTGCATTGTCTTACATGGGGCCGGGTGCAATGCGGGATTTTCTCACTGCCCTCCTGCGAGTCATACGTCAGTGTGATTCTACCCTTAAACCAAGGCTGTGAGAAATACACATCCACAGGCTATGATGGCGTCCGCTAAAATGTGATGGTATAAAAAGCTACTGAATATCTCATGGGGGACTACATTTAAAAGGGATGTCATTTATTTTAAAAGGACTATGAGTACAAGATAACTATTCACACCAAGTACAGGTGCTTGTGCATCATGGCGGGATTGAACATTTAAATACACCCTCTCAACTGCTGGGTTTCCCCCCAATCTCCACCCTCTCCTCTTCTATGATTGATAGTTCTGGCTTTATAGGGAGGCGATACATAGAAAACAAGCAGGTGGGAAGATGGATTTTACTGATTGGCCCCACCATGATGCACAATCAGTAAAATCCATCTTCCCACCTGCTTGTTTTCTATGTATCGCCTCCCTATAAAGCCAGAACTATCAATCATAGAAGAGGAGAGGGTGGAGATTGGGGGGAAACCCAGCAGTTGAGAGGGTGTATTTAAATGTTCAATCCCGCCATGATGCACAAGCACCTGTACTTGGTGTGAACAGTCATCCTCTGCTGACAGATTCCCTTTAAGCTCAGAAATGTGTAAGAAAAACCTACACTCACCTACCAGATCACAGCAATCCTCCGCCGATTGCCTGCAGCCTTCACAGTACATCAAAATAGGAAGAAACATTATTTAGACAAAATGTGAAGGCTGCGCAGCCACTAATTGACTAGAGGAGGTCACGAGGCCCCTATTCCCTGCCGGATGATGAAGACTGGATCAGTGTGGGGGGGGGGGCATAGTACCAAGTGCAGAGAAGCTGTGGGCAACTGGGAGGGGTGCTACACAATGGCTTTTGTAACCCATCATCTTCCATATAAAAATAAATTAAATGGTTTGCTCTAGTCCACACTAGAATGTTGTTTTTTTTTTTTTACTGGACTCACTATGTTCGGCTGCTTTCATACATCCGTTTTTTGCCGTGTGGCACAATCTGATAAAAAACGGAAAGAACGGATCCGGCGTGTGTTGCCGCCGGATCTGTTCTTTCCCCCATAGACTTGTATTAGCGCCGGATTGTGCCGCATGGCCTTGCGTTGCATCCGGCGCTATGCGGCGTGAGTTACAATGAAAGCTTATGGGCGCCAGATCCGTCATCATCCGGCATACAATGGAATCCAACGACTGATCCGTTTTGTTTTTTTAACGTAGCATGCTCAGTAGCACAACGGATCCGTCAAAAAACGGAAGGAACGCATGGAAATAACTGATGCAAGGAATCAGTTTTTTCGCCAGATGCGTTGCATCAGTTTTTTTGCCAGACTGTGAAAGCAGCCTTAGTAGTTTATTAGAGGAGGCTGGTCAGACTCGTTCTGGCCTCCATCTAATAGGCACATGAACAGCATGGATTATCCAGACCATATAGACAGTGGGGGGAAAACAAAAAAAAAATAAGGTTAGAACTAATCAAAGCCTTTAAAGCGGTCATTAAGTATCTTAAAAGAAAAAATAATGCTTTAAGCCCCATGGACGCTGGATGCTGTGGTGATATTCAACTGGCCAGAAAGCAATGATTTCCTATTGTTTAGACAGAACTGCTAAGGCCTGTGATTGACTGCAGCGGTCAGCTGACCAAAGCAGGATATCATTGAAGACATCCGTCTGTTCTAGTCACCTGACCTCTGCTGTCAATCTCAGGCCTCAGCGGTGATGTAATGAGGTAAAGGAATGTCATCGCTTGCTGTTTGGGCACAAACCACCAGAGCAGCCACTGCTGGATCCAATGAATGCTCCCCTACCGGGAACCCCTCATCAGACAACGCCAATATACAGCCCATAATAACTGCTCCGGAGCGGCGCTGATCCACCGCTATGAGCGGGGTCACCCGCAGACACGTGACTGCTGCAGACACCATTACTCGAGCAGAACTGAGGTCTGCGCTGAGAAAAGAGAAGAGGCTGCAAAACCTGCTATGGATTGTCAGCAGCGGTCCAAGCGCTGACGGGGACCTGCACCAAGAACCAGCAGTAGACAACCCCTTTAAGTTAGGAACAGCTGAGACACTTGAAGACCCCTTTACATCTTCCCAGATTTGTGCCCCCTGATACGGTTTGCCCAGTAGTCCCCAGGCAGTGTGGAGCGGGCACTCGCTTCTGCCGGACACACCTTACCTTTGAAGTTCTTGATGACTAGCTTCTTGGCGGAGCCGGGCTTACTGTTGGCAAAGCTGGACACCGGCGAGGCCTTGGTGAGCCCGTTGGCATGATGCCCTGCGGCCACCGGAGAGATCAGCACGCTCTTGTTCCTGGTGGGCTGGGGGGTGGACGAGGAGGAGGACGGGGACTCCTCTGCCATCTTCACATCCAGGCCCAGGAAGTCCAGCGTGTCCTCGAACCTCAGCTTCTTCTGGATGTGGTTCCTCGGGGGGGAGATGGGGTCGTAGTCGTCAGCACCGCTGCCGGTGTTCAGCCGCCGCTTCTTGCTGGCTCCCTCTGCCTTCACCTCCTGACTGGGAGGGTTGGGGGACGACAAACCTGTGGGGAACATGAACACAGCAGACATAGGAGCGCGGCGCCTGCGGACCTGCACACGGCTTGTTATTGTCACAAGAAAGGCACCAAACATGGCCTCACTTCCTCTCACAAGGCATCTCGGGAAGAGCGGCCCCCAGACACCACCGGCGGCCGCCCGCTCCGAGTGCTGCCGCTCTCCTCACCTACCGGAAGGGCTGGCGGCGAGGTCTTTCATACTGCCCGACCGTGCGGGCCTCATCCGTCGCCTTTCCCTCGCCGAGCTGCCGATCTGATTGGTCCCGGCACAGAGTTGGAGAACTGGGAGGGAGAGAGCAGGGACACAGGCGGACGGACGGGGCGGAGCCACAGGCAGCAGATCGCTGCTCGGCTTATGACGTCACTGCGTCGGATGGAGCGCCGATTGGTGGAGCCACGTGTGTGAGGTCATCAGCGTGCAAGGAAAGAACACACTGCTGCGCTGTAGCGGGAGCTTGTCACGTGGTGTGTCCGAGCCGTCAGCCCTACTGTCACGTGATCCCGTCACACAGCGCTGCTGTACACTACACATGTGCGTCCGGGCGGGCGTATAAGGCCCTACTGCGGTATTATACTGTGCAGGAGTATGCACGGTGTATTATACCGTGCCGGTGTACAGTGCTGTGCCGGTGTATGGTACCGTGACAGTGCATTATACCGTGCCGGTGTACAGTGCTGTGCCGGTGTATGGCATCGTCTGTTGGAGTATCGTACTGTTCAGAAGTATGATACCGTGCGGGCGCATTGTATCGCACGAGCGGATTGTACTGTGCTGGTGTTTTATACCGTGCGGGTGTATTATATTGTACAATTGTGCGGGTGTATGAGACCGTGCAGTTGTATTATAAGGTACTATATTGTGAGGATGTATGATACCGTGCTATTGTGCAGGTGTATAATACCATGCGGGTGTATTATACCGTGCTATTGTGCAGGTGTATAATACCATGCGGGTGTATTATACCATGCTATTGTGCGGGTGTATAATACCATACGGGTGTATTATACCGTGCTATTGTGCGGGTGTAGAATACCATGCAGGTGTATTATACTGTGCTATTGTGCGGGTGTATAATACCATGTGGGTGTATTATATATACTGTGCTATTGTGCGGGTGTAGAATACCATGCGGGTGTATTATACCGTGCTATTGTGCGGGTGTATAATACCATGCGGGTGTCTTATACTGTGCTATTGTGCGGGTGTATAATACCATGTGGGTGTATTATATATACTGTGCTATTGTGCGGGTGTAGAATACCATGCGGGTGTCTTATACTGTGCTATTGTGCGGGTGTGTAATACCATGTGGGTGTATTATATATACTGTGCTATTGTGCAGGTGTATAATACCATGCGGGTGTATTATACTGTGCTATTGTGCAGGTGTATAATACCATGCGGGTGTATTATACTGTGCTATTGTGCAGGTGTATAATACCATGTGGGTGTATTATACCGTGCTATTGTGCAGGTGTATAATACCATGCGGGTGTATTATACTGTGCTATTGTGCAGGTGTATAATACCATGCGGGTGTATTATACTGTGCTATTGTGCAGGTGTATAATACCATGCGGGTGTATTATACCGTGCTATTGTGCAGGTGTATAATACCATGCGGGTGTATTATACTGTGCTATTGTGCAGGTGTATAATACCATGCGGGTGTATTATACTGTGCTATTGTGCAGGTGTTTAATACCATGCGGGTGTATTATACTGTGCTATTGTGCAGGTGTATAATACCATGCGGGTGCAGGGCGGACTGGGACTCACATTCAGACCTGGCATTTGGGAGTGCACAGGCCACTTGTCGCGTGGTGAATGTGTAATATCTTTGTGCACTTGTACATTGTGTAACACGACCATATAACATGTAGTCACGGCTGCATCCAGTATTACAGCTCAGGCCTATTTATTGCTGTTAGTAGCAGGACCTGGTGAAGCCGCTATTTCCTTACAGAGCTGGGTCTCGCAGATAATGAAGAGGATGCTGCTCTCCATATAATGCTGCGGCCTCGTCATATAGCTGATGGGCAGGGATACAAGATCACATCCTCCTGAACTAATACTGATGACCTATTCTACAGATAGGTGATCAGGGAAGCTGTAGTTTTCACTGGTGATAATTGTGGGTGCATTTCACTTAGGGAATGTGCATTGACATTTTTGGGGGCAGATCCCACCATGGAAACCACTATGAAAAATACAATGATTGATCACGGTTTTCAACATCTTCTGCTTGAAAGACATGGCAGTTTTGCTTGAGTGTAAAATTTCTTGTGTGCACATACCCTTATGTTTTTCGGTTTTGGAAACCCATTACCTGTATTGTTTGTTTATTTTATTCACTCTCCCCAGGTCTGCTATTGTCTGTAGCGCTGATGTCACGTCACGATGACAGCGCTGCAACCAATCAAGGAGCTCAGCAGCTAACTGGCTACAGCGCTGCGGATGTGATGTCAGAGATGCAGACATTTATAGATACCAGATGCAACAGCAGTTTGTATTTTTTTTTAATAACAAAAAGCATGCATCAGACATCAAGAGGATGTGAGCAGTCAGCGTCATGGAAGGGGTACTTACATAAATATATCACTAGAACCAAATATTTGAGGAGGATTTGAAGACATTCTGCTTAAAAAAATATGTGTAAACATGTGCTAATTTAAACTGTTTTTGGAACAGAAACTGAGCAGAATCTTGCCAAATTCTCATAATCTCAAAACCAAGTTTTTTGATTATTTTTAATCTTTAACATAGCAATGAAACTTGTTTTGGATTGTCAAGTTCAGAACCACGATCAGCACGTGAATGCCGCACCAAAACCACCATAAGCACATGAATGTAGCTTCAGAAACACCATCAGCACATGAACGAAGCATCAGAACCACCATCAGCACATGCACAAAGCATCAGAACCACCATCAGCACATGAATGAAGCATCAGAACCACCATCAGCACATGAATGAAGCTTAAGAACCATCATCAGCACATGAATGCAACGCCAGGGCCACAATCAGTATCTGAATGCCGCACCAGAACCATCATCAGCACATGAATGCAGCACCAGAACCACCATCAGCACATGAATGCAGCACCAGAACCACCACCAGAACATGAATGCAGTGCGAGAATCACCATCAGCACATAAATGCAGCGCCAGACCCTTCATCAGCACATGAATGCAGCGCCAGAGCAACCATCAGCACATGAATGTTGCATCAGAACCACCATCAGCGCATGCATGCACCGCCAGAACCACCATCAGCACATGTTAGCAGCGCCAGAACCACCATCAGCACATGAATGCAGTGCCAGAACCATCATCAGCACATGAATGCAGCACCAGAGCCACATTCAGCACATGACTGCAGCGTCAAAATTAACGTCAGTACATGAATCATGCTTAGCCCCATGTACAGTTGCATTGTATGAACCTACAATTCTCAATTTTCTCCTTAACAATAGTAAGGAGATGCTGAGAGTTATGAATAATTGTCAGACTATGGACCATACAAGAACCACAGTACTGATAAGACAGCATCACAAAAAAACATTTACATCCAAGTACCTTATAGGTGACATCATCTCTGATCAGAGTCGTTCCCGTCCCTTTTGTCTCCACGTAGTACAGATGCCATTGTGAGATTTCATGCCCTCAGCTCGTCTCTGAAGACCTCCCTCTTTGTTCTTCAGCAGCATTTCCTGACAGAGTGCCTTTAAATATAAAAGTATCATTATTCTGGGCCATTAATATCAATATTTCCCATGCTGCAACCCTGAATAAATAATTTCTGTACTTCCTTCACAAAATATCTCCACCCATATACACACTGCTCTTATGCAAACTATCTCCGCACACTGCCCCTCTTCATAATAAACCCCCAAGCATTCACTCTCCTTAATATACCCCCACGCTGCCACTCTCCTTAATATACCCATCATGCTGTAACTCTCCTTAATATCCCTCCACAGTGCTACTCTCCTTAATATACCTCCCTACTGTTACTCTACTGAATATACCTCCCTACTGTTACTCTACTGAATATACCCCCACGCTGCCACTCTCCTTAATATACCCCCACGCTGCCACTCTCCTTAATATACCCCCACGCTGCCACTCTCCTTAATATACCCATCATGCTGTAACTCTCCTTAATATCCCCCCACAGTGCTACTTTCCTTAATATACCTCCCTACTGTTACTCTACTGAATATACCCCCACGCTGCCACTCTCCTTAATATACCCCCACGCTGCCACTCTCCTTAATATACCCCCATGCTGCCACTCTCCTTAATATACCCCCACGCTGCCACTCTCCTTAATATACCCCCACGCTGCCACTCTCCTTAATATACCCCCACGCTGCCACTCTCCTTAATATACCCCCCCGCTGCAACTCTCCTTAATATACCCCCACGCTGCCACTCTCCTTCATATACCCCCACTCTGCCACTCTCCTTAATATACCCCCACGCTGCCACTCTCCTTAATTTACCCCCACGCTGCCACTCTCCTTAATATACCCCCACGCTGCCACTCTCCTTAATATACCCCCACTCTGCCACTCTCCTTAATATACCCCCACGCTGCCACTCTCCTTAATTTACCCCCACGCTGCCACTCTCCTTAATATACCCCCACGCTGCCACTCGCCTTAATATACCCCTACTCTGCCACTCTCCTTAATTTACCCCCACTCTGCCACTCTCCTTAATATACCCCCATGCTGCCACTCTCCTTAATATACCCCCACTCTGCCACTCTCCTTAATATACCCCCACGCTGCCACTCTCCTTAATATACCCCCACGCTGCCACTCTCCTTAATATACCCCCACGCTGCCACTCTCCTTAATATACACCCCACGCTGCCACTCTCCTTAATATAACCCCACGCTGCCACTCTCCTTAATATACCCCCACGCTGCCACTCTCCTTAATATACCCACAGCTGCCACTCTCCTTAATATACCCCCACGGTGCCACTCGCTGCCACTCGCCTTAATATACCCCCCATGCTATCAATCTCCTTAATATACCCCCACGCTGCCACTCTCCTTAATACACCCCCACACTGCCACTTGCTGCCACTCACCTTAATATACCCCCACGCTGCCACTCACCTTAATATCCCCCCAAGCTGCCACTCTCCTTAATATACCCCCCCACACTGGCTCTGAAAAATATTGATCCCCCACTGCCCTTTTGTAAAATATCCTCCCCTTACACACACACTGCCCCTATGAATAAAGTAATCTCGCAAAGCTGTGTCAGTTTCACGATTGTTCCCCAGCATCCACATTCATTACACAGTTCATCTTTCGCTCCGCCATGGAGCACTCACCGCCGACGGACATGTCTCTGTGGGGCCCACAGCAGTGTGATGACATCAGCAAGGTGCTGATCTCCTCACGCTGATGCACGTCGGATTCTAGACCCGTGCGCCGCACTGCACAGTTCAAATGTACTTATGGCTGATAGACACAAATACATTTGATCAGGAAGAAGGGAGCTGCGGTCACCGCTACTGCCACTCTCCTCAGCAGTGTGTATGCCAGGCGCAGGATTGCACAGCAGGGCCGGCACAGCACGCTGCCTCCTCGGCCTGCTTCTTTCAGCTGTCTAGTAGGATTGTGTGCGCAAGCCAAACTGATGCTGCACAGCGTGCACACTGTGGAAAAGAGCGGCAGTGACTGAAGACTGAACGGCCACTACAGGCACCGGCCCACTACAGACACCGGTGTTAATGTCAGTTATGCTTTGGCTGCTGTGAGGCTCCCTCTTGTGGCCAGGAATGTTTTGGACAGAGACCAGGTGTGTTGAGCAATGGGCGTTTCCATTGCTAACTCTCTGCTTATTTAAACCCTGGTCTGATAGCAGGCTATGCCGGATGTCAGTTGTTCTTTGTTCATCAGCCTGCTTCATCCTGCTCCAGACCACATCTTCCCCAGATAAGTGCTTGGCTCTTTATTTGTTGTTTGGTTCTTTTACTCGTATCTGAGTTTGTCATTTGCTGTGGTTGTTTTCAGTTTATTTGCATGCAGGGATCTTCCCTCTCAGTTGCTTAGCTGGGAAGCTCCCTGCAGCTATGTTTGGAGTATTGCTCCTATAAGTCCATGTGTTTGTTGCTTCTTGAAATTTGTAATGGTTCCTGTTTTCTGTTCATTGGTATGACAAGAGCGCCTGGTATAGGATGGAGTTCAGATCTAGCGATCTGAGGGCTTTTTTGTACTATCAGGTTGTTGGATTTTTGCAGAAAAGAGAGGATGTCCAGCTCTTCAGGCAAAGAATCACGTCTTTATTTCATCATGCAGACACAGAGAAAGACATGACCAGCACTACGCGTTTCAGGTGAAAACACTCACCGTTAACCCTTTTCTGCATTTCATTGGGCTGTGGCAGTGCCTGTCCGTGCTCCAGGACGGAATCGGGATTGAGCTTTTATACGGTGAGCTGATTCATACAAATTGTTGGATTTTTGCAGGGTTTTTCTCTGGCCACCATCAGTCCCTTTCCTGTCCTGTCCTATTTAGTCAGTAGGGCCTCACCATTTGCTAATCCTGTCGTCTATCTGTGTATTGTGTTTTCCTATATCACCGCAGTCTTTGAATGTGGGGTGCTTGCTATTCTTTATCTATTTTCTGAAGCAGAGAGTTATTCATCTTTCCTTCCTTTAGGATAGCTAGTTCTCCGGCTGGGTTCGCGGTGCACAGGATGTTAGTTCACCCCTCGGCTACTTCTAGTTGTGATGGTTAGTAAGGGGATGGCGGCCAGATTAGTTGTCACCTTTTCACCTTGTCACCTTTTACCAATGATTTATAGTTGTCTTCCATGGTTCCGGATCATAACAGTACATCCAGCCAACAGTTTTAACCCCTTCACCCCCGCCACTAAAACATCCTAATGACCGGGCCATTTTTTGCAATTCTGACCAGTGTCACTTTGACAGGTTATAACTCTGGAACGCTTCAACGGATCCTGGCGATTCTGAGATTGTTTTTTCGTGACATATTGTAGTTCATGTAAGTGGTAAATTTAGGCCGATATTTTTTGCGTTTATTTGTGCAAATTTAGGAAATTTTGCGAAAATTTTGAAATTTTCGCAATTTTCAAACTTTGAAAATTTATGCCCATAAATCTGAGAGATATGTCACACAAAATAGTTACTAAATAAAATTTCCCACATGTCTATTTTACATCAGCGCAATTTTTGAAACAAATTTTTTTTTTTTTGTTAGGAAGTTAGAAGGGGTCAAAGTTCATCAGCAATTTCTCATTTTTCCAACAAAATTTACAAAATAATTTTATTAGGGACCACATCACATTTGAAGTGACTTTGAGATGCCAATGTGACATAAAATACCCAAAAGTGATCCCATTCTAAAAACTGCACCCCTCACACTGCTCAAAACCACATCCAAGAAGTTTATTAACCCTTTAGGTGCTTCACAGGAACCAAAGCAATGTGGAAGGAAAAAATTAAAATTTTACTTTTTAACACAAAAATGTTACTTTAGCCATAAAATTTTCATTTTCACAAGGGAGAAAAGAGAAAGTGCACCCTACAATTTATTGTGCATTTTCTCCTGAGTACGCTGATACCCCATATGTGGTAAAAATCAATTGTTTGGGTGCACGGCAGAGGTCGAAAGGGAAGGAGCGCCATTTGAATTTTTGAACGCAAAATTAGCTGGACTCATTAGCGGACGCCGTGTCGGGTTTGAAGACCCTCTGAGGTGCCTAAACAATGGAGCTCCCCCACAAGTGACACCATTTTGGAAACTAGAGCCCTTAAATAATTTTTCTAGATGTTTGGTGAGCACTTTGAACCCCTGGGGGCTTCACAGAAGTTTATAACGTTGAGCCGTGAAAAGAAAAACAAATGTTTTTACCACAAAACTGTTGCTTCAACTAGGTAGCTTTTTTTTCACAAGGGTATCTTGAAAAAGTGCACCAGAAAATGTATTGTGCATTTTCTCCTGAGTACGCAGCTACCTCATATGTGGTGGAAATCAAATGTTTGGGCATACGGCGGGGCTCAGAAGAGAAGGAGCACCATTTGACAGCAAAATTGGTTGGAATCATTAGCTGACGTAATGTTGCATTTGGAGACCCCCTGAGGTGCCTAAACAATGGAGCTCCCCCACAAGTGACCTCATTTTGGAAACTAGAGCCCTCAAATAATTTTTCTAGATGTTTGGTGAGCACTTTGAACCCCTGGGGGCTTCACAGAAGTTTATAATGTTGAGCCGTGAAAAGAAAAATAAAAAATTTTTACCACAAAACTGTTGCTTCAACTATGTAGCTTTTTTTTCACAAGGGTATCAGGAAAAAATGCACCATGAAATTTATAGTGCATTTTTTCCTGAGTACGACGATACCTCATATGTGGTGGAAAGTAATTGTTTGGGCGCATGGCGGGGCTCAGAAGAGAAGGAGTACCATTTGACAGCAAAATTGGTTGGAATCATTAGCGGACGCCATGTCACGTTTGGAGACCCCCTATGGTGCCTAAACAGTGGAGCTCCCCCACAAGTGACCCCATTTTGGAAACTAGACCCCTCAAGGAATTTATCTAGATGTTTAGCGAGCCCCAAGAGGCTCCACAGAAGTTCATAATGTTGAGCCATGAATACACTTTTTTTTTTTTCACCACAAACCTGTTACTTGAACCATGTAGCTTTTTTTTCACAAGGGTATCAGGAAAAAATGCACCATAAAACGTATTGTGCAATTTCTCCTGAGTACGCAGATACCTCACATGTGGTGGAAAGTAATTGTTTGGGTGCATGGCGGGGCTCAGAAGAGAAGGAGCACCATCTGACAGCAAAATTGGTTGGAATCATTAGCGGACGCCATGTCACGTTTGGAGACCCCCTATGGTGCCTAAACAGTGGAGCTCCCCCACAAATAACCCCATTTTGGAACTAGACCCCTCAAGGAATTTATCTAGATGTTTGGTGAGCCCCTTCTACCCCCAGGGGCGCCACAGAAGTTGATGACGTTGAACCGTGAAAATTTTTTTTTTTACCACAAAATTTTTGCATCAATCAGGTAGCTTTTTTTTTTTACAACAGTATTGGGACAAAATGCACCATAAAACATATTGTGCAATTTTTCCTGAGTACGCAGATACCTCATATGTGGTGGAAATCAATTGTTTGGGCGCATGGCGGGGTTTAGAAGAGAAGGAACGCCATTTGACTTTTCAAACGCACAGACGCGGTGTACTGATCGGCCACTGCAGGACGCACGGTCAGATGAAATACAAAAAGCGTCGGGGATACGGAAAAAAAAAACAGTCACGCCAAAAATTGAGCAGGGATGCCGATCCGTTATGTGCATCCCTGATCAGCGCTCGGCGGGACGCACGGACAGATGCGATACAAAAAGCGTCAGGGATACGGAAAAAAAGTCACG
The DNA here is from genome assembly GCF_048569485.1 of Anomaloglossus baeobatrachus. Lineage (NCBI taxonomy): Eukaryota > Metazoa > Chordata > Amphibia > Anura > Aromobatidae > Anomaloglossus > Anomaloglossus baeobatrachus. The sequence goes on along the minus strand of NC_134361.1, from coordinate 94,260,856 downwards.
CCAAAAATTGAGCAGGGATGCAGATACATTATGTGCATCCCTGATCAGCGCTCGGTGGGACGCATGGACGGATGCGATACAAAAAGCGTCGGGGATACGAAAAAAGTCACGCCAAAAATTGAGCAGGGATGCAGATACGTTATGTGCATCCCTGATCAGCGCTCGGCAGGACGCACGGACAGATGCGATACAAAAAGCGTCGGGGATACGAAAAAAGTCACGCCAAAAATTGAGCAGGGATGCAGATACGTTATGTGCATCCCTGATCAGCGCTCGGCAGGACGCACGGACGGATGCGATACAAAAAGCATCGGGGATACGAGAAAAAAAAAGTCCCGGGATGCACGGACGGATGAGGTGTAAAAATAGACATGGAATACAAAAAGAAAACAAAGAAAAAAAAAAAGTTATACTCACAGTACCCAGAGGATTAGCAGGAGGATCATTGACCAGAAGAACTGCAGGAGGAACAGAAGGCAGCCAGATGGACAGCTTTACAGGAGCAGCAGGCAGGACGTTGGACAGCTCTGCAGAATACTCAGGAAGGACCCAGCGATGGAGGCAGATGTGATCGGGCCAGTGAAGACCTCGGACGACCCGGTGAAGACAGATAAGATGACGTCGGGGGGAGAGCAGAGGGGGAGGGGGAGTGGGGACTGGGATACCGGAGAAGGAGCTGCAGAAGCAGAATAGAGATCATGGGGGAGGCAGGCAGATCGCGGGGGGAGCAGATCGGGATGTCGGGGGGCAGATCGCAGGGGGCACGGGCAGGGGCCATCACAGGAGTGCGCAGGGGGCGTCACGGGAGCGCGCACGGGCTGCAAGGTGAGCACAGTACTCACGTGGAGCAGGAGCAGTGACATCAGCGGCGGTGGCGGCGGCAGCAGCAGCGGTGGTGTGGTACCACAAGTACCAGCCAGTCCACGCTGCAGACAAGTTGGGGGAGGGCTTCCCAGACCAGCACAGGCCTGGGGAGTGCAGCCACCTGCAGATCAGACCGCCCCACTGCACACTCATTGGAGCGATTGCGCCTCATAGCATGATCGCTCCAATCAGTGCTGCAGGGGCTGGGGGCGCCATGTTTGAGGTCCACCTATGATCTGCTGTAGCTGCTACGGCATCTCATAGCTGGATCTCACAGTATCGCACTAATTCAGGTATTATTTTTGCCGAAATTAGTGCGAACGATGTGGTTGGCGGTTCAGATTTGAACAGCCAATCACATTGATCGTTGATGAGGGGTGGCGATGCCACCCCCCTGGGGTCAAGCAAAGGTCCCCTGCTGTAAGGAACAGCAGGGGACATCATTTGAAAGCCGTTGCTATGGCCACGGCAATCAAATGAACTTTAGGCAGTAAAGTTACGTCCCTGGTCGTTAAGTGACGTTAAAATAGGACGTAATTTTACTGCCCGCGGTCGTGAAGGGGTTAAAGGGTACTCTAAAGAAGAAAAAAAAGGGAAAGAAGTCTGCTGAGAAATTTTTTTTTCTTTGTCGCTCCTAATTGGGAGACCCAGACAATTGGTGTATAGCTATGCCTCCGGAGGCCACACAAAGTATTACACTAAAAGTGTAAAGCCCCTCCCCTTCAGCCTATACACCCCCCGTACTGCTACGGGCTCATCAGTTTTTATGCTTTGTGCGAAGGAGGTCAGACATGCACGCATAGCTCCACAGCTTAGTCAGCAGCAGCTGCTGACTATGTCGGATGGAAGAAAAGAGGGCCCATAACAGGGCCCCCAGCATGCTCCCTTCTCACCCCACTTTTGTCGGCAGTGTTGTTAAGGTTGAGGTATCCATTGCAGGTACGCAGGCTGGAGCCCACATGCTGCTTTCCTTCCCCATCCCTCAATTAGGGCTCTGGGTGAAGTGGGATCCCATCGGTCTCCAGGCACAGGAGACCGTGCTCCATCCACAGCTCCTGAGGACCCTGCTGGATAGGAGCCGAGTATCGTTCAGGGACATGGCCCTGCTACTTGGAGGTACTCTGTGTCCCCGTGGGGACTGCGCACAGCAACACTCCAGCATTGCTGGGTGTGCTAGTGCACCGGGGACAGCAGCGCTGGCTGCATGTGTGCCACTATACACTCAGCGTCGCTGAGTGTATTTGTGTAGGGGGACTGCCGCGCTGACCGCCGCTGCCATGGTTATGCCTGCGGCGCGGCTGGGACTGTTAGTGCGCCGGGGACTTCCGCGGCGACCGCGCTTATACGGCGGCCGCGCTTATAACTATAGTCCCCGGCTTCTGCGGCCTAGTCTCATTCTTTTCCCGCCCCCAGCCCTGCCAGTCAGGGGAAGGGCGGGACGCTGTACAGGTCGGCAGCACTGAGGGCTGGAGCATGCTTTGCATACTCCACCCCCCTCACTCTGCACAGTGGGGCACCAGTTCCCGCACTTTTCTGGGTCACGCCCACGGCTCCCTCCTCTCCCCAGGACGCTTGCAGCCATTCCTCTCAGCTCTGCTAACGCTGGAGAGGAGAGACAAGCTCAAAGAGACCCAGGCAGGAATTCTGGTGCCCACACAAACGCTTTGCGCAGGCGGTAAGCAGCACCTGTGGTGCTGGCCCCACTGGTGCAGAAGTGTATTTATAGTTTATATGATTATAGTCTATACTTTAGACTGTAGGGTGCACTGTTGATTTGTGGCTATTTACCCTCCTGTATTGCTCAGAGGAGACAACAGCATGTCGTCCACAAACAGCAAGGGTGCCATGGCACAGACTTACTATGCTGCCTGTGCAGCATGTACGGCTATACTGCCGGCAGGTTCCACTGACCCTCATTGTGTGCAATGCTCGGCCCCTGTGGCACTTTCTCAGCCGGAGCCTCTGCTAGGGGTGGCCCAGGGAGAACCACCTGTTAACACTGTCCAGGTGACAGGGACGGAGTTTGCAGTTTTTACTGAAAGACTTTCTGAGACTATGGCTAAGATATTAGAAGCCTTGCAGTCCAGGCCGGCATCTCAAGCCAGGGGCACTGTGTTATCATTGTCCCCTGGTTCCCCTCAGTTGGAACAGCAATGTTCTCCCGGGGTGTCTCATAGATCCCAGGGTGAGGTCTCTGACACGGACCGCAGCCCCAGACCGACTAAGCGAGCTCGCTATGAAATTCCCTCGACATCATCACAATGTTCAGGGTCTCAGCGAGAGGACTCTCTGTATGATGAAGCGGAGCTAGCTGATCAGGATTCTGATCCTGAAGCCGCTCTCAACCTTGATACTCCTGATGGGGACGCCATAGTGAATGATCTTATTGCGTCCATCAATGAAATGTTGGATATTTCTCCCTCAGCTCCTCCAGTGGAGGAGTCAGCTTCTCAGCAGGAGCAATTCCGTTTCAGGTTTCCCAAGCGTACAAAGAGTATGTTTCTGGACCACTCTGACTTCAGAGACGCAGTCCAGAAACACCGAGCTTATCCAGATAAGCGTTTTTCCAAGCGCCTTAAGGATACACGTTACCCTTTCCCCCCTGACGTGGTCAAGGGCTGGACTCAGTGTCCCAAGGTGGATCCTCCAATCTCCAGACTGGCGGCTAGATCCATAGTTGCAGTGGAAGATGGAGCTTCACTCAAGGATGCCACTGACAGACAGATGGAGCTCTGGTTGAAATCCATCTATGAAGCTATCGGCGCGTCTTTTGCTCCAGCATTCGCAGCCGTATGGGCACTCCAAGCTATCTCAGCTGGTCAGGCGCAAATTGACGCACTCACGTACGTCTGCGCCGCAGGTGGCGTCCATAACCTCTCAAACGTCGGCATTTGCGTCCTACGCTATTAATGCTGTCCTGGACTCTGCGACCCGTACGGCGGTTGCAGCCGCCAATTCGGTGGTAATACGCAGGGCCTTGTGGCTGCGGGAATGGAAGGCAGATTCGGCTTCCAACAAGTGCTTAACTGGATTGCCATTTTCTGGCGACCGTTTGTTTGGTGAGAGATTGGATGAAATCATCAAACAATCCAAGGGAAAGGAAACATCCTTACCCCAAGCCAAACCAAAAACACCCCAACAGAGGAGGGGACAGTCGAGGTTTCGGTCCTTTCGGGGTGCGGGCAGGTCACAATTCTCCTCGTCCAAAAGGCCTCAGAAGGATCAGAGGAACGCCGACGCATGGCGGTCTAAATCACGCCCTAAAAAGACCGCCGGAGGTGCTGCTACCAAGGCGGCTTCCTCATGACTTACGGCCTCCTCACACCGCATCCTCGGTCGGTGGCAGGCTCTCCCGCTTTTGCGACACCTAGCTGCCACAAGTAAAAGACCGTTGGGTGAGAGACATTTTGTCTCACGGTTACAGGATAGAGTTCAGCTCTCGTCCTCCGACTCGATTCTTCAGAACATCTCCGCCTCCCGAGCGAGCCGAGGCTCTTCTGCAGGCGGTGGGCATTCTGAAGGCAGAAGGAGTGGTGGTCCCGGTTCCTCTTCAGCAACAGGGTCACGGTTTCTACTCCAACCTGTTTGTGGTTCCAAAGAAGGACGGGTCCTTCCGTCCTGTTTTGGACCTAAAACTGCTCAACAAACACGTAAGGACCAGGCGGTTCCGGATGGAATCCCTCCGCTCCGTCATCGCCTCAATGTCGCAAGGAGATTTCCTAGCATCGATCGATATCAAGGATGCTTATCTCCACGTACCAATTGCTCCAGAGCATCAGCGCTTCTTGCGCTTCGCCATAGGAGACGAACACCTTCAGTTCGCGGCACTGCCGTTCGGCCTGGCGACAGCCCCAAGGGTTGTCACCAAGGTCATGGCTACAGTAGTTGCGGTCCTCCACTCTCAGGGTCACTCAGTGATACCTTACTTAGACGATCTGCTGGTCAAGGCACCCTCTCAAGAGGCATGCCAACACAGCCTCAACGTTACTCTGGAGATTCTCCAGAGTTTCGGGTGGATCATCAATTTTCCAAAGTCAAATCTGACACCGGTCCAATCACTGACATATCTTGGCATGGAGTTTCATACTCTTCCAGCGATAGTGAAGCTTCCGCTGGACAAACAGCGTTCACTACACACAGGGGTACAATCTCTCCTTCAAGGTCGGTCACACCCCTTGACGCACCTCATGCACTTCCTGGGGAAGATGGTGGCAGCAATGGAAGCAGTCCCTTTCGCGCAGTTTCACCTGCGTCCTCTTCAATGGGACATCCTACGCAAGTGGGACAGGAGGCTGACGTCCCTAGACAGGAACGTCTCCCTCTCTCAAGCAACCAAAGCTTCCCTTCGGTGGTGGCTTCTTCCCACCTCATTATCGAAAGGGAAATCCTTCCTACCCCCATCCTGGGCGGTGGTCACGACGGACGCGAGCCTGTCAGGGTGGGGAGCAGTTTTTCTCCACCACAGGGCTCAGGGTACGTGGACTCAGCAAGAGTCCTCACTTCAGATCAATGTTCTGGAGATCAGGGCAGTGTATCTTGCCCTAAAAGCGTTCCAGCAGTGGCTGGAAGGCAAGCAGATCCGAATTCAGTCGGACAACTCCACAGCGGTGGCTTACATCAACCACCAAGGTGGGACACGCAGTCGGCAAGCCTTCCAGGAAGTCCGGAGGATTCTGCTGTGGGTGGAAGCCACAGCATCCACCATATCAGCAGTTCACATCCCGGGCGTAGAAAACTGGGAAGCAGACTTTCTCAGTCGCCAGGGCATGGACGCAGGGGAATGGTCCCTCCACCCGGACGTGTTTCAGGAGATCTGTTGCCGCTGGGGGATGCCGGACGTCGACCTAATGGTGTCACGGCACAACAACAAGGTCCCAACATTCATGGCTCGATCTCAAGATCACAGAGCTCTGGCGGCAGACGCCTTAGTTCAGGATTGGTCGCAGTTTCAGCTTCCTTATGTGTTTCTTCCTCTGGCTCTGTTGCCCAGAGTGTTACGCAAGATAAGGGCCGACTGCCGCCGCGCCATCCTCGTCGCTCCAGACTGGCCGAGGAGGTCGTGGTACCCGGATCTGTGGCATCTCACGGTCGGCCAACCGTGGGCACTGCCAGACCGACCAGATTTGCTGTCTCAAGGGCCGTTTTTCCATCTGAATTCTGCGGCCCTCAACCTGACTGTGTGGCCATTGAGTCCTGGATCCTAGCGTCTTCAGGATTATCTCAAGAGGTCATTGCCACTATGAGACAGGCTAGGAAACCAACGTCCGCCAAAATCTACCACAGGACGTGGAAAATATTCCTGTCGTGGTGCTCTGCTCAGGCGATTTCTCCCTGGCCATTTGCCTTGCCCACTTTTCATCTCAATCAGGACATCTCCTTACCCTCGTTTTGTCCTCATCCAGTTCACCAATGTGAAAAGGATTTGCACTTGTTAGATCTGGTGAGAGCACTCAGACTCTACATTTCTCGTACGGCGCCCCTGCGCCGCTCCGATGCTCTCTTTGTCCTTGTCGCTGGCCAGCGTAAAGGGACACAAGCTTCCAAATCAACCCTGGCTCGGTGGATCAAGGAACCAATTCTCGAAGCTTACCGTTCCTCGGGGCTTCCGGTTCCCTCAGGACTGAAGGCCCATTCTACCAGGGCCGTGGGAGCGTCCTGGGCCTTGCGACACCAGGCTACGGCTCAGCAGATGTGTCAGGCAACTACCTGGTCGAGCCTGCACACTTTCACGAAACACTATCAGATGCATACCTATGCTTCGGCAGATGCCAGCCTAGGTAGGCGAGTCCTTCAGGCGGCAGTTGCCCACCTGTAGGACGGAGCCGTTACGGCTCTATTATGAGGTATTATTTACCCACCCAGGGACTGCTTTTGGACGTCCCAATTGTCTGGGTCTCCCAATTAGGAGCGACAAAGAAGAAGGGAATTTTGTTTACTTACCGTAAATTCCTTTTCTTCTAGCTCCAATTGGGAGACCCAGCACCCGCCCCTGTTTTTTGTATACACATGTTGTTCATGTTAAATGGTTTCAGTTCTCCGATATTCCTTCGGATTGAATTTACTTTAAACCAGTTTATAATTTTTTCCTCCTTCTGGCTTTTGCACCAAAACTGATGAGCCCGTAGCAGTACGGGGGGTGTATAGGCTGAAGGGGAGGGGCTTTACACTTTTAGTGTAATACTTTGTGTGGCCTCCGGAGGCATAGCTATACACCAATTGTCTGGGTCTCCCAATTGGAGCTAGAAGAAAAGGAATTTACGGTAAGTAAACAAAATTCCCTTCTTTTTTTGGGTGTTTTTTCTCTTTTTCTTTGGGTTCTGTGGAAGATTTCTTTTTTCTAGCATGGATGAATTGGGTGAGCGTGTTGCTCATCTTGATGCTAAGGTTCGTCGTATAGAGTCTTATCTTGCACAGACTCCCCTTGCAGAGCCTAAGATTCCCGTTCCTGAATTTTTTTCGGGAGATAGGTCGAGATTTTTGAGCTTCAAAAATAATTATAAATTATTTTTTGACCTGTGCCCTAAGTCCTCAGGGAATCCCGTACAGCAGGTTAAGATTGTCATCTCCTTGCTGCGTGGTGACCCTCAGGACTGGGCCTTCTCTTTAGCATCTGATGATATGATTCTCAGTGATGTGGACTCCTTTTTTCAGGCCTTGGGTTTATTATATGACGATCCCAATATTGTGGACCAAGCAGAAAAGGCCTTGTTGTCCTTAACTCAGGGTTTGGATTCTGCAGAATCTTTTTGTCAGAAGTTTCAGAAGTGGGCGGTCCTTACCAAATGGAATGATGATGCGCTTGCGGCTCTTTTTCGGAAGGGTATTGCTGATACAGTCAAGGATGTAATGGTGGGATTCCCCGTCCCTTCTGGTCTTGATGCCTCTATGACCTTGGCCATTCAGATTGATAGGCGGTTACGTGAGCGCAGGAAGATACATGCTGGTTTTGTGCCTATGGAACAGCCTTTGGAGCCTATGGAGTGTGATAGGGTCCTTTCTAATGCTAGTCGGCAGGGGTTCAGACAGAAGAATAGACTGTGCTTCTATTGTGGAGACGCTTCTCATAACATCTCTGTCTGCCCTAAATGTGAAAGGAGATTGGCTACTTCTGTTTCTGTTGGTTCTTTGCAACCAAAGTTTCTTTTGTCTGTCACATTGATTTGCTCATTGTCTTCCTTTTCTGCATTTGCCTTTGTGGACTCGGGCAGCGTTCAATTTGATGGATTTTGGGTTTGTTAGGGATTGTGGTTTCCCCATGGTTCCTTTGCAAAGTCCTATTCCTTTAAGGGGCATTGATGCTACCCCTTTGGCAGAAAATAAACCCCAATTTTGGACCCAGGTGCCTATGAGAGTTGCACCAGCGCATCAGGAAACTTGTACATTTTTAGTATTGCATAATCTACAGGATACCTTGGTACTGGGATTTCCGTGGTTGCAGACCCATAATCCAGTTCTTGACTGGAGATCCTTGTCAGTAGCTAGTTGGGGTTGTCAAGGTTTGCATCAGGACCTTTCCATGTCGTCCACGTCTGCTCAGGCAGTTGATGTTCCGGCTTTCTTGTCTGATTTCCGTGATGTATTTAATGACCAGGAATCTGATTCTCTGCCCCCACACCGGGACTGTGACTGTGCCATTGAGCTGGTGCCGGGTTGTAAATTTCCCAAGGGGCGGATTTTCAACTTGTCTGTGCCCGAACATGATGCCATGCAGTCATACATCAGGGAATCATTGGAGAAGGGGCACATTCGGCCCTCTTCTTCTCCTTTGGGTGCTGGCTTTTTCTTTGTTGCTAAGAAAGATGGATCGTTGAGGCCTTGTATTAATTACCGTATTCTTAATAAAATTACGATCAGATATCAGTACCCTTTGCCTCTGATGTCTGATCTTTTCTCTAGAGTGAAGAGTGCCAAATGGTTTACGAAACTGGATCTCAAGGGTGCGTATAATCTCATCCGTATTAAGGAGGGTGATGAATGGAAGACGGCTTTTAATACTCCTGAGGGGCATTTTGAGTACCTAGTGATGCCTTTTGGGCTCACTAATGCACCCTCTGTCTTCCAGGCCTTCATGAATGATATTTTTCGGGACCTTATTGGTAAATTTTTGATTGTCTATTTGGATGACATCTTGATTTTTTCTGATGATTGGGACTCTCATGTTGGGCAAGTACGGGCTGTTTTTCAGATACTTAAGGATAATGCACTGTACGTTAAGGGGTCAAAGTGCCTCTTTGGGGTGCAAAGGATTTCCTTTTTGGGCTTCATCTTGTCTTCCTCCGCTATCGAAATGGGCCCGGTTAAGTTTCAGGCTATTTACGACTGAGTGCAACCGACTTCTCTAAAATCCCTGCAGTAGTTTTTGGGGTTTGATAATTTTTACCGGAAATTTATAGCCAATTTTTCTGCCATTGTCAAACCTCTGACAGATTTGACCAAGAAGGGAGCTGATGCTGAGCATTGGACCTCAGAGGCGATTGTGGCCTTCCAGGAGCGTAAAAGGCGATTCACTTCTGCCCCAGTCCTGCAGCAACCTGATGTGTCTCGCCCATTTCAGGTTGAGATCGATGCCTCAGAGATCGGAGCAGGTGCTGTTCTGTCTCAACGAGACACTGCTTCGGGTAAACTTAAGCCCTGTACCTTTTTCTCTCGGAAGTTTGCTCCTTCTGAACAGAATTATGATGTGGGGAACCGGGAATTATTGGCTATGAAGTGGGCATTTGAAGAGTGGAGACATTGGTTGGAGGGGGCTAGACATCAAGTTGTGGTGCTTACGGACCACAAGAATCTTACCTATCTGGAATCTGAAAAGAGGTTGAATCCTCGGCAGGCCAGGTGGGCTTTGTTTTTTACCTGGTTTAATTTTGTGGTCTCTTTTTTGCCAGGCACCAAAAATGTTAAGGCCGATGCCCTTTCCAGGAGTTTCTGTGCTGACTCCTTGGAGGTTGTCGAGCCGTCTACTATCCTGAATGATGGTGTAGTTTTCTTGGCCATTTCGCCTGATCTATGGTTGGCACTGGCAGAAGATAGGGGGATAAACTTGAGAGATGTCCTACGGGGAACCTGTTTGTCCCGGACCAATGAAGAAACCGAGTTGTCTCTGAGGTTCATTGCTCTGTTTTGCCTGGTCATCCTGGCATTTTTGGTACTCGGGATCTTGTGAGACGTTCTTTCTCTTTTTGGTGGCCTTCCCTGTCCCGGGATGTTCGTCGTTTTGTGTAGTCGTGTGGAGTTTGTTCTAGGTCCAAGCCCTGTTGTTCACGTTCTAGTGGGCTTTTATTGCCTTTGCCGGTACCTAAGAAACCTTGGACGCACATCTCTGGATTTTATTTCAGAGCTTCCCGTCTCTCAGAAAATGACTGTGATTTGGGTGGTCTGTGATAGATTCTCCAAGATGGTCCACTTGGTTCCCCTATCTAAGTTGCCATCTTCATCAGAGTTGGTGCCTTTGTTTTTCCAACATGTTGTTCGTTTGCATGGTATTCCCAAAAACATTGTTTCTGACACAGGGGGGCAGTTTGTATCCAGGTTTTGGAGGATTTTTTGTTCCAAATTGGGTGTTCAGCTGTCTTCTCCTCGGCGTTTCATCCTCAGACTAACGGTCAGACTGAAAGGGCTAACCAGACCCTGGAGACCTATTTACGGTGTTTTGTTTCTGCGGATCAGGATGACCGGGTTTTGTTTTTGCCTTTGGCTGAATTTGCCCTTAACAATAGAGCTAGCTCTACCACATTGGTGTCCCCCTTTGTCTGCAATTTTGGGTATCACCCCAGGTTCCTCTCGGGGCAGCTTGAGGCATCTGACTGTCGAGGGGTGGATTCGGTGGTACACAGAATGCAGCAGATTTGGGGGCAGGTAGTGGATAAATTGTTTCAGTCCCAAGAAACTGCCGAAACGTTTGCCAACCGGCGTCGGACTGTTGGTCCCCGGTTTAAAGTGGGGGACATGGTGTTGCGCTATGGCCAATCCGGTACTGTGGGGGTGTATTATACTGTGCTATTGTGCGGGTGTATAATACCATGTGGGTGTATTATGCCATGCTATTGTATGGGCATATGATACCGTGCTGGTGTAGTATATTGTGCTGGTATATTATACCGTGCTATTGTGCGGGTGTATGACACCGTGGTATTGTGCGGGTGTATGGGTCTGTGCTATTGTGTGGGTGTATGATACAGTGCAGGCCTATGACACCGTGCTGTTGTGCGAGCATATGATATCGTGTGGGCATATAATACCGTGCAGGTGTATGGGATATTTAGTGCCGCACTAGTGCATGATGCCATGCCGTTGTATTGTACCATGAGGGCGTACTATACTGTGCCGCTGTATGATACCGTGCGGGCGTATTATACTGTGCCGCCGTATTATACTACACTGTGTGCAGAATTATTAGGCAAATGAGTATTTTGATCACATGATACTTTTTATATACAGTCATATGAAAAAGTTTGGGCGCCCCTATTAATGTTAACCTTTTTTTCTTTATAACAATTTAGGTTTTTGCAACAGCTATTTCAGTTTCATATATCTAATAACTGATGGACTGAGTAATATTTCTGGATTGAAATGAGGTTTATTGTACTAAGAGAAAATGTGCAATCCGCATTTAAACAAAATGTGACCGGTGCAATAGTATGGGCACCTCAACATAAAAGTGACATTAATATTTTGTAGATCCTCCTTTTGCAAAAATAACAGCCTCTAGTCGCTTCCTGTAGCTTTTAATGAGTTCCTGGATCCTGGATGAAGGTATATTTGACCATTCCTGTTTACAAAACAATTCCAGTTCAGTTAAGTTTGATGGTCGCCAAGCATGGACAGCACGCTTCAAATCATCCCACAGATGTTCAATGATATTCAGGTCTGGGGACTGGGATGGCCATTCCAGAACATTGTAATTGTTCCGCTGCATGAATGGCTGAGTAGATTTGGGCCGGTGTTTTGGATCATTGTCTTGCTGAAATATCCATCCCCTGCGTAACTTCAACTTCGTCACTGATTCTTGCACATTATTCTCAAGAATATGCTGATACTGCGTTCAATCCATGCGACCCTCAAGTTTAACAAGATTCCCGGTGCCGGCATTGGCCACACAGCCCCAAAGCATGATGGAACCTCCACCAAATTTTACTGTGGGTAGCAAGTGCTTTTCTTGGAATGCCGTGTTTTTTTGCCTCCATGCATAACGCCGTTTTGTATGACCAAACAACTCAATCTTTGTTTCATCAGTCCACAGGACCTTCTTCCAAAATGTAACTGGCTTGTCCATATGTGCTTTTGCATACCTCAGGCGACTGTGGCGTGCTTGCAAAAATGGCTTCTTTCGCATCACTCTCCCATACAGCTTCTCCTTGTGCAACGTGCGCTGTATTGTTGACCGATGCACATTGACACCATCTGCAGCAAGATGATGCCGCAGGTCTTTGGAGGTGGTCTGTGGATTGTCCTTGACTGTTCTCACCATTCTTCTTCTTTGCCTTTCTGATATTTTTCTTGGCCTGCCACTTCTGGGCTTAACAAGAACTGTACCTGTGTTCTTCCATTTCCTTACTATGTTCCTCACAGTGGAAACTGACAGTTTAAATCTCTGAGACAATTTTTTGTATCCTTCCATTGAACAACTATGTTGAATAATCTTTGTTTTCTGATCATTTGAGAGTTGTTTTGAGGAGCCCATGATGCCACTCTTCATAGGAGATTTAAATAGGAGAAAAACTTGCAAGTGGCCACCTTAAATACCTTTTCTCATGATTGGATACACCTGGCTATGAAGTTCAAAGCTCAATGAGGTTGCAAAACCAATTTAGTGCTTTAGTAAGTCAGTAAAAAGTAGTTAGGAGTGTTCAAATCAAGAAATTGATAAGGGTGCCCATACTTTTGCATCGGTCAAATTTTGTTTAAATGCAGATTGCACATTTTCTGTTATTACAATAAACCTCATTTCAATCCAGAAATATTACTCAGTCCATCAGTTATTAGATATATGAAACTGAAATAGCTGTTGCAAAAACCCAAATTGTTATAAATAAAAAAGGTTAACATTAATAGGGGTGCCCAAACTTTTTCATATGACTGTATGTTGTCCTACTCCGAGCTGTATAGGCTGAGAGCCAACTACCAATTAAGTAAATCAGGTGATGTGCATCTCTGTAATAAGGAGGGGTGTGGTGTAATGACATCAACACTCTATATAAGGTGTGCTTAATTATTAGGCAACTTCCTTTCCTTTGTCAAAATGGGTCAGAAAAGAGATTTGACGGGCTCTGAAAGGTCCAAAATTGTGAGATGTCTTGCAGAGGGATGCAGCAGTCTTGAAATTGCTAAAGTTTTGAAGCGTGATCACTGAACAATCAAGCGTTTCATGGCAAATAGCCAACAGGGTCGCAAGAAGCGTGTTGGGCAAAAAAGCCGCAAAATAACTGCCCATGAATTGAGGAAAATCAAGCATGAAGCTGCCAAGATGCCATTTGCCACCAGTTTGGCCATATTTCAGATCTGCAACGTTACTGGAGTATCAAAAAGCACAAGGTGTGCCATACTCAGGGACATGGCCAAGGTAAGGAAGGCTGAAAAACGACCACCTTTGAACAAGAAACATAAAATAAAACGTCAAGACTGGCCCAAAAAATATCTTAAGACTGATTTTTCAAAGGTTTTATGGACGGATGAAATGAGAGTGACTCTTGATGGGCCAGATGGATGGGCCGGAGGCTGGATCAATAAAGGGCAGAGAGCTCCACTCCGACTCAGACGCCATCAAGGTGGAGGTGGGGTACTGGTATGGTCTGGTATCATCAAAGATGAACTTGTGGGACCTTTTTGGGTTGAGGATGGAGTAAAGCTCAACTCCCAGACCTACTGCCAGTTTCTAGAAGACAATTTCCTCAAGCAGTGGTACAGGAAGAAGTCGGTATCGTTCAAGAAAAACATGATTTTCATGCAGGACAATGCTCCATCACATGCATCCAACTACTCCACAGTGTGGCTGGCCAATAAAGGTCTAAAAGATGAAAAAATAATTACATTGCCCCCTTGTTCACCTGATCTGAACCCCATAGAGAACCTGTGGTTCCTTATAAAATGTGAGGTCTACAGGGAGGGTAAACAGTACACCTCTCGGAACAGTGTCTGGGAGGCTGTGGTGGCTACTGCACGCAATGTTGATGGTAAACAGATCAAGCAACTGACAGAATTTATGGATGGTAGGCTGTTGAGTGTCATCATAAAGAAAGGTGGCTATGTTGGTCACTAATTTTTTGGAGGGTTGTTTTTGCATGTCAGAAATTTTTATTTCTAAATTTTGTGCTGTTATATTGGTTTACCTGGGGAAAATAAACAAGTGAGATGGGAATATATTTGGTTTTTATTAAGTTGCCTAATAATACTGCACAGCAATAGTTACCTGCACAAACAGATATCCTCTTAAGATAGCCAAATCTAAAAAAAAAACACTCCAACTTCCAAAAATATTAAGCTTAGATATTTATGAGTCTTTTGGGTTGATTGAGAACATAGTAATCCTCTAAAATAGAACTTGCCTAATAATTCTGCACACGGTGTATGTGGATGTATGATACCACATGGGTGTATTACTCCGCCGACAAGTTTTTTGGAGATGGAAATTTCATTTTCCGGCAGGACTTGGCACCTGTCCACACTGCTAAAACTACCAATACCTGGTTTAATAACCACAGTATCACTGTGCTTGATTGGCCAGCAAACTCGCTTGACCTAAACCTCATAGAGAATCTTTTGGAAATTGTCAAGAGGAAGATGAGAGATACCAGACCCAACAATGCAGACAAGCTGAAAGCTGCTATCAAAGTAACCTGGGCTTCCATAACACCTCAGCAGTGCCACAGGCTGATCGCCTCGTTGCCATGCCGCATTGATGCAGTAATTCCTGCAAAAGGAGCCCTGACCAAGTATTGAGGCATTTACTGTACAGACTTTTCAGTAAGCACCAACATTTCTGAGTTAAAAATCATTTTTTCATTTGGTCTTATATAATATTCTAATTTTCTGAGATAATGACTTTTGGGTTTTCATTGGCTGTAAGCCATAATCAACATTAACAGTAATAAACACTTGAAATAGATCCCTCTGTGTGTAATGACTGTATATAATATATAGAAATAGATCACTCTGTGTGTAATGACTCTATATAATATGTGTTTCCCTTTTTGTATTGAATTACTGAATTAAATTAACTTTTTGATGATATTCTAATTTATTGAGATGCACCTGTATTTATGTAACTTACAGTTCTAACCAAAATCATGGTTCTCTTGGGTTTTGCACTTATTAGTATTGGGACTGTGGCGCCCTGGACAAGCCATGACGTCACAGGTACTGCAACAACACACCCTACACCCCGGTTAGGAACATCAAGGTCAGACACAAATCCTTGTTGCCTTCGTCCAGGGGCTGATGTCCACACCAGGTGGGGCAGAGCCAGGCGGTTGGCTCCACCCACCGAGGAGTTCACAGTCCTGGAGGCGGGAAAAGGAAGACAGTTGAGTTTAGGAGTTGTAGAGTGAGGAAGTAGTAGTGGAGGAACTGACTGGCCGTGTCCGGGTACATGGCCCGGGCACCTGACAGCAAGGTTGGCAGACGGTGGTGACCGTCTGCAGGAGAGGCTGATTGACGCACTACCGTGAGGACCGGGGACGGGCGGTGGCCCGCCGGTACCGAATCGGGGAGCGAAGAGAAGCAAGCACCATCCGGCAGGGCCTACGGACCCCGACCAGGCTAGGAGTGGCCGTAAAACCGGTCAAATCCGTCAGCGACGGGGACCTCCGGGGTTTCCCAGCAGTAAAAGACCCGACTGAAGGCAACCGTCCAAACCGTGAGGGAGATAAAGCTACCGCCAGAGCTAGAGGTCCCAGGGCCAGAGCCTGCAGGCAAAGGAAGGGCTCCCTTAGCCCGCTCCCCAGCGGTATGTTGGCTATCAGTGGGAAGCCATTGGGGCCGACAACAGAACACCGGTGCAGGGAGAGACAGTTACCGCCAACCTACCGGGAGTGACCGCCGCAGCCGTCTGTGGGACTCGTCCATCCAGCCGTTTGTTTTACCAGAGACTCCGTGTGCGTTACTGGCTGAGTACCACCGTGCCATCTGGCACTGCACTGCCCTGCGACCCTACACCCGGCCAGGCCCCGCAACCCACCTTCCGACCTCCACCACTGGGCCCCGGGACCACCAAACCCCCCTACCCACGGAGGGGAGAAAACATCTCAGCTGCTCCCTGTCAACGCTCCCGGGATCCCCGTACAGAGCAACGGTGGTGTCCCAACCTCACCACAAACCGTGGGTGGCGTCACGGACAATATCCCTAAACCAAACCACCCCTTTCACTCACGGGCAAGGAGCGCCGCTTGAGTCCCCGGGATCCGGCCCACCGCTCGAGCCACCGAGCGAGCAGCAGCAGCAGCTGGACCCGAGCAGTGGGTGAGCGCAGCGCCCTCCCCGCCCACGACAACTTGGCGTCATGAACAGGATCTTACCGTTCTACCACCTGGTAGAAGTGCGCCTTGTGTCCCGCTGGAGATGTCCGGCCGAAAATTTACGGAAGCCGCCATATTGGGCACGAAGTGTCCCCGCTCGAGCGTCTTCCCGAGCAGTGGAGGCGCGAAAGCCGGATCTCCGCCCCTGAAGAGGAGGTGCCAAAAAGACACCAAGAGGGGACGGATGGCGTCTGGCTGCATGTAGACCCTGGCTCCTGGAAGGAACTGCTGCAGGCATGTCCTTCCCGCCTGACCACGCAGAGGCCCCGGAGTTGGTGCCCGGAACAGCGGCATGGATCAGAGCCCGCGTGGCTGGGGTCTCCCGACATTACCAGGACCAGATATGTCGGTTGATGGAGCAGTGGACCGTGGAGGTGGAGGAACTCGCCGCGGTCGCTCAGGTGTACGGAATCGAGGCTGCGATGGAAGAGCAGGTGAATAACCCACGCCCCTACGTCCCGGAGGGACCGGCCACTGCGGCTGGGGGGCCCGGTTGCCCCTGGTCCCCATACTGCCTCCGTCTTCCCTGCTTGCACACACCGACCCCGCTGGTCCATCTCGCTTACGGCCCTTTGTAACGGCAGCAGAAGGAGCGGTGAGCCTGGAGACTGCGGCAGCTGGCGGCAACCCGCCTGGCGCAGGCACGGATGATAGCGACTCTGGGCCTGACACCGAACCTGTCTCAGAGGACGAGAGGGTCGTCGCCGTGTGTGGCATGGAGGCCACTTACATCCCAAAGAATGGGAATAATGGATACCGGGCGGCCCTTCCTCGTCGCGCCTGCTATGCGCTGGAGGGGCTAGTGCCCGTGTTTTTCCACCCGGGACCGGGTGAAGAAGATGAAAGCGATCAGTGATGGCAGCGGCCCCGCTGCAAGAGTTCCCGTTGGGACCACCAGCACCGTGTGATGTACTTGTATGTTGTTAAATGTTGTTGAATGATAAGACTGAATCAACTGAACTGTAACCAAATTGACACCGTGATTGAACCCGCCGTTGCTGGCAACTAGTCCCCGTAGGGACTTTCTGCAACCGTTGCGTAAGGAACTTCTTACGGACAAGCCCGAGAACTTGCAGGGCAACCACAAACTTAGTGGCATGTAAATATCTTTGTTGGCTTATACCGTTGCCGCCTCCAGAGAGGCTGATTTGGGAGGATGGGCCTGGAGGAAATGGATGGCCCAGGCCCGACACTACCGTAACCGGTGGCGATCCTCCGGGGGTCAGGGGTCCCCCATGGATGTGGGTCCCCTGAGGGAGACCGTACCCGCTCGGGCAATTTGGTTCTGGATTGGGGCAAGGGGTGCTGCCCACTTCTTAGGGGCAGCATCAGGGCCAGGTTGTTTGGGCGGGGGGGAGAGCGGAAGCCGTTACCGTTTAATAAAAATTGACTACCGTTTAGTAACGTTAAAAGAAAGTGCCTTCCGTAAAGGGAAGTTTATAAAGAATGCTTATGCTTTATATGTGTTTTACCGTTTTCTATTTTTCTAGTTGTGAAAATAAAACCGGTGATGGACGAGCAGCCCGCGGACGGTCTGCGTTTAACCAAGGGGGAATGTGGCGCCCTGGACAAGCCAGGACGTCACAGGTACTGCAACAACACACCCTACACCCCGGTTAGGAACATCAAGGTCAGACACAAATCCTTGTTGCCTTCCTCCAGGGGCTGATGTCTACACCAGGTGGGGCGGAGCCAGGCGGTTGGCTCCACCCACCGAGGAGTTCACAGTCCTGGAGGCGGGAAAAGGAAGACAGTTGAGTTTAGGAGTTGTAGAGTGAGGAAGTAGTAGTGGAGGAACTGACTGGCCGTGTCCGGGTACGTGGCCCGGGCACCTGACAGCAAGGTTGGCAGACGGTGGTGACCGTCTGCAGGAGAGGCCGATTGACGCACAACCGTGAGGACCGGGGACGGGTGGCCCGCCGGTACCGAACCGGGGAGCGAAGAGAAGCCAGCACCATCCGGCAGGGCCTACGGACCCCGACCAGGCTAGGAGTCGTCGTAAAACCGGTCAAATCCGTCAGCGACGGGGACCTCCGGGGTTTCCCAGCAGTAAAAGACCCGACTGAAGGCAACCGTCCAAACCGTGAGGGAGATAAAGCTACCGCCAGAGCTAGAGCTCCCAGGGCCAGAGCCTGCAGGCAAAGGAAGGGCTCCCTTAGCCCGCTCCCCAGTGGTATGTTGGCTATCAGTGGGAAGCCATTGGGGCCGAGAACAGAACACCGGTGCAGGGAGAGACAGTTACCGCCAACCTACTGGGAGTGACCGCCGCAGCCGTCTGTAGGACTCGTCCATCCAGCCGTTTGTTTTACCAGAGACTCCGTGTGCGTTACTGGCTGAGTAAGTACCACCGTGACGTCTGGCACTGCGCTGCCCCGCGACCCTGCACCCGGCCAGGCCCCGCAACCCACCTTCCGACCTCCATCACTGGGCCCCGGGACCACCAAACCCCCCTACCCACGGAGGGGAGAAAACATCTCAGCTGCTCCCTGTCAACGCTCCCGGGATCCCCGTACAGAGCAGCGGTGGTGTCCCAACTTCACCACAAACCGTGGGTGGCGTCACGGACAATATCCCTAAACCAAACCACCCCTTTCACTCATGGGCAAGGAGCGCCACTCGAGTCCCCGGGATCCGGCCCACCGCTCGAGCCACCGAGCGAGCAGCAGCAGCGGCCGGACCCGAGCAGTGGGTGAGCACAGCGCCCTCCCCGCCCGCGACAGGACTATGTAGAAGAGATCTGGGATCAGATTTTGGTTGAGACATGCTTGAATCTGATCAACAGCATGCCCAGAAGGATTCAAGTAGTGTTAAAGGCAAAGGTGGATGTCACAAGAGTAACGTGGTAACTGTGAGTAGGGGCTTCTAAACTGGCCTTCAGGCTAGGGGACCCTAACTGTCCCTTATTCCAGAGGTACTTTTGAAGGTGAAGAGGTCTGGACCGCCACCATAGCCGTGACTCCTGATCAGCTGTAATGCCTGCCTGGATCCACAGACTCAGACGGGCTGTAATGGACAGGCTGGAGGGAAACCACTTCACCAAGCAGGACCCCCAGTACCCTGAAATCCTTTAACCCTTATACAGGGATTTGGAATTACACAGGGCCCTGGAGATCACAACCTGTGTAAGGCTGCAGTCCGAGAGAGTAGTCAGGCAGGATCAAATCAGGAATTGCAGAACAGGGACAGAATCAGTAGGAAAGGACGTAATCAGAAAACGTAGCAGAGGTTAAATCCGGATCGGGCAGCGAGGTACATAAACATCAGGCAGGAGGGTAGTCAGGAAACAAGCAGAAGTCAGAACACCAAAATCACAAAACAGAACAGGGCAGGACAAGAACCAGAATATCAGAACTATCTCTGGCAGTGGTCAGCAGACAGGAGGGGAAATAAGAAGGATGTCGTGTCTTCCCATTGGCTGTAGCTGAATGATGGTAACTTCAGCTGGAAGACACACGCCACCTACAGTCAGCCAGTGGTAATGCAGATCCCAAGGAAACCCAGCCCAGTGGATGAGCGGAGCCTGCACCCACCGGCGCCGCTGGCATCGTCTCCTCTCTCACCACCAGCACCATCCACGGCAGGAACACGGCGTCGCCTGGCGATCGGAGTAGAAGTCGCTGGAGCGGACTCCGGTGGTGACGTAACATCAGCCCTAGGTCTAATACCCCCTCACCCACACAGAAAGACAGACCGGAGGAAACAAACTCACAGAGGTATAGACAAGACATGCTCAGGAAGAAATAAAGAAAAGGAACGAAATAATCAAACGATAAGAGTATTTCCACAACACACCAGAACAGCATACTGTTCACCAGAACCAGGATAACCATGCACAAAGAGCGGAATCGCAAAAGCTATTATCGGCATGGAGGAGAAGATTCCACCGTCTTTTAGGCTATGTGCGCACTTTCCGTTTCCACCTGCATTTCAGGTGCTTTTTAGGTCCGTTTTGAACTACAGCGTTTTCATGCTAAAATGCATGCGTTTTGATTTTCCAGCAAAGTCTATGGGAAATGGGGATTTCCTGTCCGCACTTTGCGTTTTCAAACGCTGCGTTTAATTTGCATAATTTTGGGCAAAAACTCTGTGTTTAAAGAAGCAGCATGTCAATTGTTTTTGCCATTTGGGCTGCGTTTTGATAACATTGAAGTCAATGAGAAGTTGTAAAAAGCAAGCAACATCAAAATTCGAGCTTTTTAGCTGCAGAAAGCATGCGTTTTGGACTACATAAACGCATGCTTTTCTGACATCAAAATAATGAAATGATATGTCTCTTTACACACACACATAGTCCGGCAATTAAATTAATGAAAAATATTAATTTATTGCTATTTTAGCAATAAATAGTATAAAAACCGCTATAATTATATGAAATATAACTATTTTCGTTATGATTTCAGTAATTATGTGTTCCTTTTTTTCCCCTTTTTTTCATTGTGTTTGACTGTTAAAACTTTATTTAGCAGTGTCTTTATGTTCAAAACGCATGTGTCTAAACGCAATGGAAAAGCATGTAAAAAGCGTTTAAAACGCGGTAAAAACGCATGCGGTCAAAAGCAACTTTGGCAAAAGCAATTTCTGTCAGAGGATGCGTTTTGAACTGCAACTAGGATGACGCAAAGTGTGCACATAGCCTTAAAGGGTGGAGGTGGCTGTGATAGGTCTCCAGAAACTCATGACCATTAGCAGCAATTCACAGGCCAGCAGAAATTAACTCTTGCTAGACCGCTAATTAGTAAACACACAACAGGTTCACGCCCGACTCTAAAGGCCACGTCTCACTAAGCAACATCGCTAGTAACATCGCTGCTGAGGCACAACTTGCTAGCGATGTTACTGTGTGTGACATCCAGCAACAACCTGGCCCCTGCTGTGAGGTCATTGGTTGTTGCTGAATGTCCTGGACCATTTTTTAGTTGTTGCTGTCCCGCTGTGAAGCACAGATCGCTGTGTGTGACAGCGACATAGCAACAACTGAATGTGCAGGGAGCAGGGAGCCGGCTTCTGCGGACGCTGGTAACCACGGTAAACATCGGGTAACAACGAAGTGCTTCGCTGGTTACCCGATATTTACTTAGTTACCAGCGTCCGCCGCTCTCACGCTGCCAGTGCCGGGTCCCTGCTCCCTGCACGAGTAGCCAGACTACAGATCGGGTAAATAAGCACAGCGGTTTGCTTATTAACCCGATGTGTACTCTGGCTAGGAGTGCAGGGAGCCAGCGCTAAGCTGTGTGCGCTGGTAACCTGGGTAAATATCGGGTAACCAGCGAAGGCTTTCCTTGGTTACCCGATATTTACCTTAGTTACCAGGCGCAGCATCGCTTCCACGAGTGCTGCTGGCTGGGGGCTGGTCACTGGTTGCTGGTGAGAACTACCTGTTTGACAGCTCACCAGTGACCATGTAGCGACGCTCCAGCGATCCCTGCCAGGTCAGGTTGCTGGTGGGATCGCTGGAGCGTCGCTTAGTGTGACGGTACCTTAAGCAAGCAACTCAAAAGCACCAGGTGGCGTGTCAGAATCTGCAGTGTGATCAGTGTCAAAAGGTGCCATGACACCTGGTGAGTTTAGAGCCGAACACTGTGTGACAGTGGATTTACAAAATGCTAACAAAATAATACAAATTTAGATTTTTAGGAGAAAACAGTAACAATGCAGTTATATGACAAAAATCTGAATGACTAGCCACATGCTAAATTGTTGAAAGTCAAAGTTATGTATGAGATAGCCAAGATGTTTGTCTATAAAATGAAGGTCGTCTCATGCTTAAGGCTGTAGTTGTTCAGTGCTATAGCATGTAGTTGACAAGGTTGACAGAGGTGCAGATAGTGCTATGAAAATTTTATTATCTTATCTGTTAATGTTACTGTTTGTCCATGCTATTGACAGATATTCCTGTAAAGTACTTGTGTAATGCTATTTGTGATTTATTCTGTACAATATCTTTTTAGGATTAATAAAACGAAGTTAAAAAAAAGCTGTAGTTGTTGGTGAGATATGAAGCCTGAAAGTCAAAAGTTCAAAACATTGTTACCCTTTTGCTTCTCAGTGTAGCAGAGCACAGACAGATGTAGCATCTCTGACCGTCTCTGCTACATCTGACCATCTTAGCTCTGCTACATCTGAGTGAGATGGTCAGCTGTAGCAGAGCAGAGACAGATATACTGTAGGTAATGGTACTATTATGTTGGGTCTATTCAATGTAATGTGGTTACTATATGGCGGTATTATGCTGGGTCTATACAATGCAGTTTCTTTACTATATGACAGTATTATGCTTGTATTTCATAACATATCTCTCTCTCTCCAGAGCAATTTCTACTGCGTCCTGGCAGACGTTCCAGCTAACCCAAGGGGCTGGGAAAATGCTTGAGTTTCCCATTGACTTCTATTATGCTTGTTACTCAACATGAGCACTCGAGCATTACAAATTGTTTGGCCCAAGTAACAAGCACCCTAGCATTTTTGTGCTTGCCCATCACTATTAATTACTTATTTTTATATACATAGTGGAGCTTGAAAGTTTTTGAACCCTTCAGAAGGTTCCATATTTCTATTTTAATTTGACATCAGATTTTCACCCAAGTAATAAAAGTAGATAAAGGGAAATAAACCTAAGAAATATTCAGCTTGATCATTCTATAATGTGGAAAGTTATCCAATATCACATGTATGTGAGAGACAAAAGTACTTGAGCGTTTTAGGATTAGCAGATAATAAGGTGAAATTAAAGGGTGCTTTAAACGCTGCGACATCGCTACCGATATATCGTCGGGGTCACGTCATAATAGCAAGAAGAGAATGGCACTTCCTATATATGCGTCTAGGAGATATTGGGGTGCACTTCAGGGGTCACGTCATTAGTGATGCACATCCGGCGCCGCTAGCGACATCGCAGCTTGTGACACCAAGGAGCTACGATCGCAAAATCGTTCAAAAACTGTGATAGTTGATACGTCGCTCCTTTCCTTAATATCACTGCTGCCATAGGTACGATGTTGTTCGTCGTTCCTGCGGCAGCACACATCGCTATGTGTGACACCGCAGGAACGACGAACATCTCCTTATCTGCGTCCACCGGCAATGTGGAAGGAAGGAGGTGGGCGGGATGTTACGTCCCGCTTATCTCCGCCCCTCCGCTTCTATTGGCCGGCCGCTTAGTGACGCCTCAGTGACGTCGCTATGACGCCAAATGCACCTCCCCCTTGAGGGAGGGATTGTTCGGCGGTCACAGCGATGTCGCTGACAAGGTATGTGCGTGTGACGCTGCTGTAGCGATAATGTTTGCTACGGCAGCGAGCACCAAATGTCGCACGAATGACGGGGGTGGGTGCTATCGCGCTCGACATCGCTAGCAATCACTAGCGATGTCACAGCGTGTAAAGCACCCTTAAGTCTGACAATGACAATCCGGTGAGAGTAGGTGACCTGTTTTATTTATAGAACAAGGAACCATCAACGTCCCATCTTTACAATATTTTTGTAGTAGTGTATCGTGGCACAAATACAGGAGAGGTCTCAGGACCTCTGAAAAGATCTGCTGATGCCCATTAGGCTGGAAAAAGTTAAAAATTGTCTCTAAAGAGTGTGGCCTCCACCAATCCACACTCAGATTATGTACCATGGGAATGCAAGACACTTATTACCCTTGCAATAAGCACTCGACCAACAAAGATCACTCCAAGAGCAAGGTGATCGCGGGGTTAGAAAAGAACCCAAAATATCTTTTAAGGTACTTAACAGACTGTCATCTACTTAAAGGGACTGGTCAAACCAAGTATAGGCGCTCAACGCATCAGGCCGGGTCCAAACAGTTATAGGTCACGTGCACATGTTGAGCATTTGTTAAGTATTTTACCTGAGTCTTTGTAAGGCAAAACCAGGAATTGGGGAAAAAATGCAGAAGTGCCCGTGTGTGTATTATACTTTTCATCTGATAGTTCCACTCCTGGTTTTAGCTGATCAATACTGATGGAAAAAACTCAAACACTTATCATGTGCCAGTGACCTCAAAATACACTGATGAGCTAAAGGGTAACAATGTCTTGAACTTTTGAATTTCATGCTCCATATCTCACCATCCATTACAGCTTTGAGACTGAGACTACCTTAATTTTGTATAGACAATAATGCCAATTATTTGGGCTATCTTATACAAAAATTTGACTTGCAACTATTAAGCATATGATTAGTTATGTAGATTCTTGTCATGTAACTGCATTGTTACCATTTTGCTCCTGGTGGTGGAAAAATCTTTTTTCTTCCTGTATACTACAAATTGCAACTTGTTTTTACATTCCCTAATAGCTCAGTGTATTATTAGATTGATGCCCAAGCGAAAGGTCACTGCTTCGAATCGAGGAACAGCCATGAAGAAGATTTCCCAAGAAAAGAGAAACACCGTCATCCAGCTAATCGATAGCGGTCTTTTGGCAGCGAAAATTGCCAAACTGCATCATGTGTGTGCCATGACAGTTGGTAGAATGTGAAATGAAGTCCATCCGTCCATTCAAAAGCCAAGAGGTGGACATCAGGCAAAATATTGGAGTCAACAAGTCGGCTCACAAGGTCTATCAGTTATGGCATGAAAAACACGGCAGTGGAGGCGGCTTATATGCATTGTAATGGTGAGATCACAGATGTCCATGCAAGCATTGTACGATGCATGTTACATAAGTTTTGAATGGTGGCTCGAAAAAAGTTGAAGAAGCCTTGACTTCAACATTGTCACAAGAAGTGTCTAGTTTTCAAAAAAGTATGAAAAGTGGACAGCAGAAGATTGGAAACATGATTTGGAGTGATTAGAAGAAATTCAGTCTTCTAGGCTTTGATGGGTACAAATAAGTCTGGAAGAAACAAGAGAAAAAGGGGCTAAGAGATTGAGAAATTGAAGGAACTGTCAAGTTCATTTGAGGAAGCCGGATGATATGGGGATGTTTCACAGGAAAAGACATTGGATACTTAATCAGGATCGATGGTAGCCTCAATGCTGAGCGATATGTAAGTATCCTAGAAGATGGGTTACGTCGTACTGTGGGCATGTGTAACGCCCACACTGGTGTCCCCATGTTGTCCTGTCTCTCTTCCTCGGTGGGGACGTTAGCTGGCTCACCCATCTGTCCCTCCTGCGGTGGCCACTCCGTTCCCGTGCTGCCGTCTCCTGGAGGCTGCATTCTCTTGGCAGACTTCCTGCTTCTGCTTTAGGGGATCGCGCGTGGCCACGTCCTCTTTCTTAAAGTACCAATATACCCTTAACCTGGAAGTACCTTTCAGTCATCTGAAAGGCTGCAGGTACTGAAGGCACCTCTGCCCTATGGGAGGTGCCTGGGCAACGAGTCTAATACATTGCTAGTTCTCATGTCCCCTAGCACTGTGTTCCTGCCACTGTTACTTTGTGCTTGTTTTGCTGCTGACATATGTTTATGTCTCAGAATACTGCTGCTGAGATCTCTAACCTGTCGCTGCTGCTACAAGCCGCCACCTCAGCCGCTAACCACGATACCCACTACTGTGAAGTATGCACACCAGCTACTGCTGCCGCATTCATCCATCCGTCCATCCACCTATCCCAAATAGAACCTCGACACCTGCTGCCGCCGTTACCTATGTCAGGGACTGTTGCTCCCGTAACACTGGGGTCAGCCGTTGAAGTATAAAGGCCGCTTTACACGCTATGACATCGCTCAAGCGATGTCGTTGGGGTCACGGAATTTGTGACGCACATCCGGACGCTTTAGCGATGTCGTTGCGTGTGACACCTATGAGCGATTTTGAATCATTGCAAAAACGTTCAAAATCGCTAAGCGGTGACATGCCCCCCTATTCCCAATTCTCGCTGCTCTGTGTACGATGTAGTTCGCCGTTCCTGCGGCAGCACACATCGCTATGTGTGACACCGCAGGAACGAGGAACCTCACCTTACCTGCGGCCGCCGGCAATGAGGAAGGAAGAAGGTGGGTGGGATGTTACGCCCCGCTCATCTCCGCCCCTCCGCTTCTATTGGGCGGCCGCTTAGTGACGTTACTGTGACGCCGATCGAACCGCCCCCTTAGAAAGGAGGCGGTTCGCCGGTCACAACGACGTCGCTAGGCAGGTAAGTAGTGTGACGGGTCTGAGCGATGTTGTGCGCCACGGGCAGCGATTTGCCAGTATCGCACAACCGATGGGGGCGGGTACGCACGCTAGCAATATCGGTAACGATATTGCAGCGTGTAAAGTGGCCTTTAGTCTTCCCGAGTGGCACCCAGACTCACACCTGCAGCATAACACCCTCACCATTAGAGGCTTTGGTGAAAACCAGGTGTGGCTTTGTAGTCACACCCCTCTGGTTTTTCTGTGTGCTGTGGCCCAGTGGGTACGCTAAAATCTCTGCTCGCCTGGCGAGCATAACAGTATAAAAAGGACAACATAATGTCCCAGCATGACAACAAACCGAAGCATACATTGAGATTGGCAAATCTAATCGAACACTTGTGGGTAGAGTTGAAGAAAAGCTGTATACATACCCAAGTGAGTCAACCAGTATGCACCAACATTGGGAATGTGGAGAAGAGACATGGGATCAGATTTTGATCGAGACGTGCTTGAATCTAATAGAGAACATGCCACGATGCATTCTGGCATTGTTGAAAACCAAAGGTAGATTTACAAAATACTAACAAAATAAAAAAAATGTAAATTTAGATTTTTAGGAGCAAATCAGTAACAACTAATCATGTGCTAAATATCTGCGAGTCATATTTATGAACAAGATAGCCAAGATTATTGCCTATAAAATGAAGGTAGTCTCACACTCAAAACTGTAGTGGATGGTGAGATATGGAGTCTGAAAGTCAAAAGTTAAAAACATTGTTACCCTTTTGCTTCTCAGTGTACACCTTCCCACCTGTTTGTGTTCCCTTAATCTCTGCCCTTCTCTGGCTCTACGAAGCCAGAAGTGTCAATCAAAGGAAGGGGTGTAAAGTGGGCTTTACACGCTACGATATCGCTAATTATCGTCGGGGTCACGTTGTTTGTGACGCACATCCGGCGTCATTAACGATATTGTAGCATGTAACAGTTATGTGCGACCTAAAACGATCTCAAAAGCGGCAGAAATCGTTTGCCGCGGAGAGCTCGTCTTAAAACAAAAAATCGTTTACCTCTCATTAGCGATGTTGTTCCTCGTTCCTGCGGCAGCACACATTGCTATGTGTGACACCACAGGAGCGAGGAACATCTCCTTACCTGCCTCCACCGCCAATGCGGAAGGAAGGAGGTGGGCGGGATGTTACGTCCCGCTCATCTCCGCCCCTCCGCTTCTATAGGACGGCTGCCGTGTGACGTCACTATGACGCCGAACGACCTGCCCCCTTAGAAAGGAGGCGGATCGCCGGCCAGAGTGACGTCGCCGGACAGTTAAGTCCGTGTGACGGGGGTAAGCGAGGTTGTGCGCGACGGGCAGCGATATGCACGTGTCGCACAACCGACGGGGGCGGGTACAATCGCTTGCGATCTCGCTAGCGAGATCGCAGCATGTAAAGCCCACTTTAGAGATACATGGAAAACAAGCAGGTGGGAAGGTGCATTAAAATGTTTGGCCTCACCATGATGAGTGCCTGATTTGAACAGTTATTCTGTGTTCACAGAGTTCCTTTTAGCCCCTTAGTGACGGAGCTAATTTTTACCTTAATGAACAGACCAAAGTTTGTAATTCTGACCAGTGTCACTTTATGAGGTTATAACTCTGGAACGCTTCAACGGCTCCCGGTGATTCTGAGATTGTTTTTTCGCAGCATATTGGACTTCATGTCAGTACTGAATTTTGGAGAATATTTTTTGTGTTTCTTTGTGAAAAAAACGGAAATTTGGCGAAAATTTTGAAAATTATGCAATTTTCAACTTTTGATTTTTTACACCGTTAAACCAGAGAAAAAAGCAGCAAATTTCCAGCGCCAGGAGAAGCTTAATTAAAAATCCACTTTATTATGAAAAATAAAATAAAAAACAGCAGGTACAGCATATGTCGGATGGCTTACAGAACAACGCGTTTCGACGCTCAGGTCTTAATCATGTTCTGACATTGAATGCGACCATCTTCCTTTTGTCGGATCTCTCCACCATTGATAATCCTAAACACATGTTCCGTGCGCAGGAATTGGATATTATCAGCAGGACGGTTGGTGAGCTGGACTTTTTCTCTTTTCTTGGGGTTAAACCAGAGAGTTATGTCATAAAATAGTTAATAAATAATATTTCCCACATGTCTACTTTACATCAGTGCAATTTTTGAAACAAAATTTTTTGGGGTTAGGAAGTTATAAGGATTCAAAGTTCATCAGCAATTTCCCATTTTTTCAACAAAATTTACAAAATCTTTTTTTTAGGGACCACATCACATTTGAAGTGACCATTCTAAAAACTGCACCCTTCAAGGTACTCAAAATCATACCCAAGAAGTTTATTAACTCTTCAGGTGCTTCACAGGAACTAAAGCCATGTGGAATGAAAAACAAATATATGTTACCTAAAAAATGTTGCTCTCGCGCCAATTTATTCACTTTTAGAACAAGTAACACAACTGAACGGAACCCAAAATTTGTCCCCCAGTTTCTCCTCAGTGTGCTAATACCCCACATGTGATCAGAAACCTCTGTTTGGACAAATGGGAGGGCTCGGAACAGAAGGAGCAATATTTGAATTTTGGAAAACAAATTTGGCTGAAATAGATTGCGGGTACCATGTTCCATTTGCAGGGCCCCTAAGGTACCTAAACAGCAGAAACCCCCCATAACTGACCCCATTTTGGAAACTTGACCCCTCAAGGAATCTATATAGATGTTTGTTGAGAACTTTGAACCCCCGGGGGCTTCACAGAATTTTATAATGTTGAGCCGTGAAAATAAAAAAAAATTTTTTTAGCACAAAATTGTTGTTATTTCAACCAGGTAGATTTTTTTTCCATAAGGGTATCAGGAAAAATGCACCCTAAAATGTATTGAGCAATTTCTCCTGAGTTCGCTGATACATCATAAGTGGTGGAAATCAACTGTTTAGGTGCACGGTGGGGCTCGGAAGGGAAGGAGCGCCATTTGACTGCAAAATTGGCTGGAATCATTAGCGAACACCATGTCGAATTTGGAGAGCTCCTGAGGTGCCTAAACAGTGGAGCCCCCCCCCAAGAGACCCCATTCTGGAAACTAGTCCTCTCAAGGATTTTATCCAGTGGTATAGTGAGCAGTTTGAACCCACAGTTACTTCACAGAATTTGATAACCTTAGGTCATCATATTGAATATTTTTCTTTTTTTCACAAAAATGTTGCTTTAGCACCAAATTTCTCACTTTTTCAAGAGTAAACACCAAAAAGTAGACCCCACAGTTTGTTATCCAATTTCTTATGAGCACAGGGATACCTCACATGTGGCCAAAAACCTCTGTTTAGACAAACGGTAGAGCTTGGAATGGAAGGAGCACCATTTGAATTTTGGAAAAGCTGAAATAAATTGCGGGCACCATGTCACACTTGCAGGGCCCCTGGGGTACATATACAGTAGAAACCCCCCACAAGTGACCCCAATTTGGAAACTAAATCCCTCAAGTATTTTATTCAGGGGTATAGTGAGCATTTTGAACCCCCAGGGGCATCACAAAAATGTTGCTCTAGCAGCAAATTTCTCACTTTTAGGCTATGTGCCCACGATCCGGCGACATTGAGTCTGCGGAGATGTGTGTTGTCCACAGGAGAACCCAGCTGCCTGTGACCATGATCCAGATTCATGCTGCTGCTGACTTTAGCTCTATTCTCTCCGCAGAGAACACTCGTCTCTGCAGCATAACTTGACCTGCTGGAGCGCCAGATGTCAGTTTATGCTGTGGAGAAAATAACACAGTGGACAGGAGATTTCGAAAAATCCTTCCACTTCCTTCTACTGTACAACGCAGCGTTATGGACACAGCAAAAACACAGCGTCAAAAATGCTTGAATCCCTAATCGCGGGCACACAGCCTAAAAAGCTTGGAAGGATAGATGGATAGATAGACAGACAGATGTCAAACACATATATAATATCCCACCCCCCCTACATATTCTAAGTTGGCACCCTTTAGTGACTTTCATGTGGCCCTAAAGGGTGCCTAGCCTTGTATTTAGCAAAAAAAAAATTAATAAAAAAAAACGACGTGGGGTCCCCCCCATTTTTGATAGCCAGCTGGGGTAAAGCAGATGGCTGCAACTTGCAAACCCCAGCTGTCCGCTTTACCTTGGTTGGGGATCCAATTTGGAGGGCAGCCCAGGCTCTTTTAAAAAAAAATGGGGTCCCCCCCAAATTTGTTCACCAGCCAAGGTAAAGCGGACAGCTGTGGTCTGGTATTCTCAGGGTGGAAACGTCCATAGTTATTGGACCTTCCCAGCTTAAAAATAGCAGGCCGCAGCCACCCCATAAATGGCGCATTCATTAGATGCGCCAATCTTGGTGCTTCTCTCCGGCTCATCCTGTTGCCCTGGTGCGGTGGCAAATGGGGTAATAAATGGGGTTGATACCAGATGTGTAATGTCACCTGACATCAAGCCCAACAGTTGGTGATGACATGGCGTCTATCAGATACCCGACATCATCAACTGTCAGTAATAAAAAAATAAAATAGACGACAAAAAAAAAATATTTATTTGAAAAAACACTCCCCAAAACATTCCCTCTTTCACCAATTTATTGTAAAAAAAAAAAAAAAAAAAATCCGGTCTGCAGTAATCCATTTTGGAAGTCCCACGACGACTCTGGACCTTCTAGAATATGGGGGGCACGCTCAGGGAACGTATCCCCCATTTTCTAGGAGTGCAGACCCACCATGTGAGGAGCGTGGGTGCAAAGAATTTGCACCTACCCTCCCCGGGTCACAGCAGCAGTGTGCGTACAGCCAGCGAGCGCAGCTCTCACTGAACACAGGAAGCTGAGCTCGGCTGACAGCCGCGCTCTGCGCATGCGACCAGCGTCTGCTGTGAAGGATGAAGTAGGAGGGACGCGGCGAATCAACGCTGCAAAAAGGTAAAAATACCGGGGTAACACCGGAGGGTTATGGGGGGTGACTTAGCTGGACCCGGGGAGGAGTTTTCTGTTACATGTGTCATGGCACATGTAACAGAAATCAGA
This sequence comes from Anomaloglossus baeobatrachus, assembly GCF_048569485.1. NCBI lineage: Eukaryota > Metazoa > Chordata > Amphibia > Anura > Aromobatidae > Anomaloglossus > Anomaloglossus baeobatrachus. Next base: position 94,229,362 of record NC_134361.1, on the reverse strand, counting down.
GCAGAAAGGTGAATGCGGGCGGCGCATTAGTGTGCGTGCCGCCATCTTCGATGTCTGGGAGCGTGAAGGGGGTCGGGGGGGCACATCGGCGACATTGGGGGACCGGAGGGGACTGGGGGGGAGATTTATCTCCCATCTAACATGTTTGATCATGCCAGGTTGGAGATAAATCATTGTTTTCCGGCACTGTCATTTACTTTAACGTGATCATTGGTATACGGTGTATACCGGTGATCACGTGACTGGGGACCGGAAAAACCGGCCTGAATCGTGATCTCCAGGGTCTCAGCTACCCCCGGTAGCTGAAATCCCGGAAATTTTCCATCGCCCGGGGCGCTACAGCCCTTTTTCGGCATGACGTCTAAAAGCGTTGGAACAGAATAAGTACCCTGTTTTTCCGACGTCTAAAGTCGTACAGCCGTCGTTATCAGGTTAAGGTTTCTCTCACATATGTTTATATAGATGATTCCACCATCAAAGGACACTGAAAAATAACAGTAGGCATAGCAGGATTACAAGGGGAGAGCCACTGATCTCCAAAAAGAACATTGCTACTCATCTACAATTTGCTAAAGATCATGCACACATGGCAGAAAAATATTGAAACACTGTTTTGTCGACAGATGAGCCAATTAGAAGCGTTCTGTTTGGATATGGAAATCCACTGCATTAGAGGATGTGCTCATGGTGTCCATTAGACGACATTATACCAAACGCATTTTTGGAGTAGAAGATGCTTCAGTAAAACACCAGTAGTGTTTTTCCTGAAGCATCTTTGGCGTCTTTCTGGTTGTTATTGCAGTGTTTGCAGCTGGAATATTGTTTTTTTCCCACTGTATGCATAAACTAGTGAGCAGCTTCCAAACAGAAGCAAGACATCGAACCAAAGAACCCATCTGTTCTACAACAGAAAGCTTAAAGATTATTAAAGTTATGGAATAGCCAAATTAAAGTCCTGACCTTAATCCTACAAAAATGTTGTGGAACAACCTGAACTGAGAAGTTCATGCCATAAAAAAAAACCCACATAACAGAGTTAAAGGGAGGTGCTGCGATTGTAATTTTGTATTAATAATTACTGATTATGGAATCAATTATTTTTAATACAAAATTAAATTCATTGTTTATTTAGTTTTCATTTAATTCTACTGTGGCACCCTGGCAAAACCAGGTAGTCACAGATAGGCCCCTGCATAACACCTTCCCTCACTTAGGAAACACACAGCCGACCTGAAACCCTAGTCACCCCCCCTTAGGGACAGACAGACACACCAGTGGGCGGGACCAGGTGGTTGGACACGCCCACCCAGGGGTCTAGACAGCCCGGGGCGGGAAAACAAGTGTGGCGCCCCTGACCTGGTCAGGCACCACTGAGTACTGCACTCATGCTGAGTGATTACAAAACAGGTAATCCCAAAGGCTGACTAGGGTGTGGACACACAGACACTTGGTAACCAGGACACACACAGCTTAGAGGGGACCCCTGGGCAGACCCAGGGAGGGGGCGTGGCCCTCGCATCCCAGCTAGTGGTGGGTAGTGAGACTGGAGACAGGGAGTGTGCAGTGGCAAACAGAGCAGTAGGAGTGGAGGAGCCGCGTCTGAGGTGTGGAGTAGAAGATCAGGACACACTCAGACCCTGCACCTGTAGTGGCTGCTGGCGGGGGAGAGAGGCTACCCAGTGGTGCTGCCTGAAATCCACCTAATGCAGAGGTGGCTGAGTAAGGAGACTACCGGTAGACCAAGCCCGCAGCATCAGCAGCAATGAGGGGACCCATAAGGAGGATTGAGCCTGGAGCCATCTTAACCTTGGCCCACGCTGCCAGCAAACGGGTCAGAAAGGGGAGAACGGCAGTTGCGACTTCCCTGGGTGATCCCCGCAACACTACAAGTAAGGAGTCACCCCAAACAAGAAGGGCTAGGAAGGCGAGTCAGCAGTCACCCCTGGATCAGCCGAAGCGATACCTGGTTCCACCTGGTTCATCATAGCATCGCCCGGGTTGACTCACAGCTACCATCTGAAAGTGAGTAAAAACCCTGAAAGACATTACTGCTTGTGTGTGAGTTCTTCTGCGACCTGTGGTACTACACACTTACACTGGGCCCTGGGGCCAGCCTCACTCTCGGGAGGCCACAACAACTGACTTCATCTACCATCAGCCCCAGGCGTTCCCTAAACTGCAGTGGCGGTCACCCCCTGACCGCAATTACCGTGAGTGGCATCACGATTCCCATTGAAGTTAACCTGACCTGCCTGTTGTCAGAAGAATCCCAGCACGTGGAGTCCCTGGAGACCCTGAGGCGATCTGAAGGTAATGCGGGGCTCCACACAAGCAGTGAAGTTTAGTAGTTCAAGTTGAGAGGAGTGTGGGCTAGAGCTAGGTGTAGCTGCAGCAGAGGAGGTTCAAGTTGAACGGTGCCAGGGTAGGAGCCCTGGTGCCTTTGGCTAGGTGGCAGACTGTGGTCTCCATCAGCAGGAGATGGGAAGATGGCTCGGCAGAACCGAGGTGGACCGGGACAGGGTTGTAGCCCGCTGGTACAGACACGGGGAACCGACCCGGAAACCGGAGCACAAAAGGGGGTACTCGGACCCTGAAGCTAGGACCGGAAACCAGCGGCCTGGATAATTAACCGATTGAGGCCAGGACTAAAGATCCTGTCCCACCCAAAGTCCCTCATAGAAGACAACAGCCCACCGATAGGGATAGGAGGTCACCGCCAGGGCCCATAGATACCACGGGCCAGCGTCTGCGGGCACGGCTCCTTAGGCCACATCCAGCCGGGAGCAAACTCCTGAGTTTCAGACTAGGAAGTCATCTTACACAAAGTCAGTGCAGAGGAAAAGGACAGTGACCACCAGCCTGGGTGGGGGACCTGAATGCAACCGGCCGTGGCGGCCAGCCACCAGCACCCTTGGTTTACCGAAAGACTCGTGTGATTCATTTACTGTGAGTAACCAAACGTCCCCCTGCTTGCTCAGGCGCGGCGGCCCTTGCCATCGCCATACCCTGCACAGAGACACTGGGTCCTGGGGCAACCATCCCTACCCACAGAGGGGTTAACATCCAGCTGCCACTACATCTCCCCCGGGTGTCCCACAACAGCAGCGGTGGTGTCCCACCTCACCACACACCGTGGGTGGCGTCACAAACGTAATACGGCCTAGCCCATACATATACGTCCCCCCTTTTATTCGGCGTGTCCGCAAGACCCCCGGGTCTGGAGACCCTCGAGCCACCCCCTTAGAAGGTCCAGATCCGAGCAGCAGCGGCTGCTGGCACGGGGGCGGCACACTACTGAAACTCTAGGGGCTGCTATCTTGGATTTGCAGTGTGTAACGACAGTTACTCACCTCAAATACGGCAGCCCCTGTGCATAAGGGCTAATAGTCGGCATCAGACCCTATCTCCTGCACTGTGGCTACTCCCTGCTGTGACCTGGCCACACCCCCTGGACTGTCCTATAACAGCTCTGGGGGGAGACCACCGCCATCTCTTTGGAGCCCACAGCGTATGCTGTGTGCTCTACTTTCCCCTGAGTACAGTGGCAAGTGGTGATCTGAAGCCTGGTATTGTATTATAGATGTCACGCTGCGATCACCGCTCCCCACCGCATGTACTCACCTCGGATCTTCAGTCCCGGCAGCGCCTTCTGTCACCGCTCTGTGCTCTGAGTGCTGACAGAAGGAACTGCTGAGACACCAGGGTGACAGGAAAAGCTTCCGGGTGCGGAGGTCCAATGTAAGTACATGTGTTGGGGCGGTGATCGCAGCGTGACATATATAGTACAATACCTGGCTCAGGCTGCAGATCACCCCTCCATGCCGCATGTACTCACCTCAGACCTCCACTCCTGGCAGCTCCTCATGTCAGTGCTCTCTGCACAGCTCAAGCAGAGCGTTGACAGGAGGAGCTGCTGAGATCTGAGGTGGCACAGTATTATGGGGGGGCACATTAATATGGAGGCACAGTAATATGATGGAACAGTATATGTGACACAGTAATATGGTGCACAGTATTATAGGGCACAGTATGTGGTGGCACTGTAATATGGTGGCACGGTAATATGGGGGCACAGTAATATGGTATCACAGTAATATGGAGCACAGTAATATGGTGACACAGTATATGGTGGCACAGTAATATATGGGCACAGTATATGGGGCACAGTAATATGGAGCACAGTAATATGGGGGCACAGTATGTAGGACACAGTAATATGGAGCACGGTATATGGGGGCACAGTAATATGATGGCACAGTAATATGGGTCACAGTAATATGGTGGCACAGTATATGGTGGCACAGTAATATGGAGCACAGTAATATGGGGCACAGTATATGGAGCACAGTAATATGGAGCACAGTAATATGGGGCACAGTAATATGGTGGCACTGTAATATGGGGGCACAGTATTATGGTATCACAGTAATATGGAGCACAGTAATATGGTGACACAGTATATGGTGGCACAGTAATATATGGGCACAGTATATGGGGCACAGTAATATGGAGCACAGTAATATGGGGGCACAGTATGTAGGACACAGTAATATGGAGCACGGTATATGGGGGCACAGTAATATGATGGCACAGTAATATGGGTCACAGTAATATGGTGGCACAGTATATGGTGGCACAGTAATATGGAGCACAGTAATATGAGGGAACAGTATGTGGTGGCACTGTAATATGGTGGCACTGTAATATGGGGGCACAGTAATATATGGGCACAGTATTTGGGGCACAGTAATATGGAGCACAGTAATATGGGGGCACAGTATGTAGGACACAGTAATATGGAGCACGGTATATGGGGGCACAGTAATATGATGGCACAGTAATATGGGTCACAGTAATATGGTGGCACAGTATATGGTGGCACAGTAATATGGAGCACAGTAATATGAGGGAACAGTATGTGGTGGCACTGTAATATGGTGGCACTGTAATATGGGGGCACAGTAATATGGGATCACAGTAATATGGAGCACAGTAATATGGTGACACAGTATATGGTGGCACAGTAATATATGGGCACAGTATATGGGACACAGTAATATGGGGCACAGCAATATGGTGACACAGTATATGGTGGCACAGTAATATAGGGGCGCAGTATATGGGGCACAGTAATATGGAGCACAGTAATATGGAGCACAGTAATATGGGGGCACAGTATATAGGACACAGTAATATGGAGCACGGTATATGGGGGTACAGTAATATGATGGCACAGGAATATGGGTCACAGTAATATGGTGGCACAGTAATATAGGGGCACAGTATATGGGGCACAGTAATATAGAGCACAGTAATATGGGGCACAGTAATATGGGGGCACAGTATATAGGACACAGTAATATGGAGCACGGTATATGGGGGTACAGTAATATGATGGCACAGTAATATGGTGGCACAGTATATGGTGGCACAGTAATATGGAGCACAGTAATATGAGGGAACAGTAATATGGGGCACAGTAATACGGTGACACAGTATTATGGGGGCACAGTAATATGGTGGCAGAGCATATGGAGCACAGTATACAGTGGAGCACTATGCCAGCGGTCCTCAGTGACACTTTCCACAGTTCAGGATCACTTTACAGCTCAGCACTGAGATCCAAACGTCATGCTCTCTTATTCTTCTGAAAATACCCAGATGGGGAGGCAGGGGTGTCACATCACACACAGGAGAGCAGATTCCTCCCAGTTTAACTGCAGTTATAATGGGAGCTGGTTGTACACTAGGTTTCCAGCAGCTGCCACCCCTAATATTTAAGAGTGGAAAATATCAAACTTTTTAAATTATTTTTTATATTTTGCTCAATTGAAAACAAATGATAATATTGAAACAAAACACTTAGGGGTACTTTGCACACTACGACATCGCAAGCCGATGCTGCGATGCCGAGCGCGATAGTCCCTGCACCCGTCACAGCTGCGATATCATGATGATAGCTGGCGTAGCGAACATTATCGCTACGGCAGCTTCACATGCATTCACCTGCCCTGCGACATCGCTGTGGCCGGCAAACCGCCTCCTTCCTAAGGGGGCGGGTCGTGCGGCGTCACAGCGACGTCACACGGCAGGTGGCCAATAGAAGCGGAGGGGCGGAGATGAGCGGGACGTAAACATCCCGCCCACCTCCTTCCGCATAGCCGGCCGGGACGCCGGTAGGAGATGTTCCTCGCTCCTGCGGCTTCATACACAGCGATGTGTGCTGCCGCAGGAACGAGGAACAACATCGTAACATTGGTCTTTCCCAAATCATGGGAATGTCCGATGCTACTCCGATGATACGATTACGACGCTTTTGTGCTCGTTAATCGTATCAAAAATGCTTTACACACTACGATGTTGACAGCGATGCCGGATGTGCGTCACTTTCGATTTGACCCCACCGACATCGCACCTGCGATGTCGTAGTGTGCAAAGTGCCCCTAATACTTTACATTTTTTCAGTTATTGAATTTTTTTTATGGCACCTTCCCTTTAAAGTTGTTTTGTAGGGAGGAATGAGCTAAAGTTTCTCCAAGCCAATGTGCAGGACTAATAAAAAATTACTGGAAACGTTTAGATGCAGTTATTGCTGCACAAGGGGTCACATCAGATACTGGAAGCAAAGGTGTACATACTCTTTTGTTAATCACAGACTTGATTTTAGAACAGTTTCCTAAAAAAAAATAAAAATGAGAAAGTCTAACATTTCTTACTCATTTGTTGAATTTGGTTATCTATCTACTTTTTGCACTTTGTAAAATTTTGAAGGGTTCACAAATAGTGATGAGCAAAACCGTGTCTATTACCAGCAAAGAAAAAAAAAATTTGGGTCGGCAAACGAACTTGACACCGAACCTGACCCCAAATAACGAACTCCATACAAGTCAATGGCAACGGGTCTGTAAAATGGCCATAGTAAGCTCTAGGGAGCTACAAATGGATGTTAAATGGTAGTAAGAGCAGGATCGTTATACATACCATTTTTCCCGCATGACCACACTGCAGTCAGACCCTTTTTCGGGCCCGCTTATTAAGATTCTCCTATATTCACTGCTTCACCCCCCCAGCCTCTGTGCCAGTGTATGTGATTGGTTGCAGACTGTTATACATGCCCCCCACCATGTGTCCGCTTCTTTCTTCTTTGATTGGTTGCTTTTAGTTTGCTGTATAGTAGTGTAAAAAGAAAGAAATAAAATAAAAATTATGTAGGCTTCTGCCATATTTTTATAGCCAGCTTGGGTAAAACAACAGCTGCAGGCTGCAACCCCCATATGTGAGCTTTACTGTGGCTGGATATAAAAATAGAGGGGGAAAAAGACCTAGAGTCCCCCCCATTTTTCACATCCAGCAAAGGTAAAGCAGACAGGTGGGGGCTGGTATTATCAGGATGGGACGAGACATAGTTATTGGCACCCCAGCCTAAAAATACCAGCCTGAAGCTGCCCAGAATTGTGTCTCATCCTGCTTGCTTTGATGTAGTGGCAATCGGGGTAATATTAGGGGTTCACGACAGGTATGGTTTGTCAGCTGCAATCAAGCCCGGGATTAGTAATGGGGAGGGATCTTTGAGAACCCCCATTACTAATCTTGTAAGTGAAAAGAAATAAAACACAAACAGAGAAAATCCTTTATTTGAAATAAAATACACATATGTTCTTTCACCCTTTTATTACCCACCAAAACACCCTTGCGAATCCGATGTAGTCCGAAGTCCCACGACAATCCTGACTCTGATACATACTGAAGTCGCAGCATGCGGGAACACTAGAAAACGTGACCGGCCACTGTAGCTTCATGCAGACACTGACCGAGCCGCAGATGTAAGTGGTGACGTCAATGAGTTGACCTGCAGTCACAGTTGTAGCATCCTACGGTCCCCAATCTGTGACCGCAGGTAAACGCACCTCAGGTAAACTCAGAGACCTCACCTCAGGTGATCTAAGTGAGTTCAATAAGATCTGCATCTTATGGCAGAAAACCATGTTTTGTTTGCCAAGAGATGCAGATTTGGTGCTGGAATTTATACATCAAATTCCTGCACCAAATTTACATCTTCTGGCAAAAAAATTGAGATACGGTTTTGATGCAATACTGATGCAGTTTTTTGCCTGGAGATGCAGATTTGGTGCAGAAATTTGGAGAATGAATTCCAGTATCAAATCTACATCTGGCAAAAAAAAATCGAACAAAAACCAAGGTTTTGATGCTGATTCAGTGCAGTTTTCTGCCAGGAGATGCAGAATTTGTGCTGAAATTTATACACCAAATTCCTGTACCAAATCTAAATTTTCTGGCAAAAATCTCATTTAAACACAATGTGGTTTTGATGTGATTTTGAAGCGGGTTTTTTTTTGCCAGGAGATGCAGATTTGGTTCAGGAATGTCTGCAACCAAATACTCAATGTGCGCACACATTTCCTAATCCGTTAATCCAGCACTGAGATCAATTACTTCACCTGAGGTGAGGTCACTGAGTTCAATGAGTTCACCTCAGGTCAGTTCACCTGAGGTCACAGCTGAGGTACCGTGGAAACCTCCAGCTGTGACCTCAGGTGATTTCAGTGACAGCACCGTTGTAACGCTTGCCTGTATCCACAGACTCAGACAGGCTGTAATGGACAGGCTAGAGGGAAGCCACTCACCAAGCAGGACTCCCAGAAACCTGAAACCCTTTAACCCCTATACAGGGATTTGGAATTACACAGGGCCCTGGAGATCACTACTTGTGGAAGGCTGCAGTCTGAGAAAGTAGTCGTCAGGCAGGGTCAAACCAGGAATTGCGGAACAGGGACAGAATCGGCAGGCAAGGACGCAATCAGAAACAAGCAGAGGTCAAAACTGGATCGGGCAGCGAGGTACAAAAACAGCAGGCAGGAGGGTAGTCAGGAAACAAGCGGTCAGCACACGAAATCACAGGACGGAACAGGAACCAGAATTTTCAGAACTATCTTTGGCAGAGGTCATCAGACAGAAGGGGCATTAAAAAGGGTGTGGTGTCTTCCCATAGGCTGTAGCTGAATGATAGTATTTCAGCTGGGGGACACCCGCCACCTACAGTCAGCCAGTGGCACTGCAGATTCCCAGGAAATCCAGATAAGTGGGTGAGCAGAGCCTGCGGCCACCAGCGCCGCTGGCATCGATTCCTCTCCCATCGCCAGCACTATCCACGGCAGGAACACGGCATCGCCTGGCGATCGGAGTAGAAGTCGATGGAGCGGACTCCAGTGGTGATGTAACAACCGTTCACAACTGTGGCTTGGTCAGTGTGTCCCTGACAGCTGCAGTGAGCGGTCACGTTTTCTAATGTGACCACTCACTGCAACCTCAGATCTAGCAGAGCCAGGATCATTGTGGGACTTTGTGTGGAATATGTCAGAAGTGTTTTGGGGGTATATCAAGGCTGGGTATTAAAATTGGGTGGGATCACACACCGTGTTTTTAAATTATTTAAGTCATTTAAAAAGTACAAAAAATAAGGAAAAAAGCAGGACCGTTATGCTTAATGACTTTCCCCACAGCTGTAACACTACTTCTGGGTCTGCGGATTAAAAAATCTGCATAAGGGCTCCAACACACATCCGTTAAAACCACGCACGTGTGATACGGGCCGTTTTTCGGGTCCGTTTTCCGTTTTTTAGGTCCGTTTTTATGGTATGTGTGGCCAGCGTGTGTATCCCGTATGCTAACCGTATGTGCGTGTGGAATGTCCGTGTGTGCGTGAGTGAAATAACTGACATGTGTGTGTGTTGTCCGTGTAAAATGTTCCTTTGTGTGTGTGATGCACAATGTCGTTGATACATGTCGGCTGACAGCAGACAGAGTTGCGCGATGAGAATGAACTCAGGTGAACTTCACTCGACTTCATTGTCATGCTGCGGCTCTGTCTGTGTGCCGCGTACTGATTAGCGGTCACCCGTGAAGGACTCACCGGTGACCGCTAATCCCCTGACTGAATTGAGCAGCCGTCTCTCATACTTACCGTTCCCCGATCTCCGGCGCGGCGCTGCACGGCTGTTATAAAAACTTCGGCGGCTTTTACTATTTTGAAAAAGCCGGCCGCTCATTAATCAATCTCGTATTCCCTGCTTTACCCGCCCACCGGCGCCTGTGATTGGTTGCAGTCACACACGCCCACCACGCTGAGTGACAGCTGTCTCACTGCACCCAATCACAGCAGCCGGTGGGCGTGTCTATACTGTGCAGTAAAATAAATAAATAAATAATTTAAAAAAACGGCGTGCGGTCCCCCCCCATTTTAATACCAGCCAGATAAAGCCATACGGCTGAAGGCTGGTATTCTCAGGATGGGCAGCCCCACGTTATGGGGAGCCCCCCAGCCTAACAATATCAGTCAGCAGCCGCCCAGAATTGCCGCATACATTATATGCGACAGTTGTGGCACTGTACCCGGCTCTTCCCGATTTGCCCTGGTGCGTTGGCAAATCGGGGTAATAAGGAGTTATTGGCAGCCCATAACTGCCAATAAGTCCTAGATTAATCATGTCAGGCGTGTATGAGATACCTTCCATGATTAATCTGTAAGTGACATTTAAAAAACACACACACCCGAAAAAATAATTTATTAGAAATAAAAAACACTAACAAAGTCCCTCATCACCAATTTATTAACCCCGACAAAGCCCTCCATGTCCGGCGTAATCCACGGACCTCCAGCGTCGCTTCCAGCTCTGCTACATGCAGGTGACAGGAGCTGCAGAATACACCGCCGCTCCTGTCAGCTCCACGCAACAAATCAGGTGAGTAGCGCGATCAGCTGAGCTGACACTGAGGTTACCCGCGGCCACCGCTGCATCCACCGCTGGATCCAGGTAACCTCAGTTACAGCCCAGCTGATAGCGCTATTGCCTTCATTAGCTGCGTGGAGGTGACAGGAGCGGCGGTGTATTCTGCAGCTCCTGTCACCTGCATGTAGCAGAGCTGGAAGCGACGCTGGAGGTCCATGGATTACGCCGGATATGGAGGGCTTTGTCGGGGTTAATAAATTGGTGATGAGGGACTTTGTTAGTGTTTTTTATTTCTAATAAATTATTTTTTCGTGTGTGTGTGTGTTTTTTAAATGTCACTTACAGATTAATCATGGAAGGTAACTCATAGACGCCTGACATGATTAATCTAGGACTTATTGGCAGCTATGGGCTGCCAATAACTCCTTATTACCCCGATTTGCCAACGCACCAGGGCAAATCGGGAAGAGCCGGGTACAGTCCCAGAACTGTCGCATATAATGTATGCGGCAATTCTGGGCGGCTGCTGACTGATATTGTTAGGCTGGGGGGCTCCCCATAACGTGGGGCTCCCCATCCTGAGAATACCAGCCTTCAGCCGTATGGCTTTATCTGGCTGGTATTAAAATGGGGGGGACCGCACGCCGTTTTTTTTAATTATTTATTTATTTTACTGCACAGTATAGACACGCCCACCGGCTGCTGTGATTGGGTGCAGTGAGACAGCTGTCACTCAGCGTGGTGGGCGTGTGTGACTGCAACCAATCACAGGCGCCGGTGGGCGGGTAAAGCCGGAATACGAGATTGATTAATGGGCGGCCGGCTTTTTCAAAATAGTAAAAGCCGCCGAAGTTTTTATAACAGCCGTGCAGCGCCGCGCCGGGGATCGGGGAATGGTGAGTATGAGAGAGAGGGGGGGACTGACCGACAGACAGCTAGAGGGACAGATAAGACAGAGAGACCGACCGACAGACATAGAGAGAGACCGACGGACTGAGGGAGAGAACGAAACAGAAAAAGAAAAAAGACCGACATCACATGAAAAAAGCACAAAACGTACAGGGAGCAAACAGAGATGCGTCCGTGTCACTCGGACGTGCGCACAGACCCATTGACTTTCATGGGTCCGTGCTGCGTGTTGCGTGAAGAAAACGGACATGCTGCCGTGCAAAACGGACACAGGTATGGATCACGGACACGGACAAACGGACATGCATCAAAAACGCACGTGGAGCTTTTATCATACAATAACATTGGTGCACGTTTGGCCGTGTCTCCAGTATACACGGAAACGGACCAAACACGCACGTGTTTCACGGATGTGTGTTTCAGGCCTAAGATATACAGATGCAACCAGCGCTAGAGTCCCTAATTATCTGTTGCTGCTGGAATGAGGGCAAAACTCCTCTATTGCCCGAAAATTAAACAATAAGAAAAAAACTAATACAAGTATTAGTGATCCATCTGTGCAAACAGATTTATACTTTGGGAAAAATTTATTCAAGAAAAAGTGGTTTTCTACCATATAAAATAAAACTGCACTTATTAATAAGATTAAAAAACCAGTGATATTGTTGATTACAGATTAATACATGTGTATACAGATTATTTAAAAAACAATTGTGTTACTTGTACCAATAAAATAGAATTATTGCACACTAGAAGTTGCCGCGGCTGGTGGCTAACTGGTTAAAACATGTTTAAAAATTATATTTAAAAATATATGAGATCAATTGATAGTCCATCATAAATTAGAAGTACCTTCAATGGATTGTCAATATCCTTCTTGCTCCTTATATGATGGAGCGCACGTTCTGAGTCAAATTCAATGGATAAGGTGTATATAAGCGCTTACCCTGGACAATGCGATGATTTCCATGTTCTTGCTGCTGTTATCCCGTATGCCCCACCATCTACGGTGTAAAGAACTCCAGGACCTCACCGGAGTGTTCCTGGGGTAAAAGGAATTAAAACAAGCAGCTCTCCGGTATTGAAATAGTCGCAGGGAATCTGCCACTTCACACCGCTTGATCTCCGGTTTGAATTTACTGCTCACGTCCTGGATCCTAGCTGCAGACTGAATTGCTTGTCCGCAGGTTAATAATGAAGTTCATCCTCCTGGAGCAGGATTTTAATAGATTCCGTGACCACCTAGGGCGTGGATGAATTTCGGCAAAGTAACGGCTAGATTATTTTGCTGGATTTAAATGTCCATAACTGCATCAAATAGACAATTGTCTTCCAGAATAAAGCACAGGGAAATCTCCGACGCGTGTTTCGGGGACTTTATCGGTCCCCTTCCTCAAGGATAGCCCAGCTTTAAAATTTGGCCACTTATATAGGGTCCTCCCTTATTTAATAAATTATCCAGAAGCTTGCTACATCTATATATAAAAAATACATATAATCCACTAAAAACTGAGTTTTGAGCATGTCAATGTAGAACCATTGTTAATCAAAGTCCCTAAAGGCATTCTTTATATACATTTCACAAAAAAAAATATATATATATGTATATAATATACAAAATGAGAGATTTAAATTACATCTTCATGATATACTCACAAGGACCTACTTCAGAAAAAACTTTCTTCAGAAAGAAGGGAGGCGGGGAGGGAGATTAATATAATAATAATAATTTTATTCATTTATATTGCGCTATTAATTCCACAGCGCTTTACATACATTGGCAACACTGTCCCCATTGGGGCTTACAATCTAGAGTCCCTATCTGTATGTCTTTGGAGTGTGGGAGGAAACCCACGCAAACACGGGGAGAACATACAAACTCCTTGCAGATGGTGTCCTTGGTGGGATTTGAACCCAGGACCCCAGCACTGCAAGACTGTAGTGCTAACCACAGAGCCACCGTGCCGCCCTATAAAAAATGAATGTATATAATAATAAAAATATATAATAAAATTTTATAGAACAGGGGGAATATATAATTAATGCATGCACATATACTGTATACATATATACAAATACATATGTATACATATGCAGTAAAAACCACATGCATATATTTAAAACAACGTCCCGTATAGAATTTATTTAATCGTATGAACGTATATCTTACCATCATATAAAAATAAACACTAGACAATAGACAGTGATTGAAAAATATCAAAAGGATAAAAATCAAATTTGAATATCAAGATTTTCTATATATGCAATAGCGTTATCATTTACAATATGGAAATCCTTCATGTCACCATGGTAGGATCTCAGTGGGCACTCCTCAACAATGTGCTGGATAGTTTGACGATCTGCTCCACAGTCACAGGTCGGAGAGTCATATTTTCCCCACTTATACATAAAATCTGCACAGACGCCAAAGTTTGTTCTGATACGATTTAGAGTAACCCATGTTTTCCTTGGTAGATTGAAGCCTGGTGGAGGGTTTTGTAAATTAGGGAACATTTGGGGATCACCTTCTACTACATTGACCCAAAGTTCTCGCCATTTCTCCTCTAAATTGAAGTTTTGTTCATGCAAGGTGATTGCAGTTCGGATGGGTGGCGATAGAACACTAGCATATTCAAGATATATAATATTTGATTAATTAAAAGCAAATAATTCGATTTCATTATTTAATCCGTTGGGTTTTAATGAATTCAGTTCAAATATCCGTTCACTTTCTATTTTGGACATTTTTTTTAATAACCCCCCCCCCCCTCCAATCTCTTTCCCCAAACTTCTGATCCGGAGAAAGATGTAGCAAGCTTCTGGATAATTTATTAAATAAGGGAGGAACCTATATAAGGGGCCAAATTTTAAAGCTCGGCTATCCTTGAGGAAGGGGACGGATAAAGTCCCCGAAACGCGCGTCGGAGATTTCCCTGTGGTTTATTCTGTAAGACAATTGTCTATTTGATGCAGTTATGCACATTTAAATCCAGCGAAATAATCTAGCAGTTACTCTGCTGAAATTCATCCACGCCCTAGGACTAGGTGGTAACAGAATCTATTAAAATCCTGCTCCAGGAGGATGAACTTCATTATTAACCTGCGGACAAGCAGTTCAGTCTGCAGCTACGATCCAGGGCATGTGCGTTAAATTCAAACCGAAGATCAGGCAGTGTGAAGCGTCAGATTCCCTGCCACTATTTCAATACCGGAGAGCTGCTTGTTTTAATTCCTTTTACCCCAGGAACACTCCGGTGAGATCCTGGAGTTCTTTACACCGTAGAGTATGGGGCATACGGGATAACAGCAACAGGGACATGGAAATCATCGCATTGTCCAGAGTAAGCGCTTATATACACCTTATCCATTGAATTTGACTCAGAACGTGCGCTCCATCATATAAGGAGCAAGAAGGATATTGACAATCCATTGAAGTTACTTCTAATTTATGGTGGACTATCAATTGATCTCATATATTTTTAAATATAATTTTTAAACATTTTTTAACCAGTTAGCCACCGGCCGGGGCAATTTCTAGTGTGCAATCATTCTATTTTATTTCTATAAGTAACACAATTATTTTTTAAATAATCTGTATACACATGTATTAATCTGTAATTGACAATATCAATGTTTTTTTAATCCTATTAATAAGTGCAGTTTTATTTTATAAGGTAGAAAACCATTTTTTTCTTGAATACATTTTTCCCAAAGTATAAATATGTTTGCGCGGATGGATCCCTAGTACCTGTATTAGTTTTTTTCTTATTACTTCTGGGTCTGCTCATTAACCCTAATCACAGAAGTTTGATCAATGAAAATGACCGTGCACCACACTAAAAAATTAAGGTGTAAAGAAATTGGTACATATTCAAAATGATAGTGTGTGGGTCATATGGATGTGATTGACCTACGGTAACATAACTAGGCACCGAAAACAGAACAAAAAAATTCAAAAGGAAACCGATTAGGTCAAAAAGTATAACAACTTTATTATTAAAAATGATTGCCAACTGGCAGAAAACCTAAAAACAGTGGCATCACATGTACAAATATTGTGTGCAGTAAGGGCAGGTATCAAAGTACAGGTATTACAATGTAAATGTTGGGGCCGATTAAAGGCATACAAAAATGTAAAATCAATTCACAATACTAAAGCTGATAGTTGCTAGAAAAATTCAAAAAGGTTGGAATATCATATCCATTTGACATCAATAGTGTGAACCATAAAGAGAAAAGCCAAAAAACACACAGTTATCAGCCTGCACGTGTACAGTGGTATTAACAGTGGTATGTAAAGTAAAGGTTTACATGTAAAAGTATATGAAATACCAAAAAGGGGGGGGGGGTTTCAAGGTGTATGTACACATATATAAGTGAAAGTTGAAAGGGTGTACAAGTGAGGCATATATAGATACCAGTTTTATGGAGCATGCATAATAGTTAGAAATCTATAGTGCAAGGAGTAACTGTGGCAGAAATTCAGCCAAGATTGGATGTAAAGGAAACATATAGAGAGGTTTTTTTTACCTGGACACGGGGATACCAGTGCTCACATGTGATGCCAGCCCCGACGCGCACGTTTCGGCGTCACCTTCGTCAGGGGGTGGACTGACGAACCTGGACACGGGGATACCAGTGCTCACATGTGATGCCAGCCCCTGACGAAGGTGACGCCGAAACGTGCGCGTCGGGGCTGGCATCACATGTGAGCACTGGTATCCCCGTGTCCAGGTAAAAAAACCTCTCTATATATATCCTTTACATCCAATCTTGGCTGAATTTCTGCCACAGTTACTCCTTGCACTATAGATTTCTAACTATTATGCATGCTCCATAAAACTGGTATCTATATATGCCTCACTTGTACACCCTTTCAACTTTCACTTGTATATGTGTACATACACCTTGAAACCCCCCCCTTTTTGGTATTTCATATACTTTTACATGTAAACTTTTACTTTACATACCACTGTTAATACCACTGTACATGTGCAGGCTGATAACTGTGTGTTTTTTGGCTTTTCGCTTTATGGTTACACTATTGATGTCAAATGGATATGATATTCCAACCTTTTTGAATTTTTCTAGCAACTATCAGCTTTAGTATTGTGAATTGATTTTACATTTTTGTATGCCTTTAATCGGCCCCAACATTTACATTGTAATACCTGTACTTTGATACCTGCCCTTACTGCACACAATATTTATACATGTGATGCCACTGTTTTTAGGTTTTCTGCCAGTTGGCAATCATTTTTAATAATAAAGTTGTTATACTTTTTGACCTAATCGGTTTCCTTTTGAATTTTTTTGTTCTCTCATTAACCCTAATACATATTCACTGCTTCATCTGACGACTGTCAGTCCTGGCGTCTGTGATTGGTTGCAGTCAGCCTGCTGCCCCACCCTGTCTGACAGCGTCTGTGATTAGTATGAATCACACACACTGTCTGTGTTCCTATAGTGGTATAAAAATAAATAAAAAAATATTGTGATACTCAGCGAAAACTCTGCCTGAAGCCACAGTGTGCGGTGAGGTTCTGTAATGTTCCCTCTCACTGTGACTTCAGTATATAGTAGAGCCGGGATCGTCATGCGATCTCTTGTGGATTACGTCGGACCTGAGTGTTTGGGGTTAATAAATTAGAGAAAGCGGGTGTTTTTTTGTATTTTCAAATAAAGGATTTTTTTGTGTACATTTTTCTTCACTTACAGCCTTACAGGATTAGTAATGGGAGGGTCTCATAGATGCCTCCCATTACCAATCTAGGGCTTAGTGGCAGCTGTGAGCTGTCCTTAACGCCTTATATTACCCCAATTGCCACCACACCAGAGCAATCAGGATGAGCCAGGTAAAGTGCCAGAATTGTCACATCTAATGGATGTGACAATTCTGGCCGGCTGCTATTTTTAGGCTGGGGGGGCCCAACCATGGACCTTCCCAGCCTGAGAATACCAGCCCCCCAGCTGATGGCTTTATCATGGCTGGGTACCAAAATTGGGGGCAGACAGCACACCAGTTCTTAAAAATATTAATTTAAATAATTTAAAAAAAAGGTGCATAGGGTCCCTTTTATTTTGATTCACAGCCAAGATAAGCACATGGCTGGGGCTGCAGCCTGTAACCATATGCATATCCCAACATGCTGTGCTGCAGAATATGTTGGCACTATATACATATTATTATTAAAGGGAACCTGTCAGGTCAAAAAAGCATTATTGTCATAATCCAGGCCGGCTTTTCCCTGTTGCTGGTTACACCCAGCTCTGGCCTGGTCATGTCATGAGTTAATTTCCCTTGCCTCGTTCTGGATCCCAGGACGCTTTATATTGCTTCTCTACCTATGGCTCAGTGCCAGTGATATTTCTGCCTTGCAGCGTGTATACTGGCTCCGGTGAGTGTTCCCGATCTATTCTGCCTCCCTTCTACTGTGTCCTGTCTTTGACCCTCCACCATTTGTTTGCCTGTCCCAGCCCCTGACTTCCATCTCCTGTCTGTTGTTTGTGTTTCCCTCTGCATACCTGATCTCCCCACTTCTGACTCGGTTCTGCTTTCCAACTTTGATATTGATCCTCCTTTTGCAGTGACTCGACTTTCTTGGCTAGACTCTGACTGTTTGTGTACTCTTTTGGTGATTAGCCTGTTAACATTGCTGAAGTTACTCTGCTGTACTTCAGCTGCTTTTCCGTTACAGTGTTTCTTTGTCTCTCCTTCACTACTCTGCTGCTACCTAGTGGGGATTACGCTGTACTGCGTCTTACTAGCGTTTGTACAGCGTGACAGTTATAACCTACAAGCAGGAGCCTGTGTGAGCTATTAACCCCTTCCTACCCATCCCTTTCTTGTAATATTGTGTAATATGAAAGTAAGAAAATACGTTTTATTACTTACATATACCCTATGTAAATAGCATAGATCTCTAGCCCCATGGGTGTTGCATCGCCCTGGGGCCTTTGCATGCTTTCCATGGTATCACGCCCCTGTGGGTGTGATACCATGGATTTACATGAGCGACGTCACGTCTGCTCCTTCAGAATCTCACGTGTGTGCACTTACCATTCTTGCTGCCGCCTCATCCTGGTGATTGCTGGTCAGCTTCTGAAGCGCACTGCGCATGACAGGAAACGCAGGAGTCTTCTGAGCATGCGCAGTGCGCGTCAGAAGCTGACCAGCAATCACCAGGATGAGGCGGCAGCAAGAATGGTAAGCGCGCACGTGAGATTCTGAAGGAGCAGACTTCATGTAAATCCATGGTATCACGCCCACAGGGGCGTGATACCATGGAAAGCATGCAAACACCCACAGGGAGATGCAACGCCCATGGGGCTAGAGACCTATGCTATTTACATAGGGAATATGTAAGTAATAAAACGTAATTTATTACTTTCATATTACACAATATTACAAGAAAGGGATGGGTAGGAAGGAGTTAATAGATCACACAGGCTCCTGCTTGTAGGTTAGAACGCTTTTTTGACCTGACAGGTTCCCTTTAATTATTATATTATTAGTACATATGATGTGATCTACTCTGTGTAGTATTAAGCTTTGTTCATACCCTGTTTTTGCCATGGGAAAGTTCCTGACTTAACAATAAATGTGTCTACAGGGCTCTATTTCCACAATGGCCCATATACATCACACACAAAAAAGTATGGAATACCATAGCGGATCTCATTTTTCCATCCCTCAAGATCCAGTAAAAAAAAATGTATGAGCTTTTTTTCTCATATACTTTAGCGGAGTACTTTAAACAAGGTATGAACATAGACCTTTATACAGTAGCTTCAGAAAGTATTCACCCCTAAGGCTTTTTACCTATTTAATTACATTATAACCTGTGTTTAAATATTTTTGTAAACCGATTTTTGTGTGATGCATCAACACTAAATAGTCTAAGTTGAGGAAGTGAAGTGAGAAACATATAGGCAAAAATTCAATTTATTGGATAAAATAAATAAAAATTGCCATGTGCATATGTCGCGGGCGGGGAGGAGGGTGTCAGCACTGCGCTCACCCCTCTGCTCAGGTCCGGCTGCTGCTGCTCAGTGGTGGCTCGAGCGGTGGGCCGGATCCCGGGGGTTCTCGAGCGGCGCTCCTCGCCCGTGAGCGAAAGGGGATTGGGTTTTGGGATATAGTCTATTGTCCGTGACGCCACCCACGGTTGTGGTGATCTGTTAGCACCACCGCTGCTCAGTGTGGGGATCCCGGGAATGATGGTGTGAAGCAGCAAGTTGTTGTGTTGCCCCTCCGTGGGTAGGGGTTGGTGATCCCGGGGCCCAGTGTTGAGGTGGGTAGATGCAGGGCTTGGTGGGCGCAGGGACGCGGGGGCAGCGCTGTGCCTTGCGGCACTGTGATACTCACTTGGCCTGAGACGTTGACACAGTTCTCGGTAAAACACACGGCTGGAAAGACGGTTCCCACGGACGGCTGCACTTGCTTTCCCCAGTAGGTGACGGTGATATCCCTTTTCCTGCACCTAATTTTGTTGATGGTCTCGATGGGTTCCCACCGGTAACCCGCTCCCCGGCTTCAAGCTGGACCGGAGGAGCTCTACTCTTTGCCCGCAGGCGCTGGCCCTTAGAAACTGATGCCCTGGCGGTGGCGGTGTCTCTACTATAATGGTTGGGCTGTTGCCTTCAATCGGGACTTGGTTGTTGGGAGACAGACGTCCCCTTCACTGACGGATTTGGAAAATTATGGCGACTCCTAGCCTTGCCGGGGTCCGAGAGGCCCCTGCCCTGGTGCTGACTGTCCTTTGTACACTGCTCCAGACCGCCGGGCCACCACCCGTCCGCGGTCCTTCCAGGAACTTCCAAACGGTCACCCCTCCGGACAATCACCGCCGTTGCTGACCTTGCTGACTCTGTCCTGCACACTGCTGGACCTACTTCAGGCTTTTCTACTCTCTCTTTTACTCTTTTCTTCTTTGCTCCACTACTACTTCACTTTCACTTCACTGTTTACTCCTTCCTCACTCAAGCTCTTCCTGAGCTAGACTCCTCCACTCAACTGCCTGGTTCCTCCCGCCTCCAGGGCTGTGTACTCCTCGGTGGGCGGAGCCAACCGCCTGGCCCACCCCCTGGTGTGAACATCAGCCCCTGGAGGAAGGCAACAAGGATTTTGGTTAGCTGTGATGTTCCTAACTGGGGTGTAGGGTGTGGTGGTGTGATGACCTGTGACCCCTGGCTTGCCCAGGGCGTCACATTCCCCCTTAGCAAAATGCAGACCGTCCGCGGGCTGCCCGTCCAACACCGGTTTTATTTTTCTGGAAAATATATAACATTATAAATGGTAACATATATACATTTTTATTAATTCTTCCCATAATGGGAGGCACTTTTACTTAAACGTTGCAAACGGTTTACGGTTACGGTTTCCGCTCTCTCCCACCCAAGCAACCTGACCCTGATGCTGCCCCTAAAACTCAGGCAGCACCCCTTGACCCAAGTCCAGCACAAGTTACCCGAGCGGGATCTGTCCTTCCCCTCCAGAGGGTAGCCACCGGTTCCTTTGGTGGCTGGGCCCCAGCCTGCTCTGCTGAGGGCCCTCCCTCCAACCTGCCTCTCCGGAGGCGGCAATGCGGAAACGGCAACGGTAAACAACTTATTTACAAGCCACTAACGTTTGTGGTTGCCCTGCAAGTTCTCGGGCTTGTCCATGAGCAGTTCCTCATGCAAACTTTTTAAACGGTCCTCACGGGGACAACGGTGCCGGCTCCGGCCGGTTCAATCACTGGTAGACAATCAGATGACTTTTTCGGTATTATTTTCAGTTATCATCATTTTCAAACTTTCAAACATAACTTCAGACAAACATCTTTTTTCCCCCCCTTATAAAGGACGGTCTCCCTGTACCTAAGTGGGGGTCTACCTAGGTTGGGACGGGTGGACCTCCGGGGTCCGGTGTCAGTGTGGCTAGGCAGTGGGGCAGAGGGAACAATCAGTTCCTCCTCCCGGCTATCATGTGGGGCAGGCGGAGGTGTAGGGGAGCTGGGCACAGATTCATCCCTGGGCACTGGCACTGGTTCTGGCTCATGGTTGACCGCTTCCACCACTTCTTCATCCACTGGTTGTGGGAACAGTATCACTGGAAGAATCACTGCGCCGTTCTGCGTAGGCCAGTCTGCTGGGAAGTCACCCATCACAGTGTGGATCACCTCTTTTGCCTTCTCTGCCGGTGGAGGAACTGGGACGTCAACCATTGCCCTCAATGCTGGTGGGCACCTTTTCAGATGGTCCCGGGAAACCGTGGCCAAAGTGCCCCCTTGATCCTGACTGATCTGGTAGGCCTTCCCATCCTCCCATCCTGTGGGTTGTATGACGTATGGGATTGGTTCCCATTGATCATCCAGCTTGTGGGTCTTCCTCTTCCGCTTTAACACCACATCTCCTGGCTGGAAAGGGCCCGCAGACGCTTTCTGGTTGAATTGCTGCTCCTGCTGTTCTCGACTTCGACTTAGGTTCTTCTCCACATACTCCTGAATCTGCCGGTATTGTGCTCTCCGCCGAGTTTCCCATTCAGCTGTTGAAGGGAGAGCTTCTGGGGCCTCCAACCCCATTTCCAGGTCCACCGGCAGGCGGCCGGGGCGAGCCCTCATCAGATATGCTGGGGTGCACTTTGTCGAGCTGGACGGGATATTGTTGTACATATCGACCAAGTCGGGTAGCTTCTCCGGCCACAGGCTCCGCTCTTCCAGCGGTAGCGTCTTGAGGAGTCCCAGGACCAAGTGATTCATCTTCTCACACATGCCGTTGGTCTGGGCATGGTAAGGGGTGGTCCGAATCTTCTTACAACCGTACAACTGGCAGACCTCGTGGAACACCTCTGCTTCAAAAGCCGGGCCTTGGTCAGTAAGCACCTTTTCTGGATATCCATGTGGGCGGCAGAAATAAGCCTGGAACGCCCGAGCAGCAGTTCGACCAGTTAGGTCCTTGACGGGGACAACCACCATAAATCTTGAATAGTGGTCTACGATGGTCAACGCGTAGGCGTACCCACTTCTGCTGAGGGTGAGCTTGACATGGTCTAGGGCGACCAGTTCCAGCGGTTGATGTGTGATGATTGGGTGTAGGGGCGCCCTCTGGCTGGTCTCGTCCTTCCTTCTCAGCGTGCAAGGACCACACTCTCGGCACCAGGCCTCTACCGACTCCCACATCCCACTCCAGTAGAACCGCTCTCTCAACAGCATCTCCAGCTTCTTCCACCCGAAGTGTCCGGCACCATCATGGTATGCCCGCAAAACAGTAGCCACATCAGCTTGGGGAATAACCAACTGGCAGACTTTCTCATGAGTCTTCGGGTTGATCAGCTCACGGTACAGCTTCCCTTGATGTAGATAAAGCCGTTTCCGTTCCTTCCACAAGCGCTGGGCTTCAGCCGGAGCGGCAGGGTCCATTCCAACAGCACCTTGTTCCACCAGGGTCTTGACGAGGCGGACAGCCGGCGCCTGGTTTTGAGCTTCCTGCCACTCTTGACTGGGCAGTGGGTCCAGCTCCACCCGTTGCTGGTGGATTTGTACCTTCTCAGTTGGTGGCTGGTGAAATGCAGGCAACTCAATCTCCTCGAGGTCATCATCCTCAGCTCAGCTTCAGTCTGGGTCTCAAAGGCAGTCTGTAGCTTCTCAAAGATGGTGGCTACAGAGAGCCGGTCCCCCTTGGCCCAGGTCTCCGCCTCCTGCTCAGCCGCGCCGGTTAACTGGCCCAGCACCACCGCCGCACGTTGCTTATCGGTCAGGGGGTACAGTTCTAGCAACGGGTTAAGCTTTTTCCGGAAGACCTGTAAAGCATCAGGTTTCCCGTCATACTGCGGTAGCCAGGTAGCTCCGGGCGCATAGGGCAAAGAGAACGGCATCACCTGAGCGAGCGCAGGGGCCGCGGCACCTCCCGCTAGCGCAACCGGGGCCTGGGCAGGCCCATTCCCATCCGCGGGTGCCACTGCGGCTGCGACCGCCGCTCCTCCAGCGGCTCCGTCGGGCGCAGACATCTTGTTTCCGTCCCCCTTAGCTCTTTCCGGCCCCTCCTCTCTTGGGGCGGAGTTTTGGCCTTCGCGCCTCCACTACTCGAGAAGACGCTCGAGCGGGAACTTTTCGCGCCAAAGATGGTGACTTCCGAAATTTTTCAGCCGGATACCTCCGGCGGTAACAAGGCGCACCTCCACCAGACGGCAGAGCGGTAAGATCCTGTTCGTGACGCCAAGTTGTCGCGGGCGGGGAGGAGGGTGTCAGCACTGCGGTCACCCCTCTGCTCGGGTCCGGCTGCTGCTGCTCAGTGGTGGCTCGAGCGGTGGGCTGGATCCCGGGGGTTCTCGAGCGGCGCTCCTCGCCCGTGAGCGAAAGGGGATTGGGTTTTGGGATATAGTCTATTGTCCGTGACGCCACCCACGGTTGTGGTGATCTGTTAGCACCACCGCTGCTCGGTGTGGGGATCCCGGGAATGATGGTGTGAAGCAGCAAGTTGTTGTGTTGCCCCTCCGTGGGTAGGGGTTGGTGATCCCGGGGCCCAGTGTTGAGGTGGGTAGATGCAGGGCTTGGTGGGCGCAGGGACGCGGGGGCAGCGCTGTGCCTTGCGGCACTGTGGTACTCACTCAGCCTGAGACGTTGACACAGTTCTCGGTAAAACACACGGCTGGAAAGACGGTTCCCACGGACGGCTGCACTTGCTTTCCCCAGTAGGTGACGGTGATGTCCCTTTTCCTGCACCTAATGTTGTTGATGGTCTCGATGGGTTCCCACCGGTAACCCGCTCCCCGGCTTCAAGCTGGACCGGAGGAGCTCTACTCTTTGCCCGCAGGCGCTGGCCCTTAGAAACTGGTGCCCTGGCGGTGGCGGTGTCTCTACTGTAATTGTTGGGCTGTTGCCTTCAATCGGGACTTGGTTGTTGGGAGACAGACGTCCCCTTCACTGACGGATTTGGCAAATTATGGCGACTCCTAGCCTTGCCGGGGTCCGAGAGGCCCCTGCCCTGGTGCTGACTGTCTTTTGTACACTGCTCCAGACCGCCGGGCCACCACCCGTCCGCAGTCCTTCCAGGAACTTCCAAACGGTCATCCCTCCGGACAATCACCGCAGTTGCTGACCTTGCTGACTCTGTCCTGCACACCGCTGGACCTACTTCAGGCTTTTCTACTCTCTCTTTTACTCTTTTCTTCTTTGCTCCACTACTACTTCACTTTCACTTCACTGTTTACTCCTTCCTCACTCAAGCTCTTCCTGAGCTAGACTCCTCCACTCAACTGCCTGGTTCCTCACGCCTCCAGGGCTGTGTACTCCTCGGTGGGTGGAGCCAACCGCCTGGCCCACCCCCTGGTGTGAACATCAGCCCCTGGAGGAAGGCAACAAGGATTTTGGTTAGCTGTGATGTTCCTAACTGGGGTGTAGGGTGTGGTGGTGTGATGACCTGTGACCCCTGGCTTGCCCAGGGCGTCACACATATGTATTCACCCCTGTTGCTATAAAGCCCTTAAAAATTTCTAGTGTAAGCAATTACATTCATAAGTCACATGCTTAGTGAAAGGAAGTCCACCTGTGTGCAATCTAAGTGTCCCGGGGTCTGTCAGTATATACACACCTTTTCTGAAAGGCAACAGAGGCTGCAATACTACTAAGCAAGAGGCAGCACTAACCAAACAACACCATGAAGACCAAGGAGATCTCCAAACAAGTCAGAGACAAAGTTGTTGAGAAGTACATGTCAGGGGTGGATTATAAAAAAAATATTCCAATCTCTAATCATCAAATCCATTATCACCAAATGGAAAGAACATGGTACCACAACAAACCTGCCAAGTGAGGGCGGCTCATCAATACAAGGTGGTCATGAATCAATCAGAGAGGTAGCACAGAGACCAAAGGTAACCCTGAAGGAGCTGCAGAGTTCCCAAGCAAAAACTGGAGTATCTGACCATATGCCCACAATAAGTCGTTCAATCCATAGAGCTGGCCTTTATGAAAAAGTAGCTAACAAAAGCATTTACTTACAGCCAGAAATTGAAAGGCTTGTTTTCATCTTGCTAAAAAACAAAAGGGAGACTTCCCAAATGTAAGGAGGAAGCTGCTGTGGTTAAATGAGACCAAAATTGAACTTTTTGGCCACCAAGGTAAACGCTATGTCTGGAGCCAAACCAGCACAGCTCATCACCCCAACAACAGCATCCCCACAGTGAAATATCGTGGTGGCAGCATAATGCTGTGGGAATATTTTTCGGCATCTGGGACAAGGAAAGTGGTCTGAGACAAGGGGAAAATGGAAAGTGCAAAATACAGGGATATCCTTGAGCAAAACCTGTGTCAGTGATCTGAGACCAGGACGGAGGTTCAGCTTCCAACAAGACAATGACCCAAAGCATACTGCTAAAGCAACACTCGAGTGGTTTAAGGGGAAACATGTAAATGTATTGGAGAGGCCTCGTCAAACCCCAGACCTTAATCCAATTGAGAATCTGTGGTCAGACTTGAATATTGCTGTTCCCCAGAGGAAACCATCAAACTTGACAGAGCTTAAGCAGTTTTGCCTTGAGGGATGGGCAAAAATCCCAATGGCAAGATTTGGAAAGCTCATAATATTTTTCAAAGCGACTTGTAGCTGTAATTGCAGCATAAAGAGGCTGTACAAAGTACTGACTTTAAGGAGGGGGGGGGTGAATAGTTATGCACACTGAATTTTTAAGTTATATTGTCCTATTTGTTGTTTGGGTCACAATAAAAATAAATGTTCACAGTTGTGGGCATGTTCTTTACATGAACTGATGCAAACCCTAAAAAACAAATGGTGAAACTCCAGGTTGTGAGGTATCAAAATATGAAAACTGCCAAGAGATGTGAATACTTTCACAAAGCACTGTATGTGTATGCCATGATTCACTGTAAAGGTAGTACAATATTTTTGTCTATTGGTAGTATATTCTGTGTTTTAGACTAGTGCACATAAGGTTTGTCCTCTACATTAATGACGCTGTCAGTGGTTCCATCTAAACCATTCAGTATAATGAGAAAAACTGAGTTCAAAGTCTACACCCTTGGACTCCGCTTGGCCTCATTTCTGGCTTTGTCGGTTTTTCACAATGGGGTGTCCAGTACTCGGTCCACCCCTTCTTAAAGGGAACCTGTCCAGTGCAATATGCACCCAGAATCACGAGCAGTACTGGGTGCATATTGCTAATCCCTGCCTAAAAGTCCCAGCATGTAGTAGCATTGATAAAGAGATCTTTAGAAAAAGTATTTCCAAAAATCCTTCATTATATGCTAATGAGGCCAGCGACTAGTTGGAAGGGTGTTACTTCCCTTGGCTAGTCGGCCCCCTTAGCATGTAAGCATGCCCCTGTGGGTGTGCTAACATGCTAATGAATACGCAGGGTCAGAGGCATGGTCGATCTCACCTCTTCTGCCACCACGCCCAACGCTGGATTCCGTCTCAGTGCGCAGGATCTCCGCAATTCCGGTCATTTGCACTATGAAGCCGAGTGTATACGTCCCGGCTTCAAACTGGTGTAGTGCGCATGACTGGACGTGGCGGTGACTTCTGATTATGCCCACTGACCCGGTGTTCTGCGGCAGTGCAATGGAAACAGGTATGCATCACTGCTGTTGATGACGCTGGGCAGTGGGAATTGAATAGCATGTTAGCACACCTCTGTGGACATGCTAAGAGGGCGGAATGAGCACAGGAACTAACGCCCTTGTGACTAGTCCCTGTGATCATTAGCATATCATAAAAGATCTTTAGAAATACTTTTTCTAAAGATCTCTTTATGTATGATACTGTAATAGCCTGGGAAGGATAGACAGGGATTAGCAATATGCACCCAGAAGTGCTCGTGGTTCTGGGTGCATATTACACCTGACAGGTTGCCTTTAAATAACATGTTCCAGAGTGTAAAATAAAAATATCTCCAAGTTATACAATATAAACAGATAAAGGTATAATGCAGCTACTGAGAGATGTCGGGAAGGAACAAGAGATAAATGACATGGATCGACTTATTATGCAGGAGCAGCGGGAGATTAACATAACTTCACTATACAAAGCTTTATATTCTCACAAATGATCCGGTCTTGAGAAACAATATCCCTGATCACCCTGGCATTACCTTTAGAAGGGCGCCCACTATCCGAAATGTGGTGGCACCGAGTAGACTCAAAACTACCACTACTAATAAAGCGATTGACCTTCCCATGGGTGTTTTCAAATGTTTTTCAAATAAATGTTTATGCTGTGACATTATTAGACACCGGAGAAGGAGTTTTGGCCCCAATGGGGAGCCAGAACTTTTTTCTATAAAGGGACACATGACCTGTCAATCTGATTTTGTGGTATATCTGATTGACTGTGTATGTGGGAAACAATATGTGGGGAGGACGATACAGGCACTACATAACCGTCTAAATTCTCACAGACACAATGTTAAAAAAGGCTTCCTTCTTCATGGACTTTCCTGTCATTGCACAATGGTACATGATAAAAAGGTCGTGTTCACCATTACTCCCATTGAACAGATCCCTACGAACATTCCCAACAGGTTTGAAATGTTGAGTAGAAAAGAAACTTTTTGGATTTATAAGTTGAATACCCTTAGTCCCATGGGTCTTAATGAAGTAACGGATTTATTTTATTGAATTATATATTTATTGTTTTTATTCGATTGAATCTATCTTTTTATTTATTTATACCCATACTCATAGGTTTATATTCTAACATATTTTATAAGCACTTTTATTCTTTTTAATGGAAATTTTAGTGTGGTGTGATCCTTGGTATATATGAGTGATCCTTTTATTTATATACTTTTTTGTTTTTGTGTTCCGTTCCTTTTGGGTTTGCCATTTGATTGACCAGTCATCTGCTCTTTCACATACATGATTGTCCTCCTTTGGTTTTTTTTTTCGAGTTGCTTTTTTTGCGTCTCGTAGCATGATTTATAGACTATCTAATTGTGACCCTCTTCTTCTCCTGTACAATGTATACACTTTTGATGCATTTGATGATATGCCTGCACTGTTTTCATCTCAGGATTTTTTGTTTTCTGGTTTTCAGTCACTTGGTCTCTATATGGTGGAAACCTGCACTCTTATTTCCGGGCAGGGCATGCGCACTAATCTTTTTCTCACGGTCTGAACTTAGTTGACCCAGTTACTTGGCAGGGCATGCGCAGTAACTTTTTTCCCACGGTCTGAACTTATGTGACCTGATCTGATCAACGCTCTATCATAAGCGCTCGCTCCGGAGCTTTAAAGAAGTTGTCCAGTTACCAAAACTGATTTTTTTTTTCTGATAAATCTTGCTAATATGTGCCCCTCAACACATCTATTATGTTTTTTCAGCAAAATTAGGTTTTATTGTGCACTAGCAGCACATGCTCATTGCTGGCTCCAGCTCTGATGGGGTTAATCTCTCCTCTGACTTCCTGTGTTCAGTTCCTACAAGTACCAGAATTCTTTGTGGCTCTAGGGCGGTGTCTAGCTTATCTAACACACCCACCTCAGCTCTCCACCCAAAGCCTCCTCCCTGCCTCTTCTCTGTGTGGATGAGAGAAATCACACAGAGACATCCGAAGCTGCCAGCTTTGCACACAACCAGGGGAAGAAAGTGTGTGTGTGTGTGTGTGTGTGTGTGTGTGTGAGTGTGTGTGTGTTTTTGTGAGTGTGTGTGAGTGTGTGTGTGAGTGTGAGTGTGTGTGTGTCTGTACAGAAATTATGATTATTAGCCGGCGCAACATGTAAAAAAAATAATTGGGGAAAAAAAGTGACGGGGTGATGAGATTGCTTTTTTCCCTCTTGCCTAGTCTGTGTGTCGTCCGTATCATCCGCAAACCGCATATGACCGGATCCTGTGGATTAAATGTGCAGCGCATGCAACCGTTATTTTACCGGATCCTTCTGCAGCGGGACACAGAATTTATCGGCCGGCGCTGGAGTCAGCTGACTCCTGATCTCACAGCCCGCACACGCTGCAATGGCTGCAGGTGGGCTCATTCACATGACCGTTCCGTTTGTCCTGGTCAGTTCCTGTTTTTTTGCGGCCCCACAGACAGGACCATCTTTTCAATGTCTTTTGTGTAGGATCGGATGGTACACGGTAGCACTTCCATGTGCATCCGATCCTACAAAAAAAAACACATCGGATGCCGTATGTCCGCTCCGTTATTATGGAATGTGGAGACACGGGGCTCAGTGGGTGCTCTCGTCCACTAAAACCCACCGCCTTTAGAAAGACAGCATGGCTCAGGGCTCATCCCAACTGAACGCCGGCCTCCTTAACCGTGGGCGTAACACTACTCAGACAACACAGGGTGAGGGAACCACAATAATTAGACTTTATTGGATCCCCAAACAATTAACGGCACATAACACAACCAGCAAAACACACAAATGTAACAGGCAACAGAGTCTCACCCGTCCGCTGGCTCACCAGGGATTTAGAATGTCCATGCCTCAGAGGTTCCAGGGCCGCTTACTCCAGTCCAGCAGCACCCCGCTTTTGGCGGGCACCCACCGAGAAAGGAATAACGCCAGATTTAGGAAGCTGTGTGAGGTCTGCAAAGTCTGTAACAGGTGACTGAACTGTCCCAACCTGAGTGTCCTCCTTAGGTAGTCCTGGTATGATGTTACAATCCTGGCAGCCGGAGTCGAAATCCCTAGGCTGTGGATATGGTCTTCAACCGGATCCGGAGTCCCTAGATTGAAGCCATAAGATATCCTGATCCTCTAGTCAGCTCCAAAGAGCTTAGACTGGATCCATCAGCATCCATCAACCTTCAACAGCCCTGGTGGCTTAAAGAAGTCCCTTTTATAGCCATAACTTTCCCTTAGGATACACTGCGTCCTCATCGATTGGTTGGACAAGATTGCTTCTCCCATTGGACGAATTTCAAGCTGCATGGATAATGTTCATTTAAATGATGTGCATAGAAAGACTCAGTATATCTACATGGAGTCGGCAAGTCACCGACTAGACAATGGCTACTAAGGTAATTACATTATCAATACACAACTACAATACAATGATTACTGGAAGAGACTGGAGATACAATAGCTAAGCAAACATGACTTAGCACACATAAGAACAATAGTCTGGCTGAATGTTAAGAAACTTTAACCCATGAGAGTCCATGTCGTCACATTCCTCCCCCTTCTTAATATTAGCCAGACATGATAGGCTTCCGATCATCCTTCTCCTCTTGACGGCATTGTCCTTTTTAATGGTGAGGTCAGCAACAGAGGCTTGCATCTATACACCTCCCCCTGATTACCTCCCCCAAGTTGAGCAGCCATATTGTGGACAAGCACTAAGGTGGGGTCCATGAGTTGGGCCTGCACAAATCTCCCACTATCAATCTTCCCCCAGTCAATAGCCACAGTGTGGTTAGGCTTACTCACGGTTCTTGGCTCAGAAGTGGATGATGGAGACCGGGAATGCAAACCATCCCTGGAAAAGATGTTAGAAAGATCCACATCAGGGTCCTGCTTGGCTTGGAGGTGGGTGATGGCTGCTTCAAACTGACTGGATAGTCCTTGTCCTAGGTCATTCTCCAAAATGACTGGTGTCAGCAGGTAATTCACAAGCCCCACTTTCACTTCCCTTTGAGTGGTATCCGAAACAAAAGGCTTGGTGGGGCCATCTATGAACCCCACTTCAACTTCCTCCTGGCTAGTCCCCGAAACAACAGGTGTGGGGAGGCTGTCCATAAACTCCATATGGACCTCTTCCTGGCCAGACCCCAAAGTAACTGGTGTGGGGACGGTGTCCATAAGCTCCACATCAGCCTTGCTCTGGTCAGTCTCCACAATGACAGGTGTGGGGAGGCTGTTCACAAGTCTCACATCAACCTCTCCCTGGTCCTTTCCTGAAATAACTGGTGTGGGGACGTTGTCCATAAGCTCCACATCAGCCTTGCTCTGGTCAGTCTCCACAATCTCAGGTATGGGGAGGCTGTTCACAATCCCCACATCGATCACTTCCTGGTTGGTCCCCAAAATACCAGGTGTGGGGAGGTTGTCCACAAGCTCCACCTCGACCTCTCCCTGGTCGGTCCTTAGGTCCAACTGCACACATGCCAGAGGAATGTCTGAGCGCTGGCCCTCAGCCAGGGAGATGGATAATTGGGAATCTGGTACAGGGTCTTCTGGGGAAACAATAACTGGGCTTACCAGAGTGATGGAAGATCCAATGTCTCGAAGTCCCTGAGCCTGTATATCACCGACCTTGACCGTCTGGATGTGAGGATGGAGGTTGGCTGGTGTACGGTGTCCGGCCTGCCGTAGGGTATGGACTGGATAAACCACTTCCTCAGCTATTGGTGTTTCTTGGGAGTAGCATTCCTCAGGTCTCGGTTCATCTCGGCATATGTTGACTGGTTGGAGTGTCAGACGGGCTCCAAGCATGCGGCCTCGGTTTTGGAGACAATCTTTATCTATATGTCCATTGTGCCCACATGTATAACAGCGCCATAGATTGGGCGAGTCACAGGCCCTGTTTGTAGTCTTTTGTTTTGGCGCAACTTCTGCTGGGTAGCGGGACCATCCTTCTCGACCGGCTGGTGTTAGCAGTACTGCAGCTGGAATCCCATAAACATATTCCAGAACATAAGCCCTCTCTTCTCTTGAGGATCTAGGCCCCAATGCATCCAACAATGCTGTGGCTTGGGCCATTTTGGACAAAGTTGATTCCCGATTGTCACTAGATCCATGATGTGGCACATAGTTTAAATCCTCTGGGTCAATATCGGCGGGATCCTCATCGTCCTCTGCATCATTCTGGGCATCCCAACGGACTAATTTCTGGATCAAGGCTGACCGAGTCTCAGCGTTCCAGTAGATAATCTTTCGCCTCTGGCACAGATCCTGTAGCATCCATTTACTGCAGCGGTCGTAACTCCTCTCTTGTCCTTGTCCCATGGCTGAGCTGGTGGGGTTGGACATGGCAGCGTCCGAAACCTGAATGCCTCCCCTATGGCCTGCTGGGTATGCTTATGTGCCTCCCTGGTTGTTGAGCCCTGGAGGGTGTCCGAAAACACCAGTCCGCTGCAGCTCCCCTGGGTAAACCAGGCTGAGTAGTATCCCACTGCTGCCACCAATTGTGGAGACACGGGGCTCAGTGGGTGCTCTCGTCCACTAAAACCCGCCGCCTTTAGAAAGACAGCGTGGCTCAGGGCTCATCCCAAATGAACGCCGGCCTCCTTAACCGTGGGCGTAACACTACTCAGACAACACAGGGTGAGGGAACCACAATAATTAGACTTTATTGGATCCCCAAACAATTAACGGCACATAACACATAACCAGCAAAACACACAAATGTAACAGGCAACAGAGTCTCACCCTTCCGCTGGCTCACCAGGGATTTAGAATGTCCATGCCTCAGAGGTTCCAGGGCCGCTTACTCCAGTCCAGCAGCACCCCGCTTTTGGCGGGCACCCACCGAGAAAGGAATAACGCCAGATTTAGGAAGCTGTGTGAGGTCTGCAAAGTCTGTAACAGGTGACTGAACTGTCCCAACCTGAGTGTCCTCCTTAGGTAGTCCTGGTATGATGTTACAATCCTGGCAGCCGGAGTCGAAATCCCTAGGCTGTGGATATGGTCTCCAACTGGATCCGGAGTCCCTAGATTGAAGCCATATGATATCCTGATCCTCTAGTCAGCTCCAAAGAGCTTAGACTGGATCCATCAGCATCCATCAACCTTCAATAACCCTGGTGGCTTAAAGAAGTCCCTTTTATAGCCATAACTTTCCCTTAGGATACACTGCATCCTCATCGATTGGTTGGACAAGATTGCTTCTCCCATTGGATGAATTTCAAGCTGCATGGATAATGTTCATTTAAATGATGTGCATAGAAAGACTCAGTATATCTACATGGAGTCGGCAAGTCACCGACTAGACAATGGCTACTAAGGTAATTACATTATCAATACACAACTATAATACAATGATTACTGGAAGAGACTGGAGATACAATAGCTAAGCAAACATGACTTAGCACACATAAGAACAATAGTCTGGCTGAATGTTAAGAAACTTTAACCCATGAGAGTCCATGTCGTCACATGGAACATGTCCTATTCTGTTCCGTAATAACGAACCGTGACTCAATACAAGTCAATGGGTCCGCAAAATTCCCGGAAGCAACACGGAAGCACTTCCATGTGCCTTCCGTTGGGTGCCCGTGCAGTCAGTGTCCCGCTCCAGCCCCAGCCCCGCGGCTGCCCGCACAGCAGTGTCAGCAGCTGCCCGCACTGCAGTGTCAGCAGCCGCGGGGATGACAAGCACTACCGTCAGGAGGTTAGTAAGTTCATTACATACGGTGATGAAGTCCTGCCCTCCTGACGTCAGCGGTCGTCACTGCCTTCTATGCCCGCCGCTTGTCACATCACCTCTCGCTGTCGACCCGAGACTGTAACTAGTGGTAACGTCACGGGCCGCTCGCGATACTTTGTTTGTGAAGGCGGCGGTCATTGAACTTGGTGACAGCGCTGCTGTCAGGAGTTCAGCGATCATCGCAGGTAATATACCTCGCTAACGTCCTGATAGCAGCACTCGTCATGCCCTGCAGTGACCTGGGCTGACCTATTGATGTTAGCTCAGGTCACTGCACGGCTCTCCCAGCAAATAGGGAACATTCCGTTCCTCATTGACTGGGACATTGACTATGGTATGGATCATCGTGGGACCCCCTTGTATTACACCAGACCTGGATTTGTTTTTCTTTCTAATAAATTGGTGAAAGAGGGAATGTGTTGGGGAGTGTTTTTTCAAATAAAAATGTGTTTGTTGTCTATTTTTTTTTTTTTATTACTGCCTGGGTTGGTGATGTCGGGTATCTGATACACGCCTGACATCACTAACTCCAGGGCTTGATGCCAGGTGACATTACACATCTGGTATTAACCCCATATATTAACCCGTTTGCCACCGCACAAGGGCAACGGGATGAGCTGGCGCGAAGCACCAGGACTGGCACATCTAATGGATGCGCTACTTCTGGGGCGGCTGCAGCCTGCTATTTTTAGGCTGGGGAGTATCCAATAATGGTGAACCTCCCTAGTCTGAGAATACCAGACCACAGCTGTCCGCTTTACCTTGGCTGGTGATCCAATTTCGGGGGACCCCGTGTTTTTTGTTTTAAATTATTTAGTTAATTTAAAATAACAGTGTGGGGGGGCCTCTGTTTTGGATTACCAGCCAAGGTGAAGCTGCCAGCTGTGGTTTGCAGGCAGCTGTTTGCTTTACCCTAGCTGGCTACAAAAGATAGGGGGACCGCATGTCATTTTTTTTAATTTATTTATTTTTTGGCTAAATACAAGACTAAGCACCTTAGTGCCACATGACAGTCACAAAAGGGTGCCAGCTTAGAATATGCAGGGGGGTAGGACATTATATATGTCTTTCTTATCTATCTATCTATCCAGCCCTCTATTCATTCATTCATTCATTCATTCATCCCTCTGTCTCTATATCTATCTATCCATCTCTATATCTACTCATCTATTTATCTTTCTTGCTGCTTCTGTTTTTTGCGGTCCGCAAAAAAAACCCGGAAGGCACGCAGATGTCACACGGATGCCACTAGGATGCATCCGTGAAAAAAAGGACCGTTTTTTGTGGCCCGCAAAAACGGAACAGTCATGTGAATGTAGCCTTAACAGCAGTCGCTGCCTGCTGCCGATCACATGTGACCGTGTGCGGGCTGTGTGTACAGAAGTTCAGCTGAGTTCAGATCAGCTGACTCAAGTGTCGGCCGATCAGGCTGGGGCCACACGGGGATTACTGCGATCCCCTCGCATTACACTCGGCTCACGCTCAGTACAGCAGAGCTGAGTGTCATGAGTGTGTCCCTGCGACTGAGGTCCGACTGTGCGAGCAGACCTCAGCTGCGGGGGGCGGTCCAGCACTCGAGGGGTGGGCCAGCACTGAGGGGTGGGAGGGATTTCTCTCCCTCTCTCCTTCGTAGTCCACCGATGTACCGCAAGTGCAGTGCGATTTTTCTCTCACTACATACACTTGAATGGGTAAAAGAGAGAGTCTTGCATTACAGTTGTAGCATGCTGCGATTGTTTTCTCGGTCCAATTAGGGCGGAGAAAATAATCGCTCATGTGCGCTAACACACAGGCTAATATTGGTCCGAGTGGAATGCGATGTTTTATCGCACTCCACTCGCACTGTGTTTCTCGCCGTGTGGCTTAGACCTTACTTGTTCTATGTCCCCCTGCATCCATCGCAGCATGTGCAGGCTGGAGTTCAGCTGAGTTCAGATCAGCTGACTCCAGTGCTGGACTGAACTCCGCTGACCTCACAGCCCGTACACGCTACAATGAATGCAGGGGGACACAGAACAAGTAATCGGCCGACACTGGAGTCATCTGATTACTTGGAATGAATTGAGCAGTAAAATGCTCTGGTGCTCGATGGGCGAAGCCCATGTCGATTTTTTTTTAAAAATTCATTAAAAATAAAAAAAAACAAAAAATCACATTGTTTGTGGGCACCCGCTGCATTTTCTATTGCTAAGGGTAACCCAAGCAGCTACTGGCTGCTAACCTCTGCTGCTTGGTGTTACTTTCACTGGCAATAGAAATCCAGGGAAGCATTTTTTTTTTTATTATTAGAAAGGTTTTTGCCTGAAAACTTTTTTAAAAAAATGACGTGGGCTTCGCCATATTTTTGTATGCTAGCCAGGTACAGCAGGCAGCTACGGGCTGCCCCCAACCCCCAGCTGCTTAATTGTACCCAGCTGGGAACCAAAAATATAGAGAAGCCCTTTTTTTTTTTTTATTTCATGAATTTCATGAAATAATTAAAAAAAAAAAAAAGACATGGGCTTCGCAGAATTTTTGAGTCCAGCCAGGTACAACTAGGCAGCTGGGGATTGGAATCTGCAGTGCAGGGTGCCCAAGCTTTCTGGGCACCCCCTCTGCGAATTGCAGTCCGCAGCCACCCCAGAAAATGGCGCTTTCATAGAAGCGCCATCTTCTGGCACTGTATCCAACTCTTCCAGCTGCCCTGGTGACTGGTGGCTTGCTGGGTAATAATGGGGTTAGGGCTAGCTGTAAATTATAAGCTGGCCCTAAGCCCAAAATTCATGGGGTCACGCCAATATTAGACATGGCCACCATGAATTTCTAGTAAAGATTAAAAAAACACAAAACACAGAAAAATATTTTTATTAGAAATAAAACACAACACAATTAGTGACTCCATCTTTATTGAAATAAAGAACCCCCCTCCGCAGTAATCCTGGGTCAAGGGTCCCGCGCCGTCCAATCCGGATCCAATATCATCTGATCGGTTTGCTGGAAGGCAAAGCGATCAGATGATGTCAGGTTAAAGGACATGAATCACACGACACAGCAGCTGATTGTATAAAAGCCGGTTATACAATCAGCTGATGCATCAGTGAAAAAAAAAAAATACTCACTTATGTGCTGATTACCGACAGCTCCTGGAGCGATCGGACGGGATTCTGATCCCGTCAGATCGCTGCCGGTAATCAGCTGATGAAGTCTCCTGACGGCATCAGCTGATAGCCAGCCGGGCGCTAAAAAGATGGCTGGCGTCACCGCGAGACTACGATCAGCTGATGCGTCAGGTGACCGCATCAGGTGATCAGCGCCAGGTCCTGCAGGCATCAGACATGCCCGGAGAGTCTGCACACAGCCGGAGTGGCGGTCCTGGGAGAGGAGCTGGGAGCGGACATGGCACCGGGAGTCTGCAGACAGGTGAGTATGACATTTTTTTTCTATTGTTCACTTTTGATTTAGCAGCTGCCTCCATCTCCCGCCCGTACATTGCGCCGCACGGGAGCTGACATGGCACCGGACGGGAGATGGAAGCGGTGGTGACGGTACTGGGAGGATTCACGCTTCTGTGTTTAATGACAAAAGGAATCCTCTTCCTGTACACGTCACTTTACTACCCACCCCTTGCGTTTAGAGCTGCGTTTTTAGTCATAGAAACGCACTAAAACGCAGCTATATTTGCAAATTGTGTTTTTCATTGCGTTTTTGAACATCTCATTCAACTCAATGGGTGTAAAACGCAGTGAAAAAACACAAAAATAATTGACATGCTGCGTTTTTGTGGGCACCACAAAAACGCAGCTGAAAAAATGCTGTGTGCAGACAGCAAAAATGAAAACTAAGACTTTGCTGGGGAAGCAAAGTCATGCAGTTTTCTGAGCAAAAACGCACCCGAAAAACGCGCAAAAACGCCACGAAAAACGCACTGTGTGAACTTACCCTTAGTTGGTGACATGCAGCACTGCAGGTGACAGAGCAGAGCAAGTTGGTGACATGCTTTGCTCTGACACATAGTGTGCTGCATGTCACTGTATCCACTCTGGGACTTGTTGTGCAGGTGACCGGATGATACATGTCACTAACTGCCCCACTCTGTGACTTCTGCTGCATTGTTCCAACTGTATACACTCTCACCTGAACAAGTCTCAGAGTGGGGCAGTTATTGACATGTATCATCCGGTCACCTGCACAACAAGTCCCAGAGTGGAGACAGTTAGTGACATGTAGCATCCGGTCACCTGCACAACAAGTCCCAGAGTGGAGACAGATAGTGACATATAGCACACTATGTGTCAGAGCAGAGCATGTCACTGTCTCCACTCTGGGACTTGTTGTGCAGGTGACCGGATGCTACATGTCACTAACTGTCTCCACTCTGGGACTTGTTGTGCAGGTGAGAGTGTATACAGTTGGTACTATGCAGCAGAAGTCACAGAGTGGAGCAAGTTAGTGACATGTATCATCCAGTCACCTGCACAACAAGTCCCAGAGTGGAGACAGTGACATGTAGCATCCGGTCACCTGCACAACAAGTCCCAGAGTGGAGACAGTGACATGCTCTGCTCTGACACATAGTGTGCTGCATGTCACTATCTGTCTCCACTCTGGGACTTGTTGTGCAGGTGAGAGTGTATACAGTTGGTACTATGCAGCAGAAGTCACAAAGTGGGGCAGTTAGTGACATGTATCATCCGGTCACCTGCACAAGTCCCAGAGTGGAGACAGATAGTGACATGCAGCACATTATGTGTCAGAGCAGAGCATGTCACTGTCTCCACTCTGCGACTTGTTGTGCAGGTGACAGAGTGGAGCAGATTGGTCCCATGCAGCGTCCGGTCACCTGTGCTGCTGGTAGGATTATATGATCACACTGCCGACACCGCCCGCTCTCCTGACAGCTGAGCACACCGGGCGGGTGGACAGTGTGATCACATACTTGCGTGACAGGGGGGATTTCAGTGGAGGAAACCCCCCCTGTACTCCACACTGGAGCCCATACCTCCCACAGCTGACGGATGGTAAGCGGCGCGCTCTGCCTTCACCGCTCCACACTAAAGCTCTCCGGATCCTCCCCTCGATGCTGGGCTGTGACGAGCGGTAGTCACCGCCCACAGCCCATTCACTCAGTGTGAGTGGCGCCGGCATCCTCTGACGTACCCGTCTAGTTTGAGAGCCCGGAAATGCCGGGACGTCAGAGGATGCTGGCGGGCACAGCTCCAGGGGGTCATGTGACAGGCACTGAGCGTGCAGGATAGCGCCGCTCAGTGCCAGAACTGGAAACAGAAGCCAATGGAGAAGATGCATACAATGGTAAGTGACACTCATTGGGAAAATAAAGGGGTGGTTCACCCATTTTTTTTAAGTATAACACAGACTCAATATTATTTGTCTGTCTCTCTTCCTCCTGCGTGGATCTAATACTTTTTTAATATAAATCTTCTTGTTGCAGGAAGTTTGTTTCTAATAAAGAATTTTTAATGGTGTATGTTTTAATATATATTTTTTATAGTTAAAAATGTTTAAATTAATTTTTTCTGGTCTCCACTTTTAATGATCTATCAGGACCTTTTTTATATAAATACATATATATATATATTTTTTATGACACACATATATATTTTTTATGATACATATATTTTTCACGTTTTTACACATTTAATTTTAGGTGTATACACATGTACATATAAATTAACATATTATTACTTTTTTTATAAAAATATATTGTTTTTTGTGAACACCCCTTTATACACACGAACATGCTTTTTTCAGTATAGGTTTATCCTTGTGGCACTGGTGAATTCCTTGTTCTGTTCACTTCAAATGTTCTAATCACCATTTGGAGACCCTAATAAAGAGGTTCCTCCGATTCACACTTCTTTTTTGTTTTCTGCTCTCTCTTGGTTCTTCTTTTCTTGTTCTTTTTTGTGGAACTATTGATGGTGAGCACCACTAAAATGGTGACTTGGATTTTAATTGTAGGGCTACCACCCACATAAGGGTTCTAATCCTTTTATAAACACACACACATATACACTTTTGTCTTTTTTTCTTTCTTTATTATGTTTATAATTTTCTTTATTAACTTTTATAGATCTACTTTTTGCACAATAATATGTTATCCTTAAATATATGTGAATTTGATGTACTATTATGAATTTGCCATGTCATGCAGTTGGAGGATCCTCTCGCTGATTTTTTTCTTTCAGTAGGCGGTTCTTTTCATCAGTTGGGTGTATATTTATCTGTCATCTTCATGTATGTTGTACTTGTTGTTGATACATTGGTCCTGAGGAAGAGGTTCGTCTCGAAACGCGTAGACCTATGAAATAAAAGAATACTCATCTTCATCAACATTATACGTCTTCATTCGGCTGATGCGCAGCATAAACCCCTTCTCTACCCTGTCTTGTATGCTCATCCACGTGGGGCTGCAGCAGACGCCATTATCTCATGCGCACTAGTGGTTGTGACTGTCACAACTGATCCAGGTGAGTGTATATTTTCTAGGTATACCCCACTGATCACTTTGGTGTTACACTATCAGCGCTCCTTATTTTCAGATCTATACATATACAAAGCTTTACGAGAGGTGTTAGTTCCCTTAAGCACGGACGAGATCCTGGGAAAATGGGCAAGACAATTGGGAGATGAGCAGCAGGGGACAGGATACTAAGAGGATGGATGAGAATCAGAAAAGAGGTAGTTAATGAGAGCTGGAGGGACACACATTTTAGACTGATGCACAGGGCGATCTATGGCTTCAACATACCAAACAAACAGAAGGTTAATAAGATAGTACATTGTCCCAAATGTAGGATGCTAAACACGGATCTGTTACATGGGATTTGGCAATGCCCAGAGAGTCAAAAATTCTGGAAAAAAATGCAGGCGCTAATAACTAATATATGGGGGGTAGAGGTGGCGATGGACCCATTGATATGGATTTTTCATGATGACCATGTTGAACAAATGGCAAGAGTGAGTGAAAAAAGAGATAGAATATCAAAGCTGTTCCATAGTATAGCCATAATTGGAAAAAGGGCTTTACTGGGCAAATGGCTCGAAGGCAAGGTTCCGTCAGAAGACGAGGTAATGAGGCAGATTAAAATGCTACTTAGAATTGAACAGAGGACAGCAGAAAAAAAACAAAGACGGTTTGACCGACATATTCTTTAAAAAATGGAGAAAATTAATTGAAAAACAATGTGAAGCTACAGAAATACAACCAATAGTTACCCCCTTCACGTACACAGAGTGGTATCTACTAGAAGACATTAAGGGAACATTGGGGAAATTAAAACAGCCATAATGTGAAGGTGTGATAAGAAGGCAAATGATTCATCTAGAGG
This sequence comes from Anomaloglossus baeobatrachus, assembly GCF_048569485.1. Lineage (NCBI taxonomy): Eukaryota > Metazoa > Chordata > Amphibia > Anura > Aromobatidae > Anomaloglossus > Anomaloglossus baeobatrachus. Next base: position 94,188,063 of record NC_134361.1, on the reverse strand, counting down.
CATGGGGTGAAAAAAAAAAATGACAAAATGTGGCGTTGTTGGGTATTCTTCGTGTGGGCTAGACAGGAGGAAAAGTGTGCTAAGTTGTTGGGGGGGTTATTTTAGAATAGAAGGGAGACGAAACATAGTTAAGGGGGGGAAAACAAGGGAAACAGGAGGAATAGTTAATTGCCAATAACCTGTTAATGGACATGGTGAATCCATACTTGCTATATTGTTTAATAAGATGTAATACACATGAAAATTTGGAATAAAATTTGGTGTTTCAAAAATAAATAAAAATATCTTAAACTCACCTCCCGAACCAGTGCCATTCCAGCTGTACTGGGTCTCCTGAGGCTTCTGTGTCATTATTATGTCACGTGAGCATTGCGTCCAATCAGTGGCTTCCATTGGGCTGCAGTTTTTTAACTTTCCTCAGACGTCTGAGTGAAATGTTAGTGAGACAGCGCATTAGCGACTACTGATTGGCTGCAGCGCTCATGTATCATAATAATGTCACACAAACCTCAGGAGACATCGACATTGTTGGACTGGCACCTGGTTGCAGAAGATGAGTATCAGTTATTTTTATTTTATACTGGGGAAAATAGTATTCAAACTGATCCTGTTTTGTCGGGTAATGATATTAACCTGCAGATATAGGGTTAATAGCATTATGAAGGTGTCCGGCCACAGTACTGCAAACCCAGCTACTGGGAGAAAATTAACTTTCATCCTACCAGTAGCCACCGGCTTTCACTCATACAGGTGTACTTTAGTCCCCCTGAGTTACGACTGTAAGCACTGACTGACTGCTTGCTCTGCACTGATGCACTGCTGATGAGACGGATGTTGGTCAGTGCTGGGGTGCGGTTACAGCCGATGCTCACTGTTCCCAGAGCGGTAACTGAAGGTGTGCCGGCTGCATCTGTATGACTGAAAGCAGGCAGCTCTCAGGCAGAGTAATGTATATTTTCTCACTTGTGCTAACGATCAAGAGGATGAGCTACAGTAATAAAAAATAATTTCAGAGAAAACACCGGATCACAATCTCCACATTTGTTGATGCATCGTAACCAATCCCCATTTATAGTTAGCATCCATTGTTAATGTAAAATGAAAGGTTTTGTCTTAGTGCCTGATATAGTTTAGAGAACTCTGAACGTTGATATTTTACCAAGGGCAACATGAATCCTTGAGTGAGACAGATTTGATATGAGGCCGAAAAGTCTTGAACATATAAGCTTACACTCTATGGGTGTAAGAGATGGGGGATGAGCAGCCATGGCTGCCTGGTCAGGAGGGGACAGCTGCTGGGAGACACTGTAGGTTATATATAGAGCCCTGGTGAACTACTGTAGCACAGTGTGGAGCAGTAATGTGATAGCAGGGTTCATAGAGAAGGCAGTGGTGACCACATTGTGTACCTTGTTTACCACCAGGATTGCCCAATTTAATATGAGACATGAGGTCCAGCACATGGACAGCCCGTATTACATTTCATTCATTTACCCATCTTCAATGTCACACCAATACAGGAGAAAAGACCATATTGTGTGGTTAGGAGTAGAGTTGAGCGCGGTTCGTGGTTCGTGGTTCTCCAGTTCTAGGCTCGAGTGATTTTGGGGCCTGTTCTAGATCGAACTAGAACTCGAGCTTTTTGCAAAAGCTCGATAGTTCTAGAAACGTTCGAGAACGGTTCTAGCAGCAAAAAAACAGCTAATTCCTAGCTGGCTTTCCGCTGTAATAGTGTAAGTCACTCTGTGACTCGCACTATTATGACATTTCAGTGTATAGTGTGCGTGAACAGCGCCTTCAGATCACTCCTGTTTGTATAATGGCGATCGCCATTTTTTTTTTTTTTCCTTGTCTTGCTTCCCTAAGCGCGCGCGTCTTGTGGGGCGGGCCAGCATGTCAGACAATCCCAGACACACACACAGCTAAGTGGACTTTTAGCCAGAGAAGCAACGGCATGTGTGATAGGATCTGCACGTCACATGTCCCTGCATTATAAAACCGGACATTTTCCTCCAGGACGCCATTATCTCTTCTGCGTCCTTGGTGTCAGACATCACTGGCGCAGCTCCGTCCTGAGTCCTATCGCTGATACAGCTGTATGCGCTCCATACACAGCGCTGGACAGCTTAGGGATAGCACTTTCCATCAGTCCTTTTAAGGGCTCGTACCGGCAGGGTCAGAGCCATAGGTGACAGGTCCTGAAAACAGCGACAGCGTCTGTGTAGCAAAGGTCAGGGATTTCCTCCCTGCATTTCCCTATTAGGAGGGAATAGAAAGGCAGGCTTCCTTTCCTCTACCCAGAGCCCCACAATCCTGGCACTGTACCCTCCTGTCCTCTGCACACTCCAACTCATTATAACTAAGCCATTATACTAGCAAACACTCAGTGTACCTAGTGGCATCCTAAACGTGGCTATTGGACTTTGCTATAGTCCCACTAGTGCAAAGACATTTGCAGCACCTCTACCTGCATTGCACACTCCAACTCATTATAACTAAGCCATTATACTAGCAAACACTCAGTGTACCTAGTGGCATCCTAAACGTGGCTATTGGACTTTTGCTATAGTCCCACTAGTGCAAAGACATTTGCAGCACCTCTACCTGCATTGCACACTCCAACTCATTATAACTAAGCCATTATACTAGCAAACACTCAGTGTACCTAGTGGCATCCTAAACGTGGCTATTGGACTTTGCTATAGTCACACTAGTGCAAAGACATTTGCAGCACCTCTACCTGCATTGCACACTCCAACTCATTATAACTAAGCCATTATACTAGCAAACACTCAGTGTACCTAGTGGCATCCTAAATGTGGCTATTGGACTTTTGCTATAGTCCCACTAGTGCAAAGACATTTGCAGCACCTCTACCTGCATTGCACACTCCAACTCATTATAACTAAGCCATTATACTAGCAAACACTCAGTGTACCTAGTGGCATCCTAAACGTGGCTATTGGACTTTTGCTATAGTCCCACTAGTGCAAAGACATTTGCAGCACCTCTACCTGCATTGCACACTCCAACTCATTATAACTAAGCCATTATACTAGCAAACACTCAGTGTACCTAGTGGCATCCTAAACGTGGCTATTGGACTTTTGCTATAGTCCCACTAGTGCAAAGACATTTGCAGCACCTCTACCTGCATTGCACACTCCAACTCATTATAACTAAGCCATTATACTAGCAAACACTCAGTGTACCTAGTGGCATCCTAAACGTGGCTATTGGACTTTGCTATAGTCCCACTAGTGCAAAGACATTTGCAGCACCTCTACCTGCATTGCACACTCCAACTCATTATAACTAAGCCATTATACTAGCAAACACTGCTGCCAGTTTAAGGGCCGTAGTTGCATTGTTAGAGATAATTATTCTTTATTATTCTGCTGTTAATAAAGCTAGACCACCGCTGCAATCTACACCACCTCTCAATTTTTACTACCACATTTTAAGTGCACAATCTTGTCGCAATCAACATGAGTGGCAAAATGACAGATGCTGGTGGAAAGGGGAAGAGGCGTGGTGGAAAAGGAAAAAAAGGTTTTGTCCGTGGGGAAGGTGGCAAAGCTCCATTATCATCTGCTGAAGATAGACCATCTACCAGCAAAAGTAAGATGTCTACTACTTACCGTGGACAATCCGATGTGCTCCCTTTTTTACGGACACGAACAACAGGAACAAAGGTAGATGATGGCCAAAAAAGAAAAATGCTTGAATGGATCTCAAGTGGTCCAACAAGTGCCCTCTCAGCCACTTCAAGTACCGCATCCAAAAAACACCAGTCCTCTGAGTTGTCATCCCAATCAAACTTGCTTTCTCCCAGCTCTGAAGTCTCCCCATCAGCCCTGCACAGTATGGTGGAACTGAGATGGCTGAGTCTGCAGAGCTGTTCAGTCACACTATAGCCTGGGAATCAGAGGTCTGCTCCCAAGCTACAGTGAGTACAGAACAGGAAATGGTCTGCAGTGATGCCCAGAACCTTTGTGACTCTGATTCAGGCCGTGAGGACCAAGTTTCTGAGCATAATGTTGACCCCTTGTCACAAACTGTAACACCTGTGGTTATAGACAATGAGGAACATACTGATGAAGATGAGACGCAGATACCCGATTGGGATGACAACTTAAATATTCGGTCAGGGCAAGAAGAGGCTCGGTCTGAGGGGAAGGGGAGTGCAAACACAACAATTGATGATGAAGTTCTAGATCCCACCTACTGTCAACCCCCAGTCAGGCACTCGAGGAGGTCAACAGAGGCGGTGGAGGAGGATGCAACCGACGACGAAGTTACCTTGCGCCTTCCTGGACAGAGTCGGAGCACTGGTAGCACGTCTACAACTGCATCCTCAGCCACCACTCTGCCTATGAGCATTATTCGGGGTGGATCATCAGGTCGCATGGCCTCTAAGCCTTGCCTAGCCTGGTCCTTTTTTGACATAGAAAAAGATCGCCCAAATTATGTGATCTGTAAACTTTGTCATGATTCTCTTAGTAGAGGTCAAAACCTCAGCAGTTTGACAACTTCTTCCATGAATCGTCACATGAATAAATATCATACGTCCCGGTGGGAAGCTCACTGTGCTGCAATGCGGCCTAGCGGAGCAAACCATCCACCGCCTGCCCCTTCCAGTGCATCCGCGCGCTCTTCATCTTCTAGGACTGTGGGGACAGCTGTCACACCTGTTTTTCCATGCACAACTTCCACCACTGTAACCGCAACAGGCAGTTTGCTTGGTAGGTCATCAGTTGGTTTGGAAGGGGAAACAAGTGAGTGTGTACAGCTCTCTCAGACATCGATAGCACCAACGTTGGATGAAGGCAACATCATGTCTCCGCCTGCACTTTCCTCACAAACCTGCATTTTTCCAGGGACACCCTACTCAACACCGTCTACACACAGCAGCCAGATCTCTGTCCCTCAGATGTGGTCAAATAAAAGGCCACTTCCTGCGACCCATGACAAAGCTAAGAGGTTGACTCTATCCCTCTGTAAGCTCTTGGCTACCGAAATGCTGCCTTTCCGCCTAGTGGACACACAGGATTTTAGAGACCTTATGTCTGTCGCTGTGCCCCAGTACCAGATGCCTAGTCGCCACTACTTCTCTAAGAAAGGTGTGCCCGCGCTACACCAGCATGTCGCACACAACATCACCGCTTCCTTGAGAAACTCTGTGTGTGAACGGGTGCATTTCACCACCGATACTTGGACCAGTAAGCATGGACAGGGACGTTACATGTCGCTCACTGGGCACTGGGTAACTATGGTGATAGATGGTGAAGGGTCTGCTGCACAAGTCTTGCCGTCCCCACGACTTGTGTGTCAATCCTCTGTCTGTCCAAGTTCCGCCACTGCTTCTGCATCCTCCACCTCATCTGGGTCCTCCACCTCCGCCCCAAGCCTGCCTGGTCAGGCCACCAGCGTTCTCACTGCGCAGAAGGAATCACGCACCCCTCATTACTATGCTGGCAGCAGAGCGCAACGGCATCAGGCGGTCTTTAGCTTGACATGTCTTGGGAATAAGAGTCACACAGCTGAGGAGTTGTGGTCAGCTCTGCGGTCCGAGTTTAATAAATGGTTGTCTCCACTCAACCTGCAGCCTGGTAAGGCCGTGTGCGACAATGCTGCAAACCTGGGTGCGGCCCTTCGCCTGGGCAAGGTGACACATGTACATTGTATGGCTCACGTGTTGAACCTTGTCGTCCAGCAATTTTTAACACACTATCCCGGCCTAGATGGCCTTCTGAACAGGGCACGAAAACTGTCTGCTCACTTCCGCCGTTCAAGCGCCGCAGCTGAGCGACTTGCATCGCTCCAGAAGTCTTTCGGCCTGCCGGTTCATCGCCTGAAATGCGATGTGGCGACACGCTGGAATTCAACTCTCCACATGTTACAGCGACTGTGGCAGCACCGCCGAGCCCTGGTGCAATACGTCATGACGTATAGCCTGGGCCAACGAGATGCAGAGGTGGGGCAGATCACCCTGATGGAGTGGTCTCAGATCAAGGACCTATGCACCCTTCTGCACAGTTTCGACATGGCGACGAATATGTTTAGCGCTGACAATGCCATTATCAGCATGACGATTCCAGTCATTTACATGCTGGAGCACACGCTAAACACTATTCGGAGTCAGGGGGTGGGACAACAGGAAGGGGAGGAACTACAGGAGGATTCATATGCGCAAGACACAACAACATCACCAAGGTCCAGACGTTCATCATCACCAACGCAGCAGGCATGGGACCATGGGGGACAGGGATCAACAAGGGCGCATAGTAGCAGGCGAAATGTTGAGGAAGGTGCAGGAGAACATGAAGAAATGGAGGACGAACTGTCCATGGACATGGAAGACTCAGCGGATGAGGGAGACCTTGGTCAAATTTCAGTTGAAAGAGGTTGGGGGGAGATGTCAGAGGAAGAAAGAACGGGTAGCACCTCTATGCCACAAACACAGCGTGGACTTGGTCCGCATGGCTGCGCAAGACACATGAGTGCCTTCTTGTTGCACTACCTCCAACATGACTCTCGTATTGTCAAAATTAGAAGTGATGATGACTACTGGATTGCCACACTATTAGATCCCCGGTACAAGTCCAAATTTTGTGACATAATTCCAGCCATAGAAAGGGACGCACGTATGCAGGAGTATCAGCAGAAGCTGTTACTCGATCTTAGCTCGGCTTTTCCACCAAACAACCGTGCAGGTGCAGGGAGTGAATCTCCTAGTTGTAACTTGCCAAACATGGGACGGTCTCGTCATCTACAACAGTCTACCCGTACCAGTAGGACCGTATCTGGTGCTGGTAACAGCAATTTTATGGAATCTTTTCATAATTTTTTTAGACCCTCTTTTGCAAGGCCACCAGAGACAACAAGTCTGACACATAGTCAACGGCTGGAGAGGATGATACAGGAGTATCTCCAAATGAACATCGATGCCATGACTTTGCAAATGGAGCCTTGCTCCTTTTGGGCTTCAAATCTAGAAAAATGGCCAGAGCTCTCCAGTTACGCCTTGGAGATTTTGTCGTGTCCAGCTGCCAGCGTTGTCTCTGAACGTGTCTTCAGCGCTGCTGGGTGTGTGCTGACAGATAAGCGCACGCGTCTTTCCAGTGACAATGTGGACAGACTGACGTTCATCAAAATGAACAAGTCATGGATCCAGAAGCAATTTACTACCCCTGTGTCATCCTGGGGAGAGTAAATGCTTGTGGATTTGGAATGTGCTTGATGCAAATCAAAACATCATGTTTGCAACTAGGGCACAAGTGCTGCCACTGATGGGGTGTCTGTGTGGCCTAATTTTTGGAAAAAAGGGAGACTCCGCTTGGAGTAACCCTTGCTTGCTGTGTTTTTAAAAGAAGCCAAGATGAACAGAGCTGGGATCAGGAAAGACTTTGCTACCTACCCTGGTGTCATCCTGGGGACGGATAAGAATGGCGTATTTTTGAATGTGCTTGATGCAAATCTAGCTGTGAAGTGTACAACTGGGGCACAACTGCTGCCACTGAAGGGGTGGGTGTGTGTGGGGCCCAATTTTTGGAAAAAAGGGAGACTCCGCTTGGAGTAACCCTTGCTTGCTGTGTTTTTAAAAGAAGCCAAGATGAACAGAGCTGGGATCAGGAAAGACTTTGCTACCTACCCTGGTGTCATCCTGTGGACGGTTAATTAGGCCGTATTTTTGAATGTGCTTGATGCAAATCTAGCTGTGAAGTGCACAACTAGGGCACAAGTGCTGCCACTGAATGGGTGGGTGTGTGTGGGGCCCAATTTTTGGAAAAAAGGGAGACTCCGCTTGGAGTAACCCTTGCTTGCTGTGTTTTTAAAAGAAGCCAAGATGAACAGAGCTGGGATCAGGAAAGACTTTGCTACCTACCCTGGTGTCATCCTGGGGACGGTTAATTATGGCGTATTTTTGAATGTGCTTGATGCAAATCTAGCTGTGAAGTGCACAACTAGGGCACAACTGCTGCCACTGAAGGGGTGGGTGTGTGTGGGGCACAATTTTTGGAAAAAAAGGGAGACTACGTTTGGAGTCACCTTGCGGTGTTTTACATAATTTTAGAAGGGCGTGCCATATCTATATCTGTGTCTCCTCTTTTTCCTTGTCCTGCTCTTTTGTTTTCGCATGAGTATATGTCCTTGTCACTTTCCCATGTGTTTGTGTTGTGTTGTGAGTTGTTTGTCACCTTTTGGACACCTTTGAGGGTGTTTTCTAGGTGTTTTTATGTGTTTGTGATTGCCTGCCATTGTTTCCTATGCAGTTCGAGTTCGGTTCGTCGAACGTTCGACGAGCCGAACTCGAACGGGACCTCCGTTCGGCGAACCGACCTCGAGCCGAACCGGGACCGGTTCGCTCATCTCTAGTTAGGAGGAGTCCATCAATATTCTCCTTGCTCAGCGGTACCACTCTGGCTGATATAGGGGCCTCAAGAAGGGTCAAGTTGACTACCTTAGACAACCCTTTAGGATATTTTCACACCGCATTTTTTTCCAGCAGTAAAAAAAATGTCCCTTTTCCAAACGGCAAATGCCCCAAAGCTCTACTTCAGCATTTTTTTCATTGCACTACTAGAGTGGTGCTATAAATCTAATGCGGGCTTTACACGAGACGAGCTATCGTGCGATGCATCGTCGGGGTCACGGTTTTCGTGATACACATCCGGCATCGTTCACGACGTCGTCTCGTGTGACACCTCCGAGTGACGCAGTATCGCTCACAAATCATGAGTCGTGTACTCGTCGCTCAGTTTTAAAAAATTGTTTAATTAAAATGGCGCCGGTTGTTCATCATACCCGGGGCAGCACACATCGCTCCGTGTGACACCCCGGGAACGATGAACACAGCTTACCTGCGTCCCGCGGCTCCCGGCGGCTATGCGGAAGGAAGGAGGTGGGCGGGATGTTTACGTCCTGCTCATCTCCGCCCCTCCGCTTCTATTGGCCAGCCACAGTGTGACGTCGCTGTGACGCCGAACGTCCCTCCCCCTTCAGGAAGTGGATATTCGCCGCCCACAGCGAGGTCGCTTAGCAGGTAAGTACGTGTGACGGGGGTTTCACAACTTTGTGCGACACGGCAGCGATTTGCCCGTGACGCACAAACGACGGGGGCGGGTGCGATCAATCGTGAAATCGCACGATCGGTCGACTCATGTAAAGCAGGCATTAGTCCCCTACCCCCGGTCTTAGGCTACTTTCAAAACGCAATGTGAAAGGGGCCTTATACTCACCTTCCAGTAGCTTAATCTTCTATCGCGGTTTCTCCTGTCGATATCTGGCAGTTTGCGATCTGCTGGCAGCTCCAGTCTTTCATGGAGCATGTCGTAGGTCATAACACAATTCAAACTAGAAAAAATTGCCGGCACTTCCTAATCTCATAGTCTGAACTGGTGGATACTAAACATGACATGCAATATTCAAAAATAGCAGTTGCACTCAAGTAAAGGGAAGGGGAAAAAACAAGAATGTAGATGATGAATATAGGAATGGGAATACACATTACTACTAAGAAAACATGAAATTTTTTTTTTGAAAAATATGAGTTACTTAGCAAATAAAGGTGGCCAAATTTACTTGTGCCCAGAAACCACGTCAAGATGTAACTCTCATCTGGGTCCTACTCTAAATGCTATGCCTTTCTTGTCCTTGTCTCCTCTCTTTTGAATATTGTATATTGTATATCATATAATATATGTCAAGTTCAGCATGCACCAGACTCATATATGTGGTAACAACTAGGGAATAACATAATACATGTGTGGCGCCCTGGACAAGCCAGGTCGTCACAGGTACTACACCAACACACCCTACACCCCGGCTAGGCACACCGAAGCCAAACACAAAATCCTTGTTGCCTTCCTCCAGGGGCTGATGTCCACACCAGGGGGTGGGCCAGGCGGTTGGTCCCGCCCACCGAGGAGTTCACAGTCCTGGAGGTGGGAAGAGTTGGCAGATTAGTTTTGGAGAGGAAAGTGGTAGCAGAGGAGACTGACCGTGTCCGGGTGTGTGGCCCGGGCACTCAGCAAGGTTGGCAGATGGTGGTGACCGTCTGCAGGAGAGGCTAATTGGAGCAAACTGTATGGACCGTGGACGGGCGGTGGCCCGGCGGTACCGGATCGGGGAGTAAAGAGAAGCCAGCACCATCCGGCAGGGCCTACGGACCCCGACCAGGCTAGGAGTCGCCGTAAAACCGGTCAAATCCGTTAGCGAAGGGAACCTCCGGGGTTTCCCAGCAGCCAAGACCCGACTGAAGGCAACAGCTCACACCATAGAGGGAAACACAGTCACCACCAAGGCTACAGTTCCCAGGGCCAGAGCCTGCGGGCAAAAGGGGCTCCCTCAGCATCCATCCAAGCTGGGGAGCGGGTTACCGGTGGGAAGCCATTGGAACCATAACACAACACAGGTGCAGGGAAAGGCAGTCACCATCAACCTGCCGGGAGGAGAACAACCGCAGCCGCCTGTGGGACCCGTCCATCCAGCCGTTTGTTTGACCAGAGACTCTGTGTGAATTACTGGCTGAGTGAGTACCACCGTGCCGTGTGGCACAGCGCTGCCCCCGCGACCCTGCACCTCACCAGGCCTAGTACCCGCCTGCATCCCCAAACTCTCACCGGGCCCCGGTACAACCAACCCCCCTACCCACGGAGGGGAGAACCAACATCCAAGCTGCTCCCTGTCATCGCTCCCGGGATCCCCGTCCAGAGCAGCGGTGGTGTCACAACTTCACCACAACCGTAGGTGGCGTCACGGACAATATCCCCAAACCACACACCAATCCCCCCCTTTCACTCACGGGCGAGGAACGCCGCTCGAGACCCCGGGATCCGGCCCACCGCTCGAGCCACCACCGAGCAGCGGCAGCCGGACCCGAGCAGTGGGTGAGCGCAGCGTCCCCTCCTCCGCCCGCGACACATGCACATAGACTGTCCCTATAGAACGTAAATACTTTATTAAATCACTTAAGACCACACCGTGATTACTAAAAGTGCACAGGATAGATTACTAGCCCTCAATAGCTGCACCTATCTGTGTACTGCCTTACAGCGGGGGTTGGCACCCTAAAAACGCGATGTGGCGCCCCCACTCCGCAACGACTTTCCCTGCTGCCCCTGAAGTCCCTGCCGGAAAAAAGGTGCAGTGCCTAAGATAAGTGCAACAAATAAATTGGTGTGGCAGGTGGACAGTAGGGAGGAAGATTCAAAAACTTATCTCATTGATATGAATAAAATAGTCATTTCAAGCCTCAACGCGTTTCTCCCAGAAGTGGGTTCCTCAGGAGGCCAATAGTAAACTACAATGGTGGTTCAGGAAAACCCTTTGTAGCCTAATGGCTGATTCAAAGAGGGGATCCTGTTTATAAATAGCACACTGCAGACCCAAATAGTGCTGTTGTTCAAGGGAAAACACCCTATTCAATGAGATCACACCGTTCAGGACTATAAGATTAGGAAGTGCAGGTAATTTTTTCTAGTTTGTATTATGGAGTCATGTCCTTTGCGCACTCCTCCCAGTTATTTCAGGGTTTTTTCATTTTAATTTTGCAGGTTCTATTCTAGCCCAAATAATAGATCAGTTTGGACAAGAGAGGCATAGCATTTAGAGTAGGACCCAGATGAGAGTTACACCTTCCCTCCTTTGTTTTTTTTTTTTTAATCCAATCAATTTTTATTGTAGGAAGTTACATTACAAAAAAAAGGAGAAATTCAGGTATCATTGGCAATAATACACAAAGAAAACAACGCTGTAACATGTGGTAGTGTCACCTTTGATTATGATTCACATTTCCTGTCACACCACCACCAATCATGTCTGATGCAAGTTGCAACTTTTTTAGGTTAATCAATACCCAATACGTATAGAATCAACCTACCAATTTACTCTTTAATCCTCAAAATGAGGGATCCAAACAACCAGAACCAGAGAGTAAGAAAGGAAGATAAGAAAAGGGAGGGGAGAGAGAGGTGGGGGAGAGGGGGAGAACCATGGATGGTTGCAAGGAGGCAACCAGGGAGGGGGAGGGGGGAGGGAGGGAATTGGATGGCGTTATGGGGTAGCCCGAGCAGTAACAACAACAGAGATTTAAACACCTTGACTATTGACATGTGGTATGGGTGAACACCCTGCGTAACACACACTTTGAGCCTATTTGACCCGTTTTTAATTATCAACAGTTTGCCCTGGAAACAGATGCCTGACAGGGGATGCATATACAGAGTTTAACCACGTGTGCCAAATCTGAAGTATTTTGTTTTTGGCGCGGATGGAGTGAGCCAGACAGAACTCGTATTGGCATTGGAGATTAATTCGGTTATATAGTTCAACTAATGTAGGCGTCTTTGGGGATTTCCAGTGCAAACTTATGCAATATCTGGCAGCTACTAGAATGTGAACTAATAAACCCCTGGATTCCCAAGAGAACTCCTCTATACCCACGTTTAGCACTGCCAGAGCCGGATTCGGATTAATACGATTGCCTGTCAGCTCACCCATCAGGCCAAACACCTCCAACCAGAATGAGAAAACCTTGGGACAAGCCCACCAGCAGTGACCAAGAGTACCCCTTTGGAGGCAGCCCTTCCAACAATGTGGCGAATAATTTGGGAGGAACTGTGCTAAGTTGGCTGGGGACCGATACCATCGCAGGTGTACTTTTTTCAGTTGCTCCAGATGATTTATACACTTGGAATATTTTTGGATATTTGCTGATGCCGAGTGCCAGTTTGAAGGTGAGGTAGAGACACTCAACTCCACGTCCCATTTATTCATATAAGGAGATTTTTGCTCTTCGGGGGGGTTATTGAGCCATTTGTATGTCGAGGAGATACCTTTGGATTTAATTATCTTTTTAAATACCAAAGCTTTTGTTGTAGGTAACAGAGGCTTTGACTTTGGAGGAAATTTAGAGGCCAGAAAATGACTAATTTGGATGTGTTGATAGAAACAGCCCTTTAAAGAGGGGTGTTCCCGTACTATTTCATTAAAGGGGTTAACACCCAAATCAGAGTATAGATCCGCCAGCACTGTAATGCCCGATCCCTCCCACCTGGCCAGATTCAAAAAGGGGATTTGAGATTCCAACGACTTGAGGGAAATCTCTGAAAGAGGAATCTGAATCTTATGAATCAAGTCATTTCGCCAGACCTCCAGGGAGGCTGACATGGTGGGAACACACGGGGAGAACCGTGAACGGCTCAAATATTCTGCTTCCATCATTCTTCTGACCGAGCCCTGGCGGGACAGGAAATTTTCAATCTGAGCCCATCTATGTGAATTACCTGGACGCCACCATTCCTTTAGTGATTCAATTAGTAAGGCTTTATAATATGCCGTTATGTTTGGGGTGCCCAATCCCCCTAAGTCATATGGGGGGTATAACACTTTACCTGCGACCCTAGCCCTTTTATTACCCCAGACAAATTTGTTAGTCAACGATTGAAGTTTCATCAGGGTTTTGTGAGAAATTTTGATGGGAAGGCATCTGAGCACATACAATATTTTGGGTAAGAAAACCATTTTAAAGGACTGTATCCTGGCCATCCAGGACAATGATATTTTTTCATATCTTCCCAATTCCTTTTCTAAATTTTGGATCAGAGGTTCCAAATTTTCTTTAATTAACATCTGCGATGGTGTCAGCTTAATACCCAAATAAGGTATCCCCCTGTCGCACCATTTGAATTGAAAGGCCCCCTCCAGCGCACTCCTGGCCTCCGCCGGTACATTAAACGGCAGTATCAAAGACTTTGCCGCATTAAGCGTATAATACGACACTTTAGAAAAGTTTGATAATGTGTTCACCACTGCTGGAATCGACACTGCAAGGTTAGAACAGGAAATTATCACATTGTCTGCGTATAAACCAAGTTTATGTTCAAATTCCCCAACTCTTATACCAGAAATGGCTATGTTTTTTCGTATAGCTTCCGCCAGAGGTTCTACCACTAAAGCAAAAATAGCGGGAGACAATGGACACCCCTGGCGGGTGCCATTACTTATTTGAAATTTAGATGACAGAAACCCCGATGCCAACACTGACGCATTTGGGTAAGAGTAGAGGGCTAGAATGGATGACTTGATGTTCCCCAAGAACCCGAATTTTGTTAGAACTCTCTCCAGGTATCCCCAGTGCACCCTGTCAAAGGCTTTTTCAGCATCAAGAGACAGGAATGCACTGGGTTCACCCGATATCTCCACCAGTCCAATCAAGCCAAGCAGAGTTACACCTTGATGTTGGTATCTGGGCACAAGTAAATTTGGCCACCTTTATTTGCGAAGTAACTCATATTTTTCAAAGAAATGTTTTCATGTTTTCTTAGCAGTAATATGTATTCACATTACAATATTCACCATCTACATTCTTGGGGTTTTTTTTCTCCTTCCCTTTACTTGAGTTCAACTGCTATTTTTGAACAACACAATTCAAGTCTATGGAAGCCTCGATCTGGCTTTCATAGAGATACATTGGGAGCTTACTCTGGCCAGTAAAAAGGTACGGGCACAAGATGGTGCTGGAGAACCAGAGCAGCATCGCTAAAAGCTGAAGCCCCCGAAAGGTGAGTATATGACAGGGGGCTTACGTTTAAATCACCACTCCAACACTGAAAAAGAAAACACTGGAGAGATGTTTTAAAAATTGTCTGGCATTTCTTTTAACTGCCTGCCATTTTTTAAAACATTAAGTGGTTAAAAGACACTCAAAAACCTAAACATAGGAACAGCAAGAAGTAATTTTTACATGTAAATGAACAGGAATATTTCTTGGAGCATTTTCTAGTTAGTTAAAAATAAAGATAATAAAAAAAAAATACAAGTGTGGTATCGCCGCATTCAGAAAAGCCTATCAGGATCTAAAAATAAACACATGGGTAAACACTGTAAATGGAAAAAAATCAAGAACGCCAACATTAAGGGGCACTTTGCACACTACGACATCGCAAGCCGATGGTAGCGATGCCGAGCGCGATAGTCCCCACCCCCGTCGCAGCTGCGATATCTTGTGATAGCTGCCGTAGCGAACATTATCACTACGGCAGCTTCACATGTACTCACCTGCCCTGCGACGTCGCTCTGGCCAGCGACCCACCTCCTTCCTAAGGGGGCGGGTCATGCAGCGTTACAGCAACGTCACACGGCAGGCGGGAAATAGAAGGGGAGGGGCGGAGATGAGCGGGACGTAAACATCCCGCCCACCTCCTTCCTTCCTCATTGCAGCCGGGACGCAGGTAAGGAGATGTTTCTCGCTCCTGCGGCTTCACACACAGCGATGTGTGCTGCCGCAGGAACGACGAACAACATCGTAACATCGGTCCTTCCGAAATTATGGAAATGACCGACACTACACCGATCATACGATTTCGACACTCTTGCGCTCGTTTATCGTAGTAAAAAGGATTCACATACTCCGATGTCGACAGCGACGCCGGATGTGCGTCACTTTCTATTTGACCCCACCGACATCGCAGCTGCGATGTCGTAGTGTGCAAAGTACCCCTTAGGCTGGGTTCTGAAAAATGATCCCGCCCACCTCCTTCCTTCCTCATTGCAGCCGGGACGCAGGTAAGACGATGTTGCTCGCTGCTGCGGCTTCATACACAGCGATGTGTGCTGCCGCAGGAACGAGGAACAACGTCGTACCTGTCGCTGCAGCGACAATATGGAAATGCCCGACACTACACCGATCATACAATTTCGACACTTTTGCGCTCGTTAATCGTATTAAAAAGGATTCACATACTCCGATGTCGACAACGACGCTGGATGTGCGTCACTTTCGATTTGACCCCACCGACATCACAGCTGCGATGTTGTAGTGTGCAAAGTACCCCTAAGGGTTTTGTGGTCACTGCAATACAACAAAAAATGCTGAAACGAGTGATACAAATTTTATATCTATCCAAAACTGGTATCAATAAAAATGTTATCTTGTCTTGCAAAAAATAAGCCATCAAGCGGGTCTATTGATGAAAAAAGTTAAAATGTTACAGATCTTGAAAAATGGCGACACAACCTTCAAAATTTTCTTTTACAATTGTCTGATTTGATTTTCACTACTAAAATAATAATTAGAAAATGGACATGTTTGGTATCGCTGTAATCATACTGATGCGGAAAATCATACTATGAGGTCATTTTTACCACATAGTGTAGGACGTAAAAACAATTCCCAAAAAACAAACATAGTGTAGGACGTAAAAACAATTCCCAAAAAACAATGTCAGAATTTAATTTCTTTATTCCAGAATTTCACCGCACTGGGAATTCTTTTCTTGTTTTTCAATACACTGTGGTAAATTGAATGGTGCCATTTAAAAGTACAACTTGTCCCATATAAAAACAAGTCCTCATATGTCTGTGGACAAAAGTAGAAAAATGTTATGGCTTTGGGAAGAAGGAAAGGAAAAAATGGAAATGGCCATGTCGTGAAGGAGTTAAAAATCCACACCATGCTTAAGAATAGGGGGATTTTTATTGTTTACTGCTCATTTGCTAGGTTACCAGCCACCGCTGCAGCATAACAGCGGTGGTGCGTCTCCTAGACAATGAGCACAGCACACACAAGCTGTTTGCTATAGAGCTTGTGAGCGCTGCTCTGAGGCTGACCAGATTCCTGGATCCGGCCTGCTTTAGTCCAACTGTGCTCTTGCGATGCCACAGAGGTAAAGCTTCTTCTGCATCATTGGAGATCACACAAACGTGGGCCAACAATATGACGATGCCCCTAGCCCGAACTGTCAATCAAACATCGGGAGGCAGAGAAGCAGAAGATATTTTACCAATACAAAAATGTGTTTGAAACTAGAGTAAAATTTGCTGTCTACAGTAACACAAGTGAGAAGAAATGAAGCTCCTTTCATTCTATCAGTGCCAGTGTTCTCTTTTTTTCTCATGTGACTGGTGAGCATAAATCCATGTCTGCATTTTATAGTTGGACACAAGGTGGAGTCAGTCACTTACCAAACGAGTATAGACTAGATGTGCATCACAGTTATATAATGCAGAATGCTTAGGTAATGGTTACATGCAACTTTTATTAGTCTGATCACAAAGGATTCAGACATCAGTCTTTAAGGGGTTATACTGTGTGCTGAAGTTACCTGCTATCCATAACTTCCCAATTGTGGGGGTCCAATTGGTGGGAGCCCCTCCGATCCAAAGAACGAGGATATGGAGAGTGGTCAAGCACGTGCAGGTCCCCTCTCACTTATTCTTAATGATAGCGCCGAAGACCAGCAAGGCAATCACTGGCGGTTTCATTGACAAGTGAATGGAGTGAATGTGAGCATGCTTGACCTCTTTTCTATTGAGACTGGACTCTTCAGAGCCCTGTTCCTGGGATCAGGGGGGTCCTGGTGGTTAGGTCCTAAGTGATTGGAAAGTTGTGACAACTCCTTTAATAAAAGGGAGGTGGGCTAAGATGCACCAAATTAATTAATCAATTGCACCTTTTCGGCGCTAATTGCTGTCCTACTTTGATGATTGATGGTGTAGACCCCCTGAGACCCTCAGGGCACTACAGGGAACTGCATCCTCTTGGGGATGCAGGACCTACCCCCTGGGACCTGTAACACCAGTGCCAGAAACACACACCTAAAAATCCCAGTTGCCACTCACACGAGGGCTAGTGGAGGGCCACCCAGTGGGCAGAGCGAACCCAGGGACTAGACCACCTGGTGGGAGGGGGCAGGCCAATCTGTGGGAGAACAGGAAAAAGTCTGTCAGAATGTAGTCAGGAGAGCAGACGTGCCTCTAGCTGGGTCTGTGGAACGGTGACTCAGGGGCACGGGAGTCAGGTTGCCAGCTAGGGCAAGCGAGTACCTCTCGGCTGGGGTCAAGACCCCAGGGACGGTACGAGGGAGCCCCCACTGGAATCTGGGCACGTACGGGGCACAGGGCCCTTGGTCAAGCACAAGTTTCAGACTGTTTAACAAATACCTGCACAGTGAGGGCTCTCCATGGGCCTCACTGACCTACAGATCCGGGGGCATCAGCAGTAAACTAGGATCGGGGTTTGGACACTTACCTCCCCGCAGGGTCTGCACTGCTAGCCGAACGGACAGACCGCTTTATCACAGCCGGGGGACCCCCAAAGTTCCAAGCTTTGGGGTCTCAACTACACTGAGAGTGTCGGGGAAAGAGCAATCTGAGTCCTTATCTGGCACTGGCAATACAGGGACCGGAACCAGCTGTCAAGGGTCCACAGTGATTAGAGACTGTTAAAGTTAACCTGGTGTGGTCTCCATCATTATACACCATACATCTCCCAGGCACAGCCCTACCTGCGGAGGGCCTACTACCCTAGCTGCCACTACCACCATCCCTGGGAGTACCCACGTTGAGCAGCGGTGGTTCTCCATTCTTAACCACAACCCGCAGGTGGTGTCATGAACATTAACTCTATTATCCCCTGTAAATACTCCCTTTTTATTAAGCGTCCCCAAAGCACGGGACCGGGCAACGGCCACCAGAGTGACATTGCCCACTGCAACTACCCAGGACCAAGTACCCACTTCCCTGGGCGACACAGCTTAAATTTGGCATCACGAACAGGATACGGACAAGGCCCGTTAACACGAGTGACGTGTGCCTTAAGAACTGTATTATATGGACTGTTTGTGTAAAAACTGTCGCCATCTTTGAATGCTGAAAAATTTCCTGCGCCATCACTGTGGCCAAAAGAGCGCGAAACTGCAAAAGCATGCGAACGTAAGCCCCGCCCACGAACCGTGAGAGCGCGGGCGGAAGTTGGCAGTAACCGGACCCGGAAGCTCCCAGTGTGTCCCAGTCCCCGCGAGAGTCCAAAGAGATAACCGAGGGGGACTGGCAAGATGGAGGCGCAGAGAGACGGAGACGGCCCGGGAGCTGCAGCTTTTGGCGTGGTGGCCCCGATTATGCCAGCCACACTGCCACTGAAAGAGGAGATGGCCAGCTGTGATGAACTGGCTGTGGTGGCCGCGGACGTCGACCAGGTCGTCCCAGCCCCCGCCGCCTCAGACCCGGAGGAGACAGACTCCGGCTCCAGCATACCGGAGGCAGCCTGGGTTCCGCGCTTCGGAGGGAACGGCTACCGATCTGTCGCCGCTGCGGCCTGCCAGGATACTTTGCCCGGGTGTGTTCGGGTAACGCCCGACGTCAGGGAGCCGGGATTGGTTCCCAGATGCAGCTGTGGTAGCGGAACCAGGCTACCCCAGCAGCTGCCGTTGTTATGTTTTATGCTTGTTTGAAAGTCTGCTGCAAAAGTTGGATAATGTTATTTAATGCTTTGAAAATGATAAGTAATGTTTGAAAAAAAATGATGAATGAATAATTCCTTGAAGGTTTAACCCTGACTTGCCACCCTGTTGAACCTTTTTCCTTTCATGTTACATTATGGCTAAAAAGGACCATCAGGGACTCGAGCACCAGAGCCTGGTGGGAGGTGGCAAGCAGGATGGTGACTGTCTGCAAAATTGCTTAATAATGTTTGATAAAAATGGACCATGGCAGCAGGACTGGCAGCAGCCAACAGAAACTTGTGTTATTGTCTGAAAATAGCTGCACCAGTTGTGCGTTCCACAGGAGTGAGCCAGCAGTATCTGGTCCCTGCACCAGTCACCACGGACAACACAAGGGACTCTGACATTCCCCACTGCAACTGCCCGGGACCGAGTACCCCCTTCCCTGGGCAACACAATGGCGTCATCCACATAGTTGGGCAACATCTCGCGCCTGCACAGAGAACTAGCCAGCTTATGCAGGTGCACTGATGTTTTTGGCTCTAGCCACAATAGGGCAGAGCGAAGGCCGCATGCGCGAGCCGGCAATGTGTCTGCACAGGTGTGAGATTTTGCCCTGCTATGTGGATAGCGCCGGAGGCGTCATCCACGCCAGTCATCAAAGGTATCGTGAAACTGAAATGACACAGAAGGGGGGTGCAAATGGTGTCTTATCCAGTGGTACCAGAAAGAATTTAATTAGGTGCACTGACTTGTGCGGTTGTGTTATAGACACAACCACTATAACCACTTGTTGAGAAAGGCTGCTGCAGAACCCAGGAAGATAGCGTTGGAGGAGATGGAAGAAAATGGTTAATCCGCACTGCCAAAATAAGATCACTGAAGATCAATGCGGATTAAGAAATCAGATTTTATTGTTCTACGCGTTTCGGAGCTGTATAACCCCTTCTTCAGGAACAAAAATCAATAATGTTCAATAATCATCAAACGTGGACCGCGATCAGTGTCAAAAGGAGAGACAGGAGCAACTAAATAGGACTCTCATAGGACCAGACCCAAGGATTAGCAAACGTAGCAGAAGATTTTATAAAGGTATTTATGGGGTCTACAGGGGGAGTCAGGGGAAAACATGAAGCTTTATAGAATGCAACACAGGTGCTGCTTATGGTGCTTGGTTTACAACTCACAATCTGGTGACAGGTTCCCTTTAATGATTTTGTTACATCTTACAACTGCTGCGCGCCATCGTAACAAAATGTTCTCCAGACAGGGGCAGGTGGACACTTTACATTTTTGTCATAATTTAAAGCACTCTTATGGCGTAAATTCTAATTAATTTTTTCAGTTGTTCTTGACTGCACCCAATTCTGTCTGAGCCTTAACCGTTTTAAAAAGTTAGCGGAGCTGATATACATTTCTGTAATCAACACTAAAAGTCGCAAAATGTTTGTACAACTTCTAGTCGCACAAAGGCTTTTTCAACGTTTCAAGCTATTTTATATCAGAATGGTGTACGCTAAATGATTTGTGCTATCTCTGATTTGTGCTATACCTCCACATCAAGTGACTGGAGCAACACTGCAAGGTGTTACACAGCCCCTAAGACAAGTACAACTAAAGGCCGCTTTACACGCTGCGATATCAGTAGCGATGTTGCTAGCGTGCGTTCCTGCCCCCATCGGTTGTGCGACACGTGCAAATCGCTGCCCGTGGCGCACATCGCGCGGACCCGTCACACTACTTACCTGCCCTGCGATGTCGCTGTGACCGGCGAACCGCCTCCTTTCTAAGGGGGCGGTTCGTTCGGCGTCACAGCGACGTCACAGCAGCGTCACTGAACCGCCGCCCAATAGAAGCGGAGGGGCGGAGATGAGCGGGACGTAACATCCCGCCCACCTTCTTCCTTCCTCATTGTGCCGGGAGGCAGGTAAGGAGAGCTTCCTCGTTCCTGCGGTGTCACACGTACCGATGTGTGCTGCCGCAGGAACGAGGAACAACTTCGTTACTGCTGCAGTAACGATATTTGAGAATGGACCCCCATGTCACCGATGAGCGATTTTGCACGTTTTTGCGACGATGCAAAATCGCTCATAGGTGTCACACGCAACGGCATCGCTAATGCGGCCAGATGTGCGTCACAAATTCCATGACCCCAACGACTTTGCATTAGCGATGTCGTAGCGTGTAAAGCCCGCTTTAGTATGATGCTTGTGAGGAGCCTGCTGCGGATTAAAGATAAGCAATGGACGTAGAGCGCAATCCACGTCTCTGAGGGCTGCAGACTTTTTCCAGCTCAGAGCGCTGATCTCATTGATCTGTTTTATGAGATATATTCTTGGTTGTCAGTTTAAGGTGCGCAGAAGGCCAGGAATAAGATTGATTATTACAGTAAAACTATAAGGTCCATATCAATGTCGCTGCCCCTTCCGCCCAGTGGGGACGCCGGCACTCTCACCTTTCCGGCTGCTCTGTCCCATCCCCAGACCCTGCTTCTGTCCCCCGGGGCCTGCGCACATTGCACAGGTCTTCTGGAAGTGT
Source organism: Anomaloglossus baeobatrachus (assembly GCF_048569485.1). Classification (NCBI taxonomy): domain Eukaryota; kingdom Metazoa; phylum Chordata; class Amphibia; order Anura; family Aromobatidae; genus Anomaloglossus; species Anomaloglossus baeobatrachus. The sequence continues at coordinate 94,166,299 of NC_134361.1, read as the reverse complement.
TCATAGTATGTGCACATGCTCTTGTTAGGGGTACTTTGCACACTACGACATCGCTAGCCGAAGCTTGCGATGCCGAGCGTGATAGTACCCGCCCCCATCGCAGCAGCGATATCTTGTGATCGCTGCCGTAGCGAACATTATCGCTACGGCAGCTTCACATGCACTCACCCGCCCTGCGACGTCTCTTTGGCCGGCGACCCGCCTCCTTCCTAAGGGGGCGGGTCGTGCGGCGTCACAGCGACGTCACACGGCAGGCGGCCAATAGAAGCGGAGGGGCGGAGATGAGCAGGACGTAAACATCCCGCCCCCTCCTTCCTTCCGCACAGCCGGTGTGAGCCGCGGTGACGCAGGGACGCTGATGTTCCTCGCTCCTGTGGCTTCTCACACAGCGATGTGTGCTGCCGCAGGAGCGAGGAACAACATCGTACCGTCGCTGCCGCGCAATTATGAAAATGTCGGACACTACACCGATGATACGATTACGACGCTTTTGCGCTCGTTAATCGTATCAAAAACGCTTTACACACCACGATATCGACAGCGACGCCGGATGTGCATCACTTTCGATTTGACCCCACCGACATCGCAGCTGCGATGTCGTAGTATGTACCCCTTAGTGTCTCATGGGCCTCAATTAGGCCATTGTGTTCCAAGTCACTAGTTCCATTGTGGGGATGGGGATTGTAGCCCCAGTGGAGCTGTCAGGGGGTCTCACATGCAGCCCCAGGTGAGGGGCTCAGCCTCAGGAACTATCTCCACAAACGCACAGTTAGCTTTGTGGGGGGGTTGTTTCCCAGAGGGAGACTTAGGACCCTGACGAGGATATGGGAGGTTGTTGCAAGCTGGCGCTAGATACATGCCCTACGGTCGTGATATCCATCTTCTGAATTTGAGGAACTGTCATAAGGACTATTGTTAATATCCGTTGTCTGGAGGGGCATAAGGACTATTGTAAATAAATTTTGTTGCAACGTTAACCTGCCTAGATGATTAATCCAACCCACAATCTTAGATGTGTGACGATGAAGATGGTGTTCTCAGGGTGATGTGCAGTAATAATTTTCTGCCACAGTGTTTTGCATTTAGCCCAAAATATCTACTTTGATTATATCTCCAAGAGCTCCTTCTTCCACACGCTAAGAGGGGGTACATAACTACATGTGCAAGAAGGTACTCTGGTAAGATAAGATCAAAGTAGACCTTTTGGGCTAAATGCAAAATGCTATGTGTGGCGGAAAACTAAGATTGCACATCACCCTTAAAACACCATCCCCACCGTCACACATGGTGGAGGCAGCATCATGCTGTGGGGAGGCTTTTCTTCAGCAGGAACAGGGAAGCCTGTTGAGAATTCATGGGAATATGGATGCAGCTAAACACAGAGCAATCCTGGAGGAACACCTGTTAGAGGCCGCAAAAGACTTGAGCCTGGGGTGTAGGTTCAGCTTCCAGCAGGAAAACAACCCTAAACATTCTGCCAGAGCTACAATGGAAGGTTTATATCAAAGCATATTCATGTGTATGGATGGCTCAGTCACAGTTCAGACCAAATTACCATTGATAATATGTGACAAGACTTGAAAATTGCGGTTCACAGACGGCTTCATCAAATCTCACTGAGACCCGCAACACACATCCGTGTAATTTGTACGTGTGCGGTACGTATTTGCACGTACCGTAGACACGTAGACCCATGTTATTCAATGGTAGATGGCACACACACGTAAAATCGCACGGAACGTGTGACCTTGTGGTAAGTACGTCTGTGCGCTTTTCTACACGGACAACATGTCCGTTTTTGGCCGGCAGCACGCAGGCACGGACCCGCTTTAGTCTATGGGTCCGTGCCTGCACGTACCGCACACGGAGTATGTCCGTGTTCAGCACGTTTCGTGCGTGTGTGTTTTTACACTAGCGATCTTATTTTTATTTTTTTTTAATTAAATTCAGTATACTTACCTTTTTTTCTGCTGTTCTCAGTCATACTTACATTGGCGCTCGTTTTTTTCTTCCCCCGGCTCATACCGCTCCCCGATCACCAGCGCGGAGAGGAACAGCTGTGCAGAGAATACGCGGCAACAATTACTTTGAATATGCCGGCCGCTCATTAATCAATCTCGTATTCCCTGCTTTCCCCACCCACAGACGCCTATGATTGGTTGCAGTCAGACATGCCCCCCACGCTGAGTGACAGCTGTCTCACTGCACCCAATCACAGCAGCCGGTGGGCGTGTCTATACTGTGCAGTAAAATAAATAAATAAATAATTAATTAAAAAAAACTGGCATGCGGTCCCCCCCCATTTTAATATCAGCCAGATAAAGCCATACGGCTGAAGGCTGGTATTCTCAGGATGGGGAGCCCCACGTTATGGGGAGCCCCCCAGCCTAACAATATCAGTCAGCAGCCGCCCAGAATTGCCGCATACATTATATGCGACAGTTCTGAGACTGTACCCGGCTCTTCCCGATTTGCCCTGGTGCGTTGGCAAATCGGGGTAATAAGGAGTTAATGGCAGCCCATAGCTGCCAATAAGTCCTAGATTAATCATGTCAGGCGTCTATGAGACACCTTCCATGATTAATCAGTAAATTACAGTAAATAAACACACACACCCGAACAATCCTTTATTAGAAAAAAAACACTAACAAATTGCCTGGTTCACCACTTTAATAAGCCCGAAAAGCCCTGCATGTCCGGCGTAATCCACGGACCTCCAGCGTCGCATCCAGCTCTGCTGCATGAAGGTGACCAGAGCTGCAGAAGACACCGCCGCTCCTGTCAGCTCCACGCAGCTATTGAAGGCAATAGCGCGATCAGCTGTGCTGTCACTAAGGTTACTCGCGGCCAACGCTGAATACATATTCAAAGTAATTATTGCCGCGTATTCTCTGCACAGCTGTTCCTTGCCGCGCTGGTGATCGGGGAGCGGTAAGTATGAGAGAGGGATGCTCACTTCAGTCACTCGGGGGATTAGCGGTCACTGGTGAATCCTTCACAGGTGATCGCTAATCAGTAACGCGGCACACAGACAGAGCCGCGGCATGACAATGAAGTCGGGTGAAGTTCACCCGAGTTCATTCTCATCTCGCAACTCTGTCTGCTGTCAGCCGACATGTATCAACGACATTGTGCAACACACACACGGACATTCCACACGGACATTCCACGTACACATACACGGGCATTTTACACGTACACACGGCTCGCATACGCTATCACACGGATGCCATACGTACCGCAGAAACGCCCCAAAAAAAAGGAACACGGACCCGAAAAACAGACCGTAAGACACGGACGTTTTTTTTGCGGAAGTGTGTTTTAGGCCTGAGGTAGAGCGAGTCTGCACAGAAGAATGAGCAAAAGTGTCATCCTCTAGATGTGCCAAGCTGCTAGAGACAGACCCCATAAGACCAGCAGCAGTAACTGCAGTGATATCTGTAACATGAATAAAATGTGTAAAAGTTCACGGGTATGAATACTTTTTCAAGGCACTGTACACTGACAGATATGTTACAGAACCTGCCCCCCTAGAGCTGATAGCAGATCTCTGGGCGAATACTTTACTGTACATATTTCCCTCTGTATCTGAGGCATCTCTATAAGTCCAGGCTGCAGGGAAACATCCAGTGACGTCTCTGAGAGAGCTAAGACCCCAGCTCTGTGTCAGGCTGAGACCCTGCCATTCTGTGACTGCTGCGTCCAAGCATCCAGATGAACCCAAGGTTCTCCTCAGGTCATTGAGCTCTATGTGCCTACAGCAGAGAAGACAGAAAGCGTCAATAACTGCTTCTGTCTTATTTGGGGACACTCAGAGCTGTGCAGGGTCAGCTCAGCAGGTCAGTGCATGGCCACCACAGGCTGCAGGTTATCAACTGTGCAGGGTCAGCTCAGCAGGTCAGTGCATGGCCACCACAGGCTGCAGGTTATCAACTGTGCAGGGTCAGCTCAGCAGGTCAGTGCATGGTCACCACAGGCTGCAGGTTATCAACTGTGCAGGGTCAGCTCAGCAGGTCAGTGCATGGCCACCACAGGCTGCAGGTTATCAACTGTGCAGGGTCAGCTCAGCAGATCAGTGCATGGCCACCACAGGCTGCAGGTTATCAACTGTGCAGGGTCAGCTCAGCAGGTCAGTGCATGGCCACCACAGGCTGCAGGTTATCAACTGTGCAGGGTCAGCTCAGCAGGTCAGTGCATGGCCACCACAGGCTGCAGGTTATCAACTGTGCAGGGTCAGCTCAGCAGGTCAGTGCATGGCCACCACAGGCTGCAGGTTATCAACTGTGCAGGGTCAGCTCAGCAGGTCAGTGCATGGTCACCACAGGCTGCAGGTTATCAACTGTGCAGGGTCAGCTCAGCAGGTCAGTGCATGGCCACCACAGGCTGCAGGTTATCAACTGTGCAGGGTCAGCTCAGCAGGTCAGTGCATGGTCACCACAGGCTGCAGGTTATCAACTGTGTAGGGTCAGCTCAGCAGGTCAGTGCATGGCCACCACAGGCTGCAGGTTATCAACTGTGCAGGGTCAGCTCAGCAGGTCAGTGCATGGCCACCACAGGCTGCAGGTTATCAACTGTGCAGGGTCAGCTCAGCAGGTCAGTGCATGGCCACCACAGGCTGCAGGTTATCAACTGTGCAGGGTCAGCTCAGCAGGTCAGTGCATGGCCACCACAGGCTGCAGGTTATCAACTGTGCAGGGTCAGCTCAGCAGGTCAGTGCATGGCCACCACAAGCTGCAGGTTATCAACTGTGCAGGAGCAGGTCAGTGCATGGCTACCACAGGCTGCAGGTTATCAACTGTGCAGGGTCAGGTCAGTGCATGGCCACCACAAGCTGCAGGTTATCAACTGTGCAGGGTCAGCTCAGCAGGTCAGTGCATGGCCACCACAGGCTGCAGGTTATCAACTGTGCAGGGTCAGCTCAGCAGGTCAGTGCATGGCCACCACAGGCTGCAGGTTATCAACTGTGCAGGAGCAGGTCAGTGCATGGCTACCACAGGCTGCAGGTTATCAACTGTGCAGGGTCAGGTCAGTGCATGGCTACCACAAGCTGCAGGTTATCAACTGTGCAGGGTCAGCTCAGCAGGTCAGTGCATGGCCACCACAAGCTGCAGGTTATCAACTGTGCAGGAGCAGGTCAGTGCATGGCCACCACAGGCTGCAGGTTATCAACTGTGCAGGAGCAGGTCAGTGCATGGCCACCACAGGCTGCAGGTTATCAACTGTCCAGGAGCAGGTCAGTGCATGGCCACCACAGGCTGCAGGTTATCAACTGTCCAGGAGCAGGTCAGTGCATGGCCACCACAGGCTGCAGGTTATCAACAGATGTCACCGAATCTAGCTGTATCTGAAAATACGGGTGTATATACCCTGCAGAGCTCAGGGTCGCACACCACAGCCCATTGTATGACTTTCATTAGAGATACTGCCCTCTGCCGGTCTTCCAGAATAGTGCATGTTTTGTGTAACAGCAGAACTCGCTGTCATGCAGGCATAACGTCTCCATAGCAACAGTGTGTTCTGCTCTCGATGACTCTAGTCTAGTACTCCCCGGAAACATCCCTTCCGCCCGTATCTCTCAGCTTCCGCTCTGTGCTCGTCACTTCCTCCCGTAAAATGCTCTGTTTCCGCCCTGTTCTCGTCACTTCCGCCCGCAGTTCTCAGCTTCCGCCCGGTTTCGTCACTTCCCCAGCCTTTGTAGTTGCGGGTGACAGTGCTCCGGAGCCGGCGTGGTCTGCGGGCTTCTGTGCTCTGCACCCGGATGTAATCATCTCACCTTTCACCCCGTGACCCCAACATACCCATCAGCCGTCGGGCCCTTCAAGGCTTCAGCATGTTTAAGAAGTGAGTGCTCTGCCGTCCGCTCCTCCGTATACAGAGGCTTCTCTATACACGGGGGCTCCTCTCCCGGCCGTCCGCTCCTCTATACAAGTGGGCTCCTCTCCCGGCCATCCGCTTCTCTATACAAGTGGGCTCCTCTCCCGGCCATCCGCTTCTCTATACAAGGGGCTCCTCTCCCGGCCATCCGCTCCTCTATACATGGGGGCTCCTCTCCCGGCCGTCCGCTTCTCTATACAAGTGGGCTCCTCTCCCGGCCATCCGCTTCTCTATACACGGGGGCTCCTCTCCCGGCCGTCCGCTCCTCTATACAAGGGGGCTCCTCTCCCGGCCGTCCGCTCCTCTATACATGGGGGCTCCTCTCCCGGCCGTCCGCTCCTCTATACAAGGGGGCTCCTCTCCCGGCCGTCCGCTCCTCTATACAAGTGGGCTCCTCTCCCGGCCATCCGCTTCGCTATACATGGGGGCTCCTCTCCCGGCCATCCGCTTCTCTATACAAGGGGGCTCCTCTCCCGGCCGTCCGCTCCTCTATACATGGGGGCTCCTCTCCCGGCCGTCCGCTCCTCTATACAAGGGGGCTCCTCTCCCGGCCGTCCGCTCCTCTATACAAGTGGGCTCCTCTCCCGGCCATCCGCTTCGCTATACATGGGGGCTCCTCTCCCGGCCGTCCGCTCCTCTATAAAAGGGGGCTCCTCTCCCGGCCGTCCGCTCCTCTATACATGGGGGCTCCTCTCCCGGCCATCCGCTCCTCTATACAAGTGGGCTCCTCTCCCGGCCGTCCGCTCCTCTATACAAGTGGGCTCCTCTCCCGGCCGTCCGCTCCTCTATACACGAGGGCTCCTCTCTCGGCCATCCGCTTCTCTATACAAGTGGGCTCCTCTCCCGGCCATCCGCTTCTCTATACATGGGGGCTCCTCTCCCGGCCGTCCGCTCCTCTATACAAGGGGGCTCCTCTCCCGGCCGTCCGCTCCTCTATACATGGGGGCTCCTCTCCCGGCCGTCCGCTCCTCTATACATGGGGGCTCCTCTCCCGGCCATCCGCTTCTCTATACAAGTGGGCTCCTCTCCCGGCCATCCGCTTCTCTATACAAGTGGGCTCCTCTCCCGGCCATCCGCTTCTCTATACATGGGGGCTCCTCTCCCGGCCGTCCGCTCCTCTATACAAGGGGGCTCCTCTCCCGGCCGTCCGCTCCTCTATACAAGGGGGCTCCTCTCCCGGCCGTCCGCTCCTCTATACATGGGGGCTCCTCTCCCGGCCATCCGCTCCTCTATACAAGGGGGCTCCTCTCCCGGCCGTCCGCTCCTCTATACAAGGGGGCTCCTCTCCCGGCCGTCCGCTCCTCTATACATGGGGGCTCCTCTCCCGGCCGTCCGCTCCTCTATACAACTGGGCTCCTCTATACAAGTGGGCTCCTCTCCCGGCCGTCCGCTCCTCTATACACGAGGGCTCCTCTCCCGGCCGTCCGCTTCTCTATACAAGTGGGCTCCTCTCCCGGCCATCCGCTTCTCTATACATGGGGGCTCCTCTCCCGGCCGTCCGCTCCTCTATACAAGGGGGCTCCTCTCCCGGCCGTCCGCTCCTCTATACATGGGGGCTCCTCTCCCGGCCGTCCGCTCCTCTATACATGGGGGCTCCTCTCCCGGCCGTCCGCTCCTCTATACAAGGGGGCTCCTCTCCTGGCCGTCCGCTCCTCTATACATGGGGGCTCCTCTCCCGGCCATCCGCTTCTCTATACATGGGGGCTCCTCTCCCGGCCGTCCGCTCCTCTATACAAGGGGGCTCCTCTCCCGGCCGTCCGCTCCTCTATACATGGGGGCTCCTCTCCCGGCCATCCGCTTCTCTATACATGGGGGCTCCTCTCCCGGCCGTCCGCTCCTCTATACAAGGGGGCTCCTCTCCCGGCCGTCCGCTCCTCTATACATGGGGGCTCCTCTCCCGGCCGTCCGCTCCTCTATACATGGGGGCTCCTCTCCCGGCCGTCCGCTCCTCTATACCAGGGGGCTCCTCTCCCGGCCGTCCGCTCCTCTATACATGGGGGCTCCTCTCCCGGCCGTCCGCTCCTCTATACAAGGGGGCTCCTCTCCCGGCCGTCCGCTCCTCTATACATGGGGGCTCCTCTCCCGGCCATCCGCTTCTCTATACATGGGGGCTCCTCTCCCGGCCGTCCGCTCCTCTATACAAGGGGGCTCCTCTCCCGGCCGTCCGCTCCTCTATACATGGGGGCTCCTCTCCCGGCCGTCCGCTCCTCTATACAAGGGGGCTCCTCTCCCGGCCGTCCGCTCCTCTATACATGGGGGCTCCTCTCCCGGCCATCCGCTTCTCTATACATGGGGGCTCCTCTCCCGGCCATCCGCTCCTCTATACAAGGGGGCTCCTCTCCCGGCCATCCGCTCCTCTATACAAGGGGGCTCCTCTCCCGGCCATCCGCTCCTCTATACAAGGGGGCTCCTCTCCCGGCCGTCCGCTCCTCTATACAAGGGGGCTCCTCTCCCGGCCGTCCGCTCCTCTATACACGGGGGCTCCAATCCCGGCCGTCTGCTCCTCTATACACGGGTGCTCTTCTCCCGGCCGTCTGCTTCTCTATACACCGGGGCTCCTCTTGCGGCCGTCCACTCCTCCTCCCGCTGGGGCTTCTCTCTTCCTTCCGCAGGGGTTCATCTCACGGCAGTCCGTTTCCTCTTTCCGCTGGGGCTCCTCTTGCAGAGGTCCGCTCGGGCTCCTCTTGCGGAAGTTAGTGTCCTCCTTCCGCGGGGGCTCCTCTCGTGGCGGTCCGGCTCCTCCCTCCACAGTGGCTCATCTCGCGGCGGTCCGGCTCCTCCCTCCGCGGGGGCTCGTCTTCCCTGGCGGTCCGGCTCCTCCTTCTGCAGGGGCTCCTCGCCCAGCCGTGCATGGGGGGTGCCCGCTGGATGTGACTTAACCTGCACGCTGTGGCCGGCGATCTGATCGGGGCAGGTTGAAGATTGTGCTGCATGCAGGATTTCCAGAATTGAATATGATTGTAGCGACCTCCCAGCAGGTGGCAGTGGAAGTATTGGGTCTTGTGGTTTTGTAGCCTTTAGCTGTGAAAAGAATATTTCCATTCACTGACAGCTACTAGAGCATATACCCATATACCTGACACTGTATAAAGGGGCTGAGCCAAACCTTTCTGCCCCTCCGTTTTAATGATCAGTGGGGTCTTTACACCCAGATTTCCTACTGATTAGAGGAGTTGCCCGGGACTTAAGCATCAATGGCCTTATGATAGATCATCAATGTCTGATCGGTGGGGGTGCGATACCCGACAACCCCGCTGATATCAGCTGTTCTCAGTACTGCTGCCGGCACTGAAAATACTCAGTTGTGGATCTTCACAGCGCAGCTGCATTGGCAGAAAAGTGGCCGGGTACTGTACATTCATCCCCTATTGGTTTACATAGTGGAGATTTGCAGTACCCGGCCTCTGCTTCTGTTTAATGAAGGTAGATTAATCATCGCGCCCCCCCCCTCCCCTAAAGACACCACTCGTGGTAATGTGAATTAAATCATGCGTTAATGTGTAGTGTATTGTGTTATTGTGAGGATGTGTACTGTTTACATGTATAGTGATATGCAATAAGGTATGATGCATAGTAAGAATAAGATGATATGTAATGTATGGCAAAGTCATTAGAATGTTTAAGTGAAAGGTTAAGTCTGTCCAGCAAGAGACCGCCGGGACAGAAGCTGTTAAAGGGAACCTGTCACTAGATTTAGCGACTATAAGCTGCGGCCACCACCTGGCTTGTTGTAGGCTGCCAGGAACTGGATGTTGTCCTGATGCTGCAACTTAGTGATCCCACTGATCCGGAGTTTAGAGGAGGTCTTTTGGCGGACTGCTCGTATGACTGCCCAGAAACCTGTTTAGGAAATGACAGATTTTACCATGATGAGTTTTCCTACCAAATCCATTCATGTTCTACCCTGTATGTGGTAGGAATTTCTGTTTAGATTAAAGGGAATCTGTCTCCAGGTTTTTCCACTTCCTCTTACAGAATTTATGATGTATGTGCCAAGGCCCTGATTCCAGCGGTGTGTCACTTACTGGGCTGCTCGCTCTTGTTTTGATAAAATCACTTATCAGCAGTAGATTGACTAGAGAACTAGTAAACCTGCTGCAAAGTAGTCTTCCATATTCATGACCGCTTCATAACACCCCCCCCCTCACTACCACTGATTGGCAGTTTTCTGCCTATGCGCAGCCTACATAGAAAGCTGCCAGTCAGTGGTGTGTGCAGGACTACACAGGTCAGCATTCAGACAACTGGGGGGTCTACAGCAGAGCAGGGAGCGTGCACAGTATCCACAGAACTGAGTTTTTACAGTTGCTCAGAATATTTCTAGAAATACGTGGAAACAATGACTAGGATCCATAGTGTCACACTGCGTTTTCTGATCGGTTTAGACCTGCTCAGCAACTCCACTTCACTAGTAATATTTCTATTTTTCTTGCAGATTTGATGAAAAAGAAAATGTATCCAATTGTATTCAATTAAAGACATCGGTAATAAAAGGCATCAAAAATCAGCTGAATGACCAGTTCCCTGGGATTGATCAATGGCTTAATCAGATAATGCCAAAAAAAGACCCTGTGAAAATAGTCCGCTGGTGAGTAATATATGCTGCGTGCTGAATTTCCTATTCCCCTTTTTCTCCAGTAATTGATAATTAAAGGGGTGGTCCAAAGGCGAAGTAATTTTCATTCTAAATCTCTATTTAATGCCATAATTTTAACTACCGTATTTCCTAAAATACTTGCAATAAAAATTCCTACCACTCCCTAACTACAGTAACTGCTATTGTATTTTTTTCCCTACTTCCTTTTTGATGACGCTTTGTTTGAGAATTCCGGTGCATGATGGGATACTCAAATGAAGTGTCATCAGTGGACAGGGGCTGCGGTCACTGTTGTCAGTGAAGATAGTTTCAGGGGCTGGGCACTGTGTGATGTGCACAATGACAGTGCGCTCTGTTTGGCTCAGATGAGCAGGAACGAGCCGTCACCATAGCAAAGCGCACTGTGTGTTGTGGTGGGGGCGACGCTAATCTCTGTACATCAGGTATACTGACACTGTTCTAATGCTGGCTTGTTTTTGCTGATCTGAGCCGATAACTGAGTGCAGTGTCATTGTGCACATCACACATAGCTCAGTGCACAGGGATAGAGCAGGGACTATTCCAGCCCCTGAAAGGAGTGCCCCTGATGATGCTTTGTTTCAGGGAGGGGTCAGGGTGCTTTAAGAATGACTGCAGCCTCTGCACCCTGATGATTCTTGAGTGTCCCAGCATGCACTCTGGGAGTTTCATACAAAACGTCATCAAAACAGAAGTAGGGAAAAAAAATAGAATAGCAGTTAGAAAACGCCAGGGAATTTTTAATGCAAGTATATCAGAAAATAGTTTAGATTATGGCACTAAATGGATAAAGATTTAGAATTAAAATTATTTTGACCTTCAGACTACCCCTTTAATGATAACAAATAGGCAGGTATTATAGCAGTTCCATCCTGACAGCTTTAAAGAGGCTTCCCACTAGCATTTTTATTTAATGTGGGCATGTGCAAATAATAATAAATAATAATAATAATAATAATAATGTGCATATAATGCCATCAAGTTGTTTAGGGACTATGTGCCAGAAAATACCCAAAAGCGACACCATTTTAAAAACTGCACCCCGCAAGCTGCTCAAAACCACATCCAAGAAGTATAATAACCCCTTCAAGTGCTTCACAAGAATTAAAAAATGTGGAAGGAAAAAAGGAACATTCTAATTTTTCCCATAAAAAAATGTTTGCATTAACCCCAAATTTTTCATTTTCACAAGGGTAACAGGAGAAAATGTACCCCAAAATTTCTTGTGCAATTTCCCTTGAGAGCACAAATATGTGGTGAACTACTGTTTGTACGCACAGTAGGTCCCGGTAGGGAAGGAGCGCCATTTAACTTTTGGAAGGCAATATTGGCTAGTGTACATCATGTCGCGTTTATAGAGTCCCTGAAGTGCCTAAACAGTGGAAATTCCCCAGAAGTGACCCATTGTTGAAAACTAGACCCCTCAAGGAATTTTTGTAGGGGTGTGGTAAGCACTTTCAACCCGCTGGTGCTTCATAAAATTTTAAAACATTGGCCCAAAAAAAATGTAAAATTAATTTTCTTCACCAAAAATATTAATTTAGACCAAACTTTTTCAGATTTACAAGGGTAACGAGAAAATTGACCACATAATTTGTTGTGCAATTTCTCATAAGTACAGGTATACCCCATATGTGATCAGAAACTATTGTTTGGGTGCACGGCAGGGCTTGGAAGGGGCGGAGTGCTATTTGATTTTTGGAGTGAAAAATTGTCTGGAATCGATAGCTGACGCAATGGCGCATTTGCAGAGCCGCCGAGGTTCCAAAACAGTAGAAACACCCCCCTCCCCCCAAATGTGACACCATTTTAATAACTACACCTCTGAAGGAATTTATCTAGGGGTGTGGTGAGCATCTTGAACCCATTGGTACTTTGCATAATTTTATAATATTGGGCCATGAAAATGAATTTTTAAGTCTTGGTGTTTTTTACAGAAAAAATGATGCTGAAGGAAAAAAATATTAATTATTACAAGAGTAACAAAAAATGGACCACAGAATTTATTCTTCCATTTCTCCTGGGTACGGCAATACCCCATATGTGATTGGAAACTAATTTTCAGGCACAGTGCAAGGCTCAGAAATGAAGGAGCGTCATATCTGTGTGTAAATATGATTGGAATGGTTGGCGGGTGACATGTCACATTGGCAGAGCCCCTGAGGTGTCAACACAGCTGGTCCTAAGTGACCCAATTTTACAAACTACACCTCTTAATGAAATCGTCTAGCTGTGCAGTGAGAATATTTACACCACATGTTTCACAAATGTTATACCATTGGGTCATGAAGAAAAACTAATTACGTTTATCACTAAAATGTTGTTTTAGGTCCAAATTTTAAATTTTCAGTACGGGAAATAGAATAAAATAGATTAAAAGAGAGTTAAATAAAAACTAAATTTAATTTTGTATTAAAAATAATTGATTATCATTACTTATTAAAATTACAATCCAGGCACCTTCCCTTTAAAGAACCACTCATCAGAATTTTTATCCTCTTAATATATTGCTGTCATATTATACAGCACTGTGTACTTACAATTGCTCATTTTGCCTTTCTAACCAGTTAATTCTTCTGTTTTCCATTATAGCTATGAGATCACGTGATTAAAAACTGACTAGCTCAATCCTTCTAGCGCTAAGGAGAATCAGGAGGTCTGTTTACACTGCATGAGTCATCTCTGTAAAAGTTCCTGGCAAGTGGAGCAGCTGGAGTTGAAGGCTGGGATGACTCGTGTAGGGAAAAGATACTTCCTGTTTCTACATCTAGAAGAGAGAAGCATTAACTGGGTAGATAGGAGAAATGAGTGAGATATAATTGCAATAGTTTAAGAGGATAAAAACTTGGTGGGAGTGCTTTTTTAACCCCTTCACGACTTTTGACATATGTACGTTAAGTCGTGTCTCTGCCTTTGATGAGCAGGATGTCAGTCAATGAGTGTGATTACTTGAGCTCTGACTGATCACATCCTCACAGCCGGACTGTAAGCGTGCAGCTGCAGGGAGGATATAATTTGATTGTCTCCTTGCAGCCTCACTGCCAGTTAGAGTTGCATATTATTTACCTGTAGATCACCACTGTGGCTGCCAGTAAATACCATTGTGGTTCTTTGTTTTAGTATATATAAAAATAAAAAAAAACAGGGTGCACTCCTGTGTGAACCTGGTGTTAGCTCCTTTGTTTTAGTATGACATTCTCATTCACATGACAATTTATTTTTTTCTTCCCAGCCATGAACACATTGAAATATTAACTGTAAACGGCGAGCTGCTGTTCTTCAGACAAAGGGAAGGTCCATTCTATCCAACGCTGAGGCTGCTTCACAAATGTAAGGTTTTATTCCCCACCTCTCTGTGCTCAGCCTTTACACTGTAACATTACATTTCAGAAAATGACCATTAGGGAATTATTTTACAAAATGGTCATCAAACGACATTTCTTCACATTGTTCCTCTGAACTAAGTTATTCCACCACCAACGGAGACAGCAGATGACCCAGGCGAAAACACAGATTTATCACTGGCGGTGCCTGGTGTCTCCCTTTCAGGTTACTCGATGAATTACAAATAGTGAATGGAATCATTGTTAAATTAGAACCGATTACATATTTCCAGGTGTACACCCAGCATAGCGGACCTGCTGAAACCTAGCAAACCCAGATCAGCACTGCCAGTGACCTAAGGCACAATGCGAGGGGATGTATCTCCAGTAAAAACTGCTCAATAAATTAAAATGCTAGGCACCACAAAGTTTTTTGTTTGTTTCTTTTTCTTTTAAAGAGTTTGTGCACTAGTTTGACATTGACGGCCTATCCTTAGGATAGGTCATTAATGTTTGATCAGCCCTGGTCCAACACCCGGCAGCCCCGCCGATCAGCTGTTAACAGTCCCGCTGGCGGCAGCTGGAAATGCTCAATTCCGGAGCGGCACTGCTCCATCTCATGTTAGCAGCCGGGTACTGCCCACTCACCTCCCATTCTAATAAATAGGAGGCAGATGTGCAGTACCTGACCACTATCAGAAGACGAAGCAGCTACGGAACTGGGCATTTCCGGCTGCCTGCTGTTGCCACCAGGACTGAGGTTAGCTGATTGGCGGGGGTGTGGGGTGTCGGACCCTGGCCGATCAGACATGGATGGCCTATCCTTTAGGATAGGTCATCAATGTCAAAATAGTGGACAACCCCTTTAAGGCTGCTTTCACACTTGCGTTGTTTTCCATACGTTGCAATCCGCCGCCTTGAGGAATTACGGTAACCGTTGCTGGAATCCATTTATTCCTCATAGACGTCTATTAAGGGCGGATTGCAACTGATGGTCTTGCATTGCATCCGCGGCGCATCAGTCGTTTAGTGACTGACCGTCGGGCGGGAGGTACGCGCAATGTAGTGTTTTTTGATGGTGTAAAAGAGGCTTAAGAGGCTTAATGAATGTGTATGGTGCTGATTTCCGTCTTCATGCGACTGGCGCCGGATTCCAGTCCGGGATTCCATGACGTTGTTCTGAGCATGTCCAGCAGAACGTTGTAAATGCTCTCTCTCGCGCTTCTCTCTCTCTCTCGCGCGCTTCTCTCTCTCTCTCGCGCGCTTCTCTCTCTCTCTCGCGCGCTTCTCTCTCGCGCGCGCGCTTCTCTCTCTCTCGCGCGCGCTTCTCTCTCTCGCGCGCGCTTCTCTCTCTCGCGCGCGCTTCTCTCTCGCGCGCGCTTCTCTCTCGCGCGCGCTTCTCTCTCTCGCGCGCGTCTCTCTCTCTCGCGCGCTTCTCTCTCTCGCGCGCTTCTCTCTCGCGCGCTTCTCTCTCTCTCGCGCGCGCTTCTCTCTCTCGCGCGTGCTTCTCTCTCTCGCGCGCTTCTCTCTCTCTCGCGCGCGCTTCTCTCTCTCTCGCGCGCGCTTCTCTCTCGCGCGCGCGCTTCTCTCTCTCGCGCGCGCGCTTCTCTCTCTCGCGCGCGCGCTTCTCTCTCGCGCGCGCGCTTCTCTCTCTCTCGCGCGCTTCTCTCTCTCGCGCGCGCTTCTCTCTCGCGCGCGCGCTTCTCTCTCGCGCGCGCGCTCCTCTCTCTCGCGCGCGCGCTTCTCTCTCTCGCGCGCGCGCTTCTCTCTCTCGCGCGCGCGCTTCTCTCTCTCTCGCGCGCGCTTCTCTCTCTCTCGCGCGCGCTTCTCTCTCTCGCGCGCGCTTCTCTCTCTCTCGCGCTTCTCTCTCTCTCTCGCGCTTCTCTCTCTCGCGCGCGCTTCTCTCTCTCTCTCGCGCGTGCTTCTCTCACTAAAGGAAACAAAAAAAAAAAAACGCAAAACGTTATTTCACAGGAATCCGTTGACTTTATTATCACAATATGTACAACGCATCAGTCACATGCGTCACACAACGCATTGTGACTGATGGCAAACAACATAAGTGTGAAAGTAGCCTAAGCTGTACTATGCAACAAATATTCGTAACAAAAATCTGCTACACAAGTCCATAGTAAGCTTATGGAAATGCCTTCTCCTTTAAGGCCCAGTCCCACACAACGACTTACCAGCGATCCCGAAAACGATGCGACCTGATAGGGATCGCAGGTAAGTCGCTGGGAGATCGCTGGTGAGATGACACAGTTAGATCTTACCAGCGATGCAGGAACAATACAGGTCGCAGTAGCGACCTGTATAACGATCTCAGCAGTCACTGTGACCCTGTCACACAGTGTCAAACACAGCGATGTGTCCTGCCAAGCAGGACGTCGCCTTTGAAGAAAATGACCTGGACCATTCTGCAACGACCGGTGACCTCACAGCAGGGGCCTGATCACTGGTAAGTGTCACACATAACGAGATCGCTAACGGGATCGCTACTGCGTCACCAAAACGGTGACTCAGCTGCGATCTCGCTAGCGATCTCCTTATGTGTGACAGTACCTTAACTCTCAGAAGTGCAAGATAAACCTCACCCCCAAACGTATCCCCTTAGAAGCCTTTGAACTTATCATTCCCAAGATAAATCTATCAATGTGGAAAAAGCGGGGTATTGTGAACTTGTTGGATATCATAATAGTCTACATCTCAATAACCTTTGGTGAGATCAAAATCAAATTCAACCTCCCAGACAAAGGATACAGTAACTGGTTCCGTATAAACCAACACGTCTTAACAAAAGAAGTTAAACTTAAACAACCGTCCATTATAGAGAATTATCTAACCCCCTAAACACCCTAACATCGAAAACCAACAACATCTACAAGGTATTTAATGAGGACTCAAGCGTATGCATTGGGCCAAACATAGCAGCATGGGAGAAAGAATTAGCAATAAAAATAGAAGAGCAATCGCTAAAAACCGTGGACATTATTTACACAAACTCCCCATGCGTGACCTTGTAGGAACATATTCTAAAGTATTCTCCAGGTGGTATTACACACCACATAAATTAAATAAGATCTACCCAGAAAAATCATCTCTGCTGGAAAAATTACCGGAAAATTGGAAACTTGGCTCACATTCTGGAGCTGTCCTTCCTTTGACAGCCTCTGGGCGGACACAGAAGACTTCATCTCAAAATCCACTAATCTAAACATCCCTCTAACCCCCCAGCTAATACTACTGTCCGTCGGTCTGGAAACATCCCAAATGACTTCAAACCCATCATAAGTCATATTCTGTTCACTATAAAGCATCTGATCACATCAAGGTGGAACAATGAGGATCCACCCAAGATAGAAGACCTAATAGAATTTCCCTATACAATGCATTTGACCACAGCTTCGCCCTAAGGGAAGAGAACTACAAAAAATACAACCGAAATTGACTCCTCTGGATCAAAACATTCCACAACTACACATAGAAGAAACCATTGACTAGGACTAAAAACTGACCGTATGCCATTATATATCCAAGCTCGCTTAATGTATGTGTTGGAATTGCAAAAAACTCACCAGAATGTCAGAACTGTTAAGTGTGAAAAGAGCTCTGGTCTCTGTATGTAAATTGCCTTGTTCCCCCGCCCCCCCCTCCCCCCCCCCGGTTAATCCTATGTAACCATGACCCTTTTTTCGCCCCCCCCCCCCCACTGTTACCCCATGCTATCCCAACTCATGTCTCCCCATTTTAACTTGCAAAATCAATAAAAAAAAAATTGAATTACAAATATTCGTAAACCTAAAATAAAAAAACTGTAGTACACATCAAAAACACTTATTAGGTATTCAACATGTCCATAAGAGCCTGAAAAGCAAAACATTTTTTTTTCCTTTTATCCTCATCTGCAGGTGTAAAAATGTTTCAAAAATTACATAGAAATTTATATGAACTTCTAAAAAAAAAAACAAACTGAAAATGAATTAATCTGTTCATAGTGAAGTAGATAACGTTACAAATGTGGTTTTATTAGCCGTGGTGTCCCCATTGTCCTCCCTCTTTTTGGATCTTAAGCAGGTCCACTTCTGTGCTTGACACAGGACCGTGTTTCTTGGGGCTGCATGTGAATACTGTGGTGAATAAAGGATGTCCTTTTATTTTAACTGCTTCCTTTCTGCGGAATAACTACCCACGTCGTAAAGGAATGTGGCACTTTCAATTACACATGGGATCGTGTGAGGTCAAGAGCAGCTCAAAGTACTCCTCGCAAGCCATGGTCAACAGTGACCATATCTTGTCAGGGGTTGACAGAGAGGGTGATCTCCCTATTTCACTCAATTAGCCCCCTGCAACAAATGTCCATTTCTTTGTCGCTCCATTGGGAGACCCAGACAATTGGGGTGTATAGCTACTGCCTCCGGAGGCCACACAAAGTATTACACTCAAAAGTGTAAGGCCCCTCCCCTTCTGGCTATACACCCCCAGTGGGATCACTGGCTCACCAGTTTTGTGCTTTGTGCGAAGGAGGTCAGACATCCACGCATAGCTCCACTGTTTAGTCAGCAGTAGCTGCTGACTATATCGGATGGAAGAAAAGAGGGCCCATACTAAAGGGCCCCCAGCATGCTCCCTTCTCACCCCACTCTTGTCGGGTGTTTGTTAAGGTTGAGGTACCCATTGCGGGTACGGAGGCTGGAGCCCACATGCTGCTTTCCTTCCCCATCCCCTCAGGGCTCTGGGTGAAGTGGGATCTTATCGGTCTCCAGGCACTGAGGCCGTGCTCCATCCACAGCTCCTGGGAATCTGCTGGACATGGAGCGGAGTATCCTCAGGGACATGGCCCTGCTACGTTAAGGTACTCTGTGTCCCTGTGGGGACCGCGCACGGACACACGGCAGCATTGCTGGGTGTGTTAGTGCGCCAGGGACGGCGGCGCTGCCCGCACTAGTGCCATCGCACACTACAGCTTGCTGGGTGTGTTAGTGTATTAGGGGACTACCGCGCTAACCGCCGTTGCCATTTTTATTTCGGGCGCGGCTGGGACTTGTGGTGCGCCGGGGACTTCCGCGCCGACCAAGGCTTATATGCCGGCCGCGCTTATCGCTCGAGTCCCCGGCTTGCGCGGCCTAGTCTCACTTCGTTTCCGCCCACAGACCTGCCAGTCAGGGTAGGGGCGTAACGCTGCACAGCACAGCAGCGCTGAGAGCTGGAGTATGCTTTGCATACTCCACCCCTCTCACTGTGTGCACTGTGAAACCGGCAGCGCTGAGAGCTGGAGTATGCTTTGCATACTCCACCCCTCTCACTGTGTACGCTGTGAAGCCGGATTCCCGCACTTTCTCAGGCACGCCCACGGCTTCTTCCTCTACACAGGACGCCGGCAGCCATTATTGTCAGTGTTTTCTGTAGCGACAGAAGAGACAAGTTTAGGAATCCCTGGCAGGGATTCGGATAGTCACACAACCGCTGTGACCAGGCGTTAAGCAGCACCTGTGGGGCTGACTCCACTAGTGCCGAAGTGCACATATACATATATGCTTATTCACTATGCATTGCACTGTTTAGCTGCATTTTTGTATATACCCTCCTTGATTGTGCGGAGGACATAACAGCATATTGTCTGTGTAAAACAGAGGTGCAGAAGCACATGTTTTCTATGCAGCCGGTACAGCATGTATGGCTATATGGCCGGCAGTGTACATAGACCCCCATTGTATACTACGGAGTCTCTACTAACCGTCCAGGACATGGGGACGGTGCCTGCAGTATTTACTGACAGATTTTCTGAGACTATGGCTATGATACTAGAAGCCTTGCAGTCCAGACAAGTCTCTCAAATCCATGGCCACTGTTCACATTATCCATGGTCCCCCTCAGTGGGAACAACTTTGAGCTCCGAGGGGTCATGTGCTTCCCAGAGTGACGGCTCTGACACGGACGACAGTCCCAGATAGTCTGAGAGGCTCACTATGAGCGGCCCTCGACTTCATCACACTAGTCAGGGTCCCAGCAAGCGGACTCTCTGTGTGATGTGGCGGAGATAGCTGCTCAAGATCTAATCCTGAGACCGCTCTCAATCTGGATACACCTGATGGTGACGCCATAGTCAATAATCTCATAGCGTCCATCAATAGAATGTTAGTTATTTCTCCCCCAGCTCCTCCAGTGGAAGAGTCAGCTTCATAGCAGGAGAAATTCCATTCACGTATCCCAAGCGTAAATTAAATACTTTCCTTGACCACCCTGACTTTACACAGGCAGTCCAGGAACACCACGCTTATCCAGTTAAGCGCTTCCCCAAACGGCTGAGGATACACGTTATCCCTACCCCCTGACGTGGGCAATGGCTGGACCCAGTGTCCCAAGGGGCATCCTCCAATCTCCAGCTTGCAGCTAGATCCATAGTTGCAGTGGAAGATGGGGCTGCACTTAAAGATGCCACTGACTGACAGAGGGATCTCTGGTCGAAATCCATCTATGAGGCTATCGGCGCGCTGTTAGCTCCAGCAGCCGTAGAGGCACCCCAAGCTACTTCAGCTTGTCTTACACAGATGGACACGGTCACACGTACATCTGTTCCGCAAGTGTCATCCTTAACCGCTCAAATGTCTGCATTTGCGTCTTAGGCGATTAATGCTGTCCTGGACTCTACGACCCGTACGGCAGTGGCGTCCGCTCACTCCGTGGTTTTACGCAGGGCCTGGGTGTTAACTGAATGGAAGGCAGATTCTGCTTCCAAAAAAGGGCTTAACCAGTTTGCCTTGTTCTGCTGACCGACTGTTTAGTGTGCGTGAGATGTAATCATTAAACAGTTCAAGAGTAAGGATTCTTCCTTACCTCAGCCCAGACAAAACAAACCCCAACATACCAAGGGACAGTCGGGGTTTTCGTTTTTTTCAAGGCTCGGGCAGGTCCCATTTCTCCTCGTCCAAAGAGGACTCAAAAGGATCAGAGGAGCTCAGTTTCTTGGCGGGCTCAGTCACGCCCAAAAAAGACAGCCTGAAAACCTTCTTTCTTTTTCGCTCCTAATTGGGAGACCCAGACAGTGGGTGTATAGCTACTGCCTCTGGAGGCCGCACAAAGAACTACACTTAAAAGTGTAAGGCCCCTCCCCTTCTGGCTATACACCCTCCCGTAGGAGTACGGATTCCTCAGTTTTAGCTTTGTGCGCAAGGAGGTCAGACACGCACGCATAGCTCCATTGTTTTTAGTCAGCAGCAGCTGCTGACTATGTCGGATGGAAGAAAAGAGGACACATACAGTGTCCCCAGCATGCTCCCTTCTCACCCCACTTATGTCGGAGGTGTTTGTAAGGTTGAGGTACCCATTGCGGGTACGGCGGCAGGAGCCCACATGCTGATTCCTTCCCCATCCCTTTTTACAGGGCTCTGGGTGAAGTGGGATTTACCGGTCTCCAGGCACTGAGACCGGGCTCCATCTACAGCCCCTGGAGAAGATGCTGGATGGAGCGGAGTACGTCAGGGACATGGCCCTGCTTCCTTAAGGTACTCTGTGTCCCCGTGCATTTGGCGCTCACACCGCAGCATGCTGGGTGTTGTAGTGCGCCGGGGGACGTCAGCGCTGCGGCGCCTGTGCCATGGCCTCATTCAGCTTAGCTGAAGCAGGCACACTTATGGGATCGGCCGCGCCGGCCGCTGGGGCTGCGGCACGGCTGGCACTTGTAGTGCGCCGGGGACTTCAGCGCGGCCTGCGCTTTTACGGCGGCCGCGCTGATAACTACAGTCCCCGGCTTTTTGCGGCCTGTTTCCGTTCGTTCCCGCCCCCGGACCTGCCAGTCAGGAGAGGGGCGGGACGCTGCCCACGTCTAGGACTCGGTCGCGCCGGCCGCTGGAATAGCGGCACGGCTGGCACTTGTAGTGCGCCGGGGACTTCAGCGCGGCCCGCGCTTTTACGGCGGCCGCGCTGATAACTCGAGTCCCCGGCTTTTGCGGCCTGCTTTCGTTCGTTCCCGCCCCCAGACCTGCCAGTCAGGAGAGGGGCGGGACGCTGGCCAGTGCATCAGCGCTGAGGGCTGGAGTCGTTTTTACATACTCCAGCCCTCACAGTCAGCACAGAGGGGACACTGTTCCCGCACTTTTGTTTGGGAACTCCCACGGACCGCCCCTCTTCACACAAGCCGGCAGCCATTCTTGCCAGACACGCTGCGCTGCAGAGGGGAGCCGGGGAGACCCAGACAAGGCATTCTGCAGCCTCTTACCCGCTGTTCAGCGGGCGGTAAGCAGCCCTCAGGGCTCACCCCCTCTTGTGCTCGTAGTATTCTTAGTATTTTGTTGCTACAAATACTTTGTACTGCATAGCGCTGGTCGCCCTTTTGGCTATAGACTCTCTCACATGCAGAGAGCCAGCAGCATGTCGCCCGTAAAACGCAAGGGTGCCAAAGCACAGACATTATATGCTTCCTGCACCGCATGTGGGACTTTTCTGCCGGCAGGCTCCACGGACCCCCATTGTGTGCAGTGCTCGGCCCCTGCGGCGCTTGCACAGTCGGGACCTCTGCTGGACGTGTCCCAGGGTGTACCACCTGTGAATGCTGTCCAGGTGACAGGAACTGAGTTTGCAGCTTTTGCTGACAGAATGTCTCTCACTATGTCACAAATTCTTGACACATTGCGAGCTAGGCCTGTACTTCAGACCACGGACACTGTGCAATCATTGCCCCCTGGTCCCCCTCAGCTCCTAGCTCCGGGACGGGCATCTACACCTCAGGGTGAAGACTCTGACTCGGACGATGGCCCCGGGCAGCCTAAGCGGGCTCGTTATGACGGGCCTTCACATTCATCTCAATGGTCTGGATCCCAGCGGGATGAATCTATGGGTGATGAGGCGGACGTAACTGATCAGGATTCTAATCCTGGGACCGCTCTCAATATAGATACACCAGATGGTGACGCCATAGTTAATGATCTTATATTTAACATCAATAAGATGTTGAATATTTCCCCACCAGCTCCTCCTGTAGAGGAGTCAGCTTCGCAGCACGAGAGAATCCATTTCAGATACCCTAAGCGTACATTAAGCACTTTTCTGGACCACGCTGACTTCAGAGACGCAATCCAGAAACCCCACGCTTATCCTGAAAGGCGTTTTCCTAAACGACTTAAAGATACACGCTACCCTTTTCCCTCTGAAGTGGTCAAGGGTTGGACCCAGTGTCCAAAAGTGGATCCTCCAATTTCCAGGCTTGCAGCTAGATCCTTGGTTGCTGTTGAAGATGGAGCGGCACTTAAAGATGCCACTGACAGGCAGATGGAGCTCTGGCTGAAATCCATCTATGAAGCGATTGGAGCGTCATTAGCGCCTTCTTTTGCGGCCGTATGGGCACTCCAAGCTATCACGGCCGGGCTTGCGCGAGTCGACTCAGTCACACGTGCATTTGCCCCGCAGGTAGCACCATTGACCTCGCAAATGGCGGCATTCGCGTCGTACGCGATTAATGCTGTTCTGGACGCTACAAGCCGCACGGCAGTGGCGTCAGCCAACTCAGTTGTTTTGCGTAGGGCTCTGTGGTTGAGACATTGGAAAGCAGATTCTCATTCCAAGAAGTGCTTAACCAATTTGCCTTTTTCTCGTGACCGATTGTTTGGAGAGCGTTTGGATGAAATCATCAAACACTCCAAGGGTAAGGACTCTTCCTTACCGCAACACAGACAAAACAAGCCCCAACAGAGGAGGGGTCAGTCTGGTTATCGGTCCTTTCGAGGACAGGGCAGGTCCCAATTCGCCTCGTCAAAAAAGACTCAAAAGGACCAGAGACGTTCAAATCCTTGGAGGTCTCAGTCACGCCCAAAAAGACCAGCCGGAGGAACCGTTGCCAAAACGACGTCCTCCTGACTTGCGGTCTCCGATACCCACGCCCGCGGTCGGTGGGAGGCTGTCCCACTTTGGCGACATTTGGCTAGCAAGCGTCAAAGACCGTTGGGTGAGAGATATTCTATCTCACGGGTACAGGATAGAGTTCAGTTCTCGTCCGCCAACTCGTTTCTTCCGAACTTCTCCACCACCAGACCGAGCCGATGTTCTGTGGCAGGCGGTGGCCGCTCTAAAGGCGGAAGGAGTGGTGACCTCCGTCCCTCTTCAGGAACAGGGTCACGGTTTTTACTCCAATCTGTTTGTGGTCCCAAAAAAGGACGGATCGTATCGTCCCGTCCTGGATCTGAAGTTGCTCAACAGACACGTAAAAGTCAGGAGGTTCCGGATGGAATCCCTACGCTCCGTCATAGCCTCAATGTCTCAGGGAGATTTTCTAGCATCAATAGACATCAAAGATGCGTATCTCCACGTGCCGATTGCACCAGAGCATCAGCGTTTCCTACGTTTCGTCATACACGACGAGCACCTACAGTTCGTAGCGTTACCCTTCGGTCTGGCAACAGCCCCCCGGGTCTTCAACAAAGTCATGGCAGCAGTAGTAGCTGTTCTGCACTCGCAGGGTCACTCGGTCATCCCGTATCTAGACGACCTGCTTATAAAGGCATCCTCTCAAGAAGCATGCCAACACAGTCTGGAGGTGGCGCTAGACACTCTCCAGACTTTCGGGTGGATTATCAACTTTCCAAAGTCTCATCTAACCCCGACCCAATCTCTGACTTATCTTGGCATGGAGTTTCATACTCTATCAGCGATAGTGAGGCTTCCACTGGACAAGCAGTGCTCGCTACGGACTGGAGTGCAATCTCTCCTTCAGAGCCAGTCGCACTCACTGAGGCGCCTCATGCGTTTCCTAGGAAAGATGGTAGCAGCAATGGAGGCAGTCCCGTTCGCGCAGTTTCATCTGCGCCCTCTCCAATGGGACATTCTGCGCCAATGGGATGGGAGATCGACGTCCCTCGACAGGACGGTCTCCCTCTCTCAGACTGCCAAGGACTCTCTACGTTGGTGGCTTCTCCCCAACTCATTGTCACAGGGAAAGTCGTTCCTTCCCCCGTCCTGGGCAGTGGTCACGACAGATGCGAGCCTATCAGGGTGGGGAGCGGTGTTTCTCCACCACAGGGCTCAGGGGACGTGGACTCAGGAAGAGTCCACCTTGCAGATCAATGTTCTGGAAATCAGAGCAATCTATCTTGCTCTGCGAGCCTTCCAACAATGGCTGGAAGGCAAGCAGATTCGGATTCAGTCGGACAACTCCACAGCGGTGGCGTACATCAACCACCAAGGGGGAACACGCAGTCGCCAAGCTTTTCAAGAAGTCCAGCGGATTTTGACGTGGGTGGAAAGCAGAGCGTCCACCATATCTGCAGTTCACATCCCAGGCGTGGAAAACTGGGAAGCGGACTTTCTCAGTCGCCAGGGCATGGACGCAGGAGAATGGTCCCTTCACCCGGACGTGTTTCAACAGATCTGTTGCCGCTGGGGGTCGCCGGACGTCGATCTGATGGCGTCACGGCACAACAACAAGGTCCCAGTTTTCATGGCACGGTCTCACGATCACCGAGCGCTGGCGGCAGACGCATTGGTTCAGGATTGGTCGCAATTCCGACTCCCCTATGTGTTCCCACCTCTAGCATTGTTACCCAGAGTTCTCCGGAAAATCAAGTCCGACTGCCAGCGAGCCATACTCGTCGCTCCAAATTGGCCAAGAAGGTCGTGGTACCCGGATCTGTGGCATCTCACGGTAGGCCAGCCGTGGGCACTACCAGACCGTCCAGATCTGCTGTCTCAAGGGCCGTTTTTCCATCAGAATTCTGCGGCCCTGAACCTGACTGTGTGGCCATTGAGTCCTGGATCCTAGCGGCCTCAGGTTTATCTCAGGGAGTTGTTGCCACAATGAGACAGGCTAGAAAACCATCCTCAGCTAAGATCTATCACAGAACGTGGAAGATATTCTTAGCGTGGTGCTTGGCTCAAGGGTTTTCTCCCTGGCCATTTGCATTGCCAATTTTTCTTTCCTTCCTGCAGTCTGGGTTGGAAAAAGGTTTGTCCCTTAGCTCGCTTAAGGGTCAAGTCTCCGCGTTATCCGTATTTTTTCAGAAGCGCTTGGCACAGCTTTCTAAAGTACGCACGTTTCTCCAAGGAGTTTGTCATATCGTTCCTCCTTACAGACGGCCATTGGAACCCTGGGATCTGAACAAGGTTCTCCTTGCTCTTCAAAAGCCGCCTTTCGAGCCCTTGAAAGAGGTTCCCCTTTCTCGGCTTTCACAAAAGGTAGTTTTTCTTGTAGCGGTCACATCTCTTCGAAGAGTGTCCGAGCTGGCGGCGTTATCTTGCAAATCTCCCTTCCTGGTGTTTCACCAAGACAAGGTAGTACTGCGTCCAATTCCAGAGTTTTCTCCCAAGGTGGTTTCTTCCTTTCATCTCAATCAGGATATCACTTTGCCATCTTTGTGTCCGCATCCAGTTCACCAATTTGAAAAGGGTTTACATCTGTTGGACCTGGTGAGAGCACTCAGGATTTACATTTCTCGCACGGCGCCTCTACGCCGTTCGGATGCGCTCTTTGTCCTAGTCGCTGGTCAGCATAAGGGATCGCAAGCTTCCAAATCCACCCTGGCGCGGTGGATCAAGGAACCAATTCTTCACACATACCGTTCTGCTGGGCTTCAGATTCCATCTGGACTGAAGGCCCATTCTACCAGAGCCGTTGGTGCGTCCTGGGCGTTGAGGCATCAGGCTACGGCTCAGCAAGTGTGCCAGGCGGCTACCTGGTCGAGTCTGCACACGTTTACCAAACACTATCAAGTGCATACCTACGCTTCGGCAGACGCCAGCCTAGGTAGACGGGTCCTTCAGGCGGCGGTGGCCCACCTGTAGGAAGAGGCTGTATGACAGCCCGTTCATGTGGTATCTTTTTACCCACCCAGGGACTGCTTTTGGACGTCCCACTGTCTGGGTCTCCCAATTAGGAGCGAAAAAGAAGAAGGGAATTTTGTTTACTTACCGTAAATTCCTTTTCTTCTAGCTCCAATTGGGAGACCCAGCACCCGCCCTATTTGTTTTTAGGGTTTCGTTTTTTTCGGGTGCACATGTTGTTCACGTTGTTTCTTAAGTTCTCCGATCTAGTTATCGGATTGAATTTGTTTTTGAAACTGTTATTGGCTTTCCTCCTTCTTGCTTTGGTACTAAAACTGAGGAATCCGTACTCCTACGGGAGGGTGTATAGCCAGAAGGGGAGGGGCCTTACACTTTTAAGTGTAGTTCTTTGTGCGGCCTCCAGAGGCAGTAGCTATACACCCACTGTCTGGGTCTCCCAATTGGAGCTAGAAGAAAAGGAATTTACGGTAAGTAAACAAAATTCCCTTCTCCAAGAGGCTTCCTCATGACTTGCGGCCTCCTCTCTCCGCATCCTCGGTCGGTAGCAGGCTCTCCCGCCTTGGCGATATTTAGCTGTCTCAGGTCAAAGACCGTTGGGTGAGAGACATTCTGTCTCACGGGTACAGGATAGAGTTCAGTTCTCGCCCTCCAACTCAATTCTTCAGAACTTCTCCACCTTCCGACCGAGCCGACGCTCTTCTGCAGGCGGTGGGCACTCTAAAGGCACAACGAGTGGTGACCCCCGTTCCTTTTCAGGAACAAGGTCACGGTTTTTACTCCGAATTATTTGCGATGCCAAGAAAGGACGAGTATTTCCGTCCCGTTCTGGATCTAACACGGCTCAACCAGCTCGTGAACACCAGGCGGTTCCGGATGTAATCCCCCGCTCCGTCATCGCCTCAATGTTTCTAGGAAATTTCCTAACATCGATAGACGTCAAGGATGCTTATCCCCACGTGCCGATTGATCCAGAGCTCCAGCGTTTCTACGCTTTGTTATAAGACGCGAACACCTTCAGTTCGTAACCCTGCCTTCTGGCTGGCGATAGCCCCACGGGTCTTCGCTACGGTCATGCCAGCAGTAGTACCAGTCCTGCAATCTCAAGGTCACTCTGTGATCCCGTGTTTGGGAGATCTACTTGTCAAGGCACCCTCTTAAGGAACTTGCCAACACAGCCGAACGTTGCGCTGGAGACTCTCCAGAGTTTCGGGTGGATCATCAACTTTTCAAAGTCAGATCCGACCCCGGGCCAATCACTAACATATCTAGGCATGGAGTTTCTTACTCTCTCAGCGATAGTGAAGCTTCCGCTAGACAAACAGCGTTCACTACAGACAAGGCTGCAATCTCTCCTTAGACTCAGTCGCACACATTGAGACGCCTCATGCACTTCTCACGTAAGATGGTAGCATTGGCGGCAGTCCCTTTCGCGCAGTTTCATCTGCGTCCACTACAATGGGACATTCCCCGCCGATGAGACGGGAAGTCGACGGCCATCGACAGAGACGTCTCCCCTTCTCAGGCGGCCAAAGAATCTCTACGGTGGTGGCTTCTTCCCACCTCATGGTCAGAAAAAAGGTCCTTCCTACCCCCATCCTGGGCGGTAGTTACGACAGGCACGAGTCTATCAGAGTGGGGAGCAGTTTTTTCTCCGCCACAGGGCTCAAGGTACGTGGATTCAGCAAGAGTCCACCCTTCAGCTCAATGTTCTGGAAATCAGAGCAGTGTATCTTGTCCTACAAGCCTTCCAGCAGTGGCTGAAAAGCAAGCACATCCGAATTCAGTCGGATATCTCCACAGCGGTGGCATACATCAACCACCACGGAAGAACACGCAGCCGGCAAGCCTTCCAGGAAGTCCGGCGGATTCTAACGTGGGTAGAAGACACGGCATCCACCATATCCGCAGTTCACATCCCAGGCGTGGTAAACTAGGAAGCAGACTTCCTCAGTCGCCAGGGTATGGACGCAGGGGACTGGTTTCTTCACCCGGACGGGTTTCAGGAGATCTGTCGCCGCTGCGGGATGCCGGACGTCGACATAATGGCGTCACGGCACAACAACTTTGTTCCGGCTTCATAGCACAGTCTCACGATCATCGAGCTCTGGCGGCAGACGCCTCAGTTCAACATTGGTCGCAGATTGGCCGAGGAGGTCGGGGTTCCCAGATCTGTGGTACCTCACGGTAGGCCAACCGTGGCCACTACCAGACCGACCAGACTTGCTGTTTCAAGGGCCCTTTTTTCCATCTGAACTCTGCGGCCCTGAACATGACGGTGTAGCCATTGAGTCCTGGATCCTAGCGTCTTCAGGATTATCTCAGGAGTGGTTGTCACCATGATGCAGGCCAAGAAGCCAACGTCCGCCAAGATCTACCACAGATCGTGGAAGATATTCTTATCTTGGTGCTCTGCTCAAGGAGTTTCTCCCTGGCCATTTGCATCGCCTATTTTTCCTTCCTTCCTACCATCTTGGTTGGAAAATAGTTGGTCGCTCAGCTCCCTTAAAGGACAAGTCTCAGCGCTATCTGTATTTTTTCAGAAACGCCTAGCCGACTTCCGCAAGTATGCACGTTCCTGCAGGGAGTTTGTCTTCTCATCACTCCGAACAAGCGGCCATTTGAGCTCTGGAGTCTGAACAAGGTTCTAATGACTCTCTTGAAGCCGCCTTTCGAGCTTTTGAAAGTTGTTTCCCTTTCCGTATTTCACAGAAAGTGGCCTTTCTAGTAGCGGTCACGTCTCTTCAGAGAGCGTCCGAGCTAGCAGCGCTGTCATGCAAATCTCCATTCCTGGTCTTCACCAGGACAAGGGGGTTCGGCATCCGATTCCGGACTTTCTCCCTAAGGTGGTATCCCACTTTCATCTCAATCAAGATATCACCTTACCTTCTTTGTGTCCTCATCCAGTCCATCAATTTGAAAAGGATTTGCATCTGTTGGATCTGGTGAGAGCACTCAGGATCTACATTCCCGCACGGCGCTCCTGTGCCGCCCGGATGCACTTTTTGTCCTTGTCGCTGGTCAGCGTAAGGGGTCGCAAGCTTCCAGATCCACCCTGACTCGGTGGCTCAAGGAACCAATTCTTGAAACCTACCGTTCTGCTAGGCTCCCGGTTCCCTCAGGGCTGAATGCCCATTCTACCAGAGCCGTGGGTGAGTCCTGGGCATTACGGCACCAGGCTACGGCTCAGCAGGTGTGCCAGGCACCTACCTGGTCGAGTCTGCACACTTTTACCAAGCATCATCAGGTGCAGACCTACGCTTCGGCAGACGCCAGCCTAGGTAGAAAAGTCCTTCAGGCGGCGGTTGCCCACCTGTAGAAAGGGGCCGTTTTACGGCTCTATTACGAGGTATTATTTTACCCACCCAGGGATTGCTTTTGGACGTCCCAATTGTCTGGGTCTCCCAATGGAGCGACAAAGAAGAAGGGAATTTTGTATACTTACCGTAAATTCCTTTTCTTCTAGCTCCAATTGGGAGACCCAGCGCCCGCCCTGTTTTCTTAGGGTTTTTTTCGGTACACATGTTGTTCATGTGAATGGTTGCAGTTCTCCGATGTTTCTTCGGATTGAATTGGTCTTTAAACCAGTTATTGGCTTTCCTCCTTCTTGCTTTTGCACTAAACTGGTGAGCCAGTGATCCCACTGGGGGTGTATAGCCAGAAGGGGAGGGGCCTTACACTTTTGAGTGTAATACTTTGTGTGGCCTCCGGAGGCAGTAGCTATACACCCCAATTGTCTGGGTCTCCCAATTGGAGCTAGAAGAAAAGGAATTTACGGTAAGTATACAAAATTCCCTTCTTTCCCTTTAGGACTTTGATATTTTTGGGCTCCACTTTCACCCTTTACACTCCTTGCTACAAGCAGGGACAAAGACGTGAAGATAAGCAGTGTGGACAGATCAGAGCGACTCAGGTTAACTCCTTACACCACAAACTCAACAGCAACCACATTAAGTAAAGAGTTTGACAGGGAGAGCGCTCCTTCTGTCACCCTTTCTGCTAACCGCAACAAATTCTTATAGTATAGTAGTGTATTACATGAGTGTATTGCATTATTCACCCTCGCTAACTAATTTACACATGTAACGGTAGGAGGAAAGTTATATTCACACCAGTAATAACACTTTCGTTATATGCATTTGTTGGTATGCGAGGTTCATAGACGACCTCCTGCTAGTTTGGAAAAGTAATTCGGATAACTCTCTTGCTGGTGAAATTATATCATTCGGTAGATACCTTACTCATAAAATGACTCTACAATTTAAAGTAAAAAATAAGAAAGTCCTACGAATGTTACTTGATATTTTTCTCAAAGGCAGTTGTGAACTTGGTGTTAGACAAAAATCTTTAAATAAAAATCCCACCAGTGTAAACTCTATACTACATGCGGATAGTTGTCATCCCCATCATGTGATCCGCAATCTTCCTGTACAGCAGTGTTTCTCAACTCCAGTCCTCAAGACCCAACAACAGATCATGCAACATTGAGGAAATCCTGAAAACCTAATTGAGGAAAACCTGAAAAAATGATCTGTTGGTGGGTCTTGAGGACTGGAGTTGATAAACACTGCTGTACGGGAATTCATAAAAGCGCTGCGTGTGTGTTCTACAGAGATGGATTTTAATTATGAAAGTGGTGTAATTAGAGAACGCCTCACCACAAGGGGATGTAAACCATCTTTATTGAATAGAACCCAAGCCATCTCAAGTAAAAGACCTTGTATGTCACTATCAAAGTATTTTTCTTCTCGAAAAAAACACTAGTGGGGTTTGTGATGCCTCGGCATCATTGAGGAATGTTTGGCCACTTGTGCAGCAGTGGATTATCCTTAATTATGCCATACATAATATTACTTTAATAAGTCTAGGGACATGAACCATTGTTTCATGTAAGACTGTCCAGTGCTCCTCCTTGGATGCTAATTTTTGGAATGCATGCTGATTACAGATTAGTCCACAGCAT
This sequence comes from Anomaloglossus baeobatrachus, assembly GCF_048569485.1. NCBI lineage: Eukaryota > Metazoa > Chordata > Amphibia > Anura > Aromobatidae > Anomaloglossus > Anomaloglossus baeobatrachus. Next base: position 94,134,762 of record NC_134361.1, on the reverse strand, counting down.
TTGGAGAACAATTGAACTAGCAAACAATGAGGGAACAGCCATAATTAGGAGATCAAAAGTGCTTTGGTCTCTTGCTTGCCAACCAGTGGCTATGTGATTTCACTGGTTAGTGTGCGCTCCACCTTAAGGGTGTATGCCCCATATATTTGTACTTCACTGGTGACGCCTAATTTGGAACAGCATGGATTGGTGCCAGAGTTCTTCATGTAAGTTTTAGATATTAGGTTATATGGTTAAATTGTTATTGGCATTCTGTGGGTGTCTGAATCATAAAGTATTTTCAGGGTGTAGACTGGAATAGGCAGGTGTAGACTTGAATAGGCATTGGTTTGATTGGGAACATGTAAACCTAATACTTTCTCAGTTCATATTGTATGTGAAGTTGGCCATATGCAAATATAATTTTTGCATTCCAAAAAGTTTAAAATTATTGGTAAATATTGTGTTCCAGTAATGTACAGTTAAAACCAGAATTTTACATACACTATCTAAAGAGACACATCTGCAGGTTTTTCTCACCATCTGACATGAAATCAGAATAAACCTTTACCATTTTCAGTTAATTAGGATCCAAAATTATTCATATTTGCCAAATGCCAGAATAATGAGAGAGAATGTTTTTAAGTCATTTTTATTACGTTCTGCAAAGTCAAAAGTTCATACATTTCTAAGTATTTGGTACCATTGCCCTTACACTGTATGACTTGGGGGAAATGTTTTGGATATCCTTCCACAAGCTTCTCACAATAGTTGGTAGAAATTTGGGCCCATTCCTCCTGACCGAACTGGTGTAACTGAGCCATGTTTGTAGGTCATCTTGCTCGTGCCTGCCTTTTCAGCTTAGCCCATACATTTTCAATGGGATTGAGATCAGGGCTTTGCGATGGCCACCCCAAAACATTGACTTTATCCTTAAGCCACTTTGTAATCCATTTGGCAGTTTGCTTCAGGTCATTGTCCATTGGGAAGACCCATCTCCGCCCAAGCTTCAAGTTCCTAGTCTATGTCTAGAGCTCTTGCTTCAGTATTGCCATATAATCTTTTTTTCTTCATGATGCCATCTATTTTGTGATGTGCATCAGTTTCTCCTGCAGCAAAACAACCCAAAGCATAATGCTGCCACCCTCATGTTTCACAGTAGGGATGGTGTTCTTAGGCTTCAATGCTTCTCCTTTTTTCCTCTAAAAGTAATGATGGTCATTATGGCCAAACAGTTCTATTTTAGTTTCATCCACAGGACATGTCTCTAAAAATGAAGGTCTTTGTTCCTGTGTGCATTTGCAAACATTAATCTGGCTTTTTTATGTTTCTTTTGGAGTAATGGCTTCTTCCTGGCAGAGTGGCCTTTCAGCCTATGTTGATACAGTACTCGTTTCACTGTTGATAATTACACAATCTTACCAACATGCGCCAGCATCTGCACAAGGTCTTTTGCTTTTTGTTCTTGGGTTGATATGCACATGTCTGACCAAAGCATGTTCATCTCTGGTACACAGAACCCGTCTCCTTCCTGAGCAGTATAATGGCTAGACATTCCCATATTGTTTGTACTTGCGTATAATTGTTTCTGCAAGTGAACAAGGCACCTTCAAGTATCAGGAAATTGCACCCAAGGATGAACCAGACTTGTGCAAGTCCATAATTCTCTTCCTTAGATCTTGGCTGATTTCTTTAGACTTTCCCATGATGCTACACAAAGAATCAGTGTGTTTCAGGTGTGCATTAAAATACATCCACATGTATGTCTCTAATTAACTCAGATGTTGCCAATAAACCTATCAGAAGCTTCCAAAGACATGACATCATCATGTGGGCTGTTCCATATTGTTTAAAGGCATAGTATTCTAAGTGTATATAAACTTTTGACTTTGAAAAAAGTAATAAAAATACCTTAAAACAAATTTTGGCTCCTAATTGTCCTAATACAGGAAAGGTTTATTCTGATTCCATGTCAGATAGTGAGAAACACATGAATGTGTCTTTTAGATAGTGTATGTAAACTTCTGGTTATAACTGTATTTATATGTCGTGTGGAACTTTTTTCACTTTTTTACTTAGTTTTTACTGATCAAATGCCACTGATACAAAGTTATTCTGTAAGTGGGCTAGAAAAATGCATGTGCAAGCTCGCATAGCTTAGAAATGTATATTTAAAATGCAAGTCCGCCCTCCTTGTAGCATCTTGGATGTGAAAAATGTCAGCTGATACAGGGCAGATTGTTCCTTCTGTGGGAAGAATAATGGGCGTCTGTACTCCTGAGGCTGCAGAGATGTTCCAATTTGCCAGTGTATTTGCATTTCACTTAACTAAGAGAACCTCATTATTCCTTTTTTTTTCTCTCTCTAGATCCTTTCATCCTTCCACATCAGCAAGTTGATAAAGGAGCAATAAAATTTGTCCTGAGTGGAGCAAATATCATGTGCCCTGGTTTAACGTCTCCTGGAGCGAAGCTTTACCCAGCAGCCTCGGACACAGTAGTTGTATCCTTTACCTGGTCAAGAAGAATACGTAGGCAGGATGAGGTGCATGGACAGTGATCAGTGTAATCAGTGGGGACCCTGTCATCACCCAGTGTGAAGAAGTGACCGGCATGCTGGTGGCAGCGTCACTTATGTGCTAATGTTGATGTATCTGCACAGAGGTTTTGTGATGTTTTTGGAGCGGAAACAGGGCTGAAATCCATCGTTTTTAAGAATTTTGACATCTTCATTTCCAAAAACTTCTTAAAAAGTTCAGTGTGCACATATCCTTAAGCAATGTGCGCACGCTGCGGATTTACCGCAGAAAATGTTACTAACATTTGTGCAGTCATTCCCTAGCAAAACCTATGGGTATAAAAAAATGTTGTGCGCACACTGTGTTTTTATATACCTGCGGATTTACCCACGGAATTTCCGCTGCGGAACTAATGTGCATGTCACTTCTTTTCTGCAGGTACCTGCGGTTTTGCCATTTATTATTGGTAAAAATCCGCAGGGTCCAACCTGTGGAAAAACCGCGGCAAATCTGCACCAAAACCACTTTTGGTGCGTTTTTTTTTACGCAGGTGCGGGATTCTTTGAGAGTCCGGTTTTTCCTAAGTCAGTTTATAGTGCGCACATGGCCTTATGGAGATTTAAGCAACTCACACTTCAGACTATTCATGAGCTTTTGGTCCCCACTCACCTGTGTAAAGACAGAGGGGGTTGGTTTTATTCTTAACTACTAAAATAACATTTGTCAGCAGCACTTGCTGCTCCTCAGTGGTACAGACCGCTCCCTTCTTATCTCCTGACTAGCTCCACTTTGAGTTATCAAAATATTCTAATTTCAGACTTCACCTTATGCTTCTGTGCACTGTCTTCTGCTGATTTAATCTTCTGCCATATACATCAGTTTAGCTGCCTGTGCGGGTTTACATCATTAGCTGGTTCTAGCAGAACTCGGCTGTCCTGCTTTCTCCACAATGGTAGTGAAGAGCTGTTTATTGCCTGCAGCCAACAGATCAGTGATTTTATACTGCACCTGCTGCTGTGTTGATGCATGCTTCAGAAGATAATCCTCTGTCATAAGCATTAATAGAGTGGCATCTGCAGTTTCACATCACTGGTTTCTCAGCAGCAGGGAACAAACAATTGGCCCACTGTCATGGTTTGTCAGTTGTATCGTTTCTACACACTTTTCTTCTTAGGGCATACAACCCCTTTGATGGATTAAGTAGGATTGTCTCTGCTCTTAGTCAAGTGCATCACAAGATATCTGCCACAATAAATGTGGAAGTTTGTATTCTAGCACCAGAAAAGGAAGTGTCGAAAAGAACGGTACAGAAGTGATAAATTATTTAAGTAAATTTAGAGGGGGGTGTTGTGTTTTTGTGGGTTTTTTTGCAATTTTTTTTTTTTCCCAATGCCACGGCAGAACCCAACTAAAGGGAATCTTGGCAGCTGATGTACGCTGCCTAATCTACGGAAAGCATGTATAAGACGCTGGCTGCACAATTTCACCGCCTGTGTCTGTAACTATCGCTACCAAGGATCGGGCTGCACGGCAGACTAGTCGGACAGGCGTGTCTCCGGTGGTTTTCTGCCGACCCTCTGCCCTTGAGTGATAGATCTCTCCCTATACACACATGCAGGGAGCGTTTATCTACCTCCTCCTAACTTTGTCTATGAAAATTAGGCATCACTTAGATGAGGTCTGAGTGCTGTCAAATTTTTTTTCATGGATCTATAGACTTGCATTGCTGATTTTGATCCCACACGCTGATTATGATCTATCAAGTTTCTCATCTGTCCACTTGGTCTGCCAAAAAATAAAAAATCGGACTGTTAAACAGCCCCATAGACTACACTAGGTACGAGTTCTATGTGTGAAAATCACAACTAGAACTTGTACATAAAACAGACTTCTGAATGAATCCTCAGGTGCATTAGTATTGCCCACATAGATTTCTTACTATTTCCTTTAGTTTACTATACAATTAATATAACTATATTTATTCATTTATATAGCACTGTTCCACAGCGCTTTACATACAATGGCAACACTGTCCCCATTGGGGCTCACAATCTAGAGTCCCTATCTGTATGTCTTTGGAGTGTGGGAGGAAATCTGAGAACATGGAGGAAACCCACACAAACACGGGGAGAACATACAAACTCCTTGCAGATGGTGTCCTTGGTGGGATTTGAACCCAGAACCCCAGCGCTGCAAGACTGCAGTGCTAACCACTGAGCCACCGTACCGCCCCTAGAGACCAACTTGACCTCTGCTATATTTATATACATTTTGAACCTGTATTTGAGCCAGCACATGTGTACATTCACAGTGGGCGCCACCTAGAAAACTTATTGTGTCAATCTTTACAAACTTTTGTTTTGGAGTCCTTAACTTTTGCCATCAGGCAATAATGGCAGAGGGAAAACGGCACGCCCTGTGTGTAGGTGTTATGAAGATGTCTGCGGATGATATGTAAGTTTTACTAAGAGCTTAAAACTTTTTTTGTGTGTGATATGTTTGTATTTTTATAACTTTTCAAAGGACTCAGTTTTTCAGTAAAGATTTAGGCAGGTTTATGTAACATTTAATTACATACAAATCTTCAGTCTACCCCCATATTGGGTCACTTTTCGCTCATTGCTCCTATCAAGGTTCTTGGGTCGATCAGGACAACCTCAACCACAGGATCAATTTGTCCCATAACACTACAGGAGCAGTAGTGCTAATCGCCCCACTAGTAAACTAAAGGCCCCGTCACACTAAGCAACATCGCTAGCAACATCGCTGGTAACGAACAACTTTTGTGACGTTGCTAGCGATGTTGCTGTGTGTGACATCCAGCAACAACCTGGCCCCTGCTGTGAGGTCGTTGGTTGTTGCTGAATGTCCTGGGCCATTTTTTAGTTGTTGCTGTCCTGCTGTGAAGCACAGATCGCTGTGTGTGACAGCGAGACAGCAACAACTAATGTGCAGGCAGCAGGAGCCGGCTTCTGCGGAGGCTGGTAACCAATGTAAACATCGGGTAACCAAGAAGCCCTGTCCTTGGTTACCCGATATTTACCTTTGATACCAGCCTCAGCCGCTCTCACTGTCAGTGCCGGCTCCTGCTCTGTGCACGTGTAGCTGCAGGACACATCGGGTTAATTAACCCGATGTGTGCTGTAGCCAGGAGAGCAGGGAGCCAGCGCTAAGCATTGTGCGCTGCTCCCTGCTCTGTGCACATGTAGCTGCAGCACACATCAGGTAATTAACCCGATGTGTGCTGTACTAGGAGAGCAGGGAGCAGTGCACAGTGTGCGCTGCTCCCTGCTCTCTGCACATGTGGCTGGTCACTGGTTGCTGGTGAGCTCACCAGCAACTCGTGTAGCCACGCTCCAGCGATCCCTGCCAGGTCAGGTTGCAGGTGGGATCGCTGGAGCGTCGCAGTGTGACATCTCACCAGCAACCTCCTAGCAACTTACCAGCGATCCCTATCGTTGTTGGGATCGCTGGTAAGTTGCTTAGTGTGACTGGACCTTAAGACTCGTTACATATACTGTGTGTTCATACTGATAATGCAATGCCAGGACTAGATAATTCTTACATACCGTTCTGAACAAAACTCACTATTTAATGCCCATGGTTATGAATATTACCAGTATATTAGGCTGAAATAATACTCTCACACCATACCATTACCACTAAATAGTGAATAAATAATGCATCAACAGGTGCACGGTACAAAGACCAATATTATCAATAATACTATTAGACACCTTTTATTTTCATCCTTAAGGCTCCGTTACACGCGTCGATTTATCGTGCGATCGCACCCGCCCCCATCGTTTGTGCGTTACGGGCAATTTGTTGGCCGTGTCGCACAAAGGCGGTATTCGCCATCACACATACTTACCTTCCAAATGACCTCGCTGTGGGCGGCGAACATCCTCTTCCTGAAGGGGGAGGGATGTTCGGCGTAACAGCGACATCACTCAGCGGCCACCCATTAGAAGCAGAGGGGTGGAGATGAGCGGGACGTAACATCCCGCCCACCTCCTTCCTTCCTCATTGCCGGCGGTCACAGGTAAGCTGTAGTTCGTCAATCCCGAGGTGTCACACGTAGCGATGTGTGCTGCCTCGGGAACGATGAACAACCTGCGTCCTCCACAATCAACGATGTTTTCAAAATGAACGACGTGTCAACAATGGACGATAAGGTGAGTATTTTCCATCATTAACGCTCGTTCGTTGGTGTCACACGCAACGACATCGCTAACGATGCCGGATGTGCGTCACGGAATCCGTGACCCCGGCGATATATTGTTAGATAAGATGCGTGTAACTGGGCCTTTAAGCGACTTAATTGCACAACCAAACTTAAAGGGAACCTGTCACCAGATTTGGCCACCACCAGTGAGCTCTTATATACAGCATTCTAAAATACTGTATATAAGAGCCCAGGCCGCTGTGTAGAACGTGAAGAACACTTTTATAGCACTCACCTTTAGGGCGGTTCGATGAGTGTCGCTGCTAGGCTTTCCGGCGCCTCCTCTCTGCGGTGGTCGCTGTCGTCCTTCTACTCAGCCCACTGTGGAGGACTTATCCTTCATCATCCACACTGACCGGCATTGCGCTCCTGCTCAGGCGCACTTTGATCTGTCCGGCTGAGGGTAGATAAAAGTATTGTACTACACAGGCGCGAATAAAGGTCAAAGTCCACTACAATACTTTGATGTGTCCTGTATAGGGCCTATCAGTGCGCCTGCGCAGGACCTCAATGCCAGACATTGTGGATGACATGAGACACGTCATACACACAGGCCTCAGAAGTAGGAGGATAACTATCGCTGCAGAGAGGAGGCACTGGACCAAGAGCAGCATCACCCATCGAACCGGACCGCCACCTAGCGGAGTATAACAGGGTTTTTTTACGTTCTACAGCACGGTCTGGGCTCTTATATACAGTATTTTGGAATGCTGTATATAAGAGCTCAGTGGTGGTGGCCACAGCTTATGGGGGCCATATCTGTTGACAGGTTCCTTTTAATAAATTAATATTACTGCCGTAAAAAAGGCCAATATAACTGCCTTACAGTGTTGCCTTATAGCGGTAAATATCAGTTCTGCAACTGTAAGTAATTACAGACCACATATTTAAGGTGTCTACCAAGTGATGATCTTTTTAATTTGAGTAATATACACTTTCCTGTCTTTGCCATGTGGCACAGACTGACATGACAGCTTCTTGATGACTTTTCTCTGCAGCGTTTGTAACACACTTGTGTACCTCTCACATTTCAAGCACCATCTCCACCTGTTCTCAACCTACTTAAACTCCAGCCTGCCACTACTCCCATTTCTGTAGATCAAGTAATAATGCCAATTAGTGCCCCCTCCAGTAATAATGCTCTCTTACTTCCCCCTTAAAATAATAATGCTCCTAACTGTCCCCTCCAGAAATGATGCCCCATTGTTGCCATCTCCAGTAATAATGGCCCATTGATTCCACCTTCAGTTATAATGGCCGGTTGATGCCACCTTCAGTAATGATGCCCCATTGATGTCACCTCCAAAAATTATGTCCCATTACTTTATCTCCACCCCCAGTAATAATGTCTCATTAATGTTTTCATTAGTGTATTTTCCCCAGTAATAATGCCCTGTATGTGCCCCCTACAGTAAAAATCCTCCATTAGTGTCATCTCTTGTAATAATGCCTTATTAGTATCCCCTCCTGAAATAATGTCCCATTACTGACCATGCAAAAAAAATAGTTGGCATGCACCTAATCTAAATCCTAGACATTCCCAGCTACTGAGCCCTCTTCATGCTAGAACTGGTTGGCACAGGTAGTGCCATGAAGTGACGTCATTGTGCCACCTGCTGTGGGAAGTTGATGTCTTGTAGGCCGCAGGCTAGTCGTAGGGTAGGGAGACTATGGCTGGCTCCTGGCTTTAGCACAGGATTTTGGTGTCATGTTGATGCCATTAAAGAGAATCTGTCAGGTGATTTTGTAGTACAATACCAATCCTATCTTTTAAATATGGTTTAAGGAGATCTTTCAGGATCAGTAAGTTTTATTGCTTTACCCTACCCTGTTATCTTGCTGTAAGCTCTGTAGAAATCAGTCTCCTGCACACTAGACAAGTTTATGTAAATACAATTTGTATATTCACTGCTCCCCCCACCACCACCTATTCCCCAGTACATTTATCATCACTTCTGAGAGGTGGGAGGGAGTACGGGTGAGGATAGCAGTGCACATTTAGTAAAAAATTAATTTTATTGATTCCAGCACTGAGAGGTGGGAGGGGGGAGCAGTGAATATGTAGTTTGTATTTACATATGCTTGACTAGTTACTACTTCACACTGAATTCTAGAGCTTACAACAAGGTAACATTATAACTAGAGCAATAAAACTAACTGATCCTGAAAGGTCTAGTTAACATTAGTATTGTACCAGAAAGTCACCTGACAGATTCCCTTTTAAGGGGTGTTTGCTGGAGATCTGTACCACGCTGGCAGTCTGTGGCTGGTAGTGTAGATCTTTGACACTAGTGATTATGTCTCTGGTTATGCGCTTTGCATAATTCCTTTTAGTTAGGATCACTGGGTGTCCTGCTGGCACTATTAGCAATCAGCTGGAAGCTAAGGGAGAACCTAATAGCAAGCAGTGCTCATTCTCCCTGCAGTGCCTCCACAGGAAAAATCTGGTATTAGTCATTGAAATTAGTGAGCTGTTACCGTAGGGCATGGATGTATCATGTCCTCCAGACTGACACACGATTTGTAGCTGCTTTCTGCTCTGGCGTATATGACATGCCTGCCCTAGGGCTGGGGGTACTCGGACCGGGCCGGACTAATCCAGGGATGTCAGCAGTGGCAGGGTATGGGTCAGAGACCCTGGCGGTGTCTTATGAATAAAGGAAGGGGTATGATGATTATATTACAGTGGAACAAAGTTTGTGACGCCACCTGTGGTTTTGCGGCTATGTGGGCCGCCGCTGCGCTGTGGGTTTCCCAGGGCAGGTGATGAGGGCACAGCTGAGGTGTTTTACTCCCCTCAGGTGGAGTGAGGTCCTGAGATAACTTGATAATATGAAAAGTCTATGGTGGCAGGTTGTGACGCAGGAGGAATGGAGATGACACCAGGGCTTTGCGACAGTCTTTTACTCACTGTATTGGTTCAAGCTTGACAGACATTTTAGCCCATCCAGAGTGTGCTGGGATCCCCAGTGATGGGAAACCACCGATCCCGAGTAAGTCCGAGGCCAGTACCGGTACACCCTTTGTTTGGCTTTCCTGGCCGTCTCTCTGCGCTGACTTTCACCAGGGGCCGTGGACCTGTAAAGGGATTTTTGCCTGCCTGGCTCCCTGGTCCTCTGTGGCCCTTTTCCAGTGGATTCATGTGCTGCTTGTGGCCCAAAGGTGCGTACAGCCACCCTGGCCTCCGGTGTTACTAGGAAGTCCTGAAGTATCTTCCTAGCCTAGGGTCTGGAACCCCCTTTGCGACCAAATCCCTCCACTTTGAGCTACTGTCTGTGAAACGTGACTATAGGGGTGTCTGACACACTTCCCCTAAGTCACTGGGATTCTTTCCTCCATCTCCTCAGAGTTGAACAGGACCCCTGGGGTCTTCACCCCCAGTCGGTCTCCTCCCTCCTCCTGACTGACTCTCCTAACTCAATTTTCAAACTCAACTCTGCCCATCTTACCTCAGACACCTCAGCCACTAAGCTCCTCTCCCTAGCTGGTATCAGACCAGTGCACAGGGCTTAAGTGCCATGACCAGACTACTGGTCGCTAAGCATTAATAGGACCTGCCCTGGCCCTGATCTAATGTGTCAGCTAATAATTAGGTGTCTGCAGGTTTTTGGTACGTGAACTGGCAAATGGCCTGTTTCTTACCCAGGATGTGGCACCACACCTCTGGCTGAGGTGCAGTACCTCTGCGGCGATGGCAGCCTCAGGAGCGCCACATATAGATGAAGACATCTATGAATTTGTAATTTCATTGTATGCCCCTGCCTACGAGGCTGCTGAATCCATGTCTATAGACTTGCAGGCTGCCTGTAGTCAGGCTGTGTATGTAGGACGTGTGACACCAGACTAACTCTTGCACAGCATTACTTTTCACTATATATTTTATTGGAATAGGTCATCCCCTCACTGTGTTTAGTGGGTGTGTGCCTATTACGCACAAAGTAACAGGATTTTCTGCATGCTGTTATCTTTCCAGGAACAGGACTAGCGTGCATGATGCAAAATAAATATTTCTTTTGTTCTTCCAGCGAGAAAGTCAATAAAGGAATCGGCATAGAGAATATTCACTATTTGAATGACGGACTGTGGCACATGAAAACCTACAAGTGAAGCACTGTATCGCTACCAATCGGCACTAAGATGTAACTTGGACTTGAAAGTAACTTTTATTTGTGTGGTAAATGTGATATTTGCAGGCTTTGCTGCTTAATAAAGAAGAACATTACTACTCCTGTTTTTTTTTTTCTTTTCTTTCCTCATTGTTAGTTTGGCAACATTATTAATTGCTGTTGACAGTAAAAAATGGTGTCCACGGTCTAAGCTGTATTCCCGAACCATTGGCTCATGTGATACATCCAAGTATTAAACATTACTTCACAGACAAGCGACCTGACGAACATCCATAGGGGCCTCCATCGATGTCGGGGAGAGAAGGATCGTCTGGTTAGAATTTAGGTTCCTCTCTGGGGAGAAGCCACCACCATAGCCGACTGCTGACAGCTTCCCTTCATCTCCCCATTCCGGACACTGGAGTGCTCGGCTAAACCAAATGTGCAATGAGAGGTCGTAAATGATTGCTGAAAGTCGAATTTTGGTCAGATGTCAACTATCTGATGTGCCTGTCTATTATGACTATATTGTTAATATTTCTGGTATTATTAGATACATTAATTTGTTAATTCTAATTTCAAAAACTCATCTTTTGTATGATAACTGGATGTAAAAAAAAATCTGTTATTGAGTGCTGTTGGTAAGGATTCTTGTAGGATATATAAACCTTCAGATCATGGCTGACCAGCAATATAATCTTGAGTATAGTGAATATATACCTAGTCTATCTTCTCAATGGAGGACATTTCTTGCTAAATCTCAGTCTAAATTATCTTACCTTTTTACAACAATCCCCTGCAGGTGACCAAGTAACTGTCTTCATAAACGCCTGTGTGTCCTGAAGTTCAGGTCACACACCATGCCCGGCACACATGTCGTTAGTGGCTTTCTGCTGTATTTAGAAATTAATTGCAGATAGCTTGATTGTTGTGTAAGGGTTCTCTCTTCTGGAGCGCACCACTCCTCTGCCTCCCAACTTGTTGCTTGCCGAGCGGGGGTCTACACCTGTTGAATGACAGTTCAGGCCAGTGAAATTGCTGAGCCGTTGACCCAAGCTGTGCATAGTTCCATGCTGCAGAGGCCGCTTTACCTCTGCAGGGTCGGCGGAACACAAGGACACTGAATCTGGCAGGGTACAGCAATCTGGTCACCTGCAGGCAGCACTTCCAGGCTGTATAGTGAACAGCTTGTAAGTGTACTCTCCTTGCTTAGGAAACTGTCCACCTCTGATAGACTGCAGAGGTGGCAGGTAAATTATAAAGTTAAAAATCCCTGTGTTCTTGAAAACAAAGGATTATTAGGAGCTAAATTGGAAAGTTGCTTGTTTTTACAAGCACTTTTTAATTGTAACCATTTAAGGAGTTACAAAAACCCCCTTTAAAGCTAGTACACATAGTTCAGTAGTGCTTTGATGGCTTTTGTCTGATTCCTGCTTACTCCCTGATGAAGCCATGTATTGAAATGTGAGTTTTAGGCTATGTGCACACAGTGCGTTTTTCGTGGCATTTTTGCGCGTTTTTCGGGTGCGGTTTTGGCCTCAAAACTGCATGACTTTGCTTCCCCAGCAAAGTTTGAGTTTTCATTTTTGCTGTTTGCACACAACTTTTTTTTTAAGGTGTGTTTTTGAGCTTAAAAAAAAAAATGGACATGTCAATTATTTCCTGCGTTTTTCTGCGTTTTCCCGTCATGCCATGCATTGGAAAAACGCAGAAAAATGCAGAGATCAAAAACGCACCAAATCGCGGTAAAACGCATGCGTTTTTTTTTGCCGCGGGTGCGTTTTTTATGCGTTTTTAGTGGTCAAAAAAGCAGCGTCAAAAAAACGCAGCGTGTGCACATAGCCTTAATGGACTTCTTTTGTGCTCCTTTGCAGTAGTGTATTTTTTTTTTTTCTTCCAAATGGGCACTAAAATCTTATCTACTGCGTTCTTATGTCCCTCTAAAGACATGCAAATTGTCTATTCAGACAAGAAGAGGACTAGAACCTACTGGTAGCAATCTTAAGTCGATATTAAAGGATCACCAGGTTCTTCCTACTACATCTGAGAGCAGCATAATGTAGAGACAGACCCTAAATCCAGCGATGTGTCACTTACTGAACGTTTCTTCAGCGCTCTATTGGGAGACCCAGACGATTGGGTGTATAGCACTGCCTCCGGAGGCCACACAAAGCAATTACACTAAAAAGTGTAAGGCCCCTCCCCTTCTGGCTATACACCCCCAGTGGGATCACTGGCTCACCAGTTTTCTGCTTTGTGCGAAGGAGGTCAGACATCCACGCATAGCTCCACTGTTTGTAGTCAGCAGTAGCTGCTGGCTATATCGGATGGAAGAAAAGAGGGCCCATATGGGGCCCCCAGCATGCTCCCTTCTCACCCGCGGTGGTGCTTGTAAGGTTGAGGTACCTATTGCTGGTACAGAGGCTGGAGCCCACATGCTGTTTTCCTTCCACATCCCCTGGAGGGCTCTGTGGAAGTGGGATCTTGCCGGCCCCCAAGCCCTGAGGCCGGGCTCCATCCACAGACCCAGAGAACCTGCTGGATTTGGAGCGGGAGTGCCGTTCAGGGACAAGGCCCTGCAACTTTCAGGTACTCTGTGTCCCCGGCAGGCACGGACACTCTCAAGGCTTGCTGAGCGTTATAGTGCGCCGGGGACAGTAGCGCTGTGCGCTGGGGTTAGGTCACTGCAGCTTTGCTGAGTGACGTTACATGTTGGGAACTACTGCGCCGACCGCTACTGGAGCGGCGGCGCAGCTGCGACTTGTGGTGCGCCGGGGACTTTGCGCCGACCGCGCTTTTACGGCGGCGGCGCTTCTAACTTTAGCCCCCGGCTTCTGCGGCCTAGCGCCGCTTCGTTCCCGCCCCCACCCTGTCAATCAGGGTAGGGGAGAGACGCTGCTCAATGGGCAGCGCCGAGGGCTGGAGCTTTATTTACATGCTCCAGCCCTCTCACTAGGCACAGTGGGAAGCAGGCTTCCCGCTCTTCGTCTGTATACGCCCAGGGCCCGCCCCCCCTCTCCACAAGGACGCCGGCAGCCATTACACATGCGGTCTGGCTGGGGAAAGGCAGCAGGCTCTGGGAGACCCAGACTAAAGGGATTTCGGCGACCACACACCCGCTCCTAAGCGGGCGGTAAGCTGCACTTTAGTGCTGGCCCCACTAGTGCCTCAGTGTTATATTAGTGTATTTTTTTCTTGGTACCATATATATATATAGTTGCACTGTAAGGTCGCTTCTTGGCTGGACACCCTGTACTGCTCTGAGGAGGCAGCAACATGTCATCCGCAAAACGCAAGGGTGCCAAGGCACAGGCTGTGTACACGGTTTGTACTGCATGTGGGGCTAATCTACCGGCAGGCTCCAATGACTCACATTGTGTGCAATGTTCAGTCCCAGTGGCACTTCGTCAGCCAGAGCCTATGGTGGTAGTGGCCCAGGCAGAGACGCCTGTGAACCCTGCCCCGGTGACGGGGACAGACTTTGCAGTTTTTGCTGATAAAATGTCTGTGACTATGACTAAAATCCTGGAGACCTTGCAGTCCAGGCCAGTTACTCAGACCATGGACACTGCTGTGTCTATGCTCTCCGGTCCCCCTCAGTTGGAACTAATCCGTACTTCAAGGGGGTCTCAAGCATCACAGGCTGAAGTCTCTGACTCAGATGACAGTCCCAGGCAGCCTAAGCGAGCTCGCTGGGAAAGACCCTCCACGTCATCACACTGCTCAGGGTCTCAGCGAGAAGAGTCTCTCTGTGATGAGACTGAGGACGGTGATCAGGATTCTAATCCTGGGGCCCCTCTCAATCTGGATGCCCCTGATGGTGACGCCATGGTTAATGACCTTATATCGGCAATTAATAGACTGTTGGATATTTCTCCCCCAGCCCCTTCTGCAGAGGAGGCAGCTGCACAGCAGGAGAAGTTCCATTTCCTGTATCCCAAGCGTAAATTAAGTGCTTTTTTGGACCACTCTGACTTCAGAGAATCGATCCAGAAACACGACGCTCATCCAGACAAGCGTTTCTCTAAACGTTCTAAGGATACCCGTTATCCTTTTCCCTCTGAGGTGGCCAAACGCTGGACCCAGTGTCCAAAGGTGGATCCCCCAATTTCCAAGCTTGCGGCTAGATCTATAGTCGCAGTAGAGGATGGCGCTTCACTTAAAGATGCCAACGACAGACAGATGGACCTTTGGTTGAAATCTGTCTATGAAGCTATCGGCGCGTCGTTTGCTCCAGCATTCGCGGCCGTGTGGGCACTCCAAGCTATTTCAGCTGGTTTAGCACAGGTGGATGCTATCATGCATCCAGCAGTGCCGCAAGTGGCGTCCCTAACTTCGCAAATGTCTGCGTTTGCGACCTATGCTATCAATGCTGTCCTAGAATCTACGAGCCGTACCGCTATGGCGTCCGCCAATTCGGTGGTTTTGCGCAGAGCCTTGTGGTTAAAGGACTGGAAAGCAGATGCTGGTTCCAAAAAATGCTTAACCAGCTTGCCATTATCTAGAGACAGACTGTTTGGTGAGCCATTGGCTGAAATCATAAAACAGTCCAAGGGTAAGGACTCTTCCTTACCACAGCCCAGAGCAAGTAAACCTCAACAGAAAAAGTGGCAGTCGAGGTTTCGGTCCTTTCGAGGCTCGGGCAAGGCCCAATTCTCCTCGTCCAAAAGGACTCAGAAAGAACAAGGGAGCTCAGATTCCTGGCGGGCTCACTCACGCCCCAGGAAAGCAAATGGAGGAACCGCTTCCAAAGCGGCTACCTCATGACTTTCGGCCTCCTCCCTCCGCATCCTCGGTCGGTGGCAGGCTCTCCCGCTTTTGCGACATTTGGCTGTCACAGGTCAAAGACCGATGGGTAACAGACATTTTGTCTCGCGGGTACAGAATCGAGTTCAGTTCTCGGCCTCCACTTCGGTTCTTCAGAACCTCCCCACACCCCAACCGAGCAGATGCCCTGCTGCAGGCGGTGGACTCTCTAAGAGCAGAAGGAGTCGTGATCCCTGTCCCCCCTCAGGAACGGGGGCGAGGATTTTACTCCAATCTCTTTGTGGTTCCAAAAAAGGACGGCTCCTTCCGTCCTGTTCTGGACCTAAAACTGCTCAACAAGCATGTGAACGCCAGGCGGTTCCGGATGGAATCCCTCCGCTCAGTCATTGCCTCAATGTCTCAAGGAGATTTCCTAGCATCAATAGACATCAAAGATGCTTATCTCCACGTGCCGATTGCTACAGAGCACCAACGCTTTCTACGCTTCGTGATAGGAGACGACCATCTTCAGTTCGTAGCTCTGCCATTTGGTCTGGCGACAGCCCCTCGGGTGTTCACCAAGATCATGGCGGCAGTGGTAGCAGTCTTGCACTCTCACGGACACTCTGTGATCCCTTACTTGGACGATCTACTGGTCAAGGCACCCTCTCAAGAGGCATGCCAACTCAGCCTGAATGTTGCACTGGAGACTCTCCAGGCGTTCGGGTGGATCATCAACTTCCCAAAGTCGAATCTGTCACCGACCCAATCACTAACGTATCTTGGCATGGAGTTTCATACTCTCTCAGCGATAGTGAAGCTTCCGCTGGACAAGCAGCGGTCTCTACAGACTGGGGTGCAGGCTCTCCTTCAAAGTCAGTCGCACTCCTTAAGACGCCTCATGCACTTCCTCGGGAAGATGGTGGCGGCAATAGAAGCGGTTCCGTTTGCGCAGTTTCATCTGCGTCCACTTCAATGGGACATTCTCCGCCAATGGGACGGGAAGTCAACATCCCTGGACAGGAAAGTCTCCCTTTCCCAGACGGCCAAGGACTCTCTGCAGTGGTGGCTCCTTTCCACCTCATTATCACAGGGAAGATCCTTCCTACCACCGTCTTGGGCGGTGGTCACGACAGACGCGAGTCTGTCAGGGTGGGGAGCAGTCTTTCTCCACCACAGGGCTCAGGGTACGTGGACTCAGCAGGAGTCCACCCTTCAGATCAATGTTCTGGAAATCAGAGCAGTGTATCTTGCCCTACTAGCCTTCCAGCAGTGGCTGGAAGGAAGGCAGATCCGAATTCAGTCGGACAACTCCACAGCGGTGGCATACATCAACCACCAAGGGGGGACACGCAGTCGGCAAGCCTTCCAGGAAGTCCGACGGATTCTGATGTGGGTGGAAGCCACAGCCTCCACCATATCCGCAGTTCACATCCCCGGCGTAGAAAACTGGGAAGCAGACTTCCTCAGTCGCCAGGGCATGGACGCAGGGGAATGGTCCCTTCACCCAGACGTGTTTCAGGAAATCTGTCGCCGCTGGGGGGTGCCGGACGTCGACCTAATGGCGTCACGGCACAACAACAAGGTCCCAACCTTCATGGCACGGTCTCGCGATCAAAGAGCGCTGGCGGCAGACGCCCTAGTGCAAGATTGGTCGCAGTTCCGGCTCCCTTATGTGTTTCCACCTCTGGCACTCTTGCCCAGAGTGCTACGCAAGATCAGATCCGATTGCAGCCGCGTCATACTTGTCGCCCCAGACTGGCCGAGGAGGGCGTGGTATCCGGATCTGTGGCAGCTCACGGTCGGCCAACCGTGGGCACTCCCAGACCGACCAGACTTACTGTCCCAAGGGCCGTTTTTCCATCGGAATTCTGCGGCCCTGAACCTGACTGTGTGGCCATTGAGTCCTGGATCCTAGCGTCTTCAGGATTGTCCCTAGGGGTCGTTGCCACCATGAGACAGGCTAGGAAGCCCACGTCCGCTAAGATCTACCACAGAACGTGGAGGATATTCTTATCCTGGTCCTCTGCTCAGGGAGTGTCTCCCTGGCCATTTGCATTGCCTACCTTTCTTTCTTTCCTGCAATCTGGGTTAGAAAAAGGTTTGTCGCTCGGCTCCCTTAAAGGTCAGGTCTCGGCGCTATCCGTCTTTTTTCAGAGGCGTTTGGCACGTCTTCCTAAGGTGCGCACGTTCCTACAGGGGGTTTGCCATATCGTACCCCCGTACAAGCGGCCGTTAGATCCATGGGATCTGAACAGGGTACTAGTTGCCCTCCAGAAGCCGCCCTTCGAGCCTCTGAGGGAGGTTTCACTTTCTAGACTATCACAGAAAGTGGCTTTTCTGGTAGCGATCACATCTCTTCGGAGAGTGTCTGAGCTGGCAGCACTATCATCCAAGGCTCCCTTCCTGGTCTTCCACCAGGACAAGGTTGGGCTGCGCCCCATTCAGGAGTTTCTCCCGAAGGTGGTATCCTCTTTTCATCTTAATCAGGATATCTCTTTGCCTTCGTTTTGTCCTCATGCAGTTCATCGGTATGAGAAGGATTTACATTTGTTAGATCTGGTGAGAGCACTCAGAATCTACATTTCCCGCACGGCGCCCTTGCGCCGTTCGGATGCACTCTTTGTCCTTGTCGCTGGTAAGCGCAAAGGGTCGCAGGCTTCTAAGGCCACCCTGGCTCGATGGATCAAAGAACCAATTCTTGAAGCCTACCGTTCTGCTGGGCTTCCGGTTCCATCAGGGCTGAAGGCCCATTCTACCAGAGCCGTGGGTGCATCCTGGGCATTACGACACCAGGCTACGGCTCAACAGGTGTGCCAGGCAGCTACCTGGTCGAGTCTGCACACTTTCACCAAACATTATCAGGTGCATACCTATGCTTCGGCGGACGCCAGCCTAGGTAGAAGAGTCCTGCAGGCGGCAGTTGCCTCCCCGTAGGGGAGGGCTGTCTTGCAGCTCTAACATGAGGTATTTCTTTACCCACCCAGGGACAGCTTTTGGACGTCCCAATCGTCTGGGTCTCCCACTAGAGCGCTGAAGAAGAAGGGAATTTTGTTACTTACCGTAAATTCCTTTTCTTCTAGCTCTTATTGGGAGACCCAGCACCCGCCCTGTTGTCCTTCGGGATTTTTGGTTTGTTTGCGGGTACACATGTTGTTCATGTTGAACGGTTTTCAGTTCTCCGATGTTACTCGGAGAGAATTTGTTTAAACCAGTTATTGGCTTTCCTCCTTCTTGCTTTTGCACTAAAACTGGTGAGCCAGTGATCCCACTGGGGGTGTATAGCCAGAAGGGGAGGGGCCTTACACTTTTTAGTGTAATTGCTTTGTGTGGCCTCCGGAGGCAGTGCTATACACCCAATCGTCTGGGTCTCCCAATAAGAGCTAGAAGAAAAGGAATTTACGGTAAGTAACAAAATTCCCTTCTTTGCCTTTATTTTAATAAAATCAATGTTTTTCCCTTCCCCCATGACAACCCCACCAGAGAGCGAGGTCCATCCATCCAGGACAGGAAACCACACTAAAATAAAAAGGCGGCACTTCTCCTCCAGCAGTTTCGGTTTCCTGTCCTAGTTGGGGAAGTCCAAGTGCTGGAAGGCGACCTACCTGCCGTGGCGTCGGACCTCTGCCCTGGAAGCACCTCCCCAGTGCCTCTGTGCCGCTTTGCCTCTGCGATGGCGGGCACAGGCATCAAGGACCGGAAACCGCACTAAAATAAAAAGGTGGCACTTCTCCAGCAGTTTCGGTTTCCTGTCCTAGTTGGGGGCTTAGGATGTCCCAGGGCTGAACAAGTGCTGGAAAGCGACCTACCTGCTGTGGCGTCAGATCTCGGCCCTGGAAGTACCTCCGTGCCCCTTTACCTTTGCGACGGTGGGCCCAGGCATGGAGGCTTGGACAGGGTCCTCTGCCTGACGTTGCCCCGGGTCTGTCTGCGTACGTCTCCCATCTTCCACATGGGTACCCTGTGAGAAGTGTATCGGAGTGAAGAATCCAGATGTGAAGGCAGGAAGGTCCGGCGTCATGCTCTGATGATGTGGCGAAAGTGGATTTTCACATGCGTGATCCACCGCACAGACCTGGCACATGGAGAGTGGAGTTTATATTTAAAGGTGCCCTGCTGGGGTAACGGCATCATGCCTCCTATGATGGAGAGGAGAGCGGCAGCAGCGAGCTTGCCCAGAAGGCAGTGGAGACAGTCGCTCTAGTATGAGTGCCAGCAGAACCAGCCAGAGGTCCAGGGAGTCTCAGAAAGATCAACCCCGTGACCTCGCCCAGCCTCCAGATCTATGTTCTAATGAGGGTCCCCCTTGTCTGCGTTTCCCTTAGGAGAGACCTAGGAAATGGATGGCAGAGTTGAAAGGTTGGGAGTGTCCTTCAGAGGGGCGGGGGGGGGGTGTGTGACTGTGCCTAACCCATGGTTGTATTATCTGGCCTCCCAGCTGCAGGATTTTAGAGGCTGGGGAACAGAGAAGAAATATCATGTTGGGGGTCGACTAATGAGGGAAGGGAACAAAATGGAAATACCCGGTATGCGCATTGGAGGTGAGACGGATGATATTTAACCAATCCAAATGTCCAACATTGACAATGATTTACAAAGTATGGGATAGAGAGAGAGAAGGTTCTACTTGGGATATCGGGTGTAACTAAGTATTATCCACTGTAGCACAACCCGGAACTGCCAGAGATAGGAAAGCTGTTTGGCTTCCGCTCTTGGGAGGACACCGGAATGTGCCTGATATTCCATTTATATCATAAAGTATTTAAGAGCTTTGAACACCTCCAAAATGAATATAGGTTACCATGTACGACCTTTTATCAGTACCTGCAATTGTGGCATGCAGCTAAAACACAAATGACAATTTCCATAATCAAAATTGAAAGGAATAACGCCATTATGGACCTTTTCACCTCCGAGTTTTCCAGGGATGCAATTTACACGCTATATAAGTCATTATTACAGGTAGTTATACAAAAATCCCCATTGGCGGTCACACTAAAGTGGGAAAATATTTTAGGGCCCCTAACAGACGATTAATGGACAGATATTTTAGAGCAGACGCCGAGACACATCTGAAAGTCAGAGACTATCGCAATTATTTCTTCTCCATAAAGTACATAGAACGCCCAGCTTCATAACAATAGGGGTTCGGTCAGATGCACGGTGCCTAAGGTGCAGACAGGATGATGCGCATCTTATCCATGTGATGTAGAAATATGGCAAAATAGAGCAATTCTGGAGGGGCACATTATGTCTTATAAGGCAGGTGTTTGATATTCTGATACACACGGATCCGTGTGTATGTGTGTTGGGCCTCTGGGAGGGCGGAGCTGATGGACTCTCCTACTGCACTGACTGTCACACGGGTGCTATATCAGGCAAGGAAGGTAATTGTGTACCACTGGATGGATCCTGCCCCTGCTACTAGTCTTGGGACTTAAAAATGAACAATATATTCCACATGGAATGGAAAAATGTTTATTTGAAAAGAAATGCTTTACATAAATTCCATAAAAGTGGAGGTGTTGGTTGGAGACTCCGGGCCTTCCGTCTGCAGCACTCATGCAGGATAGCATTATGGATCAGGTATTGATGCTCATGAGATAATCCCGAAGATTTGCACCAAATGTTATAGTCCTTAGCTTAGCATGGCAGTACTTTTCACGAGGCGACTGTGCTACACTTGGTAGGAGTACAAGGAACATGAATAGTTATGTTAAATGTATCCTGTGCAGTTAAGATCTTTTGTTTCCAATGAACAGGTCAGATTGTAGTCTTTGGAACACTGTATTGAATTGTTTGCTGAACAAATGTGTTTTTTTCTGTTCTTATATGTACAAAAAGTTGATTTATGTCTGCTATATTGAATTGTTTGAATCATAAAATCAATAAAAATTGAACCAGATTTTTAAAAAGAAAGGTTGTGTTACGGTTTGGGGTTCTCCAGAGCCTTGAACCACTCGTGCCTCGGCCTCATCTCCTGCTGTGGTGTTGGCTGACTCTCCTGCACCACCTGTCCGCCGCTCCAGGCGCTTGGCTGCTAGGTGTCAGGTGTCCAGGGTCTTTGTTTCTTCTGAGACTAAGTCCCTGTTTTGCCCTACCGTGCATGCGTGGGTTCCGGCTGCATTTCCTGGCTTTAAGTGCAAGATTCGCGCTACTGCGCATATGCAGATTTTCTTTATCGTTCCTTTGGGAGACCCAGACCATGGGTGTTTAGCTTCTGCCTCCGGAGGACACACAAAGTACTACACTTAAAAGTGTAGCTCCTCCCTCTGAGCTTATACACCCCCTGGTAGCCAGTCCTAGCCAGTTTATCGCTTTGTGTCAGGAGGCATACATCCACACATGCATTCTCATCTGATTTGTTTGACTTTTGGAAAGAGTTTGAAGAAAAGCGGGTCCATGTCTGGACCCCCGGCATGTCCCTTCTCACCCCACTGTGTCGGCGGTGTTGTTAAGGTTGATTTACAGGGCTGAAGCCTTACATGCCGCGCTCCTTCACCATCCGTTCTGGGCTCTGGCTTGAAGTGGGAGCCAGCACGGTCTCCATGCCTGGCAGGAGTCCGGTCTCCATCCACAGCCCCTTGAGGATTCTGCTGGACCGGAGCACTCATCCCCAGGGACATGGCCCTGCGTCTCAGCAGCTAAGTACCTGAGACGTTTATGTTGGGGGTCCCGTTTCTTTATTGTATGGGGAGAGTATGCTGTATGTGATTGTTTTTAACTTTTCCGGCGGGTTCTCCAGCTTTTGCCTGAGAACCGCGCCGATGGTGCCTGCTTGTCGGCCTCGTCGCATAAATTTAGGCCCCGTCTTCGCCGGAGGCCTAGTTTCGTTTTCCTGCCCTCGCATGTCACTCATTCAGAGGGACAGGTTAGGCTCCTCCCGGCGGCCGTTCTACACAGGGGAGGGACACTCCCCACTGCTGGGGCGTCCCTCCTTCCCTGCAGGTCTCTGTAGCCCTCCAGTTCCCGCTCTTTTATAGGAACGCCCCTAGTTCCGCCCCCTCTCTTCGCTCCAGCGGCCATTTCTCAGGCAGAAGTTCACTCTGCTCTGGGACATCCTGCATTCTGCATCTCTGCTGAGGTGCTGCGCACTGGGGGACCGGGCTTCGGGATCTGGAGGGCACACAACACCGCGCTCAGCGGTCTGGTAAGCCACAGCCGGTCTCCGGTTGTGGACCTCTGTATATTCTCCCTGGGGTTCATTCTCTGCAAAGCCCCCACTCCAGCAGCATGTCTCACACAAGGAGCAAGGCTCCAAAGCTGTATGCTGTATGCACTGCATGTAAGCTCCTGCTGCCTGAGCCGAGCATTTATCCACACTGTGATGGTTGCTCTAACTTGACGGTGCCACAGCCTGGAGTCTAACCCCCAGTGGTCTCTCAGGCTGCTGCTGCTGCACCTGTGACTGAAACCCCGGCCTAGGTAGAGTCCTTTTCTAGGTCCATATCCCAGTCATTTGCTGAGTCCATGGGACTTTTGTCCAGGACTTTGATGAATATGCATCAGCCCCCCTCACAGGGTGCCTCTAATACTCTTGACAGAGGACTCCTATCCTCTGACCTCCGTCCATCAGAGCTCACGGAGGATTCATCATCTGATCCCAGACCCCGTCCTTCTAAGAGAAGGCGCAGGGTTTCCTCCCCCTCCCCATCCCACGGCTCTGTCTCAAGAGCTGACTCTCAAGATGAGGAGGATGCCCTCACTGGGGGCTCGGAGGCTATGTATCCCATCGATTTCTCTGAGGGTGACTCAGACCTTAGGGATTTGATTGCTTCTATTAATTCTGTGCTGGATCTCAATCCGCCAGTGTCAGAGGAGCAACTCTCTTTGGCAGAAAAACATCAGTTTACCTCGCCTAGGAGAGTGAAGAGTGTGTTCTTTAACCACTCCAGTTTTCAGACCGCTGTGACCAAACCCAGGGCCTGCCCTGACAAACGCTTTCCAAAGCGTGGTTCTGATGACCGGTTTCCATTTCCACCTGAGGTGGTCAAGGAGTGGTCTCACTCCCCAAAGGTAGACCCTCCGGTGTCTAGGCTATCAGCCCGGACCGTTGTGTCGGTGGCTGATGGCACCTCACTTAAGGATTCCACTGACCGTCAGATTGACCTTCTGGCCAAATTTGTGTATGAAGCTGCGGGGGCCGCGTTTTCCCCGACTTTTGCAGCAGTGTGGGCTCTCAAAGCCATCTCTGCTTCTCTAGAGGAGATGCATTCCCTCACCAAGGAATCTATGCCTGAGATGGTTACCTTAACTGCTCAGGCTTCAGCCTTTTCATCTTATGCCATGTCTGCCATGCTAGAGGCTGCTCACCGCACTGCGGTGGCTTCAGCTAATTCTCTTGTTATCCGCAGGATTTTGTGGCTTCGAGAGTGGAAGGCAGATGCTTCTTCCAAGAAGTTTCTTGCTGGGCTCCCTTTTGCTGGTTCACGGCTGTTTGGTGAACAGCTGGATGAAATCATTAAGGAAGCTACTGGCGGGAAGAGTACTTCCATGCCACAAACCAAGACCAGGAAACCCGCCCAGGGTAGGAATCAATCGAGGTTTCGTTCCTTTCGTTCCTCCAACTGGTCATCCTCTAAGCCTTCCGCCTCGTCCACTAACTCAGCCAAGGATCAGAAATCCAACTGGCGCCCAAAAGCGCGTCCGCAGAAGACCGCAGGAGGTTCTGCCACTAAGGCAGCTTCCTCATGACTCTCGGCCCGCTCCAGCCACGTCCTTAGTCGGTGGCAGGCTCTCCCACTTTGGCGACGCTTGGTTAAAGCAAGTCTCCGATCAGTGGGTGAGAGACATCATATCTCACGGCTACAGGATAGAATTCTCTTCCAGCCCTCCAAACAGATTTTTTTCTCTCAACTCCCCCCTGCTCCAAGGCCGCCGCCTTCTCGCAGGCCGTGGCGTCCTTGCAGGCAAATGGAGTGATTGTCTCAGTTCCCGCTCAGGAACGGTTCAGAGGTTTTTACTCAAATCTCTTCCTAGTTCCAAAAAAGGACGGTTCCTTCCGGCCCATCCTGGATCTCAAGCTTCTCAACAAGCATGTCCGGGTGCGACATTTTCGCATGGAGTCTCTGCGATCAGTCATTGCCTCTATGACCCAAGGGGAGTTCCTGGCGTCCATCGACATCAGAGATTCCTATCTGCATGTGCCAATCGCAGTGTCACATCAGCGTTGGTTACGTTTTGCGATAGGAGAGGATCATTTCCAATTCGTGGCTCTCCCCTTCGGGTTAGCCATGGCCCCTCGGGTATTCACCAAGGTCATGGCGGCAGTGATTGCGGTCCTGCACCTCCAGGCGTTAGCAGTGCTTCCTTATCTGGACGACCTTCTGGTCAAGGGTCCATCCAGCGCAGACTGTCAGCGGAGTGTTTCGCTCACTCTCGCCACCCTAGCCCAATTCGGGTGGATTGTCAATGTTCCCAAATCCACTCTGACTCCGACCCAGAGTCTCACGTACCTAGGGATGCAGTTCGAGACTTTGCCGGCACTTGTGAAGTTGCCCTTAATCAAACAGCAGTCTCTCCGGCTAGCGGTGCGCTCTATCCTGAGGCCCCGCCGTTATTCCCTCAGGCGCCTGATGCAGGTGCTGGGTCAAATGGTGGTTTCCATGGAGGCGGTTCCCTTTGCCCAGTTCCATCTGCGTCCTCTGCAGCTGGACATCCTCCGCTGTTGGGACAAGCGGCCTTCCTCCTTACAAAGGTTAGTGGCTCTGTCGCCACGGACCAGGAGCTCTCTTCAGTGGTGGCTTCGTCCCCTCTCCCTGTCCCAGGGGCGCTCTTTCCTGGCTCCGTCCTGGGTGATTCTCACCACGGATGCCAGCCTATCTGGCTGGGGAGCGGTACATCTCCACCACAGAGCTCAGGGCACTTGGACTCCGTCCGAGTCAGCCCTTTCAATCAATGTGCTGGAAACCAGAGCTGTGCTTGTAGCTCTCCTAGCCTTTCACCACCTGTTGGCGGGCAGGCACATTCGAGTCCAGTCAGACAACGCGACAGCGGTTGCCTACATCAATCACCAAGGCGGGACACGCAGCTGCCTGGCAATGTTGGAGGTCCAACGCATCCTTCAATGGGCGGAGGACTCCAAGTCCACCATATCCGCAGTCCACATCCCTGGCGTAGAAAACTGAGAGGCGGATTATCTCAGTCGTCAATCCGTGGACGGTGGCGAGTGTTCCCTGCACCCGGCAGTGTTTCAGTCAATCTGCCGCAAGTGGGGCACTCCGGAAGTGGACCTAATGGCATCCCGTCACAACAACAAGGTTCCGGTTTACGTGGCTCGCTCCCACGATCCTCAGGCCTTCGCCGCGGACGCTCTGGTTCAAGATTGGTCCCAGTTTCGTCTGTCCTACGTGTTTCCCCCTCTAGCTCTCTTGCCCAGAGTCCTGCGCAAGATCAGAATGGAGGGCCGTCGAGTCATCCTCATTGCACCGGACTGGCCCAGGCGAGCTTGGTATCCGGGCCTACTCCAACTGTCCGTGGAGATGCCATGGCATCTTCCGGACCGTCCAGACCTGCTCTCGCAAGGTCCGTTTTTCCGCCCGAATTCTGCGGCACTCAAATTGACAGCGTGGCTCTTGAGTCCTGGATTTTGACGGCTTCTGGTATTCCTCCTGAAGTCATCTCCACTATGACTCGGGCCCGTAAGTCTTCCTCCGTCAAGATCTATCACAGGACTTGGAAAATTTTCCTGTCCTGGTGTCGCTCTTCCGGCCATTCTCCTTGGCCATTCTCGTTGCCGACCCTTCTGTCTTTTTTACAGTCCGGTCAGCAGCTAGGACTGTCCCTCAACTCTCTCAAGGGACAAGTCTCAGCTCTATCAGTGCTGTTCCAGCGGCGTCTCGCCCGGCTGGCTCAGATCCGCACCTTCATGCAAGGTGCGTCTCACATCATTCCACCTTATCGGCGGCCCTTGGATCCCTGGGACCTTAACTTGGTCCTCACGGTATTGCAGAAACCCCCCTTTAAGCCTCTTAGGGAGGTTTCTTTGTCTCGTCTTTCTCAAAAGGTGGCCTTTCTAGTTGCCATAACTTCTCTCAGGAGAGTCTCTGATTTGGCTGCGCTCTCCTCGGAGTCACCTTTTTTGGTTTTTCACCAAGACAAGGTAGTTCTCCGTCCGATCCCGGACTTTCTTCCTAAGGTGGTCTCTCCCTTCCACCTTAACCAGGACATTACCTTGCCTTCCTTCTGTCCGGCCCCTGTTCATCGCTTTGAAAAAGCGTTGCATACTCTGGATCTGGTGCGTGCTCTCCGGATCTATGTGTCTCGCACCGCTGCTCTTAGGCGGTGCACTTCTCTTTTTGTGCTAACCACAGGCCGGCGCAAGGGCCTCTCGGCTTCTAAGCCGACCTTAGCCCGTTGGATTAGGTCGACCATTTCGGACGCCTACCAGTGTACTCAGGTGCCTCCCCCGCCGGGGATCAAGGCACACTCGACCAGAGCTGTCGGTGCCTCTTGGGCTTTCAGGCACCAGGCTACGGCTCAACAAGTCTGTCAGGCTGTCACTTGGACTAGCCTGCATACCTTTTCGAAGCACTACCAAGTGCATGCTCATGCTTCGGCAGATGCGAGCTTGGGCAGACGCATCCTTCAGGCGGCTGTCGCCCATTTGTGAAGTTAGGTTCTGCCTACTTCTTAGTTTTCTGTTTATTTCCCACCCATGGACTGCTTTGAGACGTTCCATGGTCTGGGTCTCCCAAAGGAACGATAAAGAAAAAGAGAATTTTGTTACTTACCGTAAATTCTTTTTCTTATAGTTCCGTATTGGGAGACTCAGCTCCCTCCCTGTTGCCTGTTGGCAATTTTCTTGTTCCGTGTGTTATCACCGGCTGTTGTCGTGGACAGAGTCTCCGGTTGTTCCGGTTCTTACTCGGTTCTACTTGTGGGTGGCTATTCTCCTTCAGCTTTTGCACTAAACTGGATAGGACTGGCTACCAGGGGGTGTATAAGCTCAGAGGGAGGAGCTACACTTTTAAGTGTAGTACTTTGTGTGTCCTCCGGAGGCAGAAGCTAAACACCCATGGTCTGGGTCTCCCAATACGGAACTATGAGAAAAAGAATTTACGGTAAGTAACAAAATTCTCTTTTTTACTAAAAATGTCCTGAAGGGGCAATTTAAGGGTGAGATTTTTACTAAAAATGTCCTGAAGGGGCTCAAAGGGACTCTTGGTTAACGCCTCCAACACTAAATTTAAATCCCAGGGGGGAACTCTGGGGATGGGCACCAGGGTGGACCTACTTTAAGATCTAACGAACCTTTTGACCCAGGTATTGTCAGCAAGGTTGTAATTGTACAAGGCCCCGAAGGCCGACATCTGCATCTTAAGGGTACTAATAGCTAAACCCAACTCCAACCCCTTCTGAAGAAATTCTAGAATGGACCTAATTGGAACTTCCCCTCTCGGGGTCTCCTGTAAGCTAGAGAGGAATTTCCTCCAGATTCTACCATATATTTGGGCTGTTACCGGTTTCCTATTCTTCAGGAGGGTGGAAATTAGACCCTGAGAAAACCTGGTGTTCCATTAGAAGTCCCTTCTCAAATTCCAGGCCGTCAAATATAGGCTTGAAGGGGAAACACTGGCCCCTGTGAGAGCAGATCCGGAGTCTCTGCTATAACCCAAGCGGGTGACACTGACAGCTGACACACCCAGAAGAACCATGACCTCTTTGTCCAAAATGGGGCAATCAATATCACTCTCGCCTTGTCTTTTATTTTCCTCAAGACTGCTAGAACTAGCAGGAGAGGGTGAAAAGCATAAAGAAGGCCTGACCCCCAGCATATTTAGAAAGTCTCCACCAAAAGAGGGCTGATGCTTGGGTTAAGGGAATAGAATTGCTCTAACTTCCTGTTGTCTCTGCTCGCGAAGAGATCTGTGTCTGAAACACCCAATTTTCCTATAATATGAGTGAAGATTGTCACACTTAGGGACCATTCCCCCTATTTTATTGCTCAGAAAATCCACAGTGAGCAGAGTAGTTTTGATAAAATTCCTGTTTAAACAGCAGCAGATTATCATTACAGGACTACTTGGCGTGCTGCCAGGTAGTCCTGCATATTTATGAGCTCTGTATTAGGCCCAAGCCACACGGCGAGAAAATCGGTGTGAGTGGAGTGCGATTAAACATCGCATTCCACTCGGACCAATTCTAGCCTGTGTGTCAGCACACATCAGTGATTATTTTCTCAGTCCTAATCGGAACGAGAAAACAATCGCAGCATGCTGCGATTGTAATGCGAGACTCTTTTCTCTCGCACCCATTCAAGTGAATGGGGCGAGAGAAAAATCGCACTGCACTCGCGGTACATCGGTGTACCGCGCGTGCAGAGCGAGAAACGCAACAGCCGGCTACGAAGGAGAGAGGAAGATAAATCTCTCCCCTCCGCAGCACCGGCCCGCCCCTCGCAGCTGAGGTCCGCTTGCACAGTTGGACCGCAGTGGCAGGGATCCTAGCATGACACTCAGCTCCTGCTGTGCTGCCAGCGCGAGCCAAGTGTCATGCGAGCATCGCACTAGTGCCCCGTGTAGTCCCAGCCTACCTGCTAGATCTGCAGCAGAGAAAACAATGATTTTTATCAAAATAACAGCAAACAGCTCAGTAAGTAACATCACTGGAATCAGGGTCTCTGTCTCTACATTATGCTGCTCTTAGGGGAGTAAAAACAAGGTGCCAGATTCTCTTTAAAAGGGAGTTATCGCCATTCACCATATAATGGGAGTACGGTATATACAGTTAGGTCCAGAAATATTTGGACAGTGACACAAGTTTTGTTATTTTAGCTGTTTACAAAAACATGTTCAGAAATACAATTATATATATAATATGGGCTGAAAGTGCACACTCCCAGCTGCAATATGAGAGTTTTCACATCCAAATCGGAGAAAGGGTTTAGGAATCATAGCTCTGTAATGCATAGCCTCCTCTTTTTCAAGGGACCAAAAGTAATTGGACAAGGGACTCTAAGGGCTGCAATTAACTCTGAAGGCGTCTCCCTCGTTAACCTGTAATCAATGAAGTAGTTAAAAGGTCTGGGGTTGATTACAGGTGTGTGGTTTTGCATTTGGAAGCTGTTGCTGTGACCAGACAACATGCGGTCTAAGGAACTCTCAATTGAGGTGAAGCAGAACATCCTGAGGCTGAAAAAAAAGAAAAAATCCATCAGAGAGATAGCAGACATGCTTGGAGTAGCAAAATCAACAGTCGGGTACATTCTGAGAAAAAAGGAATTGACTGGTGAGCTTGGGAACTCAAAAAGGCTTGGGCGTCCACGGATGACAACAGTGGTAGATGATCGCCGCATACTTTTTTTGGTGAAGAAGAACCCGTTCACAACATCAACTGGAGTCCAGAACACTCTCAGTGAAGTAGGTGTATCTGTCTCTAAGTCAACAGTAAAGAGAAGACTCCATGAAAGTAAATACAAAGGGTTCACATCTAGATGCAAACCATTCATCAATTCCAAAAATAAACAGGCCAGAGTTAAATTTGCTGAAAAACACCTCATGAAGACAGCTCAGTTCTGGAAAAGTATTCTATGGACAGATGAGACCAAGATCAACCTGTACCAGAATGATGGGAAGAAAAAAGTTTGGAGAAGAAAGGGAATGGCACATGATCCAAGGCACACCACATCCTCTGTAAAACATGGTGGAGGCAACGTGATGGCATGGGCATGCATGGCTTTCAATAGCACTGGGTCACTTGTGTTTATTGATGACATAACAGCAGACAAGAGTAGCCGGATGAATTCTGAAGTGTACCGGGATATACTTTCAGCCCAGATTCAGCCAAATGCCGCAAAGTTGATCGGACGGCGCTTCATAATACAGATGGACAATGACCCCAAGCATACAGCCAAAGCTACCCAAGAGTTCATGAGTGCAAAAAAGTGGAACATTCTGCAATGGCCAAGTCAATCACCAGATCTTAACCCAATTGAGCATGCATTTCACTTGCTCAAATCCAGACTTAAGACGGAAAGACCCACAAACAAGCAAGACCTGAAATCTGCGGCTGTAAAGGCCTGGCAAAGCATTAAGAAGGAGGAAACCCAGCGTTTGGTGATGTCCATGGGTTCCAGACTTAAGGCAGTGATTGCCTCCAAAGGATTCGCAACAAAATATTGAAAATAAAATTTTTTTTTTGGGTTTGGTTTATTTGTCCAATTACTTTTGACCTCCTAAAATGTGGAGTGTTTGTAAAGAAATGTGTACAATTCCTACAATTTCTATCAGATATTTTTATTCAAACCTTCAAATTAAACGTTACAATCTGCACTTGAATTCTGTTGTAGAGGTTTCATTTCAAATCCAATGTGGTGGCATGCAGAGCCCAACTCGCGAAAATTGTGTCACTGTCCAAATATTTCTGGACCTAACTGTATAAAAACTGGTACAGTGGAAAAGTAGACCTGTCTGCATAGCAACCGCAATCGTTCCAGCTCACATTGAGAAGCGATCTGGATGCTCAGTGCAGATGTTCCAGGTTTCCTTTGCTCTTTTTCTAAAGATGATGATTTTTTTTTTATTTCCAAAACTAAGGGGGTAGGCTCTGAAATCATAGCTGCCAGGGACTGAGCCGCGGTATTACTAGTCGTATAGTCGGATCCCCGAGGCTTCTCCCCACCCAATGACCATGACTGACAAGTTCATGCCTATACTCTCACTATTTTTAAACCCTCTCCCTGCATATGGAGAGGGAAGAAAATTTAACTACTTAAATGCCACTCTCAATTACGGACAGCAGTAATTTTAATGGCGCTGTTGCAAGTGCTCATGCGCTTGATGGGTTACCATGGCAACAGACCACCGTCTCCGCTATCTTACTACTAACTGTGACTCTTAGCCACAGGTTGCGTTTCATGGGAGACCATGATTTTCACTGTATACTGCAAAACTATGGTGGCTATATAGCTCCCCCTTTAAAAATAAAAAAATGAAAAGCTAACAAAAAAACCCCCAAAAAACCATATCTGTCGCGTCAGTAAAAGTCCAGCCTGTTAAAAAATAAATAAGTAAGGTAAATGCTGTAAAAAGAAAAAAAAATCACAACTCCTGAATTGTGATTGTTAGGTCACCTCTCCTTTCTAAAAAAGAATCTAGAAATCCTTATTGCTCAATAGCAAGAGATCACATTTTCCCTTTCTAGTCTATCCAGTATTTCCATATCACCTGCTGCACCCATTACAGCTTCAGTAATGGTACAATAACAGTTTTTCTACAACATTCAGAGCCTGTCTGACCAGTTTAGTCGGCAAGTAGTCATGGGGCCCCATAGCAGAAGCTCTAAATGCCTCCCCAAAAAAACAAACAAACTACAAGTGCATCTCAATAAATTAGAATATCATCAAAAAGTTAATTTATTTCAGTAATTCAATACAAAAAGGGAAACATTATATAGTCATTACACACAGAGGGCTCTATTTCTGTATATTATATACAGTCATTACACACAGTGATCTATTTCTGTATATTATATAGAGTCTTTACACACAGAGTGATCTATTTCTATATATTATGTAGAGTCATTGCACAGAGCGCGATCTATTCCTATATATTATATAGAGCCATTACACACAGAGGGATCTATTCCTATATATTATATAGAGCCATTACACACAGAGGGATCTATTTCAAGTGTTTATTTCTGTTAATGTTGATGATTATGGCTTATAGCCAATGAAAACCCAAAAGTCATCTAAAAAAATTAGAATATTATATAAGACCAACTCAAAAAAAGATTTTAACCTCAAAAATGTTGGCGCCTACTGAAAAGTCTGTACAGTAAATGCCTCAATACTTGGTCGGGGCTCCTGTCGCATGAATTACTGCATCAATGCGGCGTGGCATGGAGGCGATCAGCCTGTGGCACTGCTGAGGTGTTATGGAAGACCAGGTTGCTTTGATAGCAGCCTTCAGCTCATCTGCATTGTTGAATCTGGTGTCTCTCATCTTCCCCTTGACAATATCCCATAGATTCTCTAAAGGGGTTTAGGTCAGGCGAGTTTGCTGGCCAATCAAGCACAGCGATACTGTGGTTAGTAAACCAGGTATTGGTCTTTTTGGCAGTGTGGACAGGTGCCAAGCCTACTGGAAAATGAAATTTCCATCTCCAAAAATCTTGTCGGCAGAGGGAAGCATGAAGTGCTCTAAAATTTCCTGGTGGACGGCTGCGCTGACTTTGGTCTTGCTAAAACCGTGGACCTACACCAGCAGATGACATGGCTCCCCAAACCATCACTGATTGTGGAAACTTCACACTAGACCTCAAGCAGCTTGGATTGTGTCCTCTCCACTCTTCCTCCAGACTCTGGGACCTTGATTTCCAAATGAAATGCAAAAATGTACATTCATCTGAAAACAACACCTTGGACCACTGAGCAACAGTCCAGTTCTTTTTCTCCTTGGCAGAGGTAAGACTCTTCTGGCGTTGTCTATTGGTCATGAATGGTTTGACACAAGGAATGTGTCACTTGTAGCCCATGTCCTGGATACGTCTGTGTGTGGTGGCTCTTGAAGCACTGACTCCAGCAGTAGTCCCTTCTTGTGAAACTCCCCCAAATTTTTGAATGGCCTTTTCTTAACAATCCTATCAAGGCTGCAGTTAACCCAGTTGTTTGTTCACCTTTTTCTACCACACTTTTTCTTTCCACTCAACTTTCCATTAATATGCTTGGATACAGCACTCTTTAACAGTGACCTTTTATGGTTTACCCTCCTTGTGGAGTTTGTCAATAACTGCCTTCTGGACATTTATCAAGTCAGCAGTCTTCCCCATGATTGTATAGCCTACTGAACCAGACTTAGGGGTACTTTACAAGCTGCGATATCGGTACCGATATCGCTAGCGAGCGTACCCGCCCCCGTCGGTTGTGCATCACGGGCAAATCGCTGCCCGTGGCGCACAACATCACTAACACCCATCACACGTACTTACCTTCCCTGCAACGTCGCTCTGGCCGCCGATCTGCCTCCGTTAAAAGGAGGCAATTCGTGCGACGTCACAGCGACGTCACATGGCAGCCGTCCAATAGCAGAGGAGGGGCGGAGATGAGCAGCCGAAACATCCACCTCCTTCCTTCCTCATTGCCGGTGGACGCAGGTAAGGAGATGTTCGTCGTTCCTGCGGTGTCACACATAGCGATGTGTGCTGCCGCAGGAACGACAAACAACATCGTACCTGCAGCAGCCACGATATTTGGAAAAGGAGCGACGTGTCAACAAGCAACGGTTTTTCACAATTTTGCACTCGTTGATCGTCGCTCCTTGGTGTCACACGCTGCGATGTCGCTAACGGCGCCGGATGTGCGTCACTAATGGCGTGACCCCGACGATATATCGATAGCGATGTTGCAGCGTGTAAAGCACCCTTTAGGGACTAACACTTAAGGCCCCGTCACACTAAGCAACATCGCTAGCAACATCGCTGGTAACGAACAACTTTTGTGACGTTGCTAGCGATGTTGCTGTGTGTGACATCCAGCAACAACCCGGCCCCTGCTGTGAGGTCGTTGGTTGTTGCTGAATGTCCTGGGCCATTTTTTAGTTGTTGCTGTCCCGCTGTGAAGCACAGATCGCTGTGTGTGACAGCGAGACAGCAACAACTAATGTGCAGTGAGCAGGGAGCCAGCTTCTGCGGAGGCTGGTAACTAATGTAAACATCGGGTAACCAAGAAGCCCTGTCCTTGGTTACCCGATATTTACCTTTGATACCAGCCTCCTCCGCTCTCACTGCCTGTGCTGCCGGCTCCTGCTGTGTGCACAGATAGCTGCAGCACACATCAGGCAATTAACCCGATGTGTGCTGTAACTAGGAGAGCAAGGAGCCAGCGCTCAGTGTGCGCTGCTCCCTGCTCTGTGCACATTTAGCTGCAGCACACATCAGGCAATTAACCCGATGTGTGCTGTAACTAGGAGAGCAAGGAGCCAGCGCTCAGTGTGCGCTGCTCCCTGCTCTGTGCACATTTAGCTGCAGCACACATCGGGTTAATTAACCTGATGTGTGCTGTAACTAGGAGACTGGGGGCTGGTCACTGGTTGCTGGTGAGCTCACCAGCAACTCGTGTAGCCACGCTCCAGCGATCCCTGCCAGGTCAGGTTGCTGGTGGGATCGCTGGAGCGTCGCAGTGTGACAGCTCACCAGCAACCTCCTAGCAACTTACCAGCGATCCCTATCGTTGTTGGGATCGCTGGTAAGTTGCTTAGTGTGACTGGACCTTAAGGAAGCCTTTTCAGGTGTTTTGTGGTAATTATTCTAACCTAACTTTCTGAGATAATGACTTTTGGGTTTTCATTGGCTGTAAGCCATAATCATCATCAACATTAACAGAAATAAACATTTGAAATAGATCACTCTGTGTGTAATGACTCTATATAATATGTGTTCCTCTTTTTGTATTGAATTACTGAAATAAATTAACTTTTTGATGATATTCTAATTTATTGAGATGCACTTGTATTTGGCTGGGTCATATGAGAACATATCACACCTTTTGAAGCTCCCCTCCACACAACCCTCCATGCAGTATAATGGGCCTCCAAACACTAATGGTCCCCAACACAGCCCTTCGCACAGTATTATGGACCCCACACAAACCTTTACACTGTATAATTGCTTGAACACAATATAATGGCACTGAAATAGCCCTCTATAAAGTATGAAGGTTCCCTCAATGCCTCCAAATAGTATAATGGCCTCTACATAGTCCTCCAAATAGTGTAATAGCCCCCACACAGACATATAGTATAATGGGCCTCACATAGTCCACAATAAATAGTATTATGTGCCCCATAGTTCTCCATATGTTATAATGGATCCCACATTACCTTCAGTATAATGCACCCCCTATAGTCGTCCATATATTATAATGCATTTCCCCTAGTCCTCCATTATAATTGGCCCTACATAGTCCTCCACATACAGTGGTGTGAAAAAGTGTTTGTCTCCTTCCTGATTTCTTGTTCTTTAGCATATTTATTAAAGGGAACCTGTCAAGTGCAATATGCATCCAGAACCACAAGAAGTTCTGGGTGCATATTGCTAATCCCTGCCTAACCGTCCCTGTATACACTAGCATAGATAAAGAGATCTTTAGAAAAAGTATTGCTAAAGATCTTTTATCATATGCAAATGAGTCCAGGAACTGGTTGCAAGGGCGTTATTTCCCCCCCGACTAGTCCGTTTTCTTATGTTAGTACGCCCACAGGGGAGTGCTCACATGCTACTCAATGCAGCATCACCAGTTGTGATGTGTGTACCTGCGTTCGCTGTGACCACTGATCAGAAGTCCCCTGCACTTCCAGTCATGCACAATAGACCTCTATGAAGCCAGGACGTGTACACCCGGCTTCATACTGTGCATGACCGGAAGTGCCCACTATTCAGATCAGCGGTCACAGGTACGCGCATACAAAAACTGTCCACGGCGTCTCCACAAACTGTCACATGTGCTCAGTGTGAATCTGCTCTCATCCGTGAAGACCACAGGGTGCCAATGTCAAGTCTAACAATATTCAATATTGCTGTTCTCTGGCAAATGCCAATCGCCCTGCACAGTGTTGAGCTGTAAGCCCAACACCCACTTGTGGACAATCAGCCCTCATACCACCCTCATGGAGTCTGTTTGTGACAGTTTGAGCAGACACAGGATATTAGTGGCATGCTGGAGGTCAGTTTGCAGGGCTCTGGCACTGTTCCCCCTTGCACAAAGGAAGGGGTAGCAGTCTTTGTGGTACCCCACTCTTAACTGTGACCCAATGAGAGTGTATTCCATTAATAACCACCCTTTGTTTGCTATCAGTGATCTAGTTGTTAACCCAGTTACACATATTGGCCCCTAGTCCCATTAGTCTAATTTAATGTACCAACTTTTTTGTGTGGCACCGTATCAAACGCCTTTAAAAAGTCCAGGTAGACAACATTCACTGTGTTTCTCTGGTCCAATCTGGAAATGCAGACTGGACCAGGGATCTTGGAATAAAAAGTTCAACTATTGGATGTGATTAAAAAAATTGTTCCTCATTTAGAGAGGCTGGGTAGGGGGGCGTTTAAATATAACAGGGTAGGCAAATAAGTCTATATATGTGCATAGGTTTATACATGGAAATGTGTAAGAGGTGTGGGGCTAAGGTTTGTTTTTTTTTTTTCCTCTCTCCCACAGTCCCTCTCTTTAATAGATACATAGGTCATTAAAGTAACTTTGGCTTTCAATCCGGGGCAGGTAGCCATGCATTGGAAAGCACTCCCCGATTGGGATCAACGTCACGCGTTAGTGACCTTGTTGTTCTATCCCACAGATACGTATTCTAAGAGACTGTTGTTCAGTTTAAATATTTAAAGTGATTTAGGGTGCGATAGTACCCAATAGTTTGTATTATCTTGTTTTCCTTCTTTTTTAGCATCCTTTCTCTTCTTTCTCTTACCTTTTCATCTTCTCTCTCTTGGTCTTTCTAGGTGCTTTTTTCTCTCCCTCTTTCTTCCATATTACCTTTCCCCTGCTTTAACTCTAAATTCCTCCTGCCTAATCCGCATCGGGCTCACCCCTGGTCTATATTTCAGTTGGGTCCCCTCTGGACTTAAGGTCCAGTCACACTAAGCAACTTACCAGCGATCCCAACAACGATGGGGATCGCTGGTAAGTTGCTAGGAGGTTGCTGGTGAGATGTCACACTGCGACGCTCCAGCGATCCCACCAGCAACCTGACCTGGCAGGGATCGCTGGAGCGTCGCTACACGAGTTGCTGGTGAGCTCACCAGCAACCAGTGACCAGCCCCCAGCGCCGCGTGGAAGCGATGCTGCGCTTGGTAACTAAGGTAAATATCGGGTAACCAACCCGATATTTACCTTGGTTACCAGCGCACGCAGCTACACGAGCAGGGAGCAGCGCACACTGAGCGCTGGCTCCCTGCTCTCCTAGTTACAGCACACATCGGGTTAATTACCCGATGTGTGCTGCAGCTAAATGTGCACAGAGCAGGGAGCAGCGCACACCGCTTAGCGCTGGCTCCTTGCTCTCCTAGTTACAGCACACATCGGGTTAATTACCCGATGTGTACTGCAGCTAAATGTGCACAGAGCAGGGAGCAGCGCACACCGCTTAGCGCTGGCTCCCTGCTCTCCTAGTTACAGCACACATCGGGTTAATTACCCGATGTGTACTGCAGCTAAATGTGCACAGAGCAGGGAGCAGCGCACACCGCTTAGCGCTGGCTCCCTGCTCTCCTAGTTACAGCACACATCGGGTTAATTACCCGATGTGTACTGCAGCTAAATGTGCACAGAGCAGGGAGCAGCGCACAATGCTTAGCGCTGGCTCCCTGCTCTCCTAGCTACAGCACACATCGGGTTAATTAACCCGATGTGTCCTGCAGCTACATGTGCACAGAGCAGGAGCCGGCACTGACAGTGAGAGCGGCGGAGGCTGGTAACAAAGGTAAATATCGGGTAACCAAGGACAGGGCTTCTTGGTTACCCGATGTTTACTGTGGTTACCAGCCTCCGCAGAAGCCGGCTCCTGCTGCCTGCACATTTAGTTGTTGCTGTCTCGCTGTCACACACAGCGATGTGTGCTTCACAGCGGGACAGCAACAACTAAAAAATGCCCCAGGACATTCAGCAACAACCAACGACCTCACAGCAGGGGCCAGGTTGTTGCTGGATGTCACACACAGCAACATCGCTAGCAACGTCACAAAAGTTGTTCGTTAGCAGCGATGTTGCTAGCGATGTTGCTTAGTGTGACGGGGCCTTTAGTTTCCCCCATATTAATATCCTTTCCTATCAGCTTCTGACCTCTCGTTCCCTTTTCTGGAATCACCTCTCCCTCTCAAAATAACACAAATTAAAGGGGGATCCATTAAAGCAAGGGGGCTGAATGTCCCGCAAAAGGAACCCAAGTGTTCTATGATATGCATAAAAAAGGTACATATTCTGTTGATACAAGAGACACATTTTAAGACTGGCCATCTCCCCTGCTTTAAAGACAGATACTATACATCATGGATACATGGTACAAACCCGGAATCTAAATCAGGGGGGGTATCTCTATAGGCTTGCATAAGTCCCTGGTTCATTCGGTTAAGGATCAAGTAATAGACGCCAAGGGTAGATATATCTTCTTAAAGATTTATGTTAACTCCACCATTTTCACCATAGCATACTGGTACCTCCCTAATAGAGATCATCTATGTGCTTCTCCCTCCTGTCCGCACTGGCAGAGTTTGCGGAGGGTATTTTGGTGGTGGGGGGGGGATTTCAACTTCACATTGGATCCTAAGTTGGATTCTTCATCAGGCTCCCATCCCGTCTCAAAGGAAAATCAATGCGGTGAAAAGAGCCATTCAACATCTCCGTCTGGTAGATGTGTGGAGAGCGCAACACCCCACGGATCGCGATTATTCATACTTTTCCCCGGCGCATTCCTCATACAGTCGCATACACTTATTCTTAATTAGCCAGCGTGCTCTGACCTGACAGATACAGTCCTCTATCGGAAGTATCTCCTGGTCCGATCATGCCCCAATATTCCTGTGTGTCACTATACCAGATGGGGTGGTGAAACCATGGAATTGGAGGCTCAATGACACACTGCTGAGAGACAAGGGGTGCGTAGACGAGATACGGCGCACTATTTCAGAGTTTTTGGAGGTGCATGCGGGGGACCCCACGGCTCTTCCAACACAGTGGGAAGCGCTCAAATGCGTTGTAAGAGGGATCTTAATAAAGAATGGGGCCAGGCTTAAGAGGGAAAGAGCGCAGGCGATCTCATCATTGGTAGAGAGGGTATCAGTCCTGGAGCGGGCCCATAAGAAATCACTTTTGCCATCTGTAATGAGCGATCTCACCAAAGCAAGAGAGGACCTCAAAATTATGGTTAATCAGCATTATGAGCGCCAAAAAATTAGATTCAAACGTTTTATATACGAACATAGTGATAAATGCGGGAGACCATTGGCCAGACTCCTTCACCCGCGGGGGGATCCTTGCTATATCCCAATGATTAAGCGCAGGGACGGTACTGCTACTCAGAATCCGATTCAAATTGCGGAACGGTTTCAAGAATTTTATAGGGACCTGTACCACATTAAGGGGCAGTTTGGAGATATGGCCCTAGAGGACTTGGAGCAAAAAATTGAGGAGTACATACAAAAAACATCTCTCCCGTCTGTCCCCGTGGAATCGATAGAGGCACTGGAAGAGGATTTCTCGGAGGCAGAGGTCACAGACATCATTGGGGAATCTCCGGCGGGGAAGAGCCCGGGCCCGGACGGTTTCACACCCAGGTTCTACAAATTATTCAAAGACCAGATAGCATTAAATAATCTTGTTAGAAATGGGGCTGTCTCTGTTAGTGCCCCCTGGGTAGCCCAGTCACTGGAGGCACATATAAGCGTTATCCCCAAGCCAGGAAAGGATCATACGGGAGTAGCCAATTACAGACCTATTTCCCTAATTAATATCGATATCAAACTATATTCAAAGGCCTTGGCCAATAGATTGGCTCCGTTGCTCCCGGAAGTAGTACACACAGACCAGGTGGGGTTTGTTAGGGGTCGAGAGGCCAGAGATAACACCAATAAGCTGTTCCTCCTTATGGCACGGTCGTGGGCTCGGTCATTACCCATGTGCCTGCTTTCGGTAGATGCAGAGAAGGCCTTCGATCGTGTCAGCTGGAGGTTTATGCTGGTGTCTTTGCGGCAGTTGGGGTTGGGGGTCAAAATTTATAGAGCGGGTGGCATCCTTGTATAATGGACCCACGGCAAGAGTGCAGGCAAATGGATTTTTGTCCTCCCCATTCCATATTCATAACGGAACCAGGCAGGGGTGCCCATTGTCTCCACTGCTGTACGTTATCACAATGGAACATCTGGCAGTAGCCATCCGAAGCAACAATCACATTCAGGGAGTCGAGATGGGGGGGGAGACAGTGTAAATTGGACCTCTTTGCGGACGATCTCCTTTTGTTCATTACTCAGCCGCGGATCGCGTTTCCTTCCCTCATTAGAGAGTTTGAGGTGTTCGGGAATCTAAGCAACTTCAAAGTGAACTTCTCCAAGAGCGAGGCCTTGGATGTGACCTTGCCGGACGAGGACTTAGAGTTTCTTAGGGACAATTTTCCTTTTAAATGGCAGAATTCGGCTTTAAAATACCTGGGGATAATGGTTTCAAAGGACCCTACACAAATCTTTTCTTTAAATTTCTTGCCCCTATTGGAAAGAACAATTAGAGACTTGAATACATATGATAAACGTAGCCTTTCCTGGTTTGGGCGTATCAACGCAATTAAAATGGATATCCTCCTTCGATTTTTATTTTTGTTTCAGACTATCCCTATGGGACTACCAGCTAGTTTCTTTGCCAAACTCCAGTCGGCTCTGTCGAGATTCGTGTGGGGAAACAGGAGACCTCGAATTGGTTTTAAGACCCTATCAAGGCACAAAGACACAGGGGGAGCAGGGCTTCCAAATTTCAGAGTTTACCACAAGGCGGCCATCCTCACGAGACTGTTTGACTGGCAGTTCCATGGAAGGTCTAAACAATGGGTGAACTTAGAGCAATCTACAGTGGAGCTTCCTTTACAGTATCTCCCATGGTTGGGAGTGGCATGCAGGGGTCGATTGGGAAAGGAGACAGAGCTGATAAAGGTGGCGTTGAAGGCTTGGGACTTGGAGGTTAAGGCTGGGGGATTATCCTCGGGGAGGGGACCACTGACTCCTCTTTTTGGCAACTCAGAGTTTCCCCCTGGTCTCTCTTCAGGACGTTTCTTGGGGTGGAGTCGGGAGGAGGAACCTCGTTTCCATCATATCCTTGGGGGCCAGGTGTTGCCTCCTCGGGAGATCCTTGCAGCTACAAGGGGGAGGTGTCTTGGTTGGAATACTCACAGATGAGGTCTTTTCTTTCCAAAGGAGGAGGGTATTTGGGGCATGTCCAACTCAGTTTGAAAAGTTGTTCCTTATGGGGGCGGCACCCGCTCACTCTATCTCACTTTTATACAAGTATATGAACCGAAGAAATGAAGTGGACAGTCCCAAGTTCGTTATGGGTTGGAGGGAGGAGCTTGGAGTGGATGTTGGGGAGGAGGAATGGCAGCGGGCGTTTTTCTGGACGCACAAATTATCGATGGCTTGCTCAGCACAAGAAAAAAATTATAAAGTTCTTACTCGCTGGTACCGCTGCCCAGCGACCTTACATAAGATGTTCCCCGCGGTTTCGGATAGATGTTGGAGATGCGGAGTGGACAGAGGTTCCATGCTACACATCTGGTGGAGCTGCCCCAGGATTCAACCCTTTTGGAAGTCTGTATTTTCAATCTACTGTAAGAGGAGTGGGAATCAGGTGGATAGTTCTCCACAGATAGCTCTTCTCTCTGTCCTCCCGGGCTCCGTTAAATCCCAGAGATGTGACCTACTAAGATTTTGCTTAACCGCAGCGCGGATGGTTATCCCAAGACTGTGAAGGTCGGTGGAGTGTCCTGCCGTGGGGGACTGGGTGAGGGAGATGGCCAATCTCCAGAGGATGGAGGACCTTACTGCAGAAAAAGATGGTACAAGTGACAAATATACTCGAATATGGGGACCTTGGATTATGTTCTTGGACTTCCCCGAGTTCAGAGAGATACTTGAACGAGTTTGAGCGGGAGAGGTGATTCCTCCCCGCCTCTTTTCCTTCCCCTTCCCCCTAGCACCTTCTTAATCCTTAATCCTTTTTTTTTTTTTTTCCTCTCTCTCTCACTTTCCTTTTCTTTATTCTTACCTAATCATTCACTCTAACATATTTTCTTCTTAATTCTTGTTCTTAAAGTTTTCTCCCTATCTGTTCTATTTCTTCTTTTATGTACTTATGCTTTCGGTTAGGAGGTCATGTAGGGTATTTAAAATATTAGAGAGTAGGATGTTCTTAGCAACATTGTCCTGCACACCCTATGTACAGTTATTTCTGGAAAAAACTCATTGTAATTGAGTATGTGTCAATATGTTATGCTAATAAACACAGTTTGAACATAAAAAAATTGTTCCTGTGCTGAGATAATCATATATTTTTTCCTGCTACTGTGTAATGGCCATGTCTGACTGTACAGGGACTGATCATACCACCTTTTCACTCTACTCCAGTTCACATCTCACCACCTGTCCACTTGACCCACTCCCATCCAACCTCATTCCCAATCTCACCAGTCTTCATCCTAACCCATCTCTTCAACCTATCACTAAACAACTGGCGTATTCCCTTCATGCTTTCAACATGCCTCCATCACCGATAAATGAAAAAGGTGATCCAGCTGAGTGATCAGGTGATGAATTCAGTGCAGTTCAGACAATGCATAGAGACGTTGTTAACACGTTTCTGGCTAGTGAATGACTAGTTGTTAATCATAACAACTAGTCATTCACTAGTTGTTACGATTAAGGGCGTTAAGCCAGAAACGCGTTAACAACGTCTCTATGCATTGTCTGAACTGCACTGAATTCATCACCTGATCACTCAGCTGGATCACCTTTTTCATTTATCGTTGCTGTGCGGCCAGGGCAGGGCCGGATCCGAGTCTGAGGCACGGTGAGGTCAGACGTGGGTGAGCTGGATTCCTATACATGCCTCCATCACACCCATCCTCAAAAAGCCCTCCCTTGACCCTTCCTCTGTGTCAAACTATCTCCCCATATCACTTCTCCCCTATGCCTCAAAACTACTGGAACTGCATGTCCATCTTGAACTGTCCTCACACCTCTCTTCCTGCTCCCTCTTTGACCGGCTACTATCTGGCTTCCAACCTCATCACTCCACTGAAACTGCCCCAACTAAAGTCACTAATGACCTACTAACTGCCAAAGCCAAGCAACACTAGTCTGTCCTCCTCCTCCTAGACATTTCCTCTGCCTTTGACACAGAAGACCACTCCCTCCTATTACAGATTCTCTCGTCTCTGGGCATCACAGACTTGGCGCTATCTTGATCTCCTCATACCTAACCGACAGAACTTTCAGTGTCTTCCACTTTCACACCACTTCCTCATCTCGCCCCCTGTCGGTGTCCCCCAATGTTTTTGGACCACTGCTGTTCTCCATCTACACCTTCGGCCTGGGACAGCTCATAGAGGCCCACGACTTTTAGTATCACCTCTATGCTGACAATACACAGATCTACCTCTCTGGACCTGACATCACCTACCTACTAACCAGAATCCCAGAATGTCTGTCCGCTATTACATCCTTTTTCTCTGCTCAATTTCTAAAACTGAACATAAACAAAACAGAATTATCTTGCCTCCTCCTCACTCAACCCCCCCCCCCCACCCCCACCTCACATATCCATCAAAGTCAATGGCTGCTCACTTTCCCCGGTCCCACATGCTCGGTGCCTGGGAGTAACTCTAGACTCTGATCTCTCTTTTAAGCCACACATCCAAACCCTCTTCACCACCTGCAACTCAAAAATATTTCCTGGATTCGTACATTACTTTCCCAAGAAGCTGCAAAAACCCTAGTGCATGCCCTTATCTCCCGTCTGGACTATTGCAACCTCCTGCTCTGTGGCCTCCCTCATAAAGGGTGCTTTACACGCTGCGACATCGCTAGCAATCTCGTTAGCAATGTGACTTGCAAGATCGCAGATGCGATCTGCCGAGATCGCACATGTGGCCGGTGCTATAAAACCAACTTATGTGCGATCTTGGCAGATCGCATCTGCGATCTTACTTGTCACATCGTTAACGATATTGCTAGCGATGTCGCAGCGTGTAAAGCACTTAGACTTGCACCCCTACAATCTATTCGAAACAATGCTGCCCGACTAATCCACCTATCCCCCTGCTACTCCTCAACCTCTCTACTGCCAATCCCTTCACTGGCTTCCCATTGCCCAAAGACTCCAGTTCAAAACCCTAACCATGACCAACAAAGCCATCCACAACCTGTCTCCTCCCTATATCTATGACCTAGTCTCCTGGTGCTTACCCGCACGTAACCTTCAATCCTCACAAGAT
Organism: Anomaloglossus baeobatrachus; assembly: GCF_048569485.1. NCBI lineage: Eukaryota > Metazoa > Chordata > Amphibia > Anura > Aromobatidae > Anomaloglossus > Anomaloglossus baeobatrachus. The sequence continues at coordinate 94,090,212 of NC_134361.1, read as the reverse complement.
CTCCTCTACTCCTCTCTTATCTCCTCATCCCACCACTGCATCCAATATTTCTCCCATGCATTCCTCATACTCTGGAATGCTCTGCCACAACATATCAGAGTCGCCTACCTTGACAAGCTTCAAAGGAAACCTGAAGACCCACCTCTTTCAACAAGCCTACATTCTGCAGTAACCCTCAGTCCGCTACAGCACCGCACAACCATCTCTACCTTCACCTACTGCATCCTCACCCATCCCTTGTAGACTGAGCCCTCGCGGACAGGATCCTCTCTCCTCCTGTACCAGTCTGTGCCTTGTCTTATTTATGATTATTGTACTTGTCCCTACTAAGTATAACTCTTTTCACTTGTAAAGCACCATGGAATAAATTGCGCTATAGTAATAATAGCGCAGCTCCTGGACCAGGGAGGACACAAAAGTATTCGTATAACACAGAATGGGAGCACAGCTGATTCTTTTTGTGAGGTAAAACATTTCACTGCCTGTTTTTACGCAATGTTTTACCTCAAGAAAGAATATTTTGTGATCCCGTGCTGTATTGTCTGTATACTCTCCTCAGTCCAGGAGCTGTGGTATGATCAGACTATATCCCTGTAAGGTCAGACACGGCCATTACACAGTAGATAGCGGGACACATATACAAGATTTTTTTAAATCACATCCAATTGTGGAACTTTTTAATTCAAAGATCTCTAGTCCAGTCTGCATTTCCAAATTGGGCCAAGGAAAAACCAGTGGATGTTGTCTATATGGACTTTTCAAAGGTGTTTGATACGCTACCGCACAAAAAGTTGGTACATTAAATTAGACTAATGGAACTAGGGGCCAATATGTGTAACTGAGATCACAACTGGATCAGTGATAGCAAACAAAGGGTGGTTATTAATGGAACACACTCGCATTGGGTCACAGTGAAGAGTAGAGTACCACAAAGATCAGTATTGGGCCCTCTTCTTTTTTAACAGTTATTATGGAGCTTCTTTTTACATCAAAATCTATTGATTAAAATTACCTTTGTGGAAAAACCCACTTAAAAGAGGAAAACATTTTTTGTACAGGGTGTTAAAAGAAAAACTTATTTTAGACAAAAAGGGAATAAAAAAAAACAACACATAATATAAAATAATTGTTTAATTCATACAGAAATTCATTGTAAATTTTCCAGACCATAAAAAAATTACAAATATTTATTCATTTAATTATTTTATACAAGAAACGCTGTTAGATATCCACATACCAGTCAAAAATATAGGGAAAAAATATATATATATATTACACAGCCAGCATTCCTCCACAATTCTTTCCTTACCAGCGACCTACAATATTAATTATATATGTGAGGTGCAGCTCCTTATGGCTCAGAATTAGAGTTGAGCGAGTATCTAACTATTTGTACTCGCTATACTCTTAATGAACGTTTAATACTCGCGTATTTGTTCAGAATAGCATGTGCAATGCAAGTCAATGGGGAATACTTGCAATGTAACAAGTAACTCAAATTTCGCACTGTTCACTACTTGCACGAATAGTACGGCATTTGGGTTACTCGATACTTTGCAAGTTTTTCCTATTGACATGCATTGCACATACGTGAGTATTAGACAGTTCTCGTTATGAGTATAGCGAGTACGAATAGTTAGGTACTCACTCAACTCTACTGAGAATCCATTCTGATCCAGTACTGCAGAATTACCAGAGGGTAGATTAAAATTTGTTTTCCTTGTTAGAAGATAAAAATATTTATTTTTTTATTAAAAAAAAAAAGTTCCTTGCACAATGGTTGCATCAGATTAGGAGCACTTCCATGGATGGTTTGTGGTGTTGCAGCTCAATCCCTTTAAAATGAATAGGACTGAGCTATAATATAAGAAACTTGCCACGTACAAACGTATTTCAAATCCACTTTATTAAAAGCCACCAGTAAGTAATATCACCATCCCCACCACCCTATCCAATCTCTATATATTCGCCTGCAGGTCTTTGAAAGCTAAATCCATCAGCCCCTTTATATCTTCTATCTGTTGCTGCATTCCCGAGGAGAAATTAGTGGTTTCATTCATGTGTGTGTGACAACACTTGTAGAGTCTCTACCTCCCCAGGTTAATTCCCACCAGCTTCTTTAGCCTGAGTGATAGCCTAATGTCGATTTCCTTACCTGGTGCCTGACATCAAACTGAAGAGAGTAGTGGTAGGTGGGGAAACAACCTCAGAAGGCAGAGGCTATTTGAAGTGCTCTGTCACACCCAGAGCACTTAACACTTCAGTTGCATATTAATTAAAATACTGATTTCTTGAAAATGTAGCAACAGATAAAAGCTATAAAAGGTGTTGATGGATTTAGGGGGGGGGGGATCTTAACTACCAAATTCTCTTCATATCTGCATGCAGATAATATGCCATATACAGGGGTATGTTTATCAGACCACCTAATAATGCTTTACCTGCAGAGACTGTGGCTTGGTATCATGGCCAGATGTCTTCGTGCCACCTATAGATTGCATGTATAGTCATTTACAGCATAAAGCTCACAATATTGTAACAAATATAGTGGGTTCTCCAGCCAGTCCTCAGAGAAATACCCCAGTACTGCAAATTTCATAATTACTGAAATCGGAAAAAAAAAAAAAAAAAAGGGAGTATCCAAAACAGCCAAAGTCTCATGGTATCTTCACTTAGGAAACTGAGGTGTCTCAGGGACTCTGAGCACGTCTGAAGACCATCATGTCCGCTATAAGAGTGTGGGCCCCCAGAACGGGATCGTGCCAATCGTGCCAATTCAGGAAAGGTTTCACACACCATATTTGGCTACACTAAAAATGGTACATGTATTGTTCCTGATATTTTAACTGCACTTTGCCATTTTTTTTCTATTAATTTTCCATATTAAAAATTTGATGTCATTTAAATACTCCATTCAGGTACCAATACATGGAGTATATACACATCAGGATATGTAAATCTATGACAGAAATTAGCGGTAGACCGTCCGGATTCTCCCTTTGATCTGCACAGGGGTCTGCCCCATTCAGAGGTGCTAATCCTCTGGACCAGCATAAGATTTTTTTGTAACTTTTGTTTTCCCATGTGGATTTTAGTGTGAAAGTGCTTTTTGGCACCTTGCATGAACATACTTTAAGAGTTAAATGATTACACCCAAAAAAAAGGGCAGGGTTATTTTCAAGAAACAATGTGTAAGAAGAGGTCCGGAGGTTTGGGTTTTTGTTTGTTTTTTTTTTGTAGTGGGGGGGTAACTAAACAGGCACTTTCTTACATTGAAAACATTTGCTGTTAAAATTAAAGGGAATCTGTCAACAGGTTTTTGCTACCTCATCTGAGAGCAATATATTGTAGGCAAAGAAATTCTGAATCCAACGGTGTATCACACAGATTACTGGCTGCAGCTGTTCTGTCACAATCAAAGAATTGGAGTTTTTAAGCATGTAGCTGAGCCCAGGGAGCTGCCCCCATCCCACACCAGGCTCTATAGAGATTGTGCATGGACTGTGGTGTGGATCATAGCAGGGGGAGTGTTGGACTGGTGTGCACTGAGTTTCTAGTCCTGTAAAGGTAATCACAGGTTAATAAACCATTAGATTACAAACAATATCTCACACACAGATAAGAGAAGCACAGTTGCTTTTTGTTTTTAAACTCTTACAGCATGCTGTTCTCAGCCTACATAGCAAAAACCTGCTGACAGATTTCCTTTCACTGCTAACATGTCTCTAAAAATCCAATGTGCAAGGCATGAGAATTACAGCTAAGAAGTGATATGCACGTCAGGTTGGAAGTGCATTGATTCTTCCAAGGGCACTAACACACCCTCAATGCACTTCCAACTTGATTTGCATATGGCTTCTATGTTAAACAGCGGCTTTTTCATGTGCCAGGAAACGTAAAGTAACGGAATAGTGGTTTCTCTGTGCGAGTTCTCAGTGGTTTTTTCTTGGATAATTAATGTGGGATTATTTCAGTATTACAATTCAGGAGTTCTGTCGGGTGGCTCATGCTTTTTCTTTAATGGATGTCTGACAAAATGCTGTCATTTATAGATTTTTTTTTCTCTAAGATTCTGCCAAGAAAATTCTTGTATCCAAGAACCAATCAATCAATGAGAGATGGAGTAGTAGAACGTCACCGATATATCGGTACAATAGATGGTCTTACCCTGTGCTGCTGAGATATTTGTAAACTATTATATTCAGTAGATAAAGGCGATTTAAAGGGAATCTGTCACTTTTTGGAGGAGTTATTAATATGGTCATACAGATTGTATACAGCTGAAATTAACCATACCTGTATGCCTCCTGGATGATGGCTTGTTCTGTAAAAATCATCTTTTATAGCTTTGATCTTCCAGGTTATGGGGCGTGCGCTGCCCAGAAGATAAGACTACCTCTGGGCTTCATTATACAGGATTACTCCTCCTCTTCTCCTCCTCAGAGTCCCTGTGACATCAGGAGCGCAGCCAGAGATCCCGCGCCTGCCGTCCCTCCCTGCGCTTTCACCCTTCTGTGGGCAATGTCTTCAATTTTGATGTGCAGGGGAGAGACGGCAGTCAGAATGCGCAGGCCGAACATCTCACATCACAGGCACAGTGGAGAAAAGGAGAAATCTTCAGTAATGAAGCCAGGAGGTAGTCCTACCACCTGGGCAGCGAATGCCCCATAGTCTGGAAGATTGAAGCTATAAGGCGAGTCACACTTGCAAGTGATTTGCGTTGCATCAGCTGGCATGGCCTGCCGCTCTCCGGATAGGAGCCTCTCTGCTGCATAGAAATACATGCTGCTGACCCGCTCCTGTCAGGAGAGTATGCGGCCATGCCAGGTGATGTGAAGCGAGTCACACTGGCCTAAAAGATGATTTTTACTGAATAAGTCATCATCTATAAGGCATACAAGTATGGTTAATTTCAGCTGTATACAACCTGTATGCCCACATTAATAGTCCTCTAAGGGGTGACCGATCCAATGTCGTCTTCCACAGAATTCATTGTATCCAATCTTAATTAAATTCAATTAATGTCATCAATAAATGTTATCACTATATATATATATATATATATATATATATATATATATATATATATATATATATATATATATATATATATTATATATATATATATATATATATATATATATATATATATATATATATATATAAAATTAATCAGAGAGCTTAGTTTGCATTCCAGAAACAAATAGGCGAATATTTTTTCCTCAGTTTTACAGAGTGAATCATTACTACAGGGCGAGGTTATAATGACAGCACTGCTGGAGACTGGATAGGCAGGATTATATGGGCGTACACACACGGCACCGGCTATATGCGGCACACATCTGCTATGTAGGGTCTAATGAGGGCTTACAAAAGTAAATAAGAATCACCGTACACATCCTTGAATACATAAAAATAAAATGTGTGAGACTGATACAAGTGGATGTGTCACCCCTGACCGGTCTGTAGAGTAATACCTGCATCCCGTATGAAAGGCTTCTGAAGCTTTTCTTAAATCTCTACATTGTGTAGTTCCTTTTATCAACAGAATGAGATCTTCTTTGTAATGTAAAACCATTAAACATCCAAAAAAATATATAATTTTTTTTAATTATTAATCTGCAGGTGCCCAGAAGAATAGTGTCTGAATTCTGTGTGGTGGGCTCCAGGCTGGGGCTGGCGCTCCCCTACTCACCATGTCGGCACAGTGAAAAGTTTGTAAAGTTTTTGAGATTTTGCGGCTCTAACAAAAAGAATTTTTTTTTCATACTATTTTTTGAGCTCTTACAAGTACTGCTTAGTTTTTTTAAAGGGAACCTGTCACCAGATTTGGCCCCTATAAGCTGCAGCCACCACCAGTGGGCTCTTATATACAGCATTCTAAGATGCTGTCTATAAGAGCCCAGGCCACTGTGTAGAACGTAAAAATCACTTTATAATACTCACCTAGAAGGTGGCTGCGGTGGAGTTGGGTCATATGGGTGTCTCCATTCTCCAGTGTCGGCGCCTCCTCTTTCGGCCATCTTCGTCATCCTTCTGAAGCCTGTGTGCATGACGCTTCCTATGTCAAGCACACTCGCCGGTCCCGCGCACTACAATACTTTGATCTGCCCTGCTCAGGACAGATCAAAGTGCGCCTGCTCAGGACCTCAATGCCGGCGAGTGTGGATGACGTAGGACGCGTCTTGCACCCCGGCTTCAGAAGGACGACAAAGATGGACGAAAGAGGAGGCGCTGGCACCGGAGACGCCCATATGACCCAACTCCACCGCAGCAACCGTTTAGGTAAGTATTATAAAGTGATTTTTATGTTCTACACAGCGGCCTAGGTTTTTAAATACAGCATGTAAGAATGCTGGATATAAGAGCCCGCTGGTGGTGGCTGCAGCTTATAGTCACCAAATTTGGTGAGAGGTTCCCCCTTTAAAAAGAGTTATTCTGGCTCTAATCCATTCTGCATGGTGCTGCTGACATCCCGTCTGTCGGGACGTCTGCCCTTTCTGCAGGGAGCACCTTCCCGATGCGGAAGTTACCGGCTTTGGAATAACCCTGTAAGTTTCTTGTGATCTATACAACTTTTAAGTTTTACATAGTTTAGATTTTTAGAAATATTTTTCTGGGGGATATTATTTATTTTTTTGATCCTCGAAGTACTGAGAGTCTATTGGAGTGGATTTGGTGTTCTCAGCTGCGGGATGGGGCTTACGGGTGACAAACCCCCACTAAGCGGATATTGAGGACCTATCCTGGTGGTAAGTCTGAACAACCACTTTTATACGGCTATGTTGGCTTCCTAAATACAATCTGAATTGTGTTCCTTTGTTACACCCCTTGGAAACATTAAGGCGACTAGTTCCAGTCTCAATCAATAATGCATGTCCCTGCCGTCCTTGGCACCGATCTGTGCCAAATTGTGTAGACATACTCCCTGGTGACAAGTGGAATAATAACACTCAGTCGCCAACTGATTTATAGGAACAGCAGAATGCACAGTTCTAAGAAAGGATGCCACGGAATTGTGATTACATGGAATATAGACGTAAAGAGCAGCATAAGACCACGATGCAATATTAAAAATGGAGAGTCCTAATTCCCCCCACCCATATTACCAAATCACCAGTCCTATGTATCTTACAGGAAGAGCAAACATGCCACCAGGGTGCTGGACTGTGGACTCTTAATAAAATGAAGAGGTGCCATCACACTAGACCACCTTCTAAAAATACCAGAAGGGCGTCACTGGGGGACACCACGTCTTGTGACACGTATACAAAGCTGCCCTGTGCTTCGTACAAGCTGTATGTGGATGACGTAATGGGGTTCGGGCCTCATGGTAAGAAGGGAACGTGCCCTCTAATACCAAACAATGTCATTTGGCAACATCACCTATGTGCGATGGAGGTGACAGACGTCAGCTCATTTACACTCTCCCATAGGGAGCAGCCTGAAGAATTGTACAAAGCTCGCTGACCACAGAAACAAAAAAAATGTCAACCCAGATCTTCATGAAGTAGAAAAATAGAATTTGAGTGCAAAAGTCATCACTATGTAAAATCAGTTGCAGTCAGAGTAGTAAACCAAGTATTGAGCAGTCCCCGACATGTGGGAAGACTGAAGCTTCTAGAATGTGAAGGGAGTAAATTACACATGTACACGGATCCCGTTCCTCCTTTCCGGAACTACCATCTTCCTCCCGTAAATAAATAGAGCCACCAGTTTTGATTGATTTGTTTCTTCCTTAGTCCTCGTCTCCGAATTTCAGAATTTAGTACACCGTAGTGTATTCAGCTGTGATGTGTATAGAAGACTTCACGCGTTTCAGTCGTTATCAGAATGCGGAGGGGGTAAGAAGACCAGAGCGTCGTTAAAGCTGTGCCCATATGCCCGCAGCCTATACACGCCGTACATCATAACCTGCATGTGGTTCGGAGATATACCACTGAATGTGATGGCCATGTCTGAGCAACAGCCTTCCACAACCTTCTGAGGATCATTTGCCATGGCTTCTTTAATTAAGGCCCCTACAGATTTGGTGTTGAAGACATTCTTCCCTTCGGAGTCTTCGGCATTTTCCGCCACTACTCCCTTGTACTTCAGGCACATGGCCAGCTGCTTATCTCCTGGAACTTTCCATATGATGCCACCTGTTTCTGGACACTTATCAGGCTCGTTCATGACGTGGATAAGACGATTTAATGACCCGATACTGAGCACGATGCCGCCTGCCAAATCCACGTAATCAAGGTCCCCATCTTTAACAGTGTGACCGATGTAGAAAGGCTCCAAAGGATTTTTCTTCAAAACAAAATACTTTAGGTTTTCAATGATGGCAAAAGTAGAGGGCTGAGCGATGAAAAACCAGTTGTACTCCTTTTTATGTTTCTCATAAGCCATCTGGATGGCTTTCCTCATCATGGTCCACATGTCGCTGCTGTCAACGACAATGGATTCAAATACCTTGACATGCTCCGAGCTGTAGTAGTCAGTCCGGTCGCAGTGCTTACTCCACGTGTTTATGACGGCAGACCAGAGGCTCAGTTCTTTTGGTTTGACAAGGATGATACAGTAGACCCGCATGCTCTTACTCAACTCCATCCTTTCGACATTGGAAAGCTTCATAACATCTTCTTTGTTAGGTGCCTGGATATGATGGTGCTCATGGGGGGAGGCAGATTCATGTCCCAACTTAATGTGTCCGAGAAGAGTTACCACCAGGCAAAAGGCACCTCCGATTAACATGCCCCGCATAAACGAGCCACCCTCTGAAATCATCTTTCCTGGAACACAAAAATAACATCTATTACTAGGCTGATGACTATAAATAATTAGAGGGGTTGTCCATTACTGGACAGCCCCTGCTTAATCAATTTGAACACAATTAAAATAAAAAGTATATACCTCCCGAAGGCACTGTCCCTGCGAGGTGAGGGATGCTGTTCCTAGAGGGAGATGTGACAGTGTAGTCTCTTGTGCCCGCTGCAGTCAATGATTGGCGGCTGCTCATCATTATTACATCAGAGAAGATGATATAGGGGAAACTATAGTCAAAGAGCATCCAATCATTGGCTGCAGCCTACAGGTGACTCAACAATGTCACGTCATTCTCCAGGTACAGTGGTGCCAACAATACTTGGACGGTGCCACTGCGGGAGGAGAGTACACACTGGTTCTATTTTAATTGGGATCTAAATCCTGAATTGATTACACAGGGGTTATCCAGTAGTGGACACACTCTTTGAGGAGTTGCTCTACAACTTTTATACTGATGAGCTACCTATAAATAAGTTATTGGTATCAGATCTGTGGAAACCCAGCACCCCCACTTGTCAGCTGTTCTTGGTGCCAGCAGTTACAGAGTTGACCAGCTCAGCTCTGTACACTGTAGTGACAGTTTCAGGGTGCTGCAGATCAGACCCCATGCTTGTCACAATAAAAGCTGTTCAACTATATAGATCCAGCCACCAATAGTGGTGAGAACAGCTGATTGGTTAGGGGGGCTGAATGCCAGACCCACGCCATTCGTTAGGGGGGCTGAATGCCAGACCCACGCCATTCGTTAGGGGGCCTGAATGCCAGACCCACGCCATTCGTTAGGGGGCCTGAATGCCAGACCCACGCCATTCGTTAGGGGGCCTGAATGCCAGACCCACGCCATTCGTTAGGGGGGCTGAATGCCAGACCCACGCCATTCGTTAGGGGGGCTGAATGCCAGACCCACGCCATTCGTTAGGGGGGCTGAATGCCAGACCCACGCCATTCGTTAGGGGGGCTGAATGCCAGACCCACGCCATTCGTTAGGGGGGCTGAATGCCAGACCCACGCCATTCGTTAGGGGGGCTGAATGCCAGACCCACGCCATTCGTTAGGGGGGCTGAATGCCAGACCCACGCCATTCGTTAGGGGGGCTGAATGCCAGACCCACGCCATTCGTTAGGGGGGCTGAATGCCAGACCCACGCCATTCGTTAGGGGGGCTGAATGCCAGACCCACGCCATTCGTTAGGGGGGCTGAATGCCAAACCCACGCCATTCGTTAGGGGGGCTGAATGCCAGACCCACGCCATTCGTTAGGGGGGCTGAATGCCAGACCCACGCCATTCGTTAGGGGGGCTGAATGCCAGACCCACGCCATTCGTTAGGGGGGCTGAATGCCAGACCCACGCCATTGGTTAGGGGGGCTGAATGCCAGACCCACGCCATTGGTTAGGGTGGTTGAATGCCAAACCCACGCCATTGGTTAGGGGGGCTGAATGCCAGACCCATGATGATTTTGTATTCCTGATCTATCCATTTTTACTGTCTTCAGGCCTCAATAAAATACTACACAAATATGAATATTTAACCAAAGAAATCATAGCCTTTTTTATTCTATCATTGTAATAAGTAGTTCAGTGTGTGTGCCGACGCGCCCTTCTCGGCTTTTAGTACAGCTGGATTACACCATCCTGCGCCCCTCCTTGTCAGGTGCCATTCTGGTTTCTCCTTCTTCACAAAAGAAATGATCTTCCAATATGTCACATGTATATCTCAGAAGATCAGAATGTTAAAGTCACTTCTACATCAAGGATTGTCAGGAATGTTGGAAAAATCCATAGTATTACAAAAAAGGACAGGACTAAGGAGGCGCAGCATGCTTGTTTTTTTGAATGGCCTTTTTTTAAGAAAGAAAAAAAAAATCCTCCTGGATGTACAGGAATTTGCATTACAGAATCCTTCTGCCCAAACTGTGGTAATCAGAGACCGATCCCCTCATTACAATCATGTAATGCTGCTAAATTATAGAGAAAAGCACAATGGAAGCGGAGTCGGGACAAGGTGACGAGCGCTGACGTCTGATTTCTATGGCCCCTGACAGCTTCTGTCCATGCAGGACAAACAATGGGGCAAGGGAGGAAGCGAAGCAAATCCAGCCACTGAGGAGCCGGCACGTAACATCTACCATAGAGCCATCCGCTGCTCCGCAGAACTCACCGCGGGTCCGGAATACCTGGTCCAAATGCTTAAAGGGGTTGTCTGGTGAAAACAAGCTTGTAAGGAGAGGTGATAACTTGCTGATTGGTGGGTCCTCGGGTGCAGGACCCTCACTGATCAGTGGGACGGTAAGGATGGAGCTCTAGTGCTCGTGTGACTGCAGCTCCATTCATTCCCTATGGGGCTGCCGGAAAAAGCTGAATGCAATGCTCAGTTACCCACAGGGAATGAATGGAGCAGCGGTCACACGTGCACTACAGCTCCACTCCAAAGGGGATAACATGGCCTGCTCTCTTAAACAATGTGGGTCCCAACGCTTGGACCCCATCAATCTGTCAGTTATCACCTGCAATGTGGACTAACCCTCTAAGCTGCATGAATGTATTCAATATTTACCTACCTCAGTGGCAAATCAATACAATAATAAACTGGGCAGTTTGCTATATGAATGAAAGATTGTGGCAGTCTGTACAGTGCTCCCAGACCTGCTCATGTAGGGGGCTGGGGCCTCACTCCTGCGCACGGGCCACCGGGGGATTCTCCTGTTGTCCTGCGGGCCAGTCGGAGTCTGGGAGCACATGACCTCAGCAGCCAATCACTGACTCTGCAGCACTGGTAAGCCCCTGGGTTATCTGGGACCCGTATTGATCAGCAGGATGTGGGGGCTGCAGTGACGCTACAGATAAGCGCGACCACCTGTGTGCGGGCCCCGGCTAGTGCGGTGTGGACCTCCGCGGACTGTGCACTGTGGGGCACTGCTACAGTGAATGATCACACAGCAGCGCAGCCGGCACTATGTGTATATGGGGGATCCGAGAGAGCACAGCACCCGCTACACTGATCCGCATACACACGGCCGTGACGTAAACTGCTCCGGGGAAGGAAGGGTTAACAGGTCCCCGCTGGAGCCCCGGTGTCCGGCCCGGGCCCCGCACTCACCCTGCCGCTCCTGAGCGCCGCCGTCCACTCTGCTGCTGCTGCTGCCGGATCTTGGATTTCCGCCTTCATGCGCAGGTGACATGGAGTCACGTGTGCTGTCGTGACGTGTCACTTCTCCAACTTGAAGCGCCGCCTGGCCGCCATCTTTGATCCTGGCATGAAAAAAATATCAATGTACGAAGTTGTGAGAAATTAATGATACCGTGGAATTTTGAAAGGAGAATTGATGTAAATGAGAAGTGACCTGAATTTTGAGGTCTATTATATACAAAATAGAGAAGCTTTCTGAATTCCAGTACAGAAAATAAAAGCATCACTGGTTGCTATGGACGATCGCTCTTCTGTATGTTCAGGACAGGAATCACTGTGTATATATATATATATATCTATATATATAATTGCCTTATTCTGTCTGTCTGTCTGTCTGTCTGTCTGTCTGTCTGTCTGTCTATCTGTCTGTCTGTCTGTCATGCTCCAAAATTGTGTCCTTACGGTGACACAAAGCTGATTGGCCGCTGGGCTCGCCATGGCCCCGCCCCCCCACACGGATTGGCCGCTCGCCCAGGCTGCGCCCCCACACGGATTGGCCAGCCGCTCGCCCAGGCTCCGCCCCCCCCACAGATTGGCCTCTCGCCCCGGCACCCTGCAGGCATTGGCAATTCAGCCACGCCACGCCCCGCCCCCCTCACGCAATGCACGTTAGCTCTGGCCCCACCCCCTCCCTCCCCCCGCGCATTTCTCTAACTGACACGGCTGTCACGGAGGTGAGTACGGTACTCCCTATCCCCCCCCAACCCTCCCCCCCCCCCGGCCCCCGCTCCCAAAGGGGTGGTGTGGATACTCGCATGGTTACAAGCGCTGTCACGGAGGTGAGTACTGTACTCCCTCCCCCTCCCCCGGCCCCCGCTCCCACGGCAGTGGTGGGAGTGGTGTGGATACGTTGGTAACCATGCTCGCATGGTTACAAGCCCATCAAGGTCCTGCTGCGCCGGAAGGTCCACACGCACACACACAAACATACACACACATCAGATCACACTCACACTCACTCTCATACACACCTCACACACACCTCACATCGCATCCACATACTCACGACATCCTGGGATATCGCTTGCTTCTCGGCGGCGAAAATGTGCTGTTGTGATCTTCCAGGACCTGACGGAGGATCACATGGCCAGAAGCATGTGATATCCCCGGATGTTGTGAGTATGAGCGCGTAAGTGCGATATCGTCAGTGTCTGTGTGTGTGAGTGGATGCGATCGGGTGTGTGTGTGAGTGGATGCGATCGGGTGTGTGTGTGAGTGGATGCGATCGGGTGTGTGTGAGTGGATGCGATCGGGTGTGTGTGTGAGTGGATGCGATCGGGTGTGTGTGTGAGTGGATGCGATCGGGTGTGTGTGTGAGTGGATGCGATCGGGTGTGTGTGTGAGTGGATGCGATCGGGTGTGTGTGTGAGTGGATGCGATCGGGTGTGTGTGTGAGTGGATGCGATCGGGTGTGTGTGTGAGTGGATGCGATCGGGTGTGTGTGTGAGTGCATGCGATCGGGTGTGTGAGTGTCGGCAGAGGAGCAGGGCGTGCTGGAGGAGGCTGGGAGCAGAGAGGCTGATCATGGGGAAGAGGGAAATGCTGATGCTGAAGGAGGCTGGGATCGGAAGGCTGGGAAGAAGGAGGCTGGGAGGAGAGAGGCTGATCCTAGGGAAGGCTGGGGAGAGGAGGCTGATGCTGAGGGAGGCTGGAAGGAGAGAGGCTGATGCTGAGGGAGGCTGGGACGAGGGAGGCTGATGCTTAGGGAAGCTGATGCTGGAGGAGGCTGGAAGAACAGAGGCTGATGCTGGTAGAGGCTGATGCTTGGGGAAGCTGATGCTGGGGGAGACTGGGAGAGGAAGGCTGATGCTGAGGGAGGCTGGGAGGCGGAGGCTGGGAGGAAGGAGGCTGAGAGGAGAGAGGCTGATCCTTGGGAAGGCTGGGAAAGGGAGGCTGATGCTGAGGGAGGCTGGAAGGAGAGAGCCTGATACTAGGGACAGAGACGCTGATGCTGGGAGGAGAGAGGCTGATGCTGCGGGCAGAGAGGCTGATGATGCGGGTAGAGAGGCTGATGCTGGCGCAGCATGGCGGATGGAGCACGTTTGGTAATGCGCAGCATGGCGGATGGAGCACGTTTGGGAGTGCGCAGCATGGCGGATGGAGTACGTTTGGGAGTGCGCAGCATAGCGGATGGAGCACGTTTGGGAGTGCGCAGCATGGCGGATGGAGCACGTTTGGGAGTGCGCAGCATGGCGGATGCAGCACGATGGCGAGTGCGGAGTATGGCGGATGGAGCATGTTTGGGAGTGCGCAGCATAGCGGATGGACCACGTTTGGGAGTGCGCAGCATGGCGGATGGAGCACGTTTGAGAGTGCGCAGCATGGGAGATGGAGCACGATGGGAGGTGCGCAGCATAGGGGATGGAGCACGATAGGGAGTGCACTGCATGGGGGATGGAGCACGATGGAGAGTGCCCAGCATGGCGGATGGAGCACGTTTGGGAGTGCGCAGCATGGCGGATGGAGCACGTTTGGGAGTGCGCGGCATGGCGGATGGAGCACGTTTGGGAGTGCGCAGCATGGATGATGGAGCACGATGGGGGGTGCGCAGCATAGGGGATAGAGCACGATGGGGAGTGCGCTGCATGGGGCATGGAGCACGATGGGGAGTGTGGAGTATGGCGGATGGAGCACGTTTGGGAGTGCGCAGCATGGTGGATGAAGCACATTTGGGAGTGCGCAGCATGGCGGATGGAGCACGTTTAGGAGTGCGCAGCATGGGAGATGGAGCACGATAGGGAGTGCGCAGCGTGGCGGATGGAGCACGATGGGGAGTGCGCAGCATGGGGAATGGAGCACGATGGGGAGTGCGCAGCATGGCGGATGGAGCACGTTTGGGAGTGCGCAGCATGGCGGATGGAGCACGTTTGGGAGTGCGCAGGATGGGAGATGTAGCACGATGGGGGGTGCGCAGCATAGGGGATGGAGCACGATGGAGAGTGCACACCTCCCCCCAACACACACACACACACGCGCGCGCGCGCACTGCACAACACACCACACACACACACTGGAAACCACAAACAACTGCCCTACACAGACACCCACACACAGACAACGCTGCACACACAAATATACGCACATACTGCACATATATATAACAAAAATCATACATGAACTACACAATACGTAAATTCTAGAATACCCGATGCGTAGAATCGGGCCACCTTCTAGTATATATATATGTATATATATATATATATATGTAGATATATAGATATATATATATATATGGATTAGGCTACACTGGGAGCATTTTATGTTGGCCAACTGTCCCTCAACGTCCAGGAGGCTACCATGATGAAGGAAAGAGTTGGCCAATCACCTGGGCACCGAGGCTTCCAATAGCCCCAAAGAGCCCACAGTCCCCACCGCTCCATTCAGTATGGGGTGTACAGCTCCACTGTCGATGTGTCACACCTCCAATTATGGGATTACTGGGGGTCCGAGTAGTCAGACCCCAGCTTTCAACAAGTTGTCCCCTGTCTCTTAGGCCTCCTTCACAAGTCCGTGTCTCCGGTACGTGTTTGGTCCATTTCCTAACGTGCCGGAGACACGGGCACACGTAGACCCATTAAAATTAATGGGTCTGCGCACACGTGCGTGTTTTGCCATGCCCCGTGTGTCCGTGTGGAGCATACGTGTGCCCGTGTGCTTCACATGTAGACATGTCCGTTTTTCTCCGGCATCACGGGTGTCACACGGACCGCACAGATGTGATCTGTGTGACACGCACCAGTGAAAACACACGTGTCTGTGAAAAAAAATAATTTCTATACTCCCCTTCTCCAGCACTGCTGTCTCTGCCGCTGCTGTCACTCACTTCCGACCCCGCTTATTATGCTCATGGCATATTCACTCTACTGCAGGCCGGAAGCAGCAGCAGCGGAGAGTCGGCAGGAACAGAGACCGTAGATCAGCACCACGGACAGCAACACCAGGGCAGGTGAGTAGAAAGTTCCCGTTCTCCGTGTGTTATCACGGATAACACACAGAGAACATACGTGTGCCATAAACACGGCACACGGAGGGCAATACGCACCTTTGACACGTCCGTGAAAAACATGCATGATTTTCACAGACGTGTGAAGGGGGCCTTAGATAGAGGATAACTTGATCTTTTGGGACTCAGCATTTAAAGGGGTTTTCCAATTTTAGAAACCCCTGTTCCCTAAATGGAATTTGTTTTAAAAATTAAACCATGCCTTACCCACCCTCTCCGGGTCCAGTGCTGAGTCTCGGCATCTATTATTGTCTGCAGCCCTGAGATCACATTGACAGCACTGCAGCCAATCAGTGGCTCGTGCCATAACCTTGGGCAGAACTACTCAGCTGAATGATTGGCTGCAGTGTTATCAAGATGTCAGTGCTGCAGACAATAAGGGACAATGGAGCAACAGCGAAGACTCAGCGCTGGACACGGGGAGGGTAAGTAAAAAAAAAACTGCAGCTGGGGACAGAGGTTTTCTGAAACTGAGTAAAGACTTTAAATGCTTATTCCCAAAAAAAGCAAATTCCGTCTTATCCATGTGATAGTGCATACCTTGCTGATTGCTGAGAATCTGAACACATGGACCATCAGCGATCCCAAAATCGGGGCTTTGGACCTCAATAACTTCAATAGGGAGGGAGGCCATGCAGCGATATGCTGATGGTTCCAAGGTGCAGCCCCGTCCTGATGGAGCCAAGGAGCGCATGTGCGGCCATTGATCCAGTCATTGTCTGCATAACTGCTCAGTACAGCGCTCAGCTATTTTCGGTAATCCCATAGACAATAGAGTGGAGGCTAAGCAATCACACCACCAATCAGGATGGAGCTGCAGAGCCCCATTCTCTAGGTTCCAGAGTCCTAATATTGGGATAACTGAGGGTCTTGTGGTTGGACCCCCAGAAATCGTCAAGTCATCCACTATCCTGCGGAAAGGGTATAACTTGATTTTTGTGATTAACTGTTTAATTCAGGCCCTAGACAAGACTACATCCTTGCACTTAATTTATCACACCCCCTTCACATGGGGACATGTCTTTGTATGATGGATCTGGCATGTCTGAAGGAAACTCTAATGAATAAGGAATACCAATAGTTTCCCCTTTAAAGAGAATCTGTCAAAATCTAGAGTTGGCTCATGTGCATGTGTCTGATATTGGCAAATTAGATTATGAACATGGTAGAGAAGAATGGATTCACAGGACCAAGGGCAAGTGGCCATATGAAAATTTCTGAACCGGAGCCATGCAAACTTCCTCCTAGTATACAGCATCGCCTGTTTCTCTTCTTATTAGTAGGTCTGGTGTCTTTGATACTGAAGAGGAGAGGAAACCAAGGAGAATGCCATTCATGGGACTGCTGTGCAGGAATTCAGACATGGCCACTGGACCAGGATCCTACAACTGCAAACAAATTTAATGGAAGTAATACAGGCAATGGGTAATTGTGGCCATAGATATGGAATGGTTGGTGATTCCAATGATTCATAAGTTGAAAGTGATGTGTGACAATAACTTAATGGCATTGTCCCCTTTCAGAAATCTTGTGCTTGCCATTGTGGTGTATGTGTACATGGAGTCATTTTGTAGAGTTGTTGGAGTGGAAACTGGCAAACTAAATTTTTGAGAAGAATTTGGATAGTTTCCACTCAGTTTCTGCTCCAAAACCTAAATAAATGCTATGCGTACATACCCTTGGGAGTAAAAAGGCTAACTGAGCTCAGTTGTTTGTTCCCCCCACCTCCATCTTTCTCCCCCTTGCACAAGTTTTTTAAAAGTCTACAACCCCATTAAGCCATTTAGAAAAGCTGATAAGAAGGAATGGACATTATTATGTTCATAAAAATGCAGTCAGCCGGGGGGCGTGTCCAGGATGCTGAGCTGAGTGGACGTGGGGAAGAGGAGCTCCTGTTGACCCTCAGCTAAATCAGCACTTATCATAAGCACAAACCTACTCACCGGCTCTCAGGATGGGACCACGGAGGATTAAACCGTCGCAGCAGGCATCGGTGGCCCCCCCGCTGCACACCACGGCGCTGGATACTTTCTTGGGCCTGGAACAGGGTCCAGGGGAGGCCCGGACGCCATCTTTCCAGGAGCATGGAGGGGAAATGGAGGCACTGGCCCGGCCTGCTAAGCAGCAAGAGAAGGAGGAGTGGGTGAGCGGGGACATAGGGGGGAGTGGAGGAATCTCTGCAGCAGATCCAACAGGGGATGCCTTGGCTCAGCAGCCCTGCACTGCATCGGATCCTCAGGCACAGCAGCAGCAGGCCCAGGAGCACATAGTGGCTGTGGGAGATAAGGTGGAGGTCGGGGGGCAGCCCTCCCCACTGCCGGGAGAAGAAGGGACTGCAGCTACAGCTGGTAATATCAGGGAACAGAGCAGCCTGCTTCCCCCCTCTGGGCCTCGGTGTGGAGATCAACCTCCCCAGCTTCCCCAGCACCAGACTAAAACTCCAGCGTCTATTACTGCAGGTGCTCACCTTAAAGGGCCAGACACCTTCTATAAGGACATGCATGATTTCATAAGTAAACTTCCTTCTAAAGAGGACTTTCAATGCCTCATACGTGAGGTTAAAGCAACTTGCAGGTCAGAAATAGCTGAAGTGAGGAGAGATTTGCAGCAATTGTCTGGCAGAATTGAATCCCTGGAGGAAGAGCATGACATCACCAGATCCCATGTATCAGAATTACACAAACTGGCAACATCGCAACAAAAAATAATGGAGGATATGCAGTCTCACATAGAGGATCTCGACAACAGAGGACGCCGTTGCAATGTCCGTGTGAGGGGGGTCCCAGAGTCAGATGGGCCCGAGGACACAAACTCCATACTACAATCCATCTTTAATGAAGTGTTGGACGCTCCCCCTTCTAACATCATCAAGCTGGACAGGGCACACAGGGCTTTACAGCCGAAGAATTTATCCACCCAACCCCGGGACATCATTTGTTGCATTCACGACTTCTCCACCAAAGAACTGATCATGGCTAAGGCTAGAATGAGGCGCACGGCACCTGTGTTCAATGGCAAGGAAATCCAGCTTTTCCCGGATCTTTCTCGCATCACACTCCAGAAAAGGCGGCACCTCAAACCCCTCCTCACGAGCCTGAAGGAGCACCAGGTTCCATACCGCTGGGGTTACCCGTTTGCACTAACAGCGCGCAGAGGGGGTAAATCGGCGACCCTTCGCACTCCAGCAGATACCACTCTGTTCTGTGAAGCACTGGACATTCCAGCGGTCTGTATCCCAGATTGGGACTTGCAAAGGTTAGAAGGGCCGCCCCCTCCCGTGTGGTCCAAGGTGAGGGGTGGAGGGCGTGGGGCTTTGGGGGGGAGAGGAGGTAGGGGCCGCGGGTCGCCCCCCTCCCCGGCTCACCGTTGAGGACACTTCTTAACCTGGTTGGTGCCTATTTCTTATACCCTCTGAGTTCCAGTGGCTGAGCATGCTTTGTGATACTGTGACTCTCTCTACAGCAAGCCTCTGACTGTCCATTGTGTCATCTGCGGCCCTCTGGGTCTGTTGAGCTGCATAAGGGGGGGGGAACTGTAGCCACAATGATGCCGTGGGTGGTAGGGGGGTTGGCGGGAGCCCGGTCCCCTTACTTGGAGTTAGTGGTTGAGGTTTTTTGTTTTGTTTTTTTTTTCCCTTGTTTCCTTTTGGCACGGGCCCGTGCCCACTGGACTGACCCCCGTGGGAGGGCTACTGGGGAGTGAGGTGGGTGGCTCTCTTAGCTCAGACGGGTTGGGGAACCTCCCTCTAGGTCTCTCCCTTCCGGGTTGACCCCCCGGGAATCTATGCCTAAGGTTTATGCATTTTGGTTAATGTTCTTAATTCATGTTCATTTCTATGTTTGTCCTTGTCTTCCCCCCTCCCCGATGTTTTTTCCTTATGTGTCCTTTCAGGTACCACCCCTTCTAGAGTCCCTGGGAGCTGCGGCCCTTTGTCGTATGGACCATCTCCTCTGGCCGGCTTCACAGGGGAAGTCATGCCCCCGACGGTATAGGTGTGCCATTAGCTTTTTCTTACTTCTAAGTTTTAGATATGACCCGCATTATCTCTCTTAACGTAAAAGGTCTGAATTCACCCCGTAAGAGGAAATTGCTGCTACAGGAACTGAAAACATCAGGTGCAGACATAGCCTTTATCCAAGAAACACATTTTGTGGAATCAAACACTTTCAAATTTGCGTCCCACCGCTTTCCCATCCATTACTCGGCTTACTCGGGCTCCAAGAGGGGGGGAGTTGCTATTTTAATATCCTCCAGTTGTCCTCTACAAATTACGGGTTCTCACTGCGATCCAGAGGGTAGATATGTGATTCTGGAGGGCCAACTGGGGGGATCCCCGCACATACTGGCCAACATTTATGCACCTAATGAAGGGCAGATACGCTTTCTTAAGAAAATACTCGATCTGATAGGCGGACTGGCACCGGCCTCTACGGTGTTGGGGGGAGACCTTAACATCCCTTTTTCGGAGGTGGCCGACAGACTCTCTGTGGGTGGACACCCTCCATCGGGTGCTTTGAAAAATTTGTCCCGGGACTTTCGTAGGCTCATTAGATCAGGGGCTTTATACGACGCTTGGAGGGTGGACCACCCGGGAGAGAAGGCCTTTTCCTTCTACTCGCATCCGCATCAGACGCACACCAGAATAGACTATTTTTTCATTGACTCACAGCTGCTGGGGCGTCTTGAGAGGGTGGAAATGGGATCCATTACGTGGTCAGACCATTCCCCACTCATAATGGACTTCAAGAAAGATGGTCCTCGACCTAGGCCTCAGCATTGGCGCCTTAATGAATCTCTGATCAAAAATCCCGACACTAGGGCCTTTTTAAATAAGCAACTGGTCGAATTCTTTCAGTTGAACACGGGCACGGTCACGTCGCCGGCAACACTCTGGGAAGCTCACAAGGCAGTGATGAGGGGACTATGCATTAGAGAGGGCGCCAGGGCTAAAAAGAATGCCACAAGCCAGCGGGACTCTATAACGGCCCATCTTAAGCTACAGGAGGGGAGACTGGCGGCTGCCCCATCACTGACTATTCTTAGGAGAGTCATCAGCCTTAGGGAAAAGTTGAGAGACTTGGCAATTGGCAGAGCAGAAAAATTGCTAACCTTTTCCAAACAAAGATACTATGAAAGGAGTAATAAGGCTCATACCTTACTCGCCAGGCAGCTTAAGGAGCGCGCTACATCCTCATGCCCTCAGGCTCTGCGCGACGAAAAGGGCACTATCCACTATCACCCCGCTTCAATAGCTGACATTTTTTTCAATTACTACAACAAGCTTTATAACCTTCCGGTTCCCCCGGGCATGGCTTCGCGCGGGGCTGGGGCACTTGGGGACTATTTTTCGGCCCTTGAGCTCCCTTCACTGCCTTGCGGAGCAGCCGCGGCTTTGAATGAAGAGATTACTACAGAGGAACTGGAGCAAGTTCTGGAAGCCCTGCCTGGCGGGAAGTCACCGGGCCCGGACGGCTTTACTTATTTTTATTACAAGGTGTTTGCGGCGGAGCTCCTCCCACACATGGCCGCCTTGTTTAACTCTTTCCTTCAGGGTGACCCTATCCCTCCATCCATGCTACACTCCCATTTAATCCTCCTGCCCAAGCCACCCAGGGACCCATTGGACTGTGCTAATTATAGACCAATAGCCCTTTTGAACTCCGATTTGAAGATGTTCACCAAGCTCTTGGCGGCCAGGCTTAATCGATGGTTGCCCCAACTCGTGCATAAAGACCAGGTGGGTTTTGTCCCTTGCCGTCAGGGGGGGGACAACACCAGGAAGGTCATAGACCTGGTGGATGTGGCAAATCGGACGAAGCAACAGGCGTTGGTGTTGAGTCTAGATGCAGAGAAGGCTTTTGACCGCCTTGCGTGGCCTTTTCTCTTCAAGACAATGGAGGTCTTTGGGATCTCGGGTGGCTTTATGCGGGCCTTGAAGTCCCTGTATAGCGCTCCTACGGCCTCTATCAAACTCCCCCTCCACATCTCTAAGCCTTTTCTCATCTCCAATGGCACCAGGCAGGGGTGCCCCCTGTCCCCCCTCCTTTTTGCGCTATGCATAGAGCCCCTCGCGGCCTCGGTCAGGAGCAACCCAGACATCTCGGGGGTCCTGGTCAGGAATAAACCGTTTAAAATCTCACTTTTTGCCGACGATGTGCTCATTACACTTACTAACATCTATGTGTCCCTTCCAATTTTAATGTGCACCTTGGGTAGGTACGGGAGCCTTTCGGGGTATAAGATCAACTCTAGCAAAACGGAGGCAATGCCCTTGAATCTCGACCCGGTGGCCCTGGATTACCTGCGTTTGAATTTTAAGTTTCGTTGGAAGACAGATGCGGTCAAGTACCTGGGGGTTAACCTCACATCTACTTATGATTCCCTCTATAACCTTAACTTCCCCCCCCTTTTCCGAGAGCTGAGAACTCTTTTGAGCAAGTGGTTGCCCCTCCCTCTTTCGTGGATGGGGCGCATTGCGGCGGTTAAAATGAGCTTGCTCCCAAAATTATTATATTTCTTTGAAACCCTCCCAGTTAAGGTACCAATAAAGGAGCTGAAGTCCCTTCAGGCGGCTATCCTTAGATTTATTTGGTGTAACAAACGTCATAGGGTGGCCAGGGAGGTGTTGATGGCTCGGAGAAACAGGGGGGGGGCTTTCTGTCCCGGACATCCTAAAATACTATTGGGCGGCCCATCTTAGGAGGATCCCCTGTTGGGTGTCCCTTTGGGCATGCAACAGGTGGACTGAGATTGAAAAACTTTGGCTGGCGCCTATACATCCAAACGCGCTCCTGTGGCCCCCGGCCCGGTGTGATTCGCCCCCCCCTCTTCTTGGACCGATGCAGTTCACTAGGGACCTCTGGGCATTTTGCATTAGAAGATTTCCTTTGGCATCCCCCTGCTCCCCTCTGGTGTCCTTCATATACCAACCCTTGCTCCCAAGCAGTCTGGAGTCGGACATGGTGCACCCCTGGCTCAAGGCAGGTCTATTCAGATTTGCAGACATTATAGATGGAAGTACAATGCAGATCCATTCCTTTGAGTACCTTAGAGATAAATTCTCTCTCTCTAATCGAGAGTTTTTCCAATATCTGCAGATCAGAGACTTGGCTGGCTCCTTGTTTGGCAGGGCAGGGGCCTCGATTCCCACAGATTTTGAGAAAATTTGCAGAAGGGGCACTGATACTAAGGGGCTGATTTCGGAAATTTACATTTTGCTTTCTGATTCACGGGAGGGGCCCGAGGGGTCTTTTCCATACATGCGGAAATGGGAGTCTCTATTGGGAAGGCGGATACTTCCTCAGGAATGGGCAGCAATCTGGGGAAACGCCGCCAAGACGTCAATATGCACACTATATAAGGAAAATATCTATAAAATTTTGCTATTTTGGTACCACACTCCAGATTTCCTTCATGGCATAGACCCCTCCATACCGGCTTGTTGCTGGAGATGCGGGGGAGGCAGGGGCACCATTCTGCACATATTCTGGTCCTGTCCAGGGATAGTCCCCTTCTGGGAGCGGGTTAGAGGGTTGATCCATAAAGTACTATATATAGAGGTTGATCTTGATCCCCTGATCTATGATCTGGGTCTTGGGAATGGGGGATTGGGAAAAACGGCCTCTAAGCTTTTGTCCCACATCCTTACGGCGGCCAGATGCTTAATTGCAAAGAATTGGAGGCAGCCAGGGACACCCTCACTCCAGAGCCTCAAGTATAGATTACTGGACGTTAGACGCATGGAACATCTCACGGCACTATTGCATGACACAGTTGACCGCTTCCAGGCCGTGTGGGCACCATGGGACTACTTTGCGGGACAGGAGGATCTGTGAGACTGAGGCCTATGGGTCCTATGGAAAGAGCATGGACTCTTGAAACCCTTCCCTCTTCCCTCCTATTTCTCCTCTCCCCTCCTAAACCTCCTCACCTGTCCTGTCATTGTTTGTCTAGGTTCGATAAGAATTGTGAATTTTATGTTTTATTTTATGTATGAAAAACGTAAATTGAAAATCTCAATAAAAATTCAAAGTTTAAAAAAAAAAAATGCAGTCAGCCTAATCAGGGATAGTACATCAAACTTAGATAATGGTATAATGCCTCAAGCATATGGAAAAATGTTGGAATATACAATGAAAAATGCTACTTGCTAATTTGAACATGTGAATAATGAATTGCATACCTGCTATGAATATTAGGAAAAAGGAGATATTTAGCAATCGCATTGATCAATGTAACTGAGCCCCAAAACCTCGTCAAGGTACATCTCTATATTGGGGTCCCTAGCTCTGTGACCCTAACTGTGTGTCATCTCATTGCAATTAAAAACTGCTATGGGTGGAGAGGGGTAACTAAGGACTTTCTTATATAGGAGATGGAAAAAACATGGCCGAAAGGGGCGGAGCTGTGTTCACATTCAGAAAAAAAAAAAACAAAACAAAAAAAAAAAACTACATATAACTGAATAGGATAACTGAAGTGAGCACTAATATATATATATGAGTGCAAGCCAAAAATACATACCATATATAAGAATAAGGCTGCACATCAAACTTAGATAATGGTATAATGCCTCAAGCATATGGAAAAATGTTGGAATATACAATGAAAAATGCTACTTGCTAATTTGAACATGTGAATAATGAATTGCAAAAACTTGGGGCTCAGTTACATTGATCAATGCGATTTCTAAATATCTCCTTTTTCCTAATATTCATAGCAGGTATGCAATTCATTATTCACATGTTCAAATTAGCAAGTAGCATTTTTCATTGTATATTCCAACATTTTTCCATATGCTTGAGGCATTATACCATTATCTAAGTTTGATGTGCAGCCTTATTCTTATATATGGTATGTATTTTTGGCTTGCACTCATATATATATATTAGTGCTCACTTCAGTTATCCTATTCAGTTAATCAGGGATAGTAACTGACAATCAATCCACTTGCATGTAGTCGATCTGTGGTATTTGCCAGCCATGATCATCCTGTGTATTCCTGGCCATAGGCCCATATTTCCATTGAAATCGCAAGCACACTGGTCATACCAACTTATAGGAGGAGATATGAATAGGGCATTACACCTCAAGTCCAGATGAAGTTCTAATCACAACTGGGAGGCAAAGCAATGCCAAATCTGACCAGGCATCATCCTCAGCATGCGCCATATTAATCACCAGGCTGCAGGAAACTGATTGTATTCATATATCTCCTCCATAGTGATTTCTTACACTAGCTGACAGGTTCAGCTAATTTTACTAATAGCGTCCATCTGTTGTTTTTTTTTAGTGTAAGGAATTGTATAAAACATGAAGCATTGGAGTGGGGGTGAAGTATTGGGATGGGAGTGAAGTATTAGGGTTCATGCGCACGTAACTGCTGACTATTCTGCAGCGATTTGACAGCACATGTGCACTTCAAATCGCTGCAGAAACACTGCATAATGAATGCATTTTTTTTTGTAAAAAATAACCCGATTTCATGCGCTATGGCTGCTGCCCCCACCACAGACAGAGTGGGAGCTGCATCCAAAGCGCACAAATTTATTGACATGCTGCTTTTATGACTGCACGGATTTGGGTCAGAATTTTAGCAACCAAATCGCTGCGATCAAAAAAGCAACGTGCGCACGTATCATGCACAATCTATATAGTTTGTGCAGGGGACGCAGGACGCATGCATTTACGCTGCAGTGCAATACGCAGTGTAAATGCTACGCAACGTGTGCTTGAGCCCTTAGGGTGGTGCTGAGGTATTGGGATGGGGGCGACGCATTGTGGTGGAGCTGACACATTGGGGTGAATCAAGTATTGAGATGGGGTGAATTATTGGGGTGAGGGTAAAGAATTGGGGTGAGGGTGAGGCATTGGGATGAGGGTGAAATATTGGGGTGGGGCTAAAGTATTGGGATGGGAGTGAAGTATTAAGGTGGGGTGAAGTATGGGTTGGAGTTAAGTATTAGGGTACTGCTGAAGTACTGGGATGGGGGTGAAAATGAAGTATTGGAATGGGAGTGAAGTATTGGGGTGGGGAATGAAGTATTGTGATGACAGTGAATGAAGTATTAAGATGGTGTGAAATATGGGTGAAGCATTGGGGTGCGGGTGAATTATCGGGGTGGGGGTGACACATTGGGGTGGAGGGTGAAGTACTGGAATGGGGGAATCACATAGACGCACACTGATTTGCTGTATTCTGGTCACTCTCCACTTTCTAGAGCAGTTGTCTTTACTATGGGTAAGAAAACGTGCATCAAACGCAGCCCGGAACTTACATTCTCTGCCCTTGTTTCCGGTCGGGGCTATTTGTTGTTACGCCGCATCATAACAAAGGCGAACTGTGATTGGCGGAGACGGTCTCGCTGTGCTGCCGCTGGGGATGGCGGGTGAGCGGCAGGTCGTAGCCTGGATCAGCAAGGCGGAATGGGAGCAGGTCCTGGAATATCTGTACAGCCGGGACTGCAAGCTCCAGCAGTATGCGCTGCACCAGATCTCCGCCTGGAAGAGCAGGTGAGGCGTGTGTGCCCGCTGCTGTGCGGTGTCTGTTGTGGCGCTTTCCTGCCCCTGTGTGGCCCAGGCTAGTAGCCAACTGTACAGAAATCAGTCCACCTGATCATCACTAAGGGTCTCTCCTGCGCTGTTTTCCCCAGTGTGATCCCGGCCATACAGACATAGCTGCTGCCTAGTGCGTGTGGCACATGTAGGATCCCTGCCAGGCATGTGAGACTCAGGGACGCAGCAGTGTTTCAGAGAAGAACATATTCTAAAGGGAATCTGTCACCAGATTTTTACCACCTAATCTGAGAGCAGCATAATGGAGGGGCACAGATCCTGATTCCAGCGATGTGTCACTTATTGGGCTTTTTAGCGTAGTTTTGATAAAATCACTGATTAATCAGCAGTAGATTATCATTACAGGACTACTTGGCGTGCTGCAGGTAGTCCAGCATATTCATGAGCGCTGTATAACTGCTAGATCTGCAGCAGAGAAAACATTGATTTTATAAAATAACAGCACACAGCTCAGTAAGTGACACATCGCTGGAATCAGGGTCTCTGTCTCTACATTATGCTGCTCTCAAATGGGGGAGCAAAAACCTGGTGACAGGTTCCTTTTAATATCCACTGGGGATCAATCTTCGAAGCAGAGTAGTCATCCAGGCGGATCCCTGGCGCTTTCTCCCCACCTGCTGTCCTGGAGTGATAGCTACCTGTGTGCATGTTTAGGGAAACCTCTCAGTGGGCGGAGAAACTGTGAGGACCTGTCTTGGTGACTAGTGTGCTTCGTGGTTTGGTCCCCAGCGGCTATTAATGTGTTCTGAAACGCCGCAGCATCTCAGTCTCACATACGTGGTTGGCATCATACCTGCTGCGCACAGATTAGGCCGCACATATCAGCTGACAGGTTACCTTTAACTGCATAACATTATTAGTAAAGCCTTGTGTTACAAATGTCTCTAATGGAAAAGCCTTTCTGAAAGTGTCCTTCTAATGAGATATTTATGACTTCTCCATAAAAGTCTGCCTGTCTGAATTCCATCTCTGGGACCCTTACATCTTGGAGAGGCTGGTCTCTAGCCTGCACATTAGTCACTAAGGTAATCCCCCGGGCCGTATTTGGTGTTCATGCTGCAGTGGGCAACTTAGGTGGACGCGCTCCCTACCGGTAGGACACACTGTGCACCGGATGTCTGGTGGTTTTTGGTTTTTTTTTTTGCCCCCACCCCTTTTGGTGATTCCACTCTCTAACCCACTTGAAGGAAAAACAAAAAAAAAAACCTGCTAAGCACGCACCGGAAAGAATGAACATATATATGTACTGCAGTGTAACAACTACTTGCTGAGCATATGTAGAAGTGTTTGATCTACCTTCTAAACTCTTCAGGCTTCCAGAAATGAAAGACTTTTAAAAGAAGTGAGCGGTTTATACTTCAGTGTATTGAATACAATTTACTCACCTATTGCTGCTCTCTTCGGTGTCCAGCGCTGGTCTGCTCCACCTCTCAGTGACATCACTGTATTTGTGACCAGCCCGCTCTCTATGCATGAGCCAGAAGGCCCATTTAGCTTGGGTTCGCAGAAGCTTACAAGAAATCAGTCCAATTTTCATCCAGAAAAGTGGGGCTTTTTTTTTTTTTTCCGTTGCTTGTCATCTGTGTGCTGTCCACTTAGTTTCCCGTGTTTACAGAATTGCAATGTATCCGTAAAAATCATATGCTATACTACAGCATCTCTTTTTCTCACACCCATAGACTTGAATGGGTGAGTATCATCCGATTTCCAGAATAAGGCCTGGGCCACACGGGGATCTACTGCGATCCTCGCATGACACTTGGTTCACGCTGGCAGCACAGCAGGAGCAGAGTGTCATGCGAGTATCCCTGCGACTGAGGTCTGACCGTGTGAGCGAACCTCAGCTGCGGGGGGCGGGCTGGCACTGAGGAGGGGAGGGATTTATCTCCCTCTCTCCTCCGCAGCCGGCTACTCTGTGTATCGCGAGTGCAGTGCAATTTCCCCACCCCCCCTCTCGCCCCATACACTTGAATGGGTGTGAGAGAAAGAGTTTCGCATTACAGTTGCAGCATGCTGCGATTTTCTCTGTCCGATTAGGGCTGAGAAAATAATCGCTCATGGATGCTGACACACAGGCTAATATTGGTTTGAGTGGAATGCGTTTTTTTGTTTTTTTTTCTATCACACGCCACTTGCACCGATTTTCATGCCGTGTGGCTTGGGCCTAAAATTGCAGCATGCTGGAATTTTTACATGCCGAATGTTCATCTACACTGCCTCTTTGAATAACATTGGTCCAAGTGCGATCTGTTTTTAAATCTTTCCTCTTACCTATTCAGTCTTGAGCATAAGTCCTTACAACCAGGGCTGTGGAGTCGAAGTTGGAGTCAGAGCTCATTTTGGTGGAGTCAGAGTCAGTTTAAAATGCACCGACTCAGACTCCTAAAATATGTAATAAATTGGGGACAGTAGTGCAATGCAGAATGTGCTGATTAATTTTTCATAGGAATTTGGGAAAGTTATGAAATGTCCTATAAATGACTACTCCATTCCTGATATAAGGCTACATTCACACACAGCGTTTTTGCTGCGTTTTTTGAGGATACGTTTTTCAGCTGCAAAAGCAGATCAGCTTTTTAAAAAACCGCTTCACCTGAAAGGTTTTTGAGCTCATAAATAATGCTTTCAATAGCAAAAGCAGATTAGAAAAACACCACAAACTGACTGCTCATTCTCTGTGAGGATCCTCACAAAACGCTGTGTCTGAATGTCATGTCTTGAAACCCATTGCCTTTGCTGGATGCCCGGAGTCACTGCATTTCACTGAATTATTTTGCCATCAATGCTCGATATGTTTGTGACAAGAAAGAAATTGTAAGTAAGACACTGGCAGTAACAGATAG
Source organism: Anomaloglossus baeobatrachus (assembly GCF_048569485.1). Taxonomy (NCBI): domain Eukaryota; kingdom Metazoa; phylum Chordata; class Amphibia; order Anura; family Aromobatidae; genus Anomaloglossus; species Anomaloglossus baeobatrachus. The sequence continues at coordinate 94,060,792 of NC_134361.1, read as the reverse complement.
TAAAGTTCATCACAGCAGCCAGTTTCTCCAGGCCTTAGTGGAAAAAGTTCTGCAAGATTAGGAACACAAAAAAGAACAGGTTCTTGCCATTGTAACGGACAATGCTTCAAACATAAGTACAATTACACTGATGATTGAGAGTAATGAACAACAGAATAAAATTTAGGATTTGGTATGTGTGAGATGGAGCCACAGTGCTGCTCATGTAACTGGGGAACAAACGGATAGTACAACAGAAGAACAGCAAAATGATACTTTAGGATTAGATGATCTTGTTGAAGCTGCTTCAAAACACTTTCATATTCATCACATGCGCTGTGTTGTGCACACGCTGCAGCTGGCAATAAGAGCGAGTCTGCAAGAGGGACCCCGGTTTCACACATCTGGCTTTTCGCCGGTTTGGCGGATGTGGCGCACTCCAGTACAGTGTATACAGTACAGTGGCAGTGCGACAAACGACGGTCACATGCTTTCATATGACTGGAGCATGTGACTCGGAAGTTGTGGCGCTGCCACTGTACTGTATCGTACTGTACTGGCGTGCGCCACATCCGGCAAAAAGCCGGATGTGTGAAACTGGGCGGACATGCTGGAAATCTGATTGGAAACGTGAGGAAGTTGGGTATTGCTGCCAGAACCCCTAAAATTGATTCCATCTTGAAAAGATGCTGGGGAAGGGGCAATTGTTGATCAAGCCACTCGCTGAGGCAGCACTTATTTAATGACTGAGCGATTGTTTGAACTAAAATCGTTTCTTATAGATATGGTGAACCCTCAAGTAACTTTAAATGAAGGTCAATTGAATGGAAGGAATTGCTTAATCACCCATTTACCGTGACTAAAAAATTACAAGCTGAGGATTTAACTCCTGGCATTTTCATAAGGGAGTGGAAGAACTTGCTATTTTGCCTGTCCCAAAGAGGAGGTTTAATTGCAGATGGCTTTTCTGCTTCAAAGAAACGGAGAGAGACACAGCTATTGGAAAATCAAATTCTTCTGGCAGCTGTTTATGTGGACCCAAGTCATCGTATACTGCTTGATGATCAACAGCTTAGCAAAGGAAAAGAAGCTTTGAGTGAGATAGCAGTTAGGATGAGCGGCTACAGGACTGCCAGGCGCAAGAGGACTTGGGGCCTGACAGTGCTACTGCTGCCATATCTTCATCCTCATTAGATGAGGAGTTTAACTTTGACAAGTATTTGGATGACATGGAGCAGCAAAGCATTGCCGCAAGGAAAAAGATTTCACTCCGTCTCCTATAGCAGCAGATTGACCAGATTTCAGTAAAATTTTTCACTTGCTCTCAAAGAAATAGAAAAATTCAACCATTCATCAAAACTGACTGTGCATGAGGCAATTCCTTTATACCCGGAAATTGTTAGAGATGTTGCCCATGTTACGGCTTTGCCTCCAACCCAAGTTACTGAAGAGAGGTTGTTCTCTAGCCTTAACATTATTAGGGTAGATTCGAGGTCATCTGCAAAGGAGGCTCTGATGGAGGCAATTCTATTTCTTACAACAAATTCATAGACTGCACAAATGTTATTTACTATGTTTTTGTTGAAAACTGTTTTTTGCCACTTACATAGTGTATTACATAGTGTTAGCTTATTACATAGTTTATTATATAGTGTTCTATATAACACTATGTAAGTGGCAAAAAAGTTTTGAACAAAAACATACTGAATAATAAGATTTAGTATATTGCTTTTATTTAAGTAAAAAGTGTATTGTAGTACAATGTGAACATCAGACATTTAATCATTTTTGATACAATAATCAAGATATTTAGAACATAAAATATATTTATTGGAATACAACTTTAGAACACAAACTGTAATAAATTGTAAATATGTAATACAATATGTAATTATATATAATACTGAGCTGTTTGCTGTCATTTTGATAAAATCCATGTTTTCTCTGTTGCAGATCTAGTAATTAGGGTATGGTTCCACTTGCGCAGAGTTTCTGATGCAAGAGCATTGGAAGCGATATGCTAATGACCCTCGCAGCAGGGTCATGCGACTATGATGTGATCTTGCGATCGTAGTACAACTGCGGAGAAGGGTTACCCTTTTCCTTCTTTTTTTTTTTTTTTTTTCCCCCTTTTCCTGCCTCTCTGATGTTTTATCAGATTGCACTGCTATCTGATTAGGTGGCAAAAATCTGGTGACAGATTACCTTTAATTAGTCCACAAAAAAACAATTGACAAAAGAAAAAAGTTAAAATCCCAAAAAATGTGTTTCAAGTGGGTGTCCCTCCCACCTCACCTTACGATTAAATGGACTCTGCAATCATGCTTATAGGAAGTCTCCAGATGAGTATGAATGGCTAGCTGGAGGAGTATTTTATCTCCAGTATGTTTGGTTTACTATTTCCAGAAATCCCATAGCCGTGAATGTAGGGAGCCATACATGTGCAGACACCGCTATATTGTCAGCAGAAGACCGGACCTATTTTTGGCATAGTGGAACCCACAACCATTGTATATTATTGGCATGCCCTGTGGATATGATGTAAACATCTGTCATGGAAAGGTGGAAATAACCCTTTTACTGAAGTTTGCAAGCTGATGTTATCTGGCAGTGTATAACTGAATGGGCGCTGTATAGTGAATGTGTGGCTGCTTCTTTTCCAGGTATGGGAACAGCATGCCGCTGGCTGTGGACTGCACCGCTGATCTGGTGCGCTGCAAAATCCTGGATGTCAGTGGCGGAATGGGAGAACAAGAATTGGAGTTACTTTATGGATTGGCTCTGGTCAGGTAAGCATGCTACTGTTTTGTATCTGCATGGTATGTGGTGTGGTTTTTCTTTATCGTTCCTATGGGAGACCCAGACATTGGGTGTATAGCTTCTGCCTCCAGAGGACACAAAGTACTACACTCAAAAGTGTAGCTCCTCCCTCTGAGCTTATACACCCCCTGGAGAACCAGATCTAGCCAGTTTATCGCTTTGTGTTCAGGAGGCATACATCCACACATGCATTCTCATCTGATTTTTCATTTTTGGAAAGAGTTTGAAGAAAAGCGGGTCCAAGCCTGGACCCCCGGCATGTCCCTTCTCACCCCACTGTCGGCGGTGCTGTTAAGGTTGATTCCAAGGCTGGAGCCTTACATGCCGCGCTCCCTCACCATCCCTCCTGGGCTCTGGCTTGAAGTGGGAGCCAGCACGGTTCTCCATGCTTGGCAGGAGACCGGTCTCCATCCGCAGTCCTTCAGGATCCTGCTGGACCGGAGCACTCATCCCCAGGGACTTGGAACCCTGCGTCTCAGCAAGCTAAGTACCTGAGACGTTTATATATTGGGGGTCCCTGTACTTTATTGTTGTGGGAGAGTGTGCTGAGTGAGTTTTATGACATTTCCGGCGGGTTCTCTGGCTGTCGCCTGAGAACCGCGCCGATGGTGCCTGCGCGCCGGCCGCACCGCTCAAATTAAGGCCCCGGCTTCGCCGGAGGCCTACTTTCGGTTTCACTGCCCTCGCATGTCATTCATGCAGAGGGACAGCGCGGCTCCGCCCAGCGGCCGTTCTGCACAGGGGAGGGACACTCCTCACTGGTTACATGTCTCCTCCCCTGTAAGTCTCTATTGCCCTCAAGATCCCGCTCCCAGAGTGAGTACTGCCCCCTCTCTTCGCTCCGGCGGCCATTTTCTCAGCGTTTTTCCCTGCGATCAGCACTGGTCTGCAGCATCCCTGCTGAGGTGCTTGGGGGTCCGGGCTTCGGGATCTGGAGGGCACACAACACCGCTCCAGCGGTCTGGTAAGCCACAACCTCTGGTTGTGGACCTCTGTATATACTCTCTGGGGGTCATTCTGGCAGAGCCCCCCACTCCAGCAGCATGTCTCACACGAGGAGCAAGGCTCCAAAGCTGTATTCAGTATGCACTGCATGTAAGCTCCTACTGCCTGAACCGAGCACCTATCCACACTGATGCCTGCTCTATCCTGACGATGCCTGAGCCTGGAATCGCACCCCCAGTGGTCGCTCCGGCTCCTGTGGCTGAACCCCCGGCTTGGATGGAATCCTTATCTAGGTCAATCTCCCAGTCTTTTGCCGACTCCATGGGACAACTGTCCAGGACTTTGCTGAACATGCATCAGCCCCCTTCACAGGGTGCCTCTGCTGCTAGGGCTCTCTCAGGACCGGAGCTCACAGAGGATTCATCATCTGGTCCCAGACCCCGTCCTCCTAAAAGGAAACGCAGGGCTCCCTCTCCTTCCTCGTCCCGCGGCTTTTTCAGAAGCTGACTCGCAGGACGAGGAAGATGCCTTTACAGGGGGCTCGGAGGCTAACTCCATGTGCCCCATTGAGATGTTAGTGATTTGATTGCGTCCATTAATTCTGTGCTGGATCTCAATCCGCCAGTATCAGAGGAGCAACCCTCTCTGGCAGAAAAGCACCAGTTTACCTTGCCTAAGAGGACAAAGAGTATGTTCTTTAACCACTCCAGTTTTCAGGCCGCTATGACCAAGCCCAGGGCCTGTCCTGACAAACGCTTCCCAAAGCGTTGTTCTGATGACCGTTTTCCCTTTCCACCTGAGGTGGTCAAGGAGTGGGCTCATTCACCCAAGGTAGACCCCCCCCGGTGTCTAGACTCTCAGCCCGGACCGTTGTATCAGTGGCTGATGGCACCTCTCAAGGATTCCACTGACCGCCAGGTTGACCTTCTGGCCAAATCTGTATATGAAGCGGCAGGGGCCTCGTTCTCCCCAACGTTTGCAACAGTGTGGGCTCTCAAAGCCATTTCTGCTTCTCTAGAGGTGATGCATTCCCTCGCCAGGGAATCTATGCCCGAAATGGTTGCCTTAACTTCCCAAGCTTCGGCCTTTTCATCCTATGCCATGTCTGCCATGCTGGAGGCTTCTCACCGCACTGCGGTGGCTTCGGCTAATTCCCTCGCTATCCGCAGGATCTTGTGGCTTCGAGAGTGGAAGGCAGATGCTTCTTCAAAGAAGTACCTTGCTGGACTCCCTTTTGCTGGGTCCAGGCTGTTCGGTGAACAGCTGGATGAAATTATTAAGGAAGCTACTGGCGGGAAGAGTACTTCCATGCCACAAACCAAAACCAGGAAACCTGTCCAGGGTAGGAATCAGTCGAGGTTTCGTTCCTTTCGTTCCTCCAACTGGTCGTCCTCTAAGCCCTCGGCCTCGTCCACCAACTCAGCCAAGGACCAAAAATCCAACTGGCGCACAAAAGCGTGTCCACAGAAGACCGCAGGAGCTGCTGCCACTAAGGCAGCCTCCTCTTGACTATCTGTTCGCGCCAGCAACGTCCTTAGTCGGTGGCAGGCTCTCCCACTTTGGCGACGCGTGGTTTCAACACGTCTCCAATCAGTGGGTGCGGGACATCATATCCCATGGCTACAGGATAGAATTCTCTTCCAACCCTCCAGACAGATTTTTTTCTGTCAACTCCCCCCTGCTCCAAGGCCGCCGCCTTCTCTCAGGCCGTGGCATCCTTGCAGGCCAACGGAGTAATTGTACCGGTTCCCGCCCGGGAACGGTTCAGAGGTTTCTACTCAAATCTCTTCCTAGTCCCCAAAAAGGACGGTTCCTTCCAGCCCATCCTGGATCTCAATCTTCTCAACAAGCATGTTCAGGTGCGGCACTTTCGCATGGAGTCTCTGCGGTCAGTCATTGCCTCAATGACCCAAGGGGATTTCCTGGCATCCATCGAGATCAGAGATGCCTATCTCCATGTGCCAATTGCAGTTTCACACCAGCGTTGGCTACGTTTTGCAATCGGAGAGGAACATTTCCAATTCGTGGCTCTTCCCTTCGGGTTAGCCACGGCCCCTCGGGTATTCACCAAGGTCATGGCAGCAGTGGTTGCGGTTCTGCACCTCCAGGGGTTGGCAGTGATTCCTTACCTGGACGACCTTCTAGTCAAGGCTTCATCCAGCGCAGACTGTCAGCGGAGTGTCTCGCTCACTCACGCCACTCTAGCCCAATTCGGGTGGCTTGTCAATCTGCCCAAATCCACTCTGACTCCGACCCAGAGGCTCACGTACCTAGGGATGCAGTTCGAGACTCTGCCGGCACTTGTGAAGTTGCCCTTAATCAAACAGCAGGCCCTCCAACTGGCGGTGCGCTCTCTGCTGAGGCCCCGCCGTTATTCCATCAGGCACCTGATGCAGGTGCTGGGTCAGATGGTGGCGTCAATGGAGGCTGTTCCCTTTGCCCAGTTCCATCTGCGTTCTCTGCAGCTGGACATTCTCCGCTGTTGGGACAAGCGGCCTTCCTCCTTGCACAGGTTAGTGGCTCTGTCGCCACAGACCAGGAGCTCTCTTCAGTGGTGGCTTCGGCCCCTCTCTCTGTCTCAGGGACGCTCCTTCCTGGCCCCGTCCTGGGTGATCCTCACCACGGATGCCAGTCTATCCGGCTGGGGAGCGGTATGTCTCCACCACCGAGCACAGGGCACTTGGACTCCATCCGAGTCAGCCCTCTCGATCAATGTGCTGGAAACCAGAGCCGTGCTTCTGGCTCTCCTAGCTTTTGACCACCTATTGGCGGGCAAGCACATCCGAGTCCAGTCAGACAACGCTACAGCGGTTGCCTACATCAATCACCAAGGCAGGACACGCAGCCGCCTGGCAATGTTGGAGGTACAACGCATCCTTCAATGGACGGAGGACTCCAAGTCCACCATATCCGCAGTCCACATCCCAGGCGTGGAAAACTGGGAGGCAGATTATCTCAGCCGTCAAACCGTGGACAGTGGCGAGTGGTCCCTGCATCCGGCAGTGTTTCAGTCAATCTGCCGCAAGTGGGGCACTCCGTAAGTGGACCTAATGGCATCCCGTCACAACAACAAGGTTCCGGTTTACGTGGCTCGCTCCCACGATCCTCAGGCCTTCGCCGCGGACGCTCTGGTTCAAGACTGGTCCCAGTTTCGTCTGTCCTACGTGTTTCCCCCTCTAGCTCTCTTGCCCAGAGTTCTGCGCAAGATCAGAATGGAGGGCCGTCGAGTCATCCTCATTGCTCCGGATTGGCCCAGGCGAGCTTGGTACCCAGACCTGCTCCATCTGTCCGTAGAGGTGCCGTGGCATCTTCCGGACCGTCCAGACCTTCTCTCACAAGGTCCGTTTTTCCGCCAGAATTCTGCGGCACTCAAATTGACAGCGTGGCTCTTGAGTCCTGGATTTTGACGGCTTCTGGTATTCCTCCTGAAGTCATCTCCACTATGACTCGGGCCCGTAAGTCTTCCTCTGCCAAGATCTATCACAGGACTTGGAAAATTTTCCTGTCCTGGTGTCGCTCTTCCGGCCATCCTCCTTGGCCTTTTTCCTTGCCGACCCTTCTGTCCTTTCTACAGTCCGGTCTGCAGCTGGGACTGTCCCTCAACTCTCTCAAGGGACAAGTCTCGGCTCTGTCAGTGCTGTTCCAGCGGCGTATCGCCCGGCTGGTTCAGGTCCGCACCTTCATGCAAGGTGCGTCTCACATCATTCCGCCTTACCGGCGGCCCTTGGATCCCTGGGACCTCAATTTGGTTCTCACGGTTTTGCAGAAACCCCCCTTTGAGCCTCTTAGGGAGGTTTCTTTGTTTCGTCTTTAACAGAAAGTGGTCTTTCTAGTGGCCATAACTTCCCTCAGGAGAGTCTCTGATTTGGCTGCGCTCTCTTCGGAGTCACCTTTTTTGGTTTTTCATCAAGACAAGGTGGTTCTCCGTCCGACTCCGGACTTTCTCCCTAAGGTGGTTTCTCCTTTCCACCTTAACCAGGACATTTCCCTACCTTCCTTTTGTCCGGCTCCTGTTCATCGCTTTGAAAAAGCGTTGCATACTCTGGATCTGGTGCGTGCTCTCCGGATCTATGTGTCTCGCACCGCTGCTCTTAGGCGGTGCACATCTCTTTTTGTGCTAACCACATGTCGGCGTAAGGGCCTCTCTGCTTCTAAGCCGACCTTAGCCCGTTGGATTAGGTCGACCATTTCGGATACCTACCAGTGTTCTCAGGTGCCTCCCCCGCCGGGGATCAAGGCACACTCGACCAGAGCTGTCGGTGCCTCTTGGGCTTTCAGGCACCAGGCTACGGCTCAGCAAGTCTGTCAGGCTGCCACTTGGACTAGCCTGCATACCTTTTCAAAGCACTACCAAGTGCATGCTCATGCTTCGGCAGATGCGAGCTTGGGCAGACGCATCCTTCAGGCGGCTGTCGCCATTTGTGAAGTTAGGCTCCGCCTACTTCTCAGTTTTTCTGTTTATTCCCACCCATGGACTGCTTTGAGACGTCCCAATGTCTGGGTCTCCCAAAGGAACGATAAAGAAAAAGAGAATTTTGTTTACTTACCGTAAATTATTTTTCTTATAGTTCCGTATTGGGAGACCCAGCACCCTCCCTGTTGGCAGTTTCTTGTTCCGCGTGTTATCACCGGCTGGTGTTGTAGACAGAGGCTCCGGTTGTTCCGGTTCTTGCTCTATCTCTACTTGTGGGTGGCTATTCTCCTTCAGCTTTTGCACTAAACTGGCTAGATCTGGTTCTCCAGGGGGTGTATAAGCTTAGAGGGAGGAGCTACAATTTTGAGTGTAGTACTTTGTGTGTCCTCCGGAGGCAGAAGCTATACACCCAATGTCTGGGTCTCCCAATACGGAACTATAAGAAAAAGAATTTACGGTAAATAAACAAAATTCTCTTTTTTTTTTTTTTTTTCTTATCGTTCATATGACAATATTTAGATGATGCTTCTTCTCTAGCCTATGGATACTCCAGCCAAGTCTGCTTTTAGCATTGAATCAAACCTTGGTTGAAAGAGAAATGTCAGAAGATGCTGCGTTCTGATGAACATGTCCTGTCATTTGCTGTCTGTGTTCTAAGTCTCACATGTTGTGTTGGGTCCGTTTTATTAACCCCTTTGTAACGTGACCTGTCTCTAGACGGCGTATGAAGCGGGCTCAGGAAACATTCTTATGGTCTGTTATTTATTTTCTGAAATACCTGCCTACTCTCCCTCTGCCTCTAAACTTGTCTTGGCTGGCTTCAATGTCAGCTCTTTATCCACACCACTGCTCATCCACTTGCACCATACTGAGACATCTATAGAGTCTCAAGATGGAGACAGCTAAATCATGGTTTCTTCCTTAGATTTCTCATACTTTTGTTCATGAAAATATCCTGCAGTAAGTAATGTTACATGTGCCGACAATGGCTCAGCTAAGGCTCCCTGTCCTGTATGGGAACACTGAGTCGTATAATGGATGCTCACTGCAATGCCCTTCACCATTTTCCCTAGACAGTCACTAGTCTATAGTCTTAAGGCCCCGACACACACAGCAATATCGCTAGCGAGCGTACCCGCCCCCGTCGTTTGTGCGTCACGGGCAAATCACTGCCTGTGGCGCACAAAATCGTTCGAAGCCGTCACACGGACTTACCTGCCTAGCGACGTCACTGTTGCCGGCTAACCGCCTCCTTTCTAAGGGGGCGGTTTGTTCAGCGTCACTAAGCGGCCGTCCAATAGAAGCGGAGGGGACGGAGATGAGCGGCCGTAACATCCTGCCCACCTCCTTCCTTTCTCATTGCCGGAGGACGCAGGTAAGCTGAGGTTCGTCGTTCCTGCGGTGTCACACACAGCAATGTGTGCTGCCTTGGGAACGACTAACAACCTGCGTCCTCAACAATAATGCGTTTTTTCACTTGGGGTTTTCCTGTGTGTTTTTTTTTTTTTTTTTAAGGGTTTTTTTTCGCCGGGTCTCTGGCTGATATTTATAGCTGGGACCCACTGTGCCACTCCCAGCACTTTCACCCCCTGAATGCATTACAGCATTCAGGGGGTGAATCACAGTGCGATTGCAGTATTCAGAAGGCAGGGAGAGAGATTGCTTACCGCTCCTTGGCGATCGGATCCCTGTAATGTGATCACGGGGACCCGATCAATGCCATAGTAACCTTGGGTCATCACGATGATGACCCTGGGTTACTTATCTATGTAGAGCCTCACACACCATGCTGTATGCACGGTGTGTGAGGCAAAGTGCTGCGCTATAATCCACTGTAGTGATAAAGCCCTGTAGGGGATTATAGAAACTCAGAAAAAAAATCCACAGAAACAGTTGACATGCTGCTTCTTTTTCCAGCAACACACAACCTGCGAGGAGAAAAAAGAAGTGGCGTGTGCACAGCAAGTCATGATTCTCATAGACTTTGCTGGGATGCTTTTTCCTTGCTTTTATTGATTTTAAAATAAGCAAGAAAAAAATGCAAAAAAAAAAGCCATGTGGGCGCATAGCCTTACTGTTGTGTATGGAGTTTACTATGCCTGTTTTGATGCTAAATTTTCTGATCTTTACCAAGGTGGTGTTGATCACTTTGTGATGATGCATAGCAGCCTAAAGACAGAGAATCCTGGGAGCAATAGTCCTTTTATAATAATTAGCGCTAAACATAATATATCTGGAACCGTATGGTGGATATGTTTAACTAATAAATAACTCTTATTTTTTATCTGGAGACAGTTATATTAATGAGTATTTCTTTCAGTGATGTGCATAATATTACTATTTTGAGACTGACACACATTTTGCTTTTCATTGAAATTACTGCTTCAGTTCTTATAGTGACAATTTGCATTACCTCCTAGATCATAAATTGTAAAGTCATTGCAAGCCATGAAAATTAATTTAAATGGGTCATCTGGCACGTAAAATCTTCTCCTTTCTTAATATCTGTCTTTTATCCTCGAGAGCTTTTGAAATTTGGCTTTATTACACAATACGCTAAACTTCTCTCCATCTAGCTAATCACTAGATGTTGTGTTTTTTGTTTTTTTTTGGTTTTTTTTTTTTTTTTTCCCTGCCGTTCCTGTGACGTTTCATTTGAGGAGTGAAAAACTGTATGTCACAGGAGGCTGGGGCTGCACTCTCCTCCCTGCAACCTCTATTGTCCCTCCTGGCACAGGGCATTATCAGGGGACGGTGCTGAAGTTACTTGCCTCACCCCCTTTAAAAAAATGTCCTGGATCCATGGTCCTAGACCCCGAGGGAGAAGTGAGTGCAGCACCAGCACTCTGCTTCTATCTCTGAAGCTTCTAACCGTGACACAAGATGTTATCAGGTGGCAGAGATGGAAGCAGTGTGAGCGATGCCAGCACCACCCCACAGCTTCTAGAAACACCCTCACTTAAAGGGAAGGTGTCACAGTTTTTATTTTTGTATTAAAAATAGTGATTATGAAATAAAGTATTTTTAATACAAAAATAAAATCACTGTTTATTTAGCTTTTATTCAATTCTAATTTTACTGTAGGCACTGGGGGCTGCCATGCTGGATTGTGTGTGTGTGTGTGTGTGTGTGTGTGTGTGACACGACAGTTACTCACTCCTTTTATGGCAGCCCCTGTGCATAGAGAACAGTGGTCGGGATCCGACCCCATTTAGTAACGTTATAGTAGGCGTCTGCTGTGACCTGGATGCGCCCCCTGGGCTGTCCAGATCACAGCAGAGGGAGGAGATTGGCGCCATCATTGTGGAGCTCACAGCTATGCTGTTTGCTCCACTTTACCCCTGTCAACCGCCGGAATGTGTGAGTACGGGCCGCCTACCCTCCCCTTCTCCCGCCGTTACCGTCTCCATGACACCCCCTCCCTCCGCTCTACCCAACCCCCGCTAATGCTGCCGCCGCCCCTCCCCCCCCCCGCTGTTACCGTCTCCATGACACTCCCTCCCTCTGCTCTACCCAGCCCCCGCTCTGCCCGCCGCTGCTGTTTGTGTGCCTCTGCATGTGAGTACTGGCGCCCCTCCCCCCACCACCGCCGCTGCTACAGTCTCCAAAAACACCCCCGCTCAACCCTCCCCCTTTCCTCCTGCAACCTGTCGGCCTGTGCGTGAACCGGTAATACTGTATGCAGGGCTGTGTATCTAATCCTATCCTGTGTGATTCGGTCTGCTGAGCCAACTAATCCATAGATTCTCCCAGACTGATAATACCAGCCCCCAACTGTCTGCTTTACCTGTGCTGGTTATCAAAAATAGGCCGGATCCAACAAAATTTTTGTTTATTTATTCCCTATCCACATTTGTTTGTAGGGCAATTGACCCCATTTTGCTTCCTTTTGCAGCCCCCAAGCCCCTTACTATGATCATGTAAAGATAAGTGGACATGAACTTCCACGGGTCCACTCATCTCTACTGATTAAATGAGAATGTGTTGCCATCAGTCATTATAAACTTGATGTATTTGTTTCTAAAAGTTTTATAAATATTTCATAGGATTTTATTGAAAATCACAAACAATATAAACATCTGACTAAAGGATTGAAAAAACACTGGAGCAGGAATCTTTGTGAAAAACAGAATTTCTTACTTTCCAAACTTATGGCCACTTCTGTATATATTGTGATTTTATTTTATTTATTTATATTTTTTTTCCTTTCTTTTTTATAGGTTTGTAAATATAGTCACAGAACCAAAGCAGAAATCCGTTGCGATCCCCTTAAGGCGCCTGGCTAATGAGGTGAGCAACCACAATCTCTCTCCTCTCACACATCAGAGTTTCTTGTGCTTCTTCTGTTTGTGGTATTTTTCCACAGATAGAACTTGGACCCCCTTTTAGTCTTGGAGCTGGTTTCCTGTTAAGGCCACTTTACACACAGAGATAAATCTATGGCAGATCTGTGGTTGCAGTGAAATCATGGACATATTGTTCCATTTGTACACAGCCACAAACCTGGCACTGATTGTCCACAATTTCACTGCAACCACAGATCTGCCAAAGATTTATCTCTGTGTGTAAAGTGGCCTTTACTTTTTCTACCTGTGTAAAGTGTCATCAATTTTACACTGATAATCTGGTTCAAAACACCGATTTTAAAACATATTCAGTTTCATATACCAAGACCCCCTCCCCAAAATCATGTTAAACCACTCTAAGGCCCTGTGCGCACTTGCCGGTTTTTGCCGCGGATTTCCTGCGGTTTTGCTGCAGAAAATGTTCATAACATCTCTGCAGTGAATCACCAGCAAAACCTATGGGGAAAAAAATGCTGTGCGCACTATGCGGATTTTGACAGCTGCATGTTTTGCTGCGGGATTCCCGCAACAAAAACAATTGCATGTCACTTCTTTTCCGCACGTCGCTGCGGGATTTCCCTCCATTGTCTGCCATGTAATCGTGAAATCCCGCAGGGAATAACGCAGGCAGCAAATTCTGTGCGGTTCATTGCGTTATTCCCTCCGGTATTTTGCGGTTTACCTGCGGTAATGTACATCGCTGCCTGCGGTTTGCAGGGAAGTGATGTCATTATGACAGGAAGAGGAAGCGGAGCAGAGAGTAAACACACACACATATCACAGACATAGAATACACACACATCGCACTCACACACAGACATATAAAATACACATAGAAAGCAAACGGAAATATAGAAAAAAAACACGTGGGCTCCGCTGTATATTTACCGTCCAGCTGAGGTAAGCACACAGCGGCGGCCCGGTATTCTCAGGCTGGTGAGGGCGAGGGGCAGGGTTAATATCCTCCCTCCTGCAGCCGAGAATATCAGCCGCAGCTGCCTCGGGACTGTCGCATCCGTTATGCGTCAGTACCAGAGTGTCCCCAGCTCTTCTAGATGCCGTGATGCGGTGGCGATCCAGGTAATAAGGAGTTAATGGTGGCAGATCGCCGCCACTAACTCCAGGCTTGATCATGGCAGCATCTATGAGACAACTGACATGATCAACCCGTAAGTAAAGTGAATAAACACACACCGAAAAATCATTTATTTTAAATAAAACACAAATAAGCCTCGTTCACCCGTTTTATTAACCCCTCCCGAAACACAGAGCTCCGGCGTAATCCACAGGTCCTGCGATGTTTGCATCCATCCGCGACTGACACAGCGCTGAATGAATGCAGCCTCTCAGCGAGACAGCAGAGGTAACCACAGGGCATTTCCCACGGCCGGTAATGTGAACAACACATTACCGCTTGGGAGAAATGCAGCGTGTTCTCACAGGGACTCTGTCTATCCCTCTGTCTGTCTATCCCTCTGTCTGTCTATCCCTCTGTCTGTCTATCCCTCTGTCTGTCTATCCCTCTGTCTGTCTATCCCTCTGTCTGTCTATCCCTCTGTCTGTCTATCCCTCTGTCTGTCTATCCCTCTGTCTGTCTATCCCTCTGTCTGTCTATCCCTCTGTCTGTCTATCCCTCTGTCTGTCTATCCCTCTGTCTGTCTATCCCTCTGTCTGTCTATCCCTCTGTCTGTCTATCCCTCTGTCTGTCTATCCCTCCTGTCTGTCTATCCCTCCTGTCTGTCTATCCCTCCTGTCTGTCTATCCCTCCTGTCTGTCTATCCCTCCTGTCTGTCTATCCCTCCTGTCTGTCTATCCCTCTGTCTGTCTATCCCTCTGTCTGTCTATCCCTCTGTCTGTCTATCCCTCTGTCTGTCTATCCCTCTGTCTGTCTATCCCTCTGTCTGTCTATCCCTCTGTCTGTCTATCCCTCTGTCTGTCTATCCCTCTGTCTGTCTATCCCTCTGTCTGTCTATCCCTCTGTCTGTCTATCCCTCTGTCTGTCTATCCCTCTGTCTGTCTATCCCTCTGTCTGTCTATCCCTCTGTCTGTCTATCCCTCTGTCTGTCTATCCCTCTGTCTGTCTATCCCTCTGTCTGTCTATCCCTCTGTCTGTCTATCCCTCTGTCTGTCTATCCCTCTGTCTGTCTATCCCTCTGTCTGTCTATCCCTCTGTCTGTCTATCCCTCTGTCTGTCTATCCCTCTGTCTGTCTATCCCTCTGTCTGTCTATCCCTCTGTCTGTCTATCCCTCTGTCTGTCTATCCCTCTGTCTGTCTATCCCTCTGTCTGTCTATCCCTCTGTCTGTCTATCCCTCTGTCTGTCTATCCCTCTGTCTGTCTGTCTGTCTGTCTATCCCTCTGTCTCAAAATGAAATTACTTTTTTTTTTTTTCAATGTGCTTTATTGCATTGAATGCAATAAAGCACATGTACCAACCCGCACGCGGTAAAACCGCAGCAAACCGCATGTGGGTTTTGGGTGTGGTTTGCCACGTTTTTTTTTTTTTTTACCGCTGGTGCGGTAATCTTTAAATGCCTGCGGAATTTTCTTGAGAAAATTCCATTTTCCTGTGCGCACAAAGCCTAAAGGTCCAGCAAAGCTGCATATTGATGGAGGAAAAAGGGGAAAAAAACCCAGATCACTAAATCGGTGTTGGATAGCCAAACATGGCTTTACCGTCCATCTTCTGACTACATTTCTTTTCTCTGTATCATAATATCATTAACAGAGGTGTTTACCGCTGAATATATTGACCATATGATATTTGGGTCATGCATTCAAACAAATGGGTTTGTATATTCAAAGACCCATGCAGTCAACCAAACTCGTTTTACAGTGCCATGTCTGCGCCACCAGACCTTACCCCTCGCAAGTTCTATGTTAATTGATGAAGGTTTCTCATTTTTATTGACTGGTGATGTGTTCAAAGCTAATGTTTACAGTTGTTTGCCACAACGCATCATTCTAAAAAGAAGCAGATTTTGGCTGTGCTAGTAGGGCCATTGCACTTGTGTTAGCCATCAGGTTCACTGATGGCTGGCAGGAATTAAAGGGGTAGTTCACCTATTAATAATAATAATAATAATATAATATATTATTTATTATTATTATTAGGCTATGTTCACACACTGCGTTTTTTACCTGCGTTTTTGGTCCGTTTTTGCTGCAGAAATTTCTTGAGAAATTCTTGTAACCTTTCTGCAGACACTCCTCAGCAAAACCTATGGCAAAAAAAATTAGCTGTGCGCACACTGCGTTTTTTTTCTTAAGAAAATTCTTTCAGTAGATTTTCTTAAGAAAAAGAATGAGCATGTCACTTCTTTTCTGCAGCTAACTGCGTTATTTGCCATAGATAATTGGCACAATAACGCAGGGAGCAACCAGCGGTAAAAATGGACCGAAAACGCGGCAAAAACGTAGGTGCGTTTTTGGTGCGTTTTTTTAACGCAGGTGCACTAATCCTTCACTCTTAAGAAATTTCTTAAGAAAAATCATTTTTCTAGTGTGAACATAGCCTTATTATTATTTTTTTTTTTTTTTTTTTTTATTCTCTATCAGTGTAACTTACCGTTTCAATTGTCTTCTTAATTGCCTTCTATTTCCAGTTCTGGCACTGAGCGGCGCTATCCTCCTTGATCAGTGCCAGTCACATGACACCCTGGTATAGATCAATGCAAAAGAGCCCCAAAACCAACGCCGAGGTAATCTCTCTATTTTTGGGGTCCCTAGCCTATATGTAACCTCACCTGCAGTTAAAAAACTTGCTCTGTATAGGAAGCAAAGGACCAAGCTATATATGTGAAGTGAAACACACAGCAAAACAGCTATGGGAATACTAGACTGAAAAATACAATGAACTATCTGAAAAAGTGAAAAAACATGAAAAATGGAATATGCATAACTGCTTTGAATAGGAATATA
Organism: Anomaloglossus baeobatrachus; assembly: GCF_048569485.1. Taxonomy (NCBI): domain Eukaryota; kingdom Metazoa; phylum Chordata; class Amphibia; order Anura; family Aromobatidae; genus Anomaloglossus; species Anomaloglossus baeobatrachus. The sequence goes on along the minus strand of NC_134361.1, from coordinate 94,044,368 downwards.
AGAGATATTTAGCCATTGTATTGATCAATATAAAAGAGCCCCAAACCAACGCCAAGGTAATCTATTTCTGTTTTTTCACTTTTTCAGATAGTTCATTGTATTCTTCAGTCTAGTATTCCCACAGCAGTTTTGCTTTTTCATCATTCTCATATACATTGTGACTTGTGTGGAACTCTTTATCCTATTGTATAGTTATGTTTTTTGAGTCTTGCAGCATGTTCACACCAATGGTGTTCCAGGCATACATTCTTTAGTTAGTATGCACTTTTTGTCTGAGAACCCTGCCCTACCCACAGCCATTTGTTTCACTTCATATATATAGCTTGGTCCTTTGCTTCGCATACAGAGCAAGTTTTTTAACTGCGGGTGAGGTTACACGTAGGTTAGGGACCCCAAAAATAGAGATTACCTTGGCGTTGGTTTTGGGGCTCTTTTGCATTGATCAATACAATGGCTAAACATCTCTTATATTCCTGTTATTCATAGCAGTTATGCATATTCCATTTTTCATGTTTTTTCACTTTTTCAGATAGTTCATTGTATTTTTCAGTCTAGTATTCCCATAGCAGTTTTGCTTTTCATCATTCCCATATACATTGTGACTTGTGTGCAACCCTTTATCCTATTGTATAGTTATGTTTTTGAGTCTTGCACCATGTTCACACCATTGGTGTTCCAGACATACATTTTTTAGTTACATGACCCCCTGGTGCTGCGGCCTCTGGCATCCGCTGATATCGCATCAACTTCCGGACTCTGAAAGTTGACGTTACATCAGCAGCTGCCTCTGATCCTTAGTGACTGGGCTGTGGGTGGTGTTCACTGCATATCACATCACAGCATGAGGAGAAGGAAATGAGGGTTTACTTAACATCCTGCAGCTGTGTGCAGGGCTGGCAGCAGGAGTGAAAGGAGAGGAGGAGTTGTGATGTCGGGTGAGTATGTTATTGCGTGGGGGTGGGAGGATGTGCAGAGCGCAGGCTGCCACTGCAAAGGATTATGGGAGTTGTAGGAACTGAACCCAGGAAGTCAGGAGAGAGATTAACCCCATCAAATCTTGAGCCGACAATGAGGATGTGCTGCTACAACATAATAAAAAGTAATATTGCTGAAATAACATAATGGATGTGTGGAGAGGTACATAATAAGATTTAGGAGAAAAAAATATAAATCAGTTTTGGTAACTGGACAACTTTAACCCCTTCACGACCAATGACTGATATATCCGTCATGGATCGTGTGAGGTTAATCCCCCCCCCCCGCCCCCTGCCGTGGGCAGGTCACGGCGATCCGCGCACATATCAGCTGTTTTCAACAGCTGACATGTGTGCCTACATGTTACGAGTGGAATCGCATTCCACCCGCAACATTTAACACCTTGCATCTCACTGCCAAAGTCTGACAGCGAGATGTATATGTGCGCCGCCATTATTTTCACTTACCGCCACCCACACCGGAAGTCATGTGCGTGATCACGTGACTTTCGGTGGTTGCCATGGTAGCACAGGGTCATGTGATGACGCCTGTAGCTAATGAGTCACTTCCTGTCAGTGCCGGCATAGTGCCAGCATGGAGAGTAAAGCAGCATATCTGCAGATCTCAGCTCTGTAGCTGAGATCTACAGATGGGGTAGAGTGATCGAATTGCTGATCGCTATAGCCCCCTAGGGGGACTAGTAAAATAAATAAAAGTTTTTAAAAAAAAAACCCAAGTTCAAATCACACCCCTTTCGCCCCATTGAAAATTAAGAAAATACAAAATATACACATTTGGTATTGCCGCGTTCAGAAATGCCCGATCTATCAAACTGTAAAATCCATTAATCTATTCAGTAAACGGTGTAGCGGAAAAAAATTCCAAATGCCAAAATTACGTTTTTTGGTCGCTGCAAAATGCAAATAACAGGCTATCAAAACGTAGCATCTGCGCAAAAATGGTACCATTAAAAACGTGAGCTCTAGATGCAAAAAATAAGCAATCACTGAGTCATAGATCCTGAAAAATGAGATCGCTACAGATTTCGGAAAATGGCGCAAAATGTGCGCCACTTTTATTGGACAAACTTGTGAATTTAACCTCTTAGATATAAGTAAATCTACACATGTTTGATGTCTACAAACTCGCACCGACCTCAGGCATCACACTGACCCATCAGTTTTACCACATTCTGAACACTGTGAATAAAATATCCCAAAAACTATTGTGCCATCACACTTTTTTTTGCAGTTTTTCCACACTTGGAATTTTTTTTCCGTTTTCCAGTACACTATATGGTAAAACTTATGGTTTCATTTAAAAGTACAACTCGTCCCGCAAAAAAACAAGCCCTCATATGGCAAGATTGACAGAAAAATAAAAAAGGTACGGCTCTCTGAAGGAGGGGAGCAAAAAATAAAACAAAACTGAAAACTCCCTGGGGCTGAAGGGGTTAAAAGACAAAGTACATTGGAAAGTCACAAATGGTTAATAAATTCAGAAGTGGGCTATTAATAAGCTGTGTGCAGAATGGTTTTGTTTTTGTTTTTTTTTTTGTTTTTTTTTTTATACCGATCTCTATATTTAATCCTTTGTTTCGTCCTTTCAGCTAAACATTCCAGAATGGGTGGTAAACCTTCGTCACAGTGCAACTCACGGAAAGTTGCCCAAACTGAGTCTGTGCCGCAAAGGTAAGTGAGCTTCATTCTCAATCAGTGGGTTTACTAAAGGGTCGTCCTGGACATGATTAGAATTCAGATCTTCTTAGGCACCTATAGGAGACCATTGCCTGCCTGTAAAAACTTGTTTCTAGGTAATAAAGTGTTGCTTGTTTTAAGACAGTTTGTGAATTTACGGCTGGTTGGTAAGTCTGTACCACGTAGCTGTTTATATAGGATGTTGAATTTTGTTGTTGGTGGTGTTTGTTTTTTTTTTTGGGTTTTTTTGTTCCTATCCAGACAAGCGTTAAAGTTTTCCCCACTAAATAAATCTATTTGGTATTTACAGGCTGTGTTCTAAATGTATAATTGCTTGGAGACCACTTTGTAAATGGTGCACAGCTTCTCCCTTCTTGGGACTGATGTACAGTTTCTAGAAGTGATCACACCGGATTTTGGAACCTCTGTTCTCTAGACTGTTGGGGGACCTTTATTCACACCCCAGTTATAATACATTGATCACCCTACTCTGATAAAATCCCTTGAATAATAATGCTCTGGCCTAACTTGTTTATATGCATCAATTAGGTTTCTCCTTCCTCTTTTATATTAGAGGTGAATGCTATTTTAGGCCTCTGTCACACGTTCGTGCCTCCGGTACGTGTTTTGCAGTTTTCTCACGTACCGGAGACACGTACACACGTAAACCTATGTTTTCCTAATGGTTTGGACACACGTAAGGATTTTGGAACGGAACGTGTGTCCATTCCGTACTTGTGTCCGTGTGTTGTTCACGCCGACATGTCCGTTTTCTCCGGCATCACGGGTGTCACACGGCCCGCACCCGTACCACACGGATGTAGTGTGGATGCGGTCCCGTGTGACATTAGCCGGAGAAACACATCATTTTTTTTTTTTTAAATAAAAAAACAACACATACTCTCCTCCATAAGCCCTGTAGCTTCTTCCGCTGCAAACAGTTGCTGCTGACCGCCGCTCATTATGAGCTTGTTAAGGAGGTTTGTTTGGTTTTTTTTGTCGTCCCCCCCCCTCCCTTTTTTAGCAAAACTTAGGTGCTTGATGTTTTAGTAGAGACTAAAAAAAATTAAGTTTTGAACACCTCACCAATTTTCTAAGCAAATATATTTCTAATGGTGCTAGTCACATGAATTTCTCACCAGATGTCTGTAACAATGTATCCAGTACCCACAGGAAAATAAATTCAACCACAGATGTCTGAGTTACATTGTGTAGTAATAATGAGAAATGACACCAGGAAACAATATTGAAAACTTGCAGAGAGGTGAAAAAAAGCTATGGAAAGTAATCGCACAAGCTGAAATCTTTCAGTAATTAGAAAGCAATCATATCACTTAGTGAAAAATATCAGCTGGTGTCTCATTAGAAAAATACCAAACAAGAAACATCTCATGATTGGTAAAACCAGTGAGCAGTCTCAAGACCTTTGCAACCTTGGGTACAGTAAATAAATTGGGTACAGTTCAATGCAGTATGCTGAATATTTTTTCATAAGAATTTGGAAAAGTTCTGAAATGTTCCATTCATGATCAAAGGATCTAGGCTTTTAGTTGAGATGAATTTGTGCTGCACTTTATGCACAAAAGTAGTTAAGCTCGTTCTCTACATGTAAGGGTAAAAACACACTGGGAAGAAAGGAACGCCTGCACTCCTATCAGAACTGCTAGAACAGTTTCTTGCTATTGTTACTGACTATACTTCAAACATAAGTACAATGAAACTGAGAATAATGAAGGTGAACAGCAACTAGAAGAGAACTTCAGATCCAGTATGTTTGAAATGGAAGGCCACAGTTCTGTGCTGTTCCTGTAACTGAGGAACAAACAGACATTTACTACAGAAGAACAGCAAAAAGATACTTTAGAATTCGATTATCTTGTTGAAGTGGTTTTCACATTGTTCTTAACTTATCACATGCGCTGTGTTGTTCACAAGCTGCAGCTGGCAATTAGAGTCTGCATGAGAGACATGCTTGAACTTTGGCAAAGTGAGGAAATTGGTTATTGCTGCCAGAACCCCTAAAATTGATTCCATCTTGAAGAGAATTGCTGGTAAATGGGCTACTGCCGATTTAAGCCACTTGTTGGGGCAGCACTTATTTAATGATTGAGCGATTGCTTGAACTGAAACCCATTTCTTGTAGACATGGCCAACCCTCAGGTAACACTAAATGAGGGTCAATGGACACAGGTGGCTGAATTACAGGAATTGCTTCATTACCCATTCACCGTGACTAAAAAGATTACAAGCTGAGGATTTAACTCCTGGCATTTAAAAAGGCGTAGAAGAACTTGCTGTTTTCCCTGTCCCAAAGAGCAGGTTTAATCGCAGATGGCATTTCTGCTTCAATGAAACTGAGAGAGACACAGTTATTGGAAAATAAAATTCTTGTGGCAGCTGGGTATGTGGACCTCAGGGTACAGTTCCACTTGCGTATGACTCGTGCGAGTCTCACACAGAAGCGGATCGGCTGCATGTATTTCCATGCAGCTGAGGCGCTCCTGTCCAGAGTGCGTCAGGCTGTGCCGGGTGATACAGAGACTCGTACGAGTCATACGCAAGTGGGATCCGTACCTGAAGTTATCGGATATTGCTGGATGGTGACCAGTTTACTAGAGGAAAAGAAGCTCTGACTGAGGTAGCAGTTCGGATGAGCGGCTACAGGATGGCTAAAAACTAGAGGAGTTGTCATCCACAGCTACTGCTGCCGTATCTTCAGCCTCATCAGATAAGTTTAATTTTGTAAAGTATTTGGATGACATGGAGCAGGAAAGTGTTGCTGCATGGAAAAATATTCCACTCCCATAGCAAACAAACAAATTGATCAGATTTCAGCAAAATGTTTCACTTGCTCTCATAGAAGTAGAAGAGTTCAACTGTTCATCAAAACTCACTGGCATGAGGCAATTCCTTTTTATTCCCTGAGATTTACAGATGTTGGCCAAGTGGTTACGGCTTTGCCTCCAACCCAAGTTAGTGTAGAGAGGTTGATCTCTAGCCTTAAAATAATTAGGTCAGATTTGAGGTCCTCTATGAAGGAGAATGTGATGAAGGCAATTCTATTTCTTACAACAAATTCATAGACTGCACAAATGGTATTCAGTAAGTTTTTGTTGACGCTTTCTTTTTTTTTTTTTTTAATTTTTTGTTAATTCGTATTCCACTAAATGTTATGTTAATCACAATAATGATTAACAGCCTGATTGTTAACTCTTTACTACAGTAAATATTTCACTTAAACATGAGCCATGTATGAGGTAGTCTGAGTCGGAGGTTAGCGTTACCGACTCCACCGCTCTGGTCATGATACACGCCTTGTTTGAAGGCTAAAAGGCACAGCATATTGCCCCGAAAACACCATATCGACAGTGAATTTTGGAGATGGGAATATCATAGTGTGGGGCTGTTTTTCAGTATGCAGCACTGGCAAACTTCATATAACTGAAGGAAGGATGAATGTCTTGGTACGTTTGTCCATTCTTGATAGAAATCTGCTGTCCACTACCAGGATGATGAAGATGAACCAAGGGTGGATATTCCGGCAAGACAACGATCCCAAACACACAGCCAAGGAAACTTAAGTGGCTGGGCCATTCTGGCAGCTTTGGTTTCAGAGAGAGAGAGAAAATAATCATTTATCCTCAATCCAATAGAAAATTTATGGAAGGAATTAAAGTTCAAAGTTCATAGGAGCCCAATATATGCATGATTTGAAGAGTGTTTGTGTGGAAGAATGGACCAAAATCACACCAGAGCAATGAATGCAACTAGTTTCTCCATGCCGGAGGCGTCTTGAATCGGTTATCACCAACAAAGGTTTATGTACGAAGTATTAAATTTTCAGTAAGTGTGCTCAATACTTCCCAACCCTTGTGGTGTTTCTCATTATAACACACAACTTAATTTTTGGACTTCTTTGGTTGGATTTCTTTGCTTGTGTGGATTGGATGGGTTGTTGCTGACATCTGGTGAGGGTGATAAATTCATGTCAATAGTGCCTTGTAGAAAGATACTTATTTTACCCGCTCTATGCCTAAACATTTCGAGCAATAGTAAAGATTTTAGGAGAGAACCCTTGACTGCTTATAATTAGTCTATTAGTCTTACATTTTTTGTTTTGCACACTGTCTAATCTTGCAGCAGATCTTAGATTATTATATAGATGTATATTATATATATATATATATATATATATATATATATATCTAAAATATAATTTAATTTTTATTTTTATTTTTTTGTGTGCAGGTTGGGACTTTGTGATGGACTGGCTGAGACGAGAATATTGGTCCCGTCAGCTAGGGAAATCCTCAAATCCGGAGTGGGTGTCTGAAGATAGCAATGATTCGGAAGAAGCAGATGTTTTTCCCTCTTTATCTATAAAAGATCAGAGGGAGCAAGCCCTCACCGGTTAGTGTTGCCTAATATCAGATTTGTGCAGCTCCTGCTCAATCTGTCATACTTATTTATTTTTTTTCCCCCACTAGTAATGTTATGTTTTCTTGTTGGGGTATACAAGGTATTTGTGGGGTGTGTGTTGTTGTGTGGTTTGTTTTTTTTTTTGTTTTTTTTTTTTTTTTATTGTATCTTTTCTCTTAGGCTATGTTCACACTAGAAAAATGATTTTTCTTAAGAAATTTCTTAAGAAATTTCTTAAGAGTGAAGGATTAGTGCACCTGCGTTAAAAAACGCATCAAAAAACGCACCTGCGTTTTCGGTGCGTTTTCGGTGCGTTTTTACCGCTGGTTGCTCCCTGCGTTATTGTGCCAATTATCTATGGCAAAAAACGCAGTTAGCTGCAGAAAAGAAGTGACATGCTCATTCTTTTTCTTAAGAAAATCTACTGAAAGAATTTTCTTAAGAAAAAAACTGTGTGCACAGCTAATTTTTTTTTGCCATAGGTTTTGCTGGGGAATGTCTGCAGAAAGGTTACAAGAATTTCTCAAGAAATTTCTGCAGCAAAAACGGACCCAAAACGCAGGTAAAAAACGCAGTGTGTGAACATAGCCTTAGGCAGTTTCACTGTGTAACCCACCGGAAAACGTGCTGCATAAACTGTAGAAAGAATGAATAGATGCCCTGCAATGTAGAAACGTTCTGCGGTTCATTTGTTCAGTCTCTTTGAGTTTTATTTATTTAAAGGGAACTGATCACATAAAAAAAAACTTTTTACCTGCAGATATGGGGGTTAATATCATTCTGAACCTGCCCGGTCCCTGCACATTAAATCCCTGTCGGGAGGAAATTAACTGTATTCCTCCTGGCAGCGTTGGGACTTCAGTCACAGGGGCGGCGCCAGTGCAGGTTCAGTCACTGCTCTGTGAATGGAGAGTGGCGGCTGTAACTGCGCCCTCCGCACTGACTCGCAGCCGCTCTGCATTAGAGGAAGCTGTCAGTCAGGTTACAGCCGCTGCTCTCCATAGACACAGCGGTGGCTGAACCAGCACCGCCCCCGTGACAGAAACCGGAACACTGCCCGGAGGAATAAAGTTAATTTCCTCCCGGAAATGGGGTTTATTGTTCAGGTTCAGTATGCTATTAACCCCATATCTGCAGGATGATAGCATTTTTCCACGGAGCAGGTTGCATTTAAGTAGTTCATGTTTCCGAATATGCAGGGCGGTTAAAGGTGACTGGTCCATTGTCCAGGCAGACACTGTGTGGAAGCCGCTCACTAGCTTATTCAATGAGAGTTCTGTAAAAAGCCAGCTGCAAATGAGGTCAAACGCCCAAAAATACACCTAAAAAGATGCCCCAGGATAGAAGACGTTGGTGTGTCTTCAAGCGTCTTCCTCCTTTCCCCTTCACAGTGCAGTCGAGATAGGTAAGGCGCACACATTGTACAGGTTACTTTCTCCAGTACAGATGGCCGGTTTTGAGTATGTAAGGGCTGTACTTTATATATCTATAAATGATAGTAAGTGAACGCATAAAAACCTACCTCTGTATTATGCAAGATTTGGGTCTACACCATCCACGCCACCCACTTCTCAATTCCCCCAGCAGTGAAATTGGTGTCTTCTTGCCTCTTTTGGATCTCCCCCGTTTTGAAGTACTGTAATAAGCATAGTAAACTCATGAACAATATGTGGAGGACATTTAACACATGGCCACTAGATGGCGCTCCAGGGAAATGGTGTGAGCGTTTCAAGGAGACTTTTTCTAATAGAAATGTGATTTTGATTTAAAACTGATTCTGAATGTAACATCTGAGCGCATCGTGTACCATGGAGATGTAGAGATCTGCAAAGGAGCTGTAATAACACAACTGGAGGAATCTTGTAAGCAAGACTTTTCTACCAAGGTGATCTGATTATTATATACATTGTCAAGGGTGTAACTGTAAGGCTATGTTCACACAGGACATTTTTGCAGCGTTTTTTTCCTATCAAAATCTGATCTTGAGCCAGGATGTCTCCTGGGAGTCATCTGCGGTTTTTGTCGCGTTTTTTCTGTGATGTCAAGACCTGCAAGGGTTCAAAAGTACCCGAGTGCTGGGCTGGCCGGGATTGACCTGGATTCGGCACTCCGATAGTAAAGCATGCGCGGTATACTTACCAGTCTCCGGTAGATGCTAGTGTATTGGCTCCTTCTAGGTATGACGTCATTTCAACATACCCCTATCACATGGGGGCAGGGGGGGGCAAAGAATAATCTAGTGGAAGGGAGAAAACCTCATCGCCAAGCTCCCTAACCAAGCTGGTCACGCCCACTAACCTGGAGGGAGCCTATACATTCTAGTCTCAACCGTACTTTCTCCCGTGGCCTTTACTACTTCCGGTCCCGCTCATTAGCCTCATGCATATTCACTGCTTTCCCAGTGCACTGGCCTCTGTGATTGGTTGCAGTCAGACGTGCCCCCAGCCTGTGTGACCAGCGTCTGACTGCAACCAATCACAGACCTGGTCTTGGGGGTCTATCGTACAGTAAAAAATAAAAAAAAAATGACGTAGGGTCCCCCCATATTATGATACCCAGCACAGATTAAGCATACCGCTGCAGCCCCAGCTGTGTGCTTATCTTAGTTGTGTATCAAAATATAAGGAACCGCATGCTGTTGTTGTTGTTGTTGTGTGGTTTTTTGTTTTTTTTTTTATTTAACTTATTTAAATAAATCGCGTGCTGTTCCCCCAATTTTGATACCCAGCCAAGATAAAGCCCACAGCTGGGGGCTGGTATTCTCAGGCTGGAGAGACCCAGCCTAAAAATATCAGCCTGCAGCCGCCCATGATTGTCGCATCCATTAGATGCGACAATCCCAGCACTTTACCCAGCTCTTCCCGAATTGCCCTGGTGCGGTGGCAATCTGGGTAATATCAGCGGTTAATCGCAGCCCACAGCTGCCCCTAAGCCCTAGATTGGTGATGAGGGGTGTCTCAGATGCCTGCCATTACCAATCTGTAATAAGTGAAAAGAAATAAAGGATTTTTTCGGTGTTTGTATTTATTTGAAATAAAATACAAAAAGCCCCCTCTTTTACCACTTTTTATTAACCCCATGTGAGGTCCCACGATGATTCAACTCTGCTACATCTGAAAATCACGGAGAGCGGCCATGCAACAGGACTGCCCACTGTGAGCTTCAGAGAATGAATGAGCCGCACGATCAGTGGTGACTTCACTCAGGTGACTTCTGGTCACAGCTGGCGATACCTGTGACTGTAAATAGCCTGAGTGAGGTCACCACTGATTGCGCAGCTCATTCATTCTTTGTATAGACCCGCAAATCGGGCCTGTGATTGGTTGCAGTCAGAGGCTGTCACTCAGGCTGGGGTTGCGTCTGACTGCAACCAATCACAGATGAAAGCAGTGAATATATAATGAGCGGGGAAGTGGAGGAGCTGCGGGAGTGTACAACCGCGCTGGTGATTCGGTAAATATAGCGTGCCTGCTCCTATACCCACCACTATTTTTAAGAGGCGGACAGATACCCTGGATCGGCGGGTCTAACCGGGTTAATAACAAAAAAAAAAAAAAACCCGGTTCCAGCCCGGAATTGTTCCAGGGTATCTGCGAGTCCACCCGTCACAAGGTTGAAAAACCGTGACAAAAGCACTGAAACGAGTTGACATGTTCATTCTTTTCATAACTCAGCAAAACCGGAGGTGGTTCACAAAACCTTAGGGTGTGTGTGTGTGTGTGTTTTCAGAAATCTCAGACTTTGCTGGAACTGTAAAAAGGAGCGTTTTATTAGCACAAGGCAAATCCATAGCTAAATAACACTGCAAAAACGCCCAGTGTGAACATAACCTAAAGCCCTGTGCACATTCTGCATTTTTTTTTTTCTTTATGCGGTATTTGATGCAGTTTCTCAGAAATCTGCATGCTTCTCCTGAAGCCAGCAAAGTCTATGGGATTTTTGATTTCCTGTACACACGGTGCGTTTTTTTTTTTTTCATGAGGTTTTTGGTGCAGATTTTGATGCAAAAAAAACCTGCAGCATGTCAAATTATTGGTCAGGTTTAGCAGCATTTTTTTCACTGTGGTCAGGGTTAACAATTTTAGACTTTGTAGGAATTTATTGGCAAAGAGAAAGATAGCTCCCATTAGTTAATTTATTCTTACATTATCAGAAGGATTACAAAGGACCAACATAATGTCCCCAAAACATTCTGGTGCATTATCCTAGAACTACAACCAGATTAACAAAACAAAAATTTACCATCATTTGGACTGGGAGACTGATCAAACCATGATCCCAATTATTTACACAGAATTAGACTGGAAAAAGACTTCACAATAGTCGTAATCAAATGTTCAGCGGTTTTCACAAAGCTTTCTGCTTCAGTTCTTATACTAGCATTTTGTTGTATTAAGTCTTGACTGTTATGAAGAGTGATTTAGGAAAAATTGCAAATGTAAATCAACCATTTATTGGGTCATCAAGAACTTCAAAGAGTAAGGTTCAATTATTGTGAAGAATTCTTCAAGGTGTCCAAGAAAGTCTAGAAATTGCCACTGGATCAGTGCAACATCAGTGCAGAGCTTGCTCAGGAATGGCAGCGGTCAGGTGTCCATGCACAGTGATGCAAAAAGGTTTGGAGGCAAGCCTAGTGTCATGGAGGCCAACAAAGAAGCCACTTCTAACCAGGGAAGACCCAATGGACAGTATAACAGTAGGTACAGAGGACTGGTGGGGTAAAGTTATTTCAGACTGTTTGGGCCATCTGGAGAAGGAAAGGTGAGTACTACCATGAGTCCTGTGTCATGTCAACAGTAACGTATCCTGATACCATTCATGTGTGGGGGTTTTCCTCCCAAGACAGTGGTCTCCCTCACAATTTTATCTAAAAAATGCATTTATGAACAAATATATCTAATCCCCCTCCAAGATCAACTTCTCCCAACAATACAGGAGCAGTTTGGCGATGAGCCCCCGTCACATTTAACGACTTACCAGTGATCCTGAAAAAGATGTGACCTGATAAGGATCGCTGGTAAGTCGCTGGGAGGTCGCTGGTGAGATGTCACACAGTCAGATCTTACCAACGACGCAGTAATGATCAGCGACCTGTATAACGATCTCGGCGGGCGTTGGGACTGTGTTAGGAGATTGTTGGTGGGCATCAAACACAGCGATGCGTCCTGTCCAGCAGGACATCGCCTTTGAAGAAAATGGTCCCAACCATTCAGCAATGACTAGCGATCTCACAGCAGGGGCCTGATCGCTGGTAGGTGTCTCACATAACGAGATTGTTGCTGCGGCACAGAAACTGTGATGCAACAACGATCTCGTTAGCGATCTCGTTGTGTGTGACAGGGCCTTTAGCTTTTTCCAGAATTTGTGATCCAGCCTCAGGGGTACTTCTCACATAGCGAGATCGCTGCTGAGTCACATTTTTTGTGACGCACCAGTGACCTCATTAGCGATCTCTCTCTCTGTGTGTGACAATAAGCAGCGACCTGGCCCCTCTGTGAAATCGCTGCTCGTTACACACAGTGCTGGACCATTTTTTAGTTGTTGCTCTCACACTGTGAAGCACACATCGCTGTGTTTGACAGCGAGAGAGCAACGATCTGAATGTGCAGGGAGCCAGCGTCTGGCAGCCTGTGGTGAGCTGTAACCAAGCGAAGGGCTTTGCTTGGTTTCCCAATATTTTACCTTGGTTACTAGCATCCGCCGCTCTCAGGCTGCCAGTGCCGGCTCCCTGCTCCCTGCACACACAGCTATGGTACACATCGAGTAAATAAAGCGGTTTGCTTATTAACCCGATGTGTACTCTGGCTAGGAGTGCAGGGAGCCAGCACTAAGCGATGTGCGCTAGTAACCAAGGTAAATATCGGGTAACCAAGCAAAGTGCTTTGCTTGGTTACCCGATATTTACCTTAGTTACCAAGTGCATTATCGCTTCCACGCGTCGCTGGGGGCTAATCGCTGGTGAGATCTGCCTGTGTGACAGCTCACCAGTGACCATGTAGCGACACACCAGCGATCCTGACCAGGTCAGATCGCTGGTGGGATCGCTGGAGTGTCGCTAAAGTGTGACGGTGCCCTCAACCCAGTGCACAAACAAGAACAAAAAAATTGTGATAAAACTCCAAGCACTGATTAGATAAGATTGGGAAGTCAACAGTCAAGACTTGGCCCAGGAGTTCATATTCAGCATTTCAGGGAAGATTCTAGAAGTCTTGAACAATAAGGCAACACTGTGTAAATACTGAGTCTTTATATTAACTTGATTTATTTGTCTGTAAAAAAAAATCAAAAACAAACAAACGCATTGTTTGTTCTTCAGTAACCACATAATTAAAAGATCTGAAGACACAGAAGCAACAAAGTTTTGTGAAAACCAAACTTTTGGCCTCACCTGTACTTGCTGCTTTTTATGCCAAACATGTTATCATCACATCATTTTTTGTGAGGTTAATTAAAAATCATTAACTACAAATTGGGGGGGATAGCACAGCCAATCGCTTACTGCAAATGGCCACAACAGCAGATACAATATAGAATAATTTTGTATCATGATGGCAATAACTAAAATTGGAGACAAGTTAAATTAATGACAAATGAGGCACTGATATGAATTATTGGGTGACCACTTCCCTGAGGGTCATTCTCCGAACTACACCACTTGTTCTACCCAAATACATAATCCATGAATCGCTCCCATATTATGCTATCTATGTGCAACAAGTAAGTTTTCAATTACTTGCAGATATATTAATGCAGCACAGATACCAGTAAATACACTTAATTGTCATTCAAAGTTGATGGAATCAGCAAATGGCTAAAATTTTACCATGTATCCATAACATTTTTAACATCCCTCAGGACAAACCTATAGCAAAAAGCTCCTGGGATGGTAAATATCTGACCCACCTAGGATGCCACTATTGATGATGTCGTAAAAAAACACAACAAATAAACAAAACAGTAAATGGCGTGTACAATTTCTATTCTATGGATGCTTGCCCACGATCAGTGTTTGCAGCGGTTTGGACGCAGCCTGCTTCAGCTGCGTCCAGAACATTGCGTTGTACAGTACAAGCACAGTGGATGGGATTTCTAGAAATCCTGTGCTTGTTTTTTCCGCAGCAAACACTGACCTGCAGTGCATCTTTCCAGACTACAGCATGTCAATTGTTTGCTGCTAAGTCACAAGTGTCCTCCATAGGGAGAACAGAAGCAGGAGACCGCAGCGCCTTGAACCCTGATCGTAGGTACAAGCAGCTGCGGTCTCCTGTGGAGGAGACTCATGGCCCCACAGGTCAGGACCCGCTGCGTCCAAGACAGAGTCCTGATTGTGGGCACATACCCTCAGGGGGTAGACAGTGGTCCTCCCACACTGAGAAAAAGAAAAATGCAAGTCCATATGAGCCAAGGTGCATAGATATTTCCACCAAGCCACGTTTCGTCCTGACACATGCTAGCAGTGTGGCTATGTGTTAGCTGTGACAGAGGACCTTATTCCCTGAAAGAGAGAGTGTCTCCTGAAGAGTCCTTCCAGACGAAACGCGTCGGGACACACATGACGGGTCTGTCACTGCAGGGGTTCAGTCTAGCAGAACCAGCTGTGGCCTGTCCTTGTAAGGATGGGAGTCTTTGGGTTTTAGTAGGGATTTTAGTTTCCCCAGGATTTGTTGGGGTCAGTTTCATTATTTGATAACTATTGGCCCTGGCTTGGTGGAAATATCCATGCACCCTGGCTCATATGGCCTTGGGGAGACCACTCCATTTATCTACTCAATATATTGTACGTGGCTGACCACTGTCACTGTGAAAATCTGAGTATTTTGTGGGTGTTTTTTTTGTTTGTTTTTCCCTTTCCAGTGTGGGAGGACCACTGTCTACTCCCTAAGGATAGCAATTGTACACTTTGTTTACTGGTTTTTTGTTTTTTCTTTGTCGCTCCATTGGGAGACCCAGACAATTGGTGTATAGCTTCTGCCTCCGGAGGCCACACAAAGTATTACACTTTAAAAAGTGTAACCCCTCCCCTCTGCCTATACACCCTCCCGTGCATCACGGGCTCATCAGTTTTTATGCTTTGTGTTGAAGGAGGCACACATTCACTCAAGCTCCCATTTTAGTCAGCAGCAGCTGCTGATTGTATCGGATGGAAGAAAAGAGGGCCCCCAACAGGGCCCCCGGCATGCTCCCTTCTCACCCCACTAAGTCGGCGGTGCTGTTAAGGTTGAGGTACCCATTGCGGGTACAGAGGCTGGAGCCACATGCCGTTTTCCTTCCCCATCCCTTAGAGGCTCTGGGAGAAGTGGGATCCTAACCGGTCACCATTCACTGGGACCGGGCTCCCTCCGCAGCCCCTGGGGGAATCTGCCGGACAGGAGACTTGGTATCATCAGGGACAGGCCCTGCATCTAAAGGTACTCTGTGTCCCCTTGGGGACGGTGCATGGAGCGCCTGTGTCACAGACGCTGCAGCGGCTGCTGTTTATTTGTGACGACCGGGACTACCGTGCCGACCGCGCCTGTTTGCCGGCCGCGTTATTAAATTTAGTCCCCGGCTTCATGCGGCCTAGTACCATAACTCCCGCCCCCGGGCCTGCCAGTCAGGGGTAAGGGCGGGACGGTCGACTGGACGTCGGCAGTGAGGCCTGGAGCATACTTAGGTGTCCTCCTCCCCCTCACTGATCACTGTGGGGCACCAGATTCCCGCACTTTATTAGTCGCCGCCCACGGCTCCCTCCTCCCCTGAGAGCTCCGGCAGCCATTTTTACAATCACTTCTGCCATGAATGCCGTCCTGGACTCTGCGAGCCGTACAGCGGTAGCGTCCGCCAATTCGGTGGCAGTCCGCAGGGCCATGTGGCTACGAGAATGGAAGGCAGACTCTGCTTCCAAGAAGTTCTTAACCGGTTTGCCATTTTCTGGCGACCGTTTGTTTGGCGAGCGATTGGATGAAATTATTAAACAATCCAAGGGAAAGGACTCGTCCTTACCCCAGTCCAAACCAAACAGACCTCAGCAACAAGAAATTCAATCGAGGTTTCGGTCCTTTCGGCCCTCAGCCAGGTCCCAATCATCCACGTCCAACAGGCCACAGAAGGGCCAGAGGAACTCTGATGCATGGCAGTCTAAGTCACGTCCTCCAAAGACCGCCGGAGGCACCGTCTCCAAGGCGGCCTCCTCATGACTTTCGGCCTCCCCAAACCGCATCCTCGGTCGGTGGCAGGCTCTCCCGCTTTTGCGACGCCTGGTGGCCACATGTCCAAGACCGATGGGTGAGAGACATTCTGTCTCACGGTTACAGGATAGAGCTCAGCTCTCGTCCTCCGACTCGTTTCTTCAGAACATCTCCGCCCCCCGAGCGAGCCGATGCTCTTTTTCAGGCGGTGAACACTCTGAAGGCAGAAGGAGTGGTGATCCCTGTTCCCCTTCAAGAACGTGGTCGCGGTTTTTACTCCAACTTGTTCGTGGTGCCAAAAAAGGACGGATCATTCCGTCCCATTCTGGACCTCAAACTGCTCAACAGACACGTGAGAACCAGACGGTTTCGGATGGAATCTCTCCGCTCGGTCATTGCTTCGATGTCCCAAGAAGACTTCCTAGCATCAATCGACATCAGGGATGCTTATCTCCATGTGCCGATTGCACCAGAGCATCAACGCTTCCTGCGTTTCGCCATCGGGGAAGAACACCTTCAGTTTGTGGCACTGCCTTTCGGCCTGGCGACAGCCCCACGGGTCTTCACCAAGGTCATGGCATCCGTGGTGGCGGTCCTACACTCTCAGGGCCACTCGGTGATCCCTTACTTAGACGATCTCCTAGTCAAGGCACCATCCCGGGTGGCATGTCAACACAGCCTGACCATTGCTCTGGAGACTCTCCAGAGGTTCGGGTGGATCATCAATTTCCCAAAGTCAAAATTGACACCGACCCAATCTCTGACTTACCTCGGGATGGAGTTTCATACTCTCTCAGCGATAGTCAAGCTTCCGCTGGACAAACAGCGTTCGCTGCAGACAGGGGTGCACTCTCTTCTTCGGGCCCAGTCACACCCCTTGAGGCGCCTCATGCACTTCCTAGGGAAGATGGTGGTAGCAATGGAGGCAGTTCCCTTTGCGCAGTTTCATCTGCGTCCACTTCAATGGGACATTCTCCGCAAATGGGACAGGTCGACGTCCCTAGACAGGAACGTCTCTCTTTCACTGGCAGCCAAAACCTCTCTTCAGTGGTGGCTTCTTCCCACTTCTCTGTCGAAGGGAAAATCCTTCCTGCCCCCATCCTGGGCGGTGGTCACGACGGACGCGAGTCTGTCGGGGTGGGGAGCGGTCTTTCTCCACCACAGGGCTCAGGGAACCTGGACCCCGACGGAGTCCTCCCTTCAGATCAATGTTCTGGAGATAAGGGCAGTGTATCTAGCCCTAAAGGCGTTCCATCGGTGGCTGGAGGGCAGGCAGATCCGCATACAGTCGGACAACGCCACGGCGGTCGCGTACATCAACCACCAGGGCGGCACACGCAGTCGTCAAGCCTTCCAAGAAGTTCGGCGGATTCTGCTGTGGGCGGAGGCCACAGCCTCCACCATCTCCGCAGTTCACATCCCGGGCGTAGAAAACTGGGAAGCAGACTTTCTCAGTCGCCAGGGCATGGACGCAGGGGAATGGTCTCTTCACCCGGACGTGTTTCAAGAGATCTGTTGCCGCTGGGGAACGCCGGACGTCGACCTCATGGCGTCTCGGCACAACAACAAAGTCCCGTTATTCATGGCACGGTCTCAAGATCACAGAGCTCTGGCGGCGGACGCACTAGTTCAGGATTGGTCGCAGTTTCGACTGCCTTATGTATTTCCTCCTCTGGCACTGCTGCCCAGAGTGTTACGCAAGATCAGGTCTGACTGCCGCCGCGCCATCCTCGTCGCTCCAGACTGGCCGAGGAGGTCGTGGTACCCGGATCTGTGGCACCTCACGGTGGGTCAACCGTGGGCACTCCCAGACCGACCAGACTTGCTGTCTCAAGGGCCATTTTTCCATCTGAATTCTGCGGCCCTCAACCTGACTGTGTGGCCATTGATATGGGGAGATAAGGTATGCACACCAGTGACTATGGAAGGGGAATACATGCAATAGCAGAAACTGCCGTGTGAATACTGACATGAAAAATTCAATAGCTATGTGTAAGAATGAAATGTGAAAAATGGAACCTGCATTACTGCCATGAATATATGAATAAAGAGAAATTTAGCTACTGAATTGATCAATGCAATAGAGCCCTATTGCATTGATCAATTCAGTAGCTAAATTTCTCTTTATTCATATATTCATGGCAGTAATGCAGGTTCCATTTTTCACATTTCATTCTTACACATAGCTATTGAATTTTTCATGTCAGTATTCACACGGCAGTTTCTGCTATTGCATGTATTCCCCTTCCATAGTCACTGGTGTGCATACCTTATCTCCCCATAGTGATGTTTTTTAGGTTTTTTGCACCCAGTTCAGACATAGAATGGAGTTCCAAACGTTATTCCTTAATGTGTGGCCATTGAGTCCTGGCTCCTAGCGTCCTCAGGGTTCTCAAGACGTCATTGCCACTATGAGACAGGCCAGGAAACCAACGTCCGCCAAGATCTATCACAGGACTTGGAGGATCTTCTTATCCTGGTGCTCTGATCAGGGTTTTACCCCCTGGCAGTTTGCCTTACCCACTTTTCTTTCTTTCCTTCAATCCGGAATGGACAAGGGTTTGTCTCTCGGCTCTCTCAAGGGACAAGTATCGGCGCTTTCCGTGTTTTTTCAAAGGCGTCTAGCCAGGCTTCCGCAGGTCCGCACGTTCCTGCAGGGGGTTTGCCACATAGTCCCACCTTACAAGCGTCCGCTGGAACCCTGGGATCTTAACAGGGTGCTAACGGCTCTTCAGAAACCACCTTTCGAGCCGCTGCGGGATGTCTCTCTATCACGTCTTTCGCAGAAGGTGGCCTTCCTAGTGGCAGTCACATCACTTCGGAGAGTGTCTGAGCTAGCAGCGCTGTCATGCAAAGCCCCCTTCCTTGTGTTTCACCAGGATAAGGTGGTTCTGCGTCCGGTCCCGGAATTTCTCCCTAAGGTGGTATCCCCTTTTCATCTCAATCAGGATATCTCCTTACCTTCTTTTTGCCCTCATCCAGTTCACCAATGTGAAAAGGATTTGCACTTGTTAGATCTCGTGAGAGCACTCCGGCTCTACGTGTCTCGCACGGCGCCCCTGCGTCGTTCTGATGCGCTCTTTGTCCTTGTCGCTGGCCAGCGTAAGGGGTCGCAGGCTTCCAAGTCAACCTTGGCTCGGTGGATCAAGGAACCGATTCTTGAAGCCTACCGTTCTTCTGGGCTTCCGATTCCTTCAGGGCTGAAAGCCCATTCTACCAGAGCCGTGGGTGCATCCTGGGCATTGTGGCACCGGGCTACGGCTCAGCAGGTGTGTCAGGCGGCTACCTGGTCTAGTCTGCACACTTTCACAAAACACTATCAGGTGCATGCCTATGCTTCGGCAGATGCCAGCCTAGGTAGGCGAGTCCTTCAGGCGGCGGTTGCCCACCTGTAAGAGGGGGCCGTTTTTCGGCTCTTTTTAACGAGGTATTCTTTTACCCACCCAGGGACTGATTTTGGACGTCCCAATTGTCTGGGTCTCCCAATGGAGCGACAAAGAAGGGAATTTTGTTTACTTACCGTAAATTCCTTTTCTTCTAGCTCCTATTGGGAGACCCAGCACCCGCCCCTGTTCCCTTCGGGCTGTTTGTTCTTTTGTGTACACATGTTGTTCATGTTGAATTGTTCTTTTGGTTCATGGTTTCAGTTCTCCGAACATCCTTTGGATTGAATTTACCTTAGACCAATTTAAGTTTCCTCCTTCCTGCTTTTGCACCAAAACTGATGAGCCCGTGATGCACGGGAGGGTGTATAGGCAGAGGGGAGGGGTTACACTTTTTAAAGTGTAATACTTTGTGTGGCCTCCGGAGGCAGAAGCTATACACAAATTGTCTGGGTCTCCCAATAGGAGCTAGAAGAAAAGGAATTTACGGTAAGTAAACAAAATTCCCTTCTTTTGCTATATCCTCAATAGTGGCATCCTAGTCAAGTCACTGTCAAGATTCTTGATATGGTGCAAGATACTTCCTATCCTACGAGCTTTTTTGTTTGTGTTTGCCCTGTGGGACGTTAAAAATTTTATGGATATATAATAAAAGTTAAAATTTTAGTAATTTGCCGATCTCTCTCTATATAATTGTTTTGCCAGCACGTTTGATAACATGGACAACCCCTTTAATATAGATGCGCTGTCTGCTCTCCTAGCCTTTCTGTTAATCATGAGATTAATAACCTGTTTTGGCGTAATGGAGTGTGTTTGGTTTTTTTTTTTTTTTTTTTGTTTTTTTTTTTTTTTTTTTAAATGATCTCCAGTAATTTATAGTTAGTGTTTTGATCTAAAAACTGAAATAAGAAAGGGGGGGTTCCCACACATGGTGCCTTTTTTATCCAGTGGTAACAGAAGAAATTATTTTAGGTGCGCTAACCTGATACACTTGTGTAAAGACACAATTGCTATCAACACGTAGTATGACCGGCTGCTGCAGAACCCATGGAAACAGCAATAGAAGTGGGTGGATGAAAAGGATTAATCCGCGCTGCCTGAAGATCGATGGAAATAAAAGTATCGGAGTTTATTGTTCTACGCGTTTGTCATGTGACCCCCCCCCCCCCCACCTCTTCAGGGTCAAAATCAATAATGTACATTATTCATTTTGTTCCTGAAGAAAGGTCGCATGACTGAAACGCGTAGAACAATAAGCTCCGATACTTTTATCTCCATCGATCTTAAGTGATCTTCTTCTGGCAGCGTGGATTAACCCTTTTCACCCACCCCCTTCTATAGGTAGTGTTTTGTGTGAGCTGTGCTTCATGCATTCTATTAGCGGGGGATATTTTGCTTTCCTAGGGGGGGTTCCACCTACCACTTCTGCAATAAGTGGCATGCTGTTTACCCTCACTTGTGGCCAGATTGCTTCACCAGGAAACAGATAACATTTAATTCATGCTCTTTTCTCCTCTCAGCAGATAACGTTGTTTAGTTCTTTATTTATTGTATTATTTCCTTACAGTGAAGCTGCGGGAGGCGTTACGGTCCTACAAAAGTGAGCAGTTTAAGGTACTGTCCCTGCGTCTCTTCCTTGTACTCGCCAGCAGTGCAGGGTTATTTCCCAACAGTCACATCAGTGTCGTATAAACGGTCTAATCATTTGTATCCATGAGGGAATTTCTTGCAAGGGGATTTTTATAATCATTAACTGTGCAGCTTGCATAACGTAAAGCCCGAAGAGCTAAAGCACCACTTCAGCAGGTTTTTGCTTTTCCAGTGCTGGACTGGTGCTTTTAATCTATAGTCCCTGCCTCTGGGTTTGTATTTGCCCAACAACGTCTCTTTGGTCCTGTGGCGCCATCTTGTGCCTGTAACATCTGAGTGGCCAGAAGCAAGAAGTTATGTCACAAGGTCCCAATACAAGTCTGAGGGCCAGAACGAGGCTCTCATAGACTTTCTATCAAGTATTGACCCTTCCAGATTACTGTGTGTATATATAAGAGCCCAGGCCGTTTTGTATAACTTAAAAAACTCTTATAATATTCACCTAGGGATTGGTCCGGTCCGATGGGTGTTGCTGCTCTCTGTTCCAGCACCTCTCTGCGGCAATTGCCATCCTTCTTCTATCCAGCCCACTGTGGATGATGCGTCCCATGTCATCCACACAGGCCGGCATTGCGGTCCTGCTCAGGTGCACTTTGATCTGCGCTGCTGAGGGCAGATCAAAGTATTGTAGTGCGCTTGTGCGGGCGGTCTTTAACCTTTCATCGCGCCTGCACATTACAGTACTTTGATCTGCCTTCAGTAGGGCAGAAACAAATACACGTGTGGAGGACTGGAATGCCGGCCTGTGTGGATGACGTAGGACACCTCATCCACATGGGGCTCAGGAGGAGGAGGTCGGCGATCGCCAAAGAGAGGAGGCACCGGACAGAGAGCAGCGACATCCATCCAAACAGACCGCCCCCTAGGTGAGTATTATAAATGTTTTTTTATGTTATACAGAGCGGCCTGGGCTCTTCTATACAGCATTCTGGAATACTTTATATAAGAGCTCACTGACAGTGGCTGCAGCTCATAAGGGAAATACCTTGTGACAGGTTCCCTTTTAAGAAGAAATCAGCCATTGAGTTCACTGACCCCCTTCTAGCACTAAAATACATAACCTCTATCTGTGCCTCAATGATCTGCTCCTTTTGGGCACAAGGTCAGGACGGCTCTATTTTTATCTTCGGATTTTATGTACATGCTGCGTAAAAAAAGAAATTAGTGCAAAAATTGACTTTAAGTGGATTCCACCCTCACCATTGTATGGGGTGATATTTATATCAGGTCTTTATGAAACTGTCGGATGTGCTAAAGCTTGAGACTTTACAAAAAAATACTTTTCATCCGGTGTGAACATACCCCTAGAAGCTCCCCTCGTGAATGCAGAGAATGCCTACTATATTTTTTCTAAATTTGCTCAACCTTACAGATCCTCTTTATTTGTCACCCATCGTTCCCAAAACACAGAATTAAGACGCGGCCAAAAATAACTTCAATCTGCCAGTGAACAGTAAATCCCGTTAAGACATGAAGGTGATTGATTTCTGGGTTTACAAGCTGTGGGTAGCTGTTTTCCGCAGACGTGTTGTCAGGGGCTTCACCGGTTTCACTGCTGACGTTTGATGCTCAATGCCTGGTTTAGCATGGCTCCGGTTACAGCTTCCCGAATGTGCAAATCATGAAGTCACTTTCAGCAGGTTTTCCTGGAAACCAAATCATTTGCATTTCACATCAGCAGTGGGGATGTTCTCTGCTCTCCGAAACACTGTAACTAGACCACTCCATCATCGATGATGGCTGAGGAGTCCACATTGCCCCGGTGTGTGAGGGCAGGGGCCTGTTCTCTTCTGGCGGCTGAGCGGCCGGTCGCTGAGCGGCGTGACTCAGTGTGGGGGAGTGTTTATCTGCCTTTCAGTTATTCATATGGCTCTATTCCAAAATGGAGAGTGGGGGGAACGATACTGTACCACGGTCGACTCATCCTTGGCTCAGTCCATGAGAATCCCACAGGATTATGGCATAATACGAGCAATAAAAACAAATCTCATCATGTGTTTTGTCCTCATAAAAATAAATGTTATATATAATTCCTATTTTTTTTTAAATACAGATTTTTGGAGACTTACATTGTGATTCTGCATCTCTGAAACCATGGGCCGCCACGGCTAATCTGGAGTGGATTATAGCACAAGTCTCAGAACTAGTGCAGCAATGCAGGTAATGCCGGACGTATGCTTGGGTGTACGCGCTGTATGAAAGAGCGCTCGGGCTCCGTTCACATGCAGTGGAAATGTTTATGCCCAAACACCGGAGCTGCTGTGGTCAAATAATGGCTTCATATAGAGTCACTTAATTTTGCAGGCGAAATGGTGGATTCACTGCTAAACTATATAGACCTTGAATAAAGCGTTCCAGGTCTCTGTGGCTGTTGGCGCTGATCGTGGCTGTTGTGTGTGACCATATTCTTAACTTTTTTTTCACTGAACAACCCCTTTATCACCTATCTATAAGAGAGGTGTTAACTCATTGACCGCTGAGGGCCTGATTGCTGGCACCCGAACTGATTGGCAGAACAAGGTACTTTAATAATCCCTATAAGTCCTAAGACACACTGCATGAAAATCGGTGCGAGTGGAGTGCGATAAAACATTGCATTGCACTCGGACCAATATTAGCCTGTGTGTCAGCGCACATCAGTGATTATTTTCTCAGCCCTAATCAGACCGAGAAAACAACCGCAGCATGCTGCAAGTGTAATGGGAGACTTTCTCTCACACCCATTCAAGTCTATGGGGCGAGAGAAAGATCGCACTGCACTCGTGGTACACCGGTGTACACCGAGTGCAGGGCGAGAATCGCAATAGCCGGCTGCGGAGGAGAGGGGGAGATAAATCCCTCCCTCTCATCCTCGGTGCCGGCCCGCCCCTCCTCAGTGCTGGCCCGTCCCCCGCAGCTGAGGTCCGATCGGACCTCAGTCGCAGTGACCCTCGCATGACACTTGGCTCCTGCTGTGCTGCCAGCGTGAGCCGAGTATCATGCGAGGATTGCATTAGTCCCTGTGTGGCCCCGGCCTTAGAATGGAGCAGCAGTGCGCTTACTCTCTGTGGTGCTGCTAACCACAACACTCGGCATTTTCTGGCAGCCTCCTGGAGCACGAGTTGAGTGACGGTTAGGCATTAGGCATCCGCAGTGCTCCCCCCCCCCCCCTCCTTATTTTGGAACTTGGAATAAAAAATGTTTTCTGCTAATTGTTGCGGATCACAAGAGTCCAAACCCTCCTGATCAATAAGGTATAGTGTAATCCTGTGGATGCCTTATGGCTTACTTTTACAGAAACCTGTAAAGTGACTTTCATCTCACAGCCTTTTCTTCTAAAGCCACCATAAACATACAAGCTTGGAACAAATGATTATTTCAGTGGAGAGCCTGGAAAGTGCCCTATAATGATTAGTTACTGAACAATTGTGCCCCATATGGCACTTTAAGAGTATATTTTAGAAAGCCACCAGCTAGCGAGTCTTGATAGCGGTTGATAACCAGAATATTTGGGGAGGTCTCTGCATGTAGTAAAATGTCTTCTGTTTTTTCTCCTCCCAGAATTCGGACTGCAGTAGATGTTCTCCTTGAAGACTGTTTTCTTGTACCTACAGGAAAACAGCTAGTGACCCTGAAGATAGAGCCAGGTAGTGTATACAGTGCACGAGACGTAATACTGAGGACGTATGTTACACAAATAGTAGTTCTTCTCTTCTTTGTGGTCAGGCCGAGTAGTGTAATGTGCAGCAGTGACTATTAAATCTGTCAAGAAATGCAAGTATCTGTAGGCAAACCGAATTCTCATCGCCAACCTTTCTAACTTCTGATTTTCAAGCACATGGTCATTTTTGCATTTCGGTGGGACTTTTTTTTTTTTTTTTTGGACAGTCCTTATCCAGGGCAAATTGCCCTATCACTCAGCTGTAGGAAGGGGCTACTTATTGCTGTTAAATGTGACACCCACAAGTGTAAACCATTTCCTGATGTCCTCTATTGTCACCTAGTACTTGCTCATTGCAATCTTAACCCCAATCAAGTGAGTGTATATATACAGTTTTGTCCCAATTGCGGATCCATCTCACAGGTAGATTGCATTCATGCATCCATTGCCTATATAGCAGAACATGCGGCCTAATGCTCTGCCCTCACATAAATCTGGTATGGTTATGGTATAAATGTCTGCCCCCAGGATGGGCTCTTACTTATTCTGGCACTTGTTTGTACACAATTTTTGAACCATTTACATGAGTAATATAATTGTACAGTTCTGCCCATATCTTTTTAAGGAGAATATATCAACAGTTTTTTTGTTATTTTAATCTGAGGGCACCACACTGTAGGGGCAGAGAGCTTAATTCCAGGGATCTCGCTAATGGGCGGTGTGCTGTAGTGTTAGCACAATCTGTGTTTTATCAGCAGGAGATTATCACTAGAGGTCTGGGTCTCACCTGCACTGCAGTCATACTATTCCAGTGTAAACCTCACTCCAACCACTGATTGGCAGCTTGGTGACAATGTACAGTGTGCAAAGGAAGCTGCCAATCATTTGTGGGTGGGGTGATGCATAGCTCAACATTCTGAGCACCGCTAGATCTACAGCAGAGAAAACCAACGATGTCTCAAAACTGCACCAAACAATCTAGTAAGTGACATCAGGGTCCCCGCCCCCTATGTCATGCATCTCTCCGATTACATAGCTAAAACCTGCTGACAGATTTCCCTAGATTTCTCCTGGGTGTATTTCCCAATTATTCTACTGACAGTTACTACTCCTATGAATTTAGATCAAGGAGAAGAACTTCGCCTCCCGCGCACCCTCCTACGTTTCTGGCAGCCGCTCCTGAAGGTCCTGCACTCGCAGGCGTTCACCCAGGAGTTACTGGAGATGATGTTTGCTGGCTTAGGAAAGTCCAAGGAGAGGAAGACACAGGCGCGGGTGCACTACCTCAGCTGCTGGATCTCCGAGGTCTTACAAGCCAACCACAGAGCAGGTGTGTGCACATTTTATCTCACGTGTGCCGTCTGTAGTGGGATGCCGGTCTACATATCCCCTGGTGCCGCCTTCAGCAAAGGGAGTGTGGCTTTGTGTGGCTGTTGAAAATTTACAGCAAAATGTGTCAATGAGCAGTGGCATACAGCTGAAGTATACTACTGTGATTTGCTGGGTATTATCATTTATTTGTAAATTTTTTTTATTTTTTTTTTTTTTAAAACCCCAAAAGATGGGGTAGGGCTTAAAGGGGTGGTTCACCCATATTTTTTATTGTCTAGATCGATATTATATTGAGAAACAATGTTTCTCTCAAATACCTTATGTTGTCAATAGTGCCTGTGAGAGGCGCTATTGCAGACCGCTGCTCCCCGTCCAGTGACGTACCCGTCCAATGCTGCCACGTCACATCCGTGCGGCCGGCTGCGTTCTGAGCCCATCTTCTCCCTGCTCCTCCTCCTCCTCCCTCACAGCACGTCTCTTGCTTGCAGCGTTCTGCGAGGAGGGAGGGGGGAGCAGGAGATGTGCCGTGCTAGGAGGGAGGAGGGAGGAAGGAGGAGGAGGGGGGAGCAAATGGGCTGTGACAGCAGTGAAACACCGCTCACAGCTCAGAGTCTGGAAGACTGTAGCTGGCCGCACGGATGTGACGTGGCAGCATTGGACGGGTACGTCACTGGACGGGGAGCAGCGGTCTGCAATAGCGCCTCTCACAGGCACTATTGACAACATAAGGTATTTGAGAGAAACATTGTTTCTCAATATAATATCTATCTAGACAATAAAAAATATGGGTGAACCACCCCTTTAATTTCGTGTGTGTCCCAAGAACAACAATCCACATTTATTCATGTACAAAAAAAACAAACGATAGAGAGAAAATATATCTAATCCATAGAGAGAGGTAGAGAATATATATGTATGTATGTATGTATGTATGTGTGTGTGTGTGTGTGTGTGTGTGTGTGTGTGTGTGTGTGTGTGTGTGTGTGTATTATATTATATTATATTTATTATAGCGCTGTTAATTCCACAGCACTTTACATACAATGGCAAAACTGTCCGCATTGCGGCTCACAATCTAAGTTCCCTACTAGTGTGTTTTTGGAGTGTGGGAGGAAACCTAAGAACCCGGAGGAAATCCACGCAAACACGGGGAGAACATACAAACTCCTTGCAGATAGTGTCCTTGGTGGGATTTGAACCCAAGGACCCCAGTGCTGCAAGGCTGCAGTGCTAACCACTGAGCCACCGTGCCGCCCATATATTCACACATAACAATATTCACTAGACATAGATTACATAGTTTATCTGGAGCATGTTGTCAAAATGGCCGCATGGTCCCTGTCTATGATTAATGCCAAAAATAGTCTGGGCATAAACTCCTATAATAAATAAACCTGTGTGTAACCACAGATTGGCCTACTATATTCTTATAAGGTATGAAGAATACAAAAGCCTTTTATTGCTACAATTACAACATGAAATCATGTAATAAAGTACATTGTAGTGCGATATATCAAGGAATAATCCAGAAAACACCCAGGGAATTGGAGATGGAGGTTCAAACAGTATGCAAAATAAATATATAATTTTATTTTTACATGACACACATCACATAGAATGCAAGCTTGTATGAAAGGGGAAGGTATTGTAAAACCCGACACACACAGGTCAGTGTCGTACTGTCATGTGTGTCTTATATTGAATATAAAGCAGAAACTGTAGTCAATGACCCTGTGTCCAACAAATCATCTACATACTGTGAGACTGTGACCGGG
This sequence comes from Anomaloglossus baeobatrachus, assembly GCF_048569485.1. NCBI lineage: Eukaryota > Metazoa > Chordata > Amphibia > Anura > Aromobatidae > Anomaloglossus > Anomaloglossus baeobatrachus. The sequence continues at coordinate 94,016,330 of NC_134361.1, read as the reverse complement.
GTTATCTATGACGGCCGGTATGTCTCGCCCCGGTTGTGCTCACTCCATGATAGAAAGTAAATCCACTCTAGGGTTAATCCTGTTTCCCTACAGGCTGAAGGAAGGGTTAAATGGAAACAGGAACGAGGGCAGGTGTGCCGGGTGTGAGGGAGTGAACAGAACTCCCTGAGCTCTCTGCTGGAGAGGCACATGTATATATTGTTGTGGACTTTTTTTTGTTTGGACATTAAAACCGTGTGCTGTGAACCTTAATGCCTGGATCCCGTGTCTTCTGCTGCGCAGCCGACCACGCTACCTCACATATGGTGGAGAATCGGCGGGCATGACAGCCGGTGAGGTGTAGCATCATCCCTGGTGACCCAGCAGCACATGTCCTGGATCCGAGCGGCTATACTACAGCCCAAACCCGGTGACGCCATGGAGGACATACTAAGGCAGCAGCAACAGACCAATGCACACCTGCTCCGGGCGTTGGAACGTCAGCAGCAATCCTTGCAAGCGCAGGAAAAAAGGCACCAAGAACAGATGGTTCTCCTGGCCAAGTCGATCCGTGCCGGACCGGCAGCAACAACCCCGGGACCGGGTGATGACGGCAGCGTCCGGAAAGCGGTGAGACAAGCGTTGCAAAAGATGACCCCGGGGGACGATGTGGAAGCGTTCCTGGCGGTGTTTGAGCGGGTGGCCGAGCGGGAAAAGCTGCCGACCCCCCAGTGGGCTGAGGTATTGTCGCCCTATCTGACGGGGGAACCCCAAAAAGCGTACCTGGACCTCTGTACCGAGGACGCCATTGACTATGTGACCCTAAAAGCCGAAATACTGGCACGGTTGGGGGTGAATACCTATGTACGGGCTCAGCGGGTAAATCAGTGGTTCTATGAGGAAGCCAAACCTGTACGCTCCCAGGCCTATGACTTGTTGCATCTTGTAAAAAAAATGGTTGCAGCCTGACACTCTGAGCCCGGCGCAGATGGTGGAAAGGGTAGTAGTGGATCGTTTTGTGCGCACTTTACCTGTCACCGTTCAACGGTGGGTAGGACAGGGCGACCCGAGTACCCTGGACCAGTTAGTGTCCCTGGTAGAGCGGCATGTGGCTACGCAGGACTTGATACGGGACACTGAGACTTTGCGTACCGCCCGTCGGTCCGGCCCCTCCAAGCCTAGGGCCAAGGACCCACCGCCGACAACGGTGCAGGAGTCCCCTACCGTCCCGCCTGAGGCCGCGGCCGCCAATCCTGAGGTCCGGAAGGTTCTGTACCCTAAACGACAACCCGTCAAGGGGGTTTCCGTCCCCATTAGATGTTGGCGGTGCCAGCGGGTGGGACATATGGAAGCCCAGTGTCCACTCACCACGGAGCCCATGGATTGTGGGGTTACCCGGCGGGGTTCAATGTATGCTCAGGTGGTGTGTACCGCTGACCTGGTCTCCCCAGAGACGGAGCCCCACTTGTGCCAAATACAGGTGAATGGATGTCCGGTTACAGGATTGTTGGATTCCGGAAGCTTAGTGACCCTTGTGCGATCCACCTTGAGGGCTAAAGTAAAGGCCACAGGACGTACCGTGGGGGTGGTTTGCATACATGGGGACCGCCGAGACTATCCCACGGGGATTGTCACCATCACAGCACCTTGCGGTCAGGTGCAACATGAGGTGGGACTTCTTAATACTCTTCCTTATGACGTGATCCTAGGAAGGGATCTGCCCTATTTTTGGACTTTATGGAAGGGACCCCCTAAGTCTCCTCAGATATTGGTCAGTCCGGGACCTGAGCCCTACAATCCTGAATCCGGGACACCTGCCGTAGGGGTCCCCATGATAGGGACAGAATGTGAACCCGATAGGTCGCCCCTAGAGGTATTGGCAGGAGAGGCTGAGACGGTCGAACCCATCCCGGAGTTGGAGGCGTCCCCGGATACGATTGGGACTGCCCAACTCCAGGACCCTACATTAATACATGCCCGGAGTCGGGTGACAGTAATTGACGGGGTGGCACAGCTGCCCGGTGCCCAGGTAGGGTACCCCCATTTCGCTCTTAAGCAGGATTTACTCTACCGGGTAGATGAAATACGGGGCGTGGGGGTAGAGCAGTTGGTGGTGCCCCAGCCGCATCGTCGGCGGGTCCTCGACTTGGCTCATAAACACCTGATGAGTGGCCACCTAGGGGTCAAGAAAACGCAGGAGCGAATATTGCAAAGGTTCTATTGGCCCGGAGTCTTTGGGGAGGTAAAACGGTTCTGTGAAACCTGCCCGGAGTGTCAGCTTACCGCACCCCTGACCCATTTTCGCAGTCCGTTGGTACCGTTACCCATTATAGAAGTCCCTTTTGAACGGATAGGGATGGATCTGGTGGGGCCCCTCGTAAAGTCCGCTCGAGGGCACCAACACATCCTAGTGATCGTTGACTATGCCACCCGGTATCCCGAGGCGATACCTCTCAGACATACTGCAGCAAAGCTTATAGCTCGGGAGTTGTTTGCTGTGTTCTGCCGGGTGGGGTTGCCCAAGGAGATCCTTACGGATCAGGGGACCCCATTCATGTCTAAAGTGACCAAAGAGCTATGCCGGCTACTCCAGATCAAGCAGTTGCGTACGTCTGTGTATCATCCTCAAACGGACGGTTTAGTCGAGCGTTTCAATAAAACCCTGAAAACCATGCTAAAAAGGGTGATTTCAAAAGACGGGAAAGACTGGGATATGATGCTTCCCTATTTGATGTTTGCCATCCGTGAGGTGCCACAGGCATCCACGGGGTTTTCGCCTTTTGAGTTGTTATACGGGCGACATCCCCGGGGATTGTTGGACCTGGCAAAGGAAACATGGGAGCAAGAGCCCACCCCCCATAAAAGTGTGATTGAACACATTTTGGGTATGCAGAACCGCATAAGCGCGGTCATGCCAATTGTGAAGGAGCATTTACAGGAGGCTCAGGCCGCGCAAAGCGGCCGCTACAATAGACAAGCCACCGTGCGGACCTTTAAACCCGGGGATCGGGTGTTGGTATTAATCCCCACGGCGGAGAGTAAATTCCTGGCTCAGTGGCAAGGCCCCTACGAGATAAAGGAAAGAGTTGGGGTGGTTAACTATAAAGTATTGCAGCCCGGTAGGCGGAAACCTGAACAAATATACCATGTCAACCTATTAAAACCCTGGCAGGAACGGGAAAGCCTGATGGCTGTTTTTTCCCCATCTCCCTCCTCTTCGGGTCGATCACCTCCGGCTCCAGCGACCTCCGGAGAGGACGAACCGGAAGTAAGGATTGGAGAAGCCCTCACCAAGACTCAGAGGCGAGAGGCCAGACGGTTGGTTCAGCAGAACCCCGATGTCTTCTCCGAGCTGCCCGGTAGGACCAGTCTGATACGACATGATATTGTCACCGAGCCCCACCTGAAGGTACGCCTAAAGTCATACCGGGTACCGGAGGCTCGACGACAAGCCATATCGGAGGAAGTAAAGACAATGTTACGCCTGGGGGTCATCGAAAAATCCCGGAGTGAATGGGCTAGTCCGATCGTCCTAATACCAAAACCCGATGGCTCCTTAAGGTTCTGCAATGACTTTAGGAGATTGAACGAAATATCCAAGTTCGATCTCTACCCCATGCCCAGAGTGGATGAGCTGATTGATAGGCTGGGACAGGCGCGGTATTTTACCACGCTCGACCTGACCAAGGGGTACTGGCAGGTGCCACTGACGGAGTCCGCCAAGGAGAAAACCGCTTTTGTTACGCCGGAGGGTCTCTTCCACTATGTTGTCTTGCCTTTTGGGTTACATGGCGCTCCAGCCACGTTCCAGAGGTTGATGGACTTAGTGCTGGAACCCCACCAGGCGTATGCATCAGCGTACCTTGATGACATCATTATTTACAGCTCCGATTGGCAGACCCACTTGGAACAGGTACAAGCGGTGGTGGACGCGCTTCGAACAGCCGGATTGACAGCCAATCCCAAGAAATGTGCGTTGGGACTCACGGAAGCCCGCTACTTGGGCTACGTGATAGGCCAAGGAGTGATTAAGCCCCAAATTAACAAGGTTGAGGCGATCCAGAAGTGGCCTAGACCCCTGACCACGAAGCAGGTTAGGGCCTTCCTGGGTATCGTGGGATACTACAGGAGGTTTGTAAAGGATTTTGCGGGACTATCAGCCCCCTTGACGGACCTTCTCAAAGGCAAGAAGTCCGTCATGGTGCGCTGGACTCCGCAGGCCGAGGACTCCTTCCGGGCCCTGAAGGGGGTCCTGTGCGGACAGCCCGTTCTTGTACACCCTGATTTCCGGAAGGAGTTCATAGTACAGACTGACGCCTCAGAGGTCGGCCTGGGGGCAGTGCTGTCTCAGGTGGTTCAGGGGGAGGAACACCCCGTCACCTTCTTAAGTAGGAAGCTCACCCCTCCCGAGCGGAATTATAGCGTAGTGGAGAAGGAGTGCCTGGCGATCAAGTGGGCCTTGGAGTCCCTACGCTATTACCTGCTGGGACGGCAGTTTCGCTTGGTGACGGATCACTCTCCACTGGTCTGGATGAGGTCCGCCAAGGAACGGAATGCCCGGGTTACCCGGTGGTTCCTTTCTCTGCAGAACTTCCGGTTTACGGTTGAACATAGGGCCGGTAGGTTGCAGGGCAACGCCGATGCCTTGTCCCGCGGCCCGTGTTTGATGGCGGGAGTTCAACCCCGCACGCTTGAACTGAGGGGGGGGGTATGTGAGACTGTGACCGGGGTTATCTATGACGGCCGGTATGTCTCGCCCCGGTTGTGCTCACTCCATGATAGAAAGTAAATCCACTCTAGGGTTAATCCTGTTTCCCTACAGGCTGAAGGAAGGGTTAAATGGAAACAGGAACGAGGGCAGGTGTGCCGGGTGTGAGGGAGTGAACAGAACTCCCTGAGCTCTCTGCTGGAGAGGCACATGTATATATTGTTGTGGACTTTTTTTTGTTTGGACATTAAAACCGTGTGCTGTGAACCTTAATGCCTGGATCCCGTGTCTTCTGCTGCGCAGCCGACCACGCTACCTCACAATACATAATCTCCAGTTCCGTCTGTCCACCTATTCTGGCATGCACCGCGGCAGTCACTTGCACAGCCGCAGTTCAAACAATGCTCCGGCTTCCAGGTCCTCACTGCACATATACACACATACAGCAGACACACATGGATACCCCGATCACATACACACAGCGCACATGCATGTATACACTGAACACAGACACACACATGTCTTCACATACATACACACACTGCTGTATACTCACCTGTCCGGGGCCGCCACTTCTGCTGTCAGCACTTTACTGCAGTTGAATGCTGTGTGGCACCGTAAAGCATTCAACTGCAGTAAAGCCATGACCACATCCTGCAGCGGCACCTCTGTACACCGGACGCTATCATGGAGAGGTCTGTGTGCCTGAGGACTTCAAGAAGCAGCTGGAGGCTCTGCGAGCACGGAGGAGAGGTGAGAATATCTTTTATTGTGTGGTAACAATGGCATAATAGGGGACAGAAGGGAACCAGCAGGAGCACATTATTAAACAATGGGCTCATTACTGCAGGGGACATTACTGAACAATGGGTACATTACAGCAGGGGACATCATCCCCCCCCCCCTCCTAATCAAATCCTATGCCCCACCACCAGATTTGTATGCCCCCCCACCACCAGATTTGTATGCCCCCCCACCACCAGATTTGTATGCCCCCCCCACCACCAGATTTGTATGCCCCCACCACCAGATTTGTATGCCCCCCCCCCACCACCAGATTTGTATGCCCCCCCCACCACCAGATTTGTATGCCCCCCCCCACCACCAGATTTGTATGCCCCCACCACCAGATTTGTATGCCCCCCACCACCAGATTTGTATGCCCCCCACCACCAGATTTGTATGCCCCCCACCACCAGATTTGTATGCCCCCCACCACCAGATTTGTATGCCCCCCACCACCAGATTTGTATGCCCCCCCCCACCACCAGATTTGTATGCCCCCCCCACCACCAGATTTGTATTCCCCCCCCCCCCACCACCAGATTTGTATGCCCCCCCCACCACCAGATTTGTATGCCCCCCACCACCAGATTTGTATGCCCCCCCCACCACCAGATTTGTATGCCCCCCACCACCAGATTTGTATGCCCCCCACCACCAGATTTGTATGCCCCCCACCACCAGATTTGTATGCCCCCCACCACCAGATTTGTATGCCCCCCACCACCAGATTTGTATGCCCCCCACCACCAGATTTGTATGCCCCCCACCACCAGATTTGTATGCCCCCCACCACCAGATTTGTATGCCCCCCCCACCACCAGATTTGTATGCCCCCCCCACCACCAGATTTGTATGCCCCCCCCACCACCAGATTTGTATGCCCCCCCCCACCACCAGATTTGTATGCCCCCCCCACCACCAGATTTGTATGCCCCCCACCACCAGATTTGTATGCCCCCCACCACCAGATTTGTATGCCCCCCACCACCAGATTTGTATGCCCCCCACCACCAGATTTGTATGCCCCCCACCACCAGATTTGTATGCCCCCCACCACCAGATTTGTATGCCCCCCACCACCAGATTTGTATGCCCCCCACCACCAGATTTGTATGCCCCCCACCACCAGATTTGTATGCCCCCCACCACCAGATTTGTATGCCCCCCACCACCAGATTTGTATGCCCCCCACCACCAGATTTGTATGCCCCCCACCACCAGATTTGTATGCCCCCCACCACCAGATTTGTATGCCCCCCACCACCAGATTTGTATGCCCCCCACCACCAGATTTGTATGCCCCCCACCACCAGATTTGTATGCCCCCCACCACCAGATTTGTATGCCCCCCACCACCAGATTTGTATGCCCCCCACCACCAGATTTGTATGCCCCCCACCACCAGATTTGTATGCCCCCCACCACCAGATTTGTATGCCCCCCACCACCAGATTTGTATGCCCCCCACCACCAGATTTGTATGCCCCCCACCACCAGATTTGTATGCCCCCCACCACCAGATTTGTATGCCCCCCACCACCAGATTTGTATGCCCCCCACCACCAGATTTGTATGCCCCCCACCACCAGATTTGTATGCCCCCCACCACCAGATTTGTATGCCCCCCACCACCAGATTTGTATGCCCCCCACCACCAGATTTGTATGCCCCCCACCACCAGATTTGTATGCCCCCCACCACCAGATTTGTATGCCCCCCACCACCAGATTTGTATGCCCCCCACCACCAGATTTGTATGCCCCCCACCACCAGATTTGTATGCCCCCCACCACCAGATTTGTATGCCCCCCACCACCAGATTTGTATGCCCCCCACCACCAGATTTGTATGCCCCCCACCACCAGATCTGTATGCCCCCCACCACCAGATTTGTTTGCCCCCCCACCACCAGATCTGTATGCCCACAGCCCCACTCACCACTGCTCCTGACCACACCACTAAGCATACAGATGTTCATTTCACCGCACTCCTGATGCGATAGCATCAAGCCTATTTCTAGTGTCATATAAAAGCAGGTTTATATAATCATGTCATCACACACACATACGGTTCATACCAGCCTGTCTACTTATAGTTCATCTATGAAATAATGAAGGAAAAAATCTGTACAGAGACTTTATAGTTGAAATAGATACAAATTTTATTAAATACAAATTACAAAAGACAAAAGATTGTTGTGGTTAAAATTTGTAGAGACAGGTGATGATAGCCACCAATGATACCCACATACCAACCTGGCACGCTTTACATGTTTAAAGGCAGTCAGAAAGCCAAAAAAGCAAAAACTAGCTGGTCAAAAAGCGAATGATCAACATGGATGCAAACATGCTGCTGCATAAGCCCTGTGCTGAAATAGTAATCTTGTTCACACAGCAAATGTATGTGTGACTGATGTCACAGGGCATCAACCCCCATTATGCTGACCCACTATGAAATATCCACCACGTTATGCAAATATAATTGTGTGGAACATATAGTCAGCCTATGGGAGTCCTAATCCAAATCACCAAGGCTATTGATTGCAGCAGTGTAATTACCGCTCAAAGAAACGGAGTCATACATGCAAAACAGCACAAAGGCAGCCATGTGATCAATCAAAAGGGGTGTAAAGGCTACTGTTCACACAGTAGCACATGCCCATATTTGGAAGCTTCCGGTTTCGCGTCATTCATGGGGCGGAGCCTGATTCGGCTCCTTGAACCATTCACTAATGGCAGGCGCTGTTATAACATGTCCTGGTGGGATAATATATTATTGGACGTTTTGATTGGCCGGGACTGATATGGTTTAGGATTGGATGAGTCTTATTTATAAGGACGCTCTTTTTATTCTGAGACCTACCCCCGGAAGAAGGATTACGAAACCTATAGGTCGGGGTGCCTTACTCTCATACCACACCTCAGGTACGATATTGATCTGTATTTTGATACCATGTGCCACTAGCTATAACTGCACTTTGAGTCTTTACTGGTATTATATTAGGGTGTTGGCACATGATATCTTTAGCAGTCAGTAGCCTTTACACCCCTTTTGATTGATCACATGGCTGCCTTTGTGCTGTTTTGCATGTATGACTCCGTTTCTTTGAGCGGTAATTACACTGCTGCAATCAATAGCCTTGGTGATTTGGATTAGGACTCCCATAGGCTGACTATATGTTCCACACAATTATATTTGCATAACGTGGTGGATATTTCATAGTGGGTCAGCATAATGGGGGTTGATGCCCTGTGACATCAGTCACACATACATTTGCTGTGTGAACAAGATTACTATTTCAGCACAGGGCTTATGCAGCAGCATGTTTGCATCCATGTTGATCATTCGCTTTTTGACCAGCTAGTTTTTGCTTTTTTGGCTTTCTGACTGCCTTTAAACATGTAAAGCGTGCCAGGTTGGTATGTGGGTATCATTGGTGGCTATCATCACCTGTCTCTACAAATTTTAACCACAACAATCTTTTGTCTTTTGTAATTTGTATTTAATAAAATTTGTATCTATTTCAACTATAAAGTCTCTGTACAGATTTTTTCCTTCATTATTTCATTCATATTCTGTATATGGCTTTCTCCATATGCTAACTATGGCACGAGACTTCTCGTGTATACTGGTATTGTTTGTTTATAGTTCATCTAGACTACTGCAGTTAAAGGACCTTTGGTGACAACACAGTCACATGACCATGATGTCACCAAAGAACCTTAACCAGTTTTAACCTCTGGTTTGGCAATGCTGAGGACCCCTAAGAGCTGTAGTCAGTTCACCAGTTCCCATTTCCCACCCAACACCCGCCTTGACTGTAACTAGGGGATATTTTCGGAATAGGGCTTATATTTCAAGCGTACTCCAGAAATCTTGTAAAATCATGCTAGGTCTTATTTTCGGGAAAACACAGTCTGTGTCTGACTGTATATACAAGCCAGTAGAGCGCCTTCACATGGCTGTAATACTAGTCCAGCTCTGTGCTTGGTGCCAATAGCAAAATTTGGATCCCATTAGAACAAAGCTAAAATAAACAATTTACCAAATAAAAGCTTTTGCAGCAGAGTTTCCCCCGGTGTACTGATGGCATTCAGCCTTGTTCTTGGCACTAAACATACAGCTTCCGTATTACAGCAGCCTGACCCGGATGCCGGGGACTCGTGGAGATGGAGCGGCTGCACGTCATGGGAAAGTTGTGACTTGCGATTCTTACCTGAAAATGTAAATGAAATCGAATTCTCATTTCCTTTTACTCAGACAAAAAATGCGCTGCTGGTTCTCGTAACCAAACGTGTGTGAAAGGCAAATGGAAGCTATTTACCTTCGGCGTGGTTTTACAGTGGAAGAAACTGTTGCAGAAGTGCCTTGAATTTCCGTGCCAGACGACCCCACAACTACTACAGCTGTAAGTAGTGCTGTTACCAGGAGGGTAAAAAGCATCCGCGCAGCCCAGGATTGCAATATACTGTATAGTCACTTCTATTGTGAGGGATACAAAAACAATGTTCAACCTCTATATGGATGCTATAGGTGTGGTTGCGGTGTTTTTGTTTGTTTTTTTTTTTTTTCCCCAGAGCAGAACCGTGCAACACTTTGTTTACAAATAATAAAAAGGGCATTTTTTTTTTTTTTTTTTCTCCCTTCACCATTAATCACTACGTTCCTGTTTTAGGATCTTCTCGAATTTGAGAACAAGCTTGCCAGTCTCCATGCAGGAGAAGCTGCTGTGCCTCTGCCTGATCTACATCCAGGATGAAGGGGCGGATGGCTCGGTAGACTATAATGATCAGCCCATCTACACCGTGGAGAGCTTACAGTGGAGAATAAAGCAGGAGTCCAAAGCCAGATCCTTCAGACATTGGGGAAGAGCAGAACCTGACGACGAAGAAGAGATGAGTGACCGTTCAGAGGATGATGAGATGAGCACCGAGCCTTATGAGGAGGAATACATTCAGATGATTAACGAGAAAGCTGCAACCGAGAGAAGAGCAGCACTGGATGGCTCCGTCTGGGGTGTCAGCTCAGGTATCTGTACCCTCGTATATAACAAATGTTCATGGAGTAGAGCGCAGCTACAGCAGATTGTGTATGTGTAGCTCCATGATTGGGGCTTTAGTGCAGAGCTGCTTACATTGCTGTCTATATAAGCCGCTCTCCTGAGCGGACGTCAGATGCTCCTATTAGTATGACTGACCTCATCGTTGAATATCCTGGTTATCTTCTGGTTATCCTTTATTTATAGTTGGCATTTATCTCTTGTATTATAGAATCTGTGAAGTGGGGCGAGTATCCTCTAGGAGTAGTGCCTGGACAGACTGAAGACCCTGGCTGCCTTTTGATTAACTGTTACTCAAAGATGACGGTGTTGGAACAGCAAGACTCAGAGTCCCAGAGTATCCCAGAGAGGTGAGCTGCATATACAGTACATACCAAAAGTTTGGGGACACCTCATTCAAAGAGTTTTCTTTATTTTCATGACTCTGAAAATTGTAGATTCACATTGAAGGCATCAAAACTATGAATTAACACATGTGGAATGAAATACTTAACAAAAAAGTGTGAAACAACTGAAAATATGTCTTATATTCTAGGTTCTTCAAAGTTGCCACCTTCTGCTTTGATTACGGCTTTGCACACTCTTGGCATTCTCTTGATGAGCTTCAAGAAGTAGTCACCGGAAATGTTTTCACTTCACAGGTGTGCCCTGTCAGGTTTAAGAAGTGGGATTTCTTGCCTTATAAATGGGGTTGGGACCATCAGTTGTGTTGTGCAGAAGTCTGGTGGATACACAGCTGATAGTCCTACTGAATAGACTGTTAGCTGCTTTTTTCTTGCCATAATACAAATTCTAAGTAAAGAAAAACGAGTGGCCATCATTACTTTAAGAAATGAAGGTCAGTCAGTCCAAAAAATTGGGAAAACTTTGAAAGTGTCCCCAAGTGCAGTGGAAAAAAAACATCAAACGCTACAAAGAAACTGGCTCACATGAGGACTGCTCCAGGAAAGGAAGACAAAGAGTTATCTCTGCTGCGGAGGATAAGTTTCTCCGAGTCACCAGCCGCAGAAATCACATGTTAACAGCAGCTCAGATTAGAGACCAGGTCAATGCCACACAGAGTTCTAGCAGCAGACACATCTCTAGAACAACTGTTAAGAGGAGACTTTGTGCAGCAGGCCTTCATGGTATAATAGCTGCTAGAAAACCCCTGCTAAGGACAGGCAACAAGCAGAAGAGACTTGTTTGGGCTAAAGAACACAAGGAATGCACATTAGGCCAGTGAAAATCTGTGCTTTGGTCTGATGAGTACAAATTTGAGATCTTTGGATCCAACCACCGTGACTTTGTGCGACGCAGAAAAGGTGAACGGATGGACTCTACATGGCTGGTTCCCACCGTGAAGCATGGAGGAGGAGGTGTGGGGGTGCTTTGCTGGTGACACTGTTGGGGATTTATTCAAAATTGAAGGCATACTTAACCAGCATGGCTACCACCGCATCTTGCAGTGGCATCCTATTCCATCTGGTTTTCGTTTAGTTGGACCATCATTTATTTTTCAACAGGACAATGACTCCAAACACACCTCCAGGCTGTGCAAGGGCTATTTGACTAAGGAGAGTGATGGAGTGCTACGCCAGATAACCTGGCCTCCACAGTCACCAGACCTGAACCCAATCGAGATGGTTTGGGGGTGAGCTGGACCGCAGAGTGAAGGCAAAAGGGCCAGCAAGTGCTAAGCATCTCTGGGAGTTCCTTCAAGACTGTTGGAAAATCATTTCCGGTGACTACCTCTTGAAGCTCATAAAGAGTGTGCAAAGCAGTAATCAAAGCAAAAGTTGGCTACTTTGAAGAACCTAGAATATGACATTTTCGGTTTTTACACGATTTTGTTAAATATTGCATTCCACATGTGGTAATTCATAGTTTGATGCCTTCAATGTTAATCTACAATTTTCAGTCATGAAAATAAAGAGAATTCTTTGAGAAGAGGTGTGTCCAAACTTTTGGTCAGTGCTGTATATTATAATATAACATGTTTTTATTATGGTAATAAACAACTAAATAAATAATACATGTATTCTATTCTGTCAAAGGCCCCGTTCCATAGATTTTTTTTTTTTTTTTTTTTTTATGGCTTTCATGTTCTACTCCGAGTGGCTGCATGGCACTCTTCATGATTGGGAAACATTTCTGCTGATGTAAAGCGGAGTCGGCTTTATCCATGCCACTGGGACACCATCCCTGGGTATTCCTTGTGATGTAAATTGCCTACAGGGTCTTCCCATAAGTGTTTTGTGTTGTGGGTTGTCCCCTAAAAGTTTGTGTCTGACTGCAAAGTTTCAGTATGTTGGTGATTTGATTTAGTTTTTCTTAATTTTTTTTAAAGCTGCGATTGTTGCTAGACATATAATATTTTTTTTATTTCATTTGTTTTTTAACCCCTTCAGCCCCCGGGCACTTTCCGTTTTTGTTTTTTGCTTCTTCCGAGAGGCGTAACTTTTTTATTTTTCCATCAATCTTGCCATATGAGGGCTTGTTTTTTGCGGCACAAGTTGTACTTTTAAATGAAACGATAAGTTTTACCATATAGTGTACTGGAAAATAGCAAAAAAATTCCAAGTGTGGAAAAATTGCAAAAAAAGTGTGATCGTACAATAGTTTTTGGGATATTTTATTCACTGTGTTCACTATATGGTAAAACTGAGGTATCTTATTTTCATTTTCCAAAACCCGTAGCGTTCTCATTTTTCAGGATCTGAGGCTCAGTGATGGCTTATTTTTTGCGTCTCGACCTGACGTTTTTAACGGTACCATTTTTGCGCAGATGCTACGTTTTGATCGTGTTATTGCAGTTTGCGCAAAATTTGCGGCAACCAAAAAACGTAATTTTGGCGTTTGGAATTTTTTTGCCGCTACGCCGTTTACTGATCAGATTCGTTGATTTTTATATTTTGATCGGGCATTTCTGAACGCGGCGATACCAAATGTGTGTATTTTTATTTTTTTTAACCCTTTAATTTTCAATGGGGTGAAAGGGGGGTGATTTGTACTTTTTAGGTTTTTTTTTTATTTTTTTTTTATTTTACTAGTTCCCCTAGGGGGCTATAGTGCAGAGCGATCGGATTGCTGATCGCTATCTGCAGATCTCAGCTACAGAGCTGAGAACTGCAGATTTGCTGCTTTACTTTCAATGCTGGCTGTATTCCGGCATTGAGAGGAAGTGAGTCATGTTAGCTACAGGCGTCATCACATGACCCTGTGCTACCATGGCAACCACCGAAAGTCACATGATCATGTCACGTGACTTCCGGTTGGGGTGGGGTAAGTGACTGTCATGGCGGCGCGCATATACATCTCGCTGCCAGATATTGGCAGCGAAATGTAAGGGGTTAATGGCCGCGGGTGGAAGCTATTCCACCCACGGCTAGCAGGCACACATGTCAGCTGTTAAAAGCTGATATGTGCACGGATCGCCGGCGGCAGGGGGCGGGGCTTACCGGCACACGATCCATGACGTACCCAGTACGTCATGGGTCGTTAAGGGGTTAATGGAAAACCTCCCAAAATATTGTTAAGTTCTATTAGTGTATTACTGGGTCTACAACTGCAGCAAGTTTCACTTGTAATCCAATTTATGTATATCAGCTCACCGTGTACATGCTCACTCCTGGCCTTTCCCTGGAGCACGGACAGGCACTGCCGCAGCCCGAAATTGCAAGTAGAAGAAAGAAGGAACATCCAGCTCTTCAGGCGAGGAAAGCCATGGTCTCTATTTTAGCATGCAGAAACAACGGATGGCCTGAAGAGCTGGATGTTTCTTGTTTCTTCAAGTTTCACTTGTGTTACTAAATGTCCTTGTGTATATTCCGCTGATGAGCAGTCCCCTCTCCAGCACGGGTAGCATTGAGGTTATTCCAACTTTATTCGGTGATGATATATTGCGGAGCTTGACTTTTGCCGATCTCTGGTGGTCTGACCACCTCCTCATTTTCATGTTTTTTCTAATAAGTTTATTAATGTGAGCCATTGGACTGCTGCAATATATCTAACTTGATTTAATTTGCAATCTCCTATTGAATTATACAGTTATGATGATCTCCACGTTTGGCACATGCTGGCACCTGCCCTGCGGTAAGGAGGGCGGCCATTGTTTGTCTTGCTCTAATCCTGTTGCTGAACACAAGGGATATATTAATAAGAGCGTGGGCGGTGATATCTTGTTTCTCAGAAGGCAGAAAGTGAAGTGTTATCTGCCCTGAAACTGGTCAACAAGTGCGAAGACAAAGTGGATTTTAAAGTCCTTTTTAAATTGCTAGGGAAAAAATATATTGGTGTGGATTCACACAGTGTATGTTACACCACAGATTGTCACCGTGAATCCCATGTGAAATGAATGTGATTCTGAAAACTGTAAATTCCTAGAAATGTAACGTGCAGATTGGCCATAAAATTGTACATCACATGTGAATCCATAGTTTGGTTCCGGGCAGCTCCGCGGTCTATTCCATCCATACCATCACCACATTACTGGCTGGATTGTATAAACGCCTGGATTTAAAGTCCTAGTCCAGTTATTTATTTTCTCTTCCACCCCAGCACAGCATCTCCAACCTGATGATGGCGCTCTGCACTTCTGGTGTATGACCTTCCCTGCAGTTCTGCCTCCTCTTTGCTTCTTTTTGGCCTCCATCTTGACTCCCAAATCTTGCCCTGCATTTTATTCCTCTATGCACGACTATCAGTCTTTGGATTGATCAGTATGGCATCAGCAGGGCAGCCGGGATGATCTCTGCCTCCTGTGGTAACATTGATTATTCTTCCCTTTTTATAGCCTATGAAATAAGCTAATATAGGCAGTCCCTAAGGCACGAGCTACATATAGTCTGTAGCTTTGTTCATAACCTGGATATGTGAGTGATTACATGGCCTGTAAGGAGGAACAAAAAACGAATACTCACCACTGACCACTCCGGCCAACCCACTGCTCCTTGTCTTCGCCACTTTCCACCACGGAAAGCTGTATGTCCGGCCTTTTCACTATAGGTCAAGACTTCTGGCCACAGTCACGCCCCAGGATGTACTTCGAATCATAAATTTGCATGGTTAATTTCATGACCTAATGATGCACAATGACTTCTGGTGCCTAAACACTGCCGGAAGTCTTGGAGTTGCGCGCGACGGTGGAGAAAAACAAGAGGACCATACAGTGAGCAGCAGAGTTGAGGGTTCCAATACTCACTTTGCCTTCTGGTCCCCTTCTTTTGGTTGTTGCCGGGCGCCCTGCATCTCCAGCCTCTTCACTATAGGCCAAGATGTCCATCCACATCCAGGCTGCAGCTTACAGCGCATCATAGGGTTGCAATGAGAATGCAATATTATTGCACATGGTGATCTCCAGATTGGAAGCTGCCTGTAGTCATGGCCTATAGTGAAGAGACTAGAAAGAGGACTGGATAGCGATGAGGCGAGGATATTAGATGGTATTTATTTATTTATTTTTAAATCTACTGTTCATAACTAGCGTTCGTATGTAAGAAAGTCTGGGGATTGTAGGTAAGTATATACTAATATGCTGTTAATTATAGCCATGATAGGAGTTTGTCCCACCCTAAAGAGAACTCTAGTGGTACAGTCCATGCAATGTCATCGGTCAATTCTGGTAGCTGACATGGTGACTCCCGTCAGAGAAGAAAGCCATGCAATTCCCAGGGCTCGCCATGTGATCACCTGACCTAATTGAAGAAAAGGAATCTATGAATACTCAGATGGATTGGAACTAAATAGGATAATACTGGTTGATGTATATACTGAGCTTTAGTGATGATAAAATTGATTTAAAACAATGAGTCCCTGCAGAGTTGTAATAACCCTGTATCCTGTGTCTGCAGCCCCCCTCCTGTCACCACCTCAGCGGAGCAGTCCTGGAGCCAGACTGAACTCGATCACATCAAAGCCGGACTGCGGCTCTTCTGAAGACCTGTACTCGCCTGCAGAGAATCGTTCCAGCAAGTCTGTGATATTGCTGCGGAAATATTCATATTCATTGCAAGGATTTACAGCAGAAGGACACTTATTGTCATTTTTTTTTTCTTTTTTGAAATGTTTGTATTCACTATTCTACCCCACTCACCTCCTCAGTTCCTCTCATGTCTATAATATACTGTGTTTTATTAATGAGCTTGTGTTGTGTCCATTTTTATAGTCCCAGTTCTGAATATAGTATTGTAGATGACTCCCATGTAAGTAACTGCAAAATAACATCTGATGATGAATATGAAGGGGAAGGCAGTGCATTTGTGTAGTGTAAAAGACGGAGTTAGAGGGAGTGGCCTGGACGGACATGTGAGAGCTCTGAGCCTGATCCTGTGACCTCTGGGCACACACACACACACACACCTACACACACACACACACACACACACACACACACACCTACACACACCTACACACACACACACACACACCTGCACCTACACACACACACACACCTACACACACACCTGCACCTACACACACACACACCTGCACACACACACACACACACCTGCACACACACACACACACACACCTGCACACACACACCTGCGCACACACACACACACACACACACACACACACACCTGCACACACACACACCTGCACACACACACACATTGTGGCAAGATCAATACCCCTTACCCTCTGGTAGAAGCTGAGTCTGGGTGGCACAGCCTGGATGGCCAAAGGAGACTTTGACAGCTGACGCTGATGGGTAGATCCAAGATGGCGCCAGCACTCCTTTAGGGAGTAGGGACATATAGTGCACATGGCAGCCGCCACTGCAGAAAAACTGCCAGACTATGGCAGAGCCCCCAGCAAGGACCTTCTGGTCTCGGTGAATGTGTCCCTCAACCCCACCGTTTTGACCAATGCATTCTCAGGGCTGACAGGAGTCCATGCACCCTGCACCCACAGGGCTACGCCTTGCAACTCCCAGCCACAATCAGAGCACAGGCTTCTGCAGAGAGTCAGTCGCACATAGGCCCTAACTTTCTTCAAAGTGCTGCATCTTGCATTTCTCCACCACAGAGAGCACAGACACTCAGCTGAAACCCTACATCAGCCTACAGACCCTGAGCCCACGCTTCGGGATGTGCTCACGGCGGTCACACATTATGGATCCACTAGGATGGCCCTCTCTTCCCAGATGGGCCAGATCAGGAAAGAACTTTTCTACATGAGACAAGGCTTGCTAAAAGTTAATGACAGAGGTGGAAGATGGGGTCAGTGGTCTGGAGGACACTTTACCACAAATGACCTGTGACTCAGGCATGATCAGCAGATTCTGTCCCTTCGACTTAAAGCTGATAATTTAGGGAATCTGCTCAAAAGGAACAACATAAGGGTTGATTGGGGTACCTAAAAAAACAAAAGGTAACGTAACATCACCTAACATCACACCTCAAAAGAGAGGTGCAGTTCCAGCTATCACATTAATTACATGTTTGATTAAATATAGAAAGGTAAACTTTAAAGCACCACTCCACCATTTTTTTATTTATTTATTTTTTTTTTATTTCACCGCTGAAGTTGTGCTTTGCATGTACCGTATTTTTCAGACTATAAGATGCAGCCTGGTTTTAGAGGAGGAAAATAAAAAAATTTTAAGCAAAAAATGTGGTCATGACACACTTATGGGGTGAGGATCTGCTGCTGACACTTATGGGGATAATGTCCCCAAATTCTCTAAGGTACCCCATCCTGGTAATGATCCTCCTGCCTGGTATATTATCCCCATCCTTGTATATATGTCCCTCATCCTTGTAAATAACCCCATCCTGGTATGTTCTTCCATCCTGGTATATGGCCCGCACCCATAAAAACAAACATTTATACTCCCCTTGCTGCACTCCACGCAGCATCGCTAGTCTTCCTGTCTGTGCCAGCAGCAGCGCCGCTGACCTGTGTGGAGCCGTGCGCACAGCGATTATGTCATCGCTGTGCACATCGCTCTCCACACACATAAGCGGGAAGGCAGGAGGTCATCGCGATGCTGTAGGAAACGGTGATCAGTGAGTATACTTAGTCACTGCCCCCCGCACTGATGATGATACGTGGGGGGCAGTAAATATAGTTACACATGTTCACTCGAGGCTGTAGGAGCCAGGGATGATCACGCAGGCCGGCTGTTTAGTATGCGCGCTCTCCCCGCCCATCATCCCGCCCACCTCTCAGCGCTGAGAAATGATGGGCATCGGGATGCAGTGCATATGAAATGAGGCTAATGAGCGGGCCCACATGGTCACTGTAGGCGCTGCTACAGCCTGCTCCTGCCTCTGATTACCCACTCCATCACTACCGCATCCCCCTTCCTCGCAGCCATCGGACTATAAGACGCACACCCCTCTTTCCCCCAAAATTTTGGGGATAAAAGTGCGTCTATGTGCGCACGCTGTGGATCTACCGCAGAAAATATTTCTAACATTTCTGCAGTCATTCCCCAGCAAAACCTATGGGTATAAAAAAAAAAAAAAATGCTGTGCTCACTTTTTTTTTTTTTTTTTTTTTTAAGCTGTGGAATTTCTGCTGCGGAATTAATGTGCATGTCACTTCTTTTCTGCAGGTACCTGCGTTTTTTTGCCATAGATAATGGTAAAAACCCGCAGGGACCAACCCGTGGAAAAACCGCATGCGGAATTTGTTGTGGTTTTTACCACAGGTGTGGGATTCTTTGAGGGTCCAGATTTTCCTTAGGAAAAAGTCAATTTGTAGTGCGCACACATGGCCTTATAATCCGAAAAATATGGTAAGTCCTCTGCCCTTGGACTTATACATACTTTCACGTATTTTCACCAACGCTTGTGTTGGGCATTTTATGACCTACCGGCAGCTCTAGTTTTTCATATAGCGAGCCGTGGGTCATAAATCAATACAACTCTGAGAGCCTTGTTCTGGCTCTCATAGACTTGCATTGAGTGCTTGTGAAGTAACTTGTGACTTGCAGCCAGTCAGAAGTTACGGGCACAAGGTTACACCGTGGAACCAGAGTGGCACCAAAAAAAGGACAAATGGCAGGGGACTTATAAAGCACAACTCCAGTGCTGAAAAAAAAAAAACCCACTAAAAAATGCTTGTGGTGCTTTAAGTTGATAATGTTTAATGCCCAGTAAATTATGGCATAAATATCCAATGGCTCTTTGCAGAAAAAAGTTTGCCCACCCCTGCTCCATGGGGGTCAACAAAATTATTTGGAGGGAGGTGGTATGAGCTTCCATTTAACCTCTGTGTTGCTGTCCCTGGCAAAGGTAAAGAAAAACAGCCTCCTGTGGTACTGTTGTGAGGGGCATACTGGAAACTAACTGGAACATCCCACAAATGCTCGATCAGATCAAGAGCTGGGGAATGTGGGGGAAAAGTCATCACCTTAAACTTTTGTGATGATACTTACACCCTAGAAACCCTGTTCAGGAAAGGGTTATCACCTTGACATGGAGATTCAATGGACACAGGATCTTCTGGATAGCAATCTAGAGATTCAGAATTTGCTTAGTGCTATTAGGGAATACCGCTGCTATGAGGGCTACTTTGTCTGTGACATACTTCAACTATATTTTGGTAGGTTGTTTAACATCCACATTAGTGTCCAGCTCGAAGTTTACATGAAGAACCTTGCTCTCAGTATCAGGTGCTGATTTCAAGTCTGCATATTGGACACTAAGCGGGTGCGCTTTCGATCATGGTGTTCCTGAAAACAACGTAGATGGTCTCTCTAAATTTGTGGTGCAATATGGGAAAAGTCAACAACTGATGGTAGTGTTTCTTCAGTGTTGTCTTACCTGGAGATATCTGAAGCGGCGCCCATTTTGCCTAATTCACTTGACAAAGCTCTGAATTTCACTACCAAAATAGCTGGAAGTCTCTTTCATTGAGGGCACTCTTGAAGAGACATGTTCACACCATTTTTCAAGCCTGATCGATCTCTAGTGCTACCTGCTTGACACGTCTAAGCAGGTTTGCTTGTCTCCTAATTCGATTCTGGTCCTGCCTCCCATACTTTTTTGTTAGGTCTGCCATTCCGGTGATTGATTAGTCTATTTACCAGCTTCCTCACAAGAGATCCTCATGCTCTAAGGCACGTCTTCAAATTATCACTTTTTCCCATGACATTAACTTATTCAAATTCTGAGTCTCTGGATCCAGAGGATAATGTGTCCATTGAATCTCCATGTCAAGTCCTTGTTTTGCAAAATGCCTAACACTTCACTGAAGAAGGTTCTCTGATGTAATTCCTGACCTTCTCTTACGGCACGTTGGGAGGGGCCTTTCTCAAACTGCGCTGCTATCTCTCCTCAGATGACAGGATGGCATTTGGTCAAAGTGGTGTGTATTCTTGCTACACTAGGTGGGTAGGTTTGCTATATAAAAACAAGCAAAAAAAAAGAACTATAAAATATATATATATATATATATATATATATATATATATATATATATATATATATATATATATATATATATATATATATATATATACACACACACACACAGTCATGGCCAAAAGTTTTGAGAATGGCACCAAAATTATATTTTCACATGATCTGTTGCCCTCTGGTTTTTAAGTGTGTTTGTCTGATGTTTACATCACATACAGAAATATAATTGCAATCATATTATGAGCACCAAAAGGTTATATTGACAGTTAGAATGAGTTAATGCAGCAAGTCAATATTTGCAGTGTTGACCCTTCTTCTTCAGGACCCCTGCAATTCTCCCTGGCATGCTCTCAATCAACTTCTGGACCAAATACTGACTGATAGCTGTCCATTCTTGCATAAGCAATGCTTGCATTTTGCCAGAATTTGTTGGTTTTTGTTTGTCCACCCGTCTCTTGATGATTGCCCACAAGTTCTCAATGGGATTAAGATCTGGGGAGTTTCCAGGCCATGAACCCAAAATCTCTATGTTTTGTTCCATGAGCCATTTAGTGATCACCTTTGCTTTATGGCAAGGTGCTCCATCATGCTGGAAAAGGCATTGTTGGGCGCCAAACTGCTCTTGGACAGTTGGGAGAAGTTGCTCTTGAAGGACATTCTGGTACCATTCTTTATTCATGGCTGTGTTTTTAGGCAAGACTGTGAGTGAGCCGATTCCCTTGGTTGAGAAGCAACCCCACACATGAATCGTTTCAGGATGCTTAACAGTTGGCATGAGACAAGACTGGTGGTAGCGCTCACCTCTTCTTCTCCTCATAAGCTGTTTTCCAGATGTCCCAAACAATCGAAAAGGGGATTCATCTGAGAAAATGGCTTTACCCCAGTCCTCAGCAGTCCACTCCCTGTACCTTTTGCAGAATATCAGTCGGTCCCTGATGTTTTTTCTGGAGAGAAGTGGCTTCTTTGAGCAAGGCCTGGTTTCAAGGAGGGCAGCAAAGAGTCTCCGCCTCACAGTGCGTGCAGAAGCACTCACACCAGCCTGCTGCCATTGCTGAGCTAGCTCGGCACTGCTGGTAGGCCGATCCCGCAGCTGAAACAATTTTAAGATACGGTCCTGACGTTTGCTGGTCCTTCTTGTGCGCCCTGGAGCCTTTTTGGCAACAATGGAAGCTCTCTCCTTGCGGTTCTTGATGATGCGATAGATTGTTGACTGAGGTGCAATCTTTGTAGCTGCGATACTCTTCCCTGTTAGGCCATTTTTGTGCAGAGCAATGATGGCTGCACGTGTTTCTTTAGAGATAACCATGGTTAACTGAAGAGAAACAATAATACCAAGCACCAGCCTCCTTTTAAAGTGTCCAGTGGTGTCATTCTTACTTAATCATGACTGATTGATCGCCAGCCCTGTCCTAAAACCAACACCCACACCTGTGTTAATGGAACAATCACTAAAACAATGTTAGCTGCTCCTTTTAAGGCAGGAATGCAATGATACAATAATTAGAGCAAAAATAAAGTAAATTCTGCTCGTAAGAGCTTACAATCTACAATGAGGTGGGGTGGGGCAAGGTAAAAGTGCTTATTTACGACGACAATCCAGCCACCTCAAAGAAATGGGGGATAGATAAAGGCTGCAGTTTGACAGTTATGTTCTGAGATGTAGTGGAGGAACAATGTGACTTGAATTTAGTTAGGGCGTGTAATAGGCCACCATGAAAAGTTGTGTTTTTAGGAATCGTCTGAAGCTGAGTAAGTTGTGGTTAGTCCTAGTTTCTTGGGGTAGAGCGTTCCAGAGGATTGGTGCAGCTCGGGAGATGTCTTGGATCCAGGAGTGATAGGTTCGGATTTGTGTGGATGTTAGTCAAAAGTCGTTTGCAGAGCGTAGAGAACGGGTGGGGTTATAGACAGAGAGGAGGGTGGAGATGTAGGGGGTGCCGCTGTGTGGAGAGCTTTGTGGGTGAGAACAAGCAATTTAAATTGGATCCTATTCCTGCCCTTCAATTTAACCTGTGCTAACTGCGGTAACCTATATCTGCACTCTGCCGCCGCTTTGATGCACCTTCATCAGTGGGACTGATTTCCAGATGTATTAGTCTCAATGATAGGGCATGGCTGACTGCTTCCAGGTTTTTAGTGCTCCATTGACATCCATAAATTTTAAAGGGATCTTCCAATATGTAGTAGGTGTATTAATAATATTAGCAAATACTTCCGATTAGAAATGCAGTAAAGTTTCTGATATAGCCATGTCTCTTACCTTTATGTGCAGAGCATTGCAGCTTAGGTATCCATGGTTATGACCACGAGCGACTACCTAACACTCACTATGGTCATAACCATGGATACCTAAGCTGCAATGCCCTGCACATGAGGTAAGAGACATGGCTATATCAGGAGAACTATACTACATTTCTAATTGGAGGTATTTGACACTCGCGTACTACGCTGGGATAGGATCTTGGAGATTGGAATAACCCTTTAAGTCCCTGCTTCTGGCTAGGCTAGGGTGAACAGTTATACTTTATGTAGGAGAAAGAAGAACCAAATTAGAATCCCAGGTCTGTGGTAAATAGCATTGTAGAGCACCCTCTTCTCCTTCAGCAACAGCACTGATGACTGCAACGAGCTCTGCTCCTGAGGCTCCAATGAGTCAGTTTGTCATCTCAGTGCCTGTTGGTGCTCCCCTACAGTGGCTCCTAGGCTAGCGTTACATTTATTGATGAAACCTATATGAGAAGGAATGCACCCACTAAATAAACCAAAACGTTAGAGCAAGTAAGCACTAACACTGAAGACGGAATTTTTTTTTTTTTTTAACCCCTTCACCTCTAGGCCATTTTCCGTTCTTTCATTTCTTCCTCTCCTTCCAAGAGCCAAAAACATTTTTATTTTTTTTAGTCTTGCCATATGAGTGCTTATTTGTTTGCGAGACGAGTTGTATTTTTGAATGACACTATTCTTTGTACCATATAGAGTACTGGAAAACAGGAAAAACAATTCCAAGGGCAGTGAAATTGCCAAAAAAAATTCAGTTCCACAATTTATTTTTTTTTTGCCTTTTTATTTAACATGTTCACTATATGGTAAAACTGACCTGGCGTGATTCTCCACGTAAGTATGGGTTGGCAGATACCAAGTGTGTGTGTGTGTGTGTGTGTGTGTGTGTGTAAAATATATACACATTTTTTTTTTTTTTTTTAAGTGATAAATTTGTGGGGAAATTTATAAGAATTATTTTTTGCTTTTGTTGCCATTTTGTGAGACCTGTAACATTTATATTTTTCCGGATTTGTCGATAGCTTATATTCTTTGCGGACCGAGCTGGCGTTTTTACTGATACCATTTTGGGTATATATGAGGTATTGATTGCCTCTTATTGCAATGTTGCAGTGGCCAGAAAAACATAATTACGGCGTTTTTAAAAAATTATTTTCTTTGTCGCTCCATTGGGAGACCCAGACAATTGGGTGTATAGCTTCTGCCTCTGGAGGCCACACAAAGTATTACACTTTAAAAAGTGTAACCCCTCCCCTCTGCCTATACACCCTCCCGTGGACCACGGGCTCCTCAGTTTTATGCTTTGTGTGGAAGGAGGCACACATCCACTCATAGAAAAGAAAAAAAAAAAAAGATTTCTTTGTCGCTCCATTGGGAGACCCAGACAATTGGGTGTATAGCTTCTGCCTCTGGAGGCCACACAAAGTATTACACTTTAAAAAGTGTAACCCCTCCCCTCTGCCTATACACCCCCCCCGTGCATCACGGGCTCCTCAGTTTTATGCTTTGTGTTGAAGGAGGCACACATGCACTCATGCTCCCATTTTAGTCAGCAGCAGCTGCTGATTATATCGGATGGAAGAAAAGAAGGCCCTAACAGGGCCCCCGGCATGCTCCCTTCTCACCCCACTAAGTCGGCGGTGTTGTTAAGGTTGAGGTACCCATTGCGGGTACACAGGCCGGAGCCACATGCCGTTTTCCTTCCCCATCCCTTAGGGGCTCTGGGAGAAGTGGGATCCTATCCGGTCATCCAGGCACTGGGACCGGGCTCCCTCCGCAGCCCCTGTGGGATTCTGACGGACAGGAGACTGAGTATCATCAGGGACAGGGCCCTGCATCTACAGGTACTCTGTGTCCCGGTGCATGGAGCACCTTGATCTCAGACGCTGCAGCGACTGCGGTGTTGGTATGAGACAGGGACTACCGCGCCGACCGCGCCTGCTTGCCGGCCGCGGTTTTAACTTTAGTCCCCGGCTTTTGCGGCCTAGTGCCTTAAACTCCCGCCCCCGGGCCTGCCAGTCAGGGGGAAGGGCGGGACGGTCGGTCTGAAGCCGACAGTGAGGGCTGGAGCACACTGGGCTGTCCTCCGCCCCCCTCACTAATCACTCTAGGGCACCAGATTCCCGCGCAGGTACTCTGTGTCCCCTTGGGGACGGTGCATGGAGCACCTTGGTCTCAGACGCTGCAGCGACTGCGGTGTTGGTATGAGACCGGGACTACCGCGCCGACCGCGCCTGCTTGCCGGCCGCGGTTTTAACTTTAGTCCCCGGCTTTTGCGGCCTAGTGCCTTAAACTCCCGCCCCCGGGCCTGCCAGTCAGGGGGAAGGGCGGGACGGTCGGTCTGACGCCGACAGTGAGGGCTGGAGCACACTTGGCTGTCCTCCGCCCCCCTCACTATTCACTCTGGGTCACCAGATTCCCGCACTTTTGTAGTTACACCCACGGCTCCCTCCTCCCCTGTGAACGCCGACAGCCATGTTTTAAGCACATTCTGCCGGTGGAGGACTGGGAGACCCGAGGCAGGGAATCTGGTGGCCACACACTGTTGAGCGGTCGGTAAGCCAGGTGGCTTCTTCCCACCGGTGCTGGGCCCCTTAGAGTGCTGAACTGTATATATATATATTATATTTGTATACATTTTCTCGGTTCGGCTGTACTGTTAGCTTGTGGCTATATATCCCTCAGTGATCACTCTCCTGGGAGACTACAGCATGTCGTTCACAAGGAGCAAGGGTGCCAAGACACAGGGTTATTTTGCAACCTGTACCTCTTGTGCGGCTATGCTACCTGCAGGTTCCACCTACCCTCACTGTGAGCAATGCTCGGGCCATGTGGCACTCGCTCAGCCGGAGCCTGGGGCACTGGTGGGACCCTCGGCCCAGGTAGAACCGCCGGCTTCCCCTGCAGCTTTTGCTGAGAAACTCTCTGAGTCACTTTCACAATCCATGGCTCAGTCTATGGACAAATGGTCTGCTAAGATACTAGAAGCTTTGCAGCCCAGACCGGCCCTTACACAGGCCCCGGGCACTGCGGGATCGCCCCCAGGCCCCTCTCGGTCTGCGACGAAGCGTGCTCCTGGGGTGGCCTCTAGTTATTACGTGGAGGACTCCGGCACGGACCGCAGTCCCAGACCGGCTAAGCGGGCTCGCTTACAATCTTCCCCGACTTCATCACGCTGTTCGGGGTCTCAGCTTGAGGACTCTCTATAGGATGAGGCGGAGGTCGCAGCCCAGGACTCTGACCCTGACGTTGCTCTCAATCTTGATACACCTGAAGGGGACGCCATAGTAAATGACCTTATAGCGTCCATCAACCAGGTGCTAGATCTTTCTCCCCCAACTCCACCTATAGAGGAGTCGGCCGCACAGCAGGAGAAGCACCAATTTAGGTTTCCCAAACGTACTCGGAGTGTTTTCTTCGATCACTCGGACTTCACAGATGCTGTCCAGAAGCACAGGGCTTTCCCGGACAAGCGCTTTACTAAACGCCTTAATGACACACGTTACCCCTTCCCCTCTGACGTAGTTAAGGGTTGGGCTCAGTGTCCCAAGGTGGATCCTCCAGTCTCTAGACTGGCGGCTAGATCCGTAGTAGCAGTGGCTGACGGATCAACGCTCAAGGATGCCACGGACAGGCAGATAGAGCTCCTAATGAAATCCATCTATGAAGCCATAGGCGCGTCCTTTGCCCCAGCCTTTGCAGCAGTGTGGGCACTCCAGGCTATCTCAGCTTGTCTGTCTGAGATTAATGCGGTCACCCGTACCTCTGCTCCGCAAGTAGCGTCTTTGACGTCTCAGGCGTCGGTATTTTCATCCTACGCCATGAATGCTGTCCTGGACTCGGCTAGCCGTACAGCGGTAGCATCCGCCAATTCGGTGGCAGTCCGCAGGGCCATGTGGCTACGCGAATGGAAGGCAGACTCTGCTTCCAAGAAGTTCTTGACCGGTTTGCCCTTTTCTGGCGACCGATTGTTTGGCGAACAATTGGATGAAATTATTAAGCAATCCAAGGGAAAGGACTCGTCCTTACCCCAGCCCAAACCAAAGAGACCTCAGCAACGAAAAATTCAAGCGAGGTTTCGGTCCTTTCGGCCCTCAGCCAGGTCCCAATCCTCATCGTCCAACAGGCCACAGAAGAGCCAGAGAAACTCTTCTGCATGGCGGTCTACGTCACGTCCTCCAAAGACCGCCGGAGGCACCGTCTCCAAGGCGGCCTCCTCATGACTTTCGGCCTCCCCAAACCGCATCCTCGGTCGGTGGCAGGCTCTCCCGCTTTTGCGACGACTGGTGGCCACATGTCCAAGACCGATGGGTGAGGGACATTCTGTCTCACGGTTACAGGATAGAGTTCAGCTCTCGTCTTCCGACTCGTTTTTTTCAGAACATCTCCGCCCCCCGAGCGAACCAAGGTCATGGCATCCGTGGTGGCGGTCCTACACTCTTAGGGCCACTCGGTGATCCCTTACTTAGACGAACAGCGTTCGTTGCAAACAGGGGTGCAATCTCTCCTTCGGGCCCAGTCACACCCCTTGAGGCGCCTCATGCACTTCCTGGGGAAGATGGTGGCAGCAATGGAGGCAGTTCCCTTTGCGCAGTTTCATCTGCGTCCACTCCAATGGGACATTCTCCGCAAATGGGACAAGAGGTCGACGTCCTTAGACAGGAACGTCTCTCTTTCTCTGGCAGCCAAGACCTCTCTTCAGTGGTGGCTTCTTCCCACTTCCCTGTCGAAGGGAAAATCTTTCCTGCCCCCATCCTGGGCTGTGGTCACGACGGACGCGAGTCTGTCAGGGTGGGGAGCGGTTTTTCTCCACCACAAGGCTCAGGGAACCTGGTCTCCGACAGAGTCCTCCCTTCAGATCAATGTTCTGGAGATAAGGGCAGTGTATCTAGCCCTAAAAGCGTTCCATCGGTGGCTGGAGGGCAGGCAGATCCGCATACAGTCGGACAACGCCATGGCGGTCGCGTACATCAACCACCAGGGCGGCACTCGCAGTCGTCAAGTCTTCCAAGAAGTTCGGCGGATTCTGCTGTGGGCGGAGGCCACAGCCTCCACCATCTCCGCGGTTCACATCCCAGGCGTAGAAAACTGGGAAGCAGACTTTCTCAGTCGCCAGGGCAGGGACGCAGGGGAATGGTCTCTTCACCCAGACGTGTTTCAAGAGATCTGTTGCCGCTGGGGAATGCCGGACGTCGATCTCATGGCGTCTCGGCACAACAACAAAGTCCCGGCATTCATGGCACGGTCTCAGGATCACAGAGCTCTGGCGGCGGACGCCTTAGTTCAGGATTGGTCGCAGTTTCGACTACCTTATGTATTCCCTCCTCTGGCAATGCTGCCCAGAGTGTTGCGCAACATCAGGTCCGACTGCCGCCGCGCCATCCTCGTCGCTCCAAACTGGCCGAGGAGGTCGTGGTACCCGGACCTGTGGCACCTCACGGTGGGTCAACCGTGGGCGCTCCCAGACCGACCAGACTTGCTGTCGCAAGGGCCATTTTTCCATCTGAATTCTGCAGCCCTCAACCTGACTGTGTGGCCATTGAGTCCTGGCTCCTAGCGTCCTCAGGGTTATCTCAAGAGGTCATTGCCACTATGAGACAGGCCAGGAAACCAACGTCAGCCAAGATCTATCACAGGGCTTGGAGGATCTTCTTAGCCGGGTGCTCTGATAAGGGGTTTACCCCCTGGCCGTTTGCCTTACCCACGTTTCTTTCCTTCCTTCAATCCGGAATGGACAAGGGTTTGTCTCTCGGCTCTCTCAAGGGACAAGTCTCGGCGCTCTCCGTGTTTTTTCAAAAGCGTCTAGCCAGGCTTCCGCAGGTCCGCACGTTCCTGCAGGGAGCTTGCCACATAGTTCCACCTTACAAGCGTCCGCTGGAACCCTGGGATCTCAACAGGGTTCTACGGGCTCTTCAGAAACCGCCTTTTGAGCCGCTGCGCGATGTCTCTCTATCACGTCTTTCGCAGAAGGTGGCATTTCTAGTGGCAGTCACATCACTCCGAAGAGTGTCAGAGCTTGCAGCGCTGTCATGCAAAGCCCCCTTCCTGGTATTTCACCAGGATAAGGTGGTTCCGCGTCCGGTACCGGACTTTCTCCCCAAAGTGGTGTCCCCTTTTCATCTCAATCAGGATATCTCCTTACCTTCATTTTGCCCTCATCCAATTCACCAATGTGAAAAGGATTTGCATTTGTTAGATCTAGTGAGAGCACTCCGGATCTACGTGTCTCACACGGCGCCACTGCGCCGTTCTGATGCGCTCTTTGTCCTTGTCGCTGGCCAGCGAAAGGGGTCGCAGGCTTCCAAGTCAACCTTGGCTCGGTGGATCAAGGAACCGATTTTTGAAGCCTACCGTTCTTCTGGGCTTCCGATTCCTTCAGGGCTGAAAGCCCATTCTACCAGAGCCGTGGGTGCGTCCTGGGCATTGCGGCACCGGGCGACGGCTCAGCAGGTGTGTCAGGCAGCTACCTGGTCTAGTCTGCACACTTTCACGAAACACTATCAGGTGCATACCTATGCTTCGGCGGATGCCAGTCTAGGTAGGCTAGTCCTTCAGGCGGCGGTTGCCCACCTGTAAGAGGAGGGCCGTTGTTGGCTCTTTTTATCAGGGTATTCTTTTACCCACCCAGGGACTGCTTTTGGACGTCCCAATTGTCTGGGTCTCCCAATGGAGCGACAAAGAAGAAGGGAATTTTGTTTACTTACCGTAAATTCCTTTTCTTCTAGCTCCTATTGGGAGACCCAGCACCCGCCCCTGTTCCCTTCGGGCTGTTGTTCTTTTGTGTACACATGTTGTTCATGTTGAATTGTTCTTTTGGTTCATGGTTTTAAGTTCTCCGAACATCCTTCGGATTGAATGTACCTTAGACCAATTTATAAGTTTCCTCCTTCCTGCTTTTGCACCAAAACTGAGGAGCCCGTGATGCACGGGGGGGGGTGTATAGGCAGAGGGGAGGGGTTACACTTTTTAAAGTGTAATACTTTGTGTGGCCTCCGGAGGCAGAAGCTATACACCCAATTGTCTGGGTCTCCCAATAGGAGCTAGAAGAAAAGGAATTTACGGTAAGTAAACAAAATTCCCTTCTTCTCATACATAGTATGACGGATGGAAGAAAAGAGGTCCCCTATGGGGTCCCCGGCATGCTCCCTTTTCACCCCACTATGTCGGCGGTGTTGTTAAGGTTGAGGTACCCATGGCGGGTACAAAGGCTGGAGCCACATGCCGTCTCCTTCACCATCCCTTATGCGGCTCTGGGAGAAGTGGGAGCCTCACCGGTCATTCACCTGCTGAGACCGTGATCCATCCGCAGCCCCTGGTGGAACCTGCTGGACCGGAGCGTTTTCATCCCCAGGGACCGGGCCCTGCAACCTTGAAGGTACTCTGGTCCCCATGTGGGGACGGTACGGGGAGAGAGGTCGCCTTTCTCCCCAGTAGCGCCGTCCGTTGTTTTTTTCATCGGACTTCCGTGCCGACCGTGCCTGCTTGTCGGGCACGGCCTTAAATTTAGTCCCCGGCTTCATCGCGGCCTAGTCGCGAAAAATCCCGGGCCTGCCTGTCAGGTATAAGGGCGGGATTACCGACAGAGGGCTGGGGCATCTTTGCATGTCTCCCTTCCCCTCTCATGGACCACTATGGGGCCTCCAGATTCCTGCCTTTTACCGGCGCCGCCCATGGCTTCACTCCCCCCTTGAGAGCTCCGGCGGCCATGTTTGGCATTCTGCCGGTGTATGCTGCAGCAGCACAGCTCTACAGCTCCGGGGGACCCACGACAGGGAATCTGGAGGACACCAGCGGTTGGTAAGCCACACCGGTCACCCGGTGCTGGTTCCCCTAGGGTGCCGTGATATATATATATATATATATATATATATATACATATTATATATAGTCGGAACGGCTGTAGAACCTTTTCCCATATACCCTCAGTGGTCGCTCTCCTAAGGGACACTTATTGCTTGCAGCATGTCGTCCACAAGGAGCAAATTTCCTAAGGCACAGGTTTTTTTCGCAGCCTGTACCTCTTGTGGGGCTATGTTTCCTGCGGGATCCACCTACCCTCACTGTGAGCAATGCTCGACTCCTGCCACGCTTGCTCAGCCGGAGCCTAGGGCACTTGTGGGCCCCTCGGCTCATGTAGATCCCCCTGCTCCCCCTGAGCAGGCTGCAGGGACAGAGTCACTGTCATTGGCCTCTTTCGCTGAGAAACTCTCTCAGTCACTTTCTCAATCCATTGCACAGTCTATGGACAAATGGTCATCTAAGCTCCTTGAGGCATTGCAGTCCAGACCGGGCTCTTTACAGGCCCCGGCCCCTGTTAGTTTGTCTCCTCCAGGGCCTTCTAGGTCCGCACCGCAGCGCGCTCCCAGGATAGCCCCTACGTCCCAGGCGGAGGACTCCTGCCCGGATCGCAGTCCCAGACCGGCGAAGCGGCCTCGCTGGGACTCTTCCCCGGTCTCCTCACGCTGCTCTGGATCTCAGCTTGAGGACTCTCAGGATGACGAGGCGGACGTGGGAGCTCAGGGCTCTGACCCTGACTTCGCTCTCAACCTTGATACCCCTGAGGGGGACGCCTTAGTAAATTATCTTATCTCGTCCATCAACCAGGTGTTGGATCTCTCTCCCCCGCCTCCACCTGTAGAGGAGTCGGCTTCTCAGCAGGAGAAACACCAATTTCGATTCCCCAAACGTACACGCAATACGTTCTTTGATCACTCTAACTTCAGGGACGCTGTCCAGAAGCCCAGAGCGGTCCCAGACAAGCGTTTTGCTAAAAGGCACTCTGACACACGTTATCCCTTTCCACCTGAAGTCATTAAGGGCTGGGCACACTCACCCAAGGTGGATCCGCCAGTCTCTAGATTGGCTGCTAGGTCCGTTGTGTCTGTTGCCGATGGCTCATCCCTGAAGGATGCCACTGACAGACAGAGCTCTTGGTGAAGTCTATTTATGAGGCCACGGGCGCATCGTTCGCCCCGGCCTTTGCGGCCGTGTGGGCTCTCCAAGCAATCTCGGCATGTCTGTCTGAGATTAATGCTGTCACGCGGAATTCTGCTCCGCATGTTTCTTCCTTGACCTCTCAGGCATCAGCTTTTTCATCCTACGCCATGAACGCCGTCCTGGACTCCGCTAGCCATATGGCCGTGGCATCCGCTAACTCCGTAGCGGTCCGCAGGGCCATGTGGCTGCGCGAATGGAAAGCAGACTCTGCTTCCAAAAGGTTCTTAACTGGTTTGCCTTTTTCTGGCGAACGTTTATTTGGCGAACGGCTGGATGAGATTATTAAGGAATCCTCGGGAAAGGACTCCTCCTTACCACAGTCCAAACCTAAGAGACCTCAGCAGAGAAAGATCCAATCGAGGTTTCGGTCCTTTCGTCCCTCCGCCAAGCCCCAAGCCTCTTCGTCCAACCGGCCGGAGAAAGGCCAGAGGAACTCCTATGCGTGGCGGTCCAAGTCACGCCCCCAAAAGGCCGCAGGAGGCACTGCCTCCAAGACGGCCTCCTCATGACTCTCGGCCTCACCAACCCACATCCTCGGTCGGTGGCAGGCTCTCCCGCTTTGGCGACGCCTGGTGGCCACATGTTCAAGACCGTTGGGTGAGAGACATTCTGTCTCATGGTTACAGGATAGAGTTCAGCTCTCGTCCTGCGGCTCGTTTCTTCAGAACCTCCCCACCACCTGCACAGGCCGACGCTCTTTTTCAGGCAGTGGACGCTCTGAAGATGGAAGGAGTTGTGATTCCCGTTCCCTTTCAGGAACGTGGTCGCGGATTTTACTCCAACTTGTTCGTGGTGCCAAAAAAGGACGGGTCATTCCGTCCCGTTCTGGACCTTAAGCTGCTCAACAGACATGTGAGAACCAGACGGTTTCGGATGGAATCTCTCCGCTCAGTCATCGCTTCGATGTCACAAGGAGACTTCCTAGCATCGATCAACATCAAGGATGCTTATCTCCATGTGCCGATCGCACCTGAACATCAACGTTTCCTGCGGTTCGCCATCGGGGACTAACACCTCCAGTTCGTCGCATTGCCCTTCGGCCTGGCGACAGCCCCACGGGTTTTCACCAAAGTCATGGCATCCGTCGTGGCGGTCCTGCACTCTCAGGGCCACTCGGTGATCCCCTACTTGGACGATCTCCTAGTCAGGGCCCCTTCTCAGGTGGCGTGTCAACGAAGTCTTACCGTCACTCTGGCGACTCTCCAGCAGTTCGGATGGATCGTCAATTTCCCGAAATCCAAGTTGACGCCGACCCAATCACTGACTTACCTCGGGATGGAGTTTCATACCCAGCCAGCGTTAGTCAAGCTACCGCGGGACAAACAGCTTTCTCTGCAGGCGGGGGTGCAGTCACTTCTTCGGAGTCAGTCACACCCCTTAAGGCGCCTCATGCACTTCCTGGGGAAGATGGTTGCAGCTATGGAGGCAGTGCCGTTCGCGCAATTCCATCTACGGCCACTCCAATGGGACATTCTTCGCAAATGGGACAAGAGTTCGGCTTCCCTCGACAAGAACATCTCCCTTTCACTTGCAACCAAAACATCACTTCAGTGGTGGCTCCTACCCACATCTCTGTCTCGGGGAAAATCCTTCCTCCCCCCCAACCTGGGCCGTGGTCACCACGGACGCGAGCCTGTCAGGTTGGGGAGCGGTTTTTCTCCACCACAGAGCTCAAGGAACCTGGACTCCAATGGAATCGTCCCTTCAGATCAATATTCTGGAGATAAGGGCAGTATATCTAGCCCTATTGGCTTTCCATCGGTGGCTGGAGGGCAGACAGATCCGAATCCAGTCGGACAACGCCACTGCCGTCGCCTACATCAACCACCAAGGCGGCACTCGCAGTCGTCAAGTCTTCCAGGAAGTCGGGCGGATTCTGCAGTGGGTGGAAGCCACAGGCTCCACCATCTCTGCAGTTCACATCCCGGGCGTGGAAAACTGGGAAGCAGATTTTCTCAGTCGTCAGGGCATGGACGCGGGGGAATGGTCCCTTCACCAAGACGTGTTTCGAGAGATCTGTCGCCGCTGGGGAACGCCGGACGTCGATCTCATGGCGTCACGACACAACAAGGTCCCGGCCTTCATGGCAATGTCTCAGGATCACAGAGCTCTGGCAGCGGACGCTCTGGTCCAGGATTGGTCGCAGTTTCGACTGTCATATGTTTTTCCCCCTCTGGCGATGCTGCCCAGGGTACTACGCAAGATCCGGTCCGACTGCAGTCGCGCCATTCTCGTTGCTCCAGACTGGCCGAGGCGGTCGTGGTATCCGGATCTGTGGCATCTCACGGTGGGTCAACCGTGGGCACTTCCAGACCGCCCAGACTTGCTGTCACAAGGGCCGTTTTTCCATCTGAATTCTGTGGCCCTCAACCTGACTGTGTGGCCATTGAGTCCTGGCTCCTAGCGTCTTCAGGGTTATCTCAGGATGTCATTGACACCATGAGACAAGCCAGGAAGCCAACGTCCGCCAAGATCTATTACAGGTCTTGGCAAATCTTCTTATCCTGGTGCTCTGATAACGGTCTTCCTCCATGGCCGTTTGCTTTACCCACATTTCTTTCATTCCTACAATCTGGAATGGACAAGGGTTTGTCCCTCGGCTCTCTCAAGGGCCAGGTGTCGGCGCTCTCCGTGTTTTTTCAAAAGCGTCTAGCCAGGCTTCCGCAGGTCCGCACGTTCCTGCAGGGGGTTTGCCACTTGGTCCCACCTTACAAACGTCCGTTGGAACCTTGGGATCTTAACAGGGTTCTCACGGCTCTTCAAAAACCGCCTTTTGAGCTGCTGCGGGATGTCTCTCTCTCCCGTCTTTCTCAGAAGGTGGCCTTCCTTGTTGCAGTCACATCACTTCGGAGAGTGTCTGAGCTTGCAGCGCTGTCATGCAAAGCTCCCTTCCTGGTTTTCCACCAGGATAAGGTGGTTCTGCGTCCTGTCCCGGAATTTCTCCCTAAGGTGGTATCCCCTTTTCATCTAAATCAGGATATCTCCTTGCCTTCCTTTTGCCCTAATCCAATTCACCAGTGTGAAAAGGATTTGCACTCTTTGGATCTAGTGAGAGCACTCTGGTTCTACGTGTCTCGCACGGCGCCCCTGCGCCGTTCAGATGCGCTCTTTGTCCTTGTCGCTGGCCAGCGTAAGGGCTCTCAGGCCTCCAAGTCAACCTTGGCTCGGTGGATCAAGGAACCGATTCTCGAGGCCTACCGTTCTTCTGGGCTTCCACTCCCTTCAGGGCTGAAAGCCCATTCTACCAGAGCCGTAGGTGCGTCCTGGGCATTGCGGCACCGGGCGACGGCTCAGCAGGTGTGTCAGGCAGCTACGTGGTCTAGTCTGCACACTTTCACGACGCACTATCAAGTGCATGCCTATGCTTCGGCAGACGCCAGTTTAGGTAGGCGAGTCCTTCAGGCGGCGGTTGCCCACCTGTAAGAGGGGGCCATTTTCGGCTCTTTTTATTGAGGTATTCTTTTACCCACCCAGGGACTGCTCTTGGACGTCCCAATTGTCTGGGTCTCCCAATGGAGCGACAAAGAAAAAGGGAATGGGGGCGTGTCCTAGACATGGTGGCGTGAGGAAGCTTACCTCCAGAGCTCCTGCGCCCACAGCTTAATTCTACAGATTACCGCGGTCCCTCCGCATCCAGGATGGCCCCCAAGAAAAGACCGGGTGGTGCCCCCACCTCCGCATCCCCCGGAGGGAGCCAGAAGTTCCAGGGGAGCCTCTCCAGATACCTGGCGGGGCCGGGCCGGGAGCTCCCGCCGGCGGCCCAGGACAAGATGGCGCCGGCGTCTCTGCAGCGTTCCCCGGCTGGGGATTCCCCTGGTGCGTCCCGGCGCCCGCCCACAGCCTCTGCAGCTCGGGCGTCTGGTGAAGGGGAGAAACGAGCGAACGCCACAGTAGTGAGACCGGCGGCTGCAGAACAAGGTATAGAGGCGTGGAGGAGGGGGGGACCCACAGGCCCGGCCACACAGCTTGTCACTGAGGAGACAGAGTAGGCCTCGACATCCGAGGGATCACCAGTGCTGGGATTCCCTTTGTCCCTCTGCACCCCAGGTACACCCCCTTCTCTGGGGCAAGCAGAAGACCCCTTGATGACAGGCGACCAGCCCCCTGGCCCCTCTCGGGATGACTTGCAGGCTTTGAGAGAGCTTATATTGGCCCTCCCCAGCAAAAAAGATCTGGAGGATGTGGTGGCCAGAATAGAATCCTCCCAGCAGGTGGCGCTGACTACCCTGAGAGAGGAAATGGTGGTGCTGGAAGATAGAATAGAGGCAACAGAGCAAGCACAGGAGTCCCTGGAGGTTAGAATGGAAAGGATTGAACGGGACTGTGAGTCTTCTAATGCCCGCATTAGGGAGCTTGCTCTGCTATTGGACGATCAAGAAAATAGGGGCAGAAGAAATAATATAAGGCTGAAGGGAATTCCGGAGGACTGGCCCCAAGATATGCTGCGCACCAAAGTCTTATCTATATTCAATCAAGTCACTGATCGCCCACCTGAGGCCGCCTATCTCTTTGACAGAATTAATAGGGTCGCAAGGCCCGGCCCCAGATCTGCTTCCTTCCCCAGAGACGTATTATGTCGCTTGCATTACTATGGGGACAGAGAGAGGATTCTTCAGGGAGCCTGGTCGCGTGGCTCTGTGGAAGTAGATGGGGCTGTGGTGAAGCTATTCCCGGATGTCTCTGGCCGCACACTATATATGAGACGTTTGCTTCACCCCCTTTTGCTCAAAATCAAAGAGGCAGGCGCCTCGTACAGATGGGGCCACCCCTTTCATCTAATTGTCCGCAAGGGGGACACCGTGTTCCCATTGAGGAGGCACTCTGAGCTTTCAAAGTTGTATGACTTTCTTGGAATACCAGACTGCTCAATCCCGGACTGGATGGAGTGGGAACCTCAGGCCCCAACTGGACGGCGAAGGAGGAGGGATGACGTCCAATCCTCCCACTGTGATGATCTTGGAGGGTCATGAAATCTCTCGGTTGTTGATGGGTCGGGGAAGTGACCAAAGTGATGGCTGGGTGGTCGGGAGAGGAGTATGGTTGGGGGTTGCCTGGGGGTGCCCCCTGACCTCCTTGCTCCGCTGGCAAGGGTTCTGGCCGTTCGATGGGCCCAACAGACCACAGCGTACTGACTTACGTTC
The DNA here is from genome assembly GCF_048569485.1 of Anomaloglossus baeobatrachus. Taxonomy (NCBI): domain Eukaryota; kingdom Metazoa; phylum Chordata; class Amphibia; order Anura; family Aromobatidae; genus Anomaloglossus; species Anomaloglossus baeobatrachus. Next base: position 93,979,028 of record NC_134361.1, on the reverse strand, counting down.
AATGTAACTTTAATCTGTTGACGTTGGGTCGTTTGTGGGGGGGGGGTGTTTGCATTTCCGTCTTGGGTGGGTGGGACCGCGGGAGGTTAAGTTGACAGACCCTCCTCGTTTGATCGGGGTCCGGGTCACTAAGCATACATAAGTGAGGCGCGGGTTGGAGCTCTGGCCACATGTCAGTTCTTGTCCCTAACTATCCCTAAGCAGTTTCTGGGCTGGTCCCTGGTACTGCGGGCGGCAAAACTGCTGCTTTTCCACTCTCTGCCTTTCCACTTTTTGCTCTTCTACTTCTTTCTCTTTCCCCTGCTAAAGGGTCTCTGCTTTCGCTTATCTACATCCTCTCTACTCTCCCTCTTCCACTCATCCGTTTCCCCCCTCCTTTCCTTCCCCCCGGTTTTTTTTTTTTTTCTGGGGTGTAATTTGTTGTTTGTTTTTCCAGAGGTCAGTGACGGAGTATGACGAAGCAGAAACAAGCCGAGCTTCGGGTGGGCTCACTGAATGTTAAGGGTCTTCACAGCCCGGAGAAACGGTCTATTCTCCTGAACCTACTATGGAAAAACAGAATTCAGGTCGCTTTCCTCCAAGAAACACACTACTGTGAGGCAAAACCATACAAACTTGCTGATAGAAGGTATCCTGTAGTGCATCATTCACCCTCCCCTGACTCTAGATCCAGGGGCACGAGCATCTTAATGTCCAGTACGCTCCCATGGGAACTGTTGGACTCTCGATCGGATGATCAGGGAAGGCTTCTGATGCTTAAGGGACGCATTGCTACACAGACTTTCACTTTTGTGGCGGTCTACTTGCCAAATTCGAGTCAATGCCCTACATTGCTGCGTTACCTTGAGCAGATAGAGGAATTCTCTGAGGGTACTCTGGTCTTTGGGGGTGACTTTAATGTTGTGTTGGAGCCGCCGAGGGATAGCTCCAAAGGGGTGTCCAGTGTGCCACATTCGGCACTACGTCGCTTGCGACGGGGTTTACATGATCATCAACTAATAGACACTTGGCGATTGATGCACCCATCAGACAAAGATTTTTCATTTTACTCGGCAGCGCATGATTGCTACTCCAGGTTAGACCTCATTTTCCTTAAACATGGGGATCTACATTCTCTGGTGGCTTCCTCAATCGAGTGCATATCATTCTCTGATCACGCCTTGATCACAATAACTCTATCCCTCGGCTACCCCATCGGTAGGCAGAGTCAATGGACCCTGAACACTTCGCTACTCGATGAACCGGTGACAATGCAGGAAATAAGGGAAGCCTTGAGGGAATATTTCAGTGGCAGTGGGGGGGGGGAGGTGTCCCCGGGCATAGTCTGGGAGGCACACAAATGTGTGGTGAGGGGTCTGTTTATCAAACATGGGGCACGCTTGAAGAGAGAAAGAGAAGCTAGGGCTACATCCCTTTTGGCAGACATTAGAGAGTTGGAGGCAATTCACAAGGGGTCTCTGGGAGGGGATGTGGGGGCCATTTTGGTCAAGAAGAGGGAGGAACTGAGGACCCTACTATGCTGTAAAGCTAGGGGAACATTGGCTAGGTGTAGACGGCATTTCTATGAATTTGGCAATAAGAGTGGCAGGACCCTGGCTAGAGCTCTGAGGAGTCAGAGAGCGAGAGGATATGTCTCTCAGGTGCACATCGCGGGAGATAGGTGGGCTACTTTGCCGAAAGACATTGCCTCCGCTTTTAAAGATTTCTTTACTGCCCTCTATGCAATTGATGAGGGGCGGTCTGAGAGGGCCAGGACGGAGTTGCGTAGCCGTATACGGATGTACATCGCGGACTCCGGCTTGGGACATCTCAAGCCGGAGGCTGCGGCCGATCTGGAAAGACCCATCTCGGAGGAGGAATACTGGTCTGCACTTAAAAAATCCCCCACAGGCAAGGCTCCTGGCCCGGATGGTTTCCCTCTGCTCTATTACAAAAAGTTGGATTCCATTTTGATTTCCCCATTTCTCTCAGCATTCAACCATGGCCCACATTCTGGAGCTGCTCCCTTGCCAAGGGATACCCTAGCTGCTAATATAGTTGTCATCCCTAAAGAGGGCAAAGATCCTTCGTTGTGCTCTAGTTACCGACCCATTTCCCTCCTCAACACAGACCTGAAGCTCTTCACTAGGATTCTTTCGGATAGACTCACCCCTTTGCTTGGGGAGATTGTTCACCCTGACCAGGCCGGGTTCATGACGGGTAGGGAAGCAAGGGACAACACGAGTAAGGCGTTGAACATAATACACAAGGCTAAATCCGATGGGCTGCCTTTGATGCTTCTGTCGACCGACGCAGAAAAAGCGTTCGACAGAGTTAACTGGATTTTTATGGAGGAGGTCCTGCGGGCTGTGGGGTTGGGGAGTAGGATGCTTGCTTGGATATGTTCCCTGTACAGCATCCCTTCGGCAGCAGTCAGAGTGAACGGTCTCCTTTCAGAGAGATTCCCCATTCGCAATGGAACAAGACAGGGTTGTCCTCTCTCGCCCTTGATTTTCATATTGACTCTGGAACCCCTGCTCAGTCGGATCAGAGGCAACATTAACATTTCGGGCCCTAACATCTCTGGTTCTACTTATAAAATCGCGGCTTATGCGGACGATTTGCTTTTTTTCATTACCAACCCTCGGGTTTCCCTCCCTAATCTTCTGAGAGAGTTGGAAACATACTCCTCTCTATCTAACTTTAGAATTAATATGTCAAAATCGGAGGCCCTAAATATATCTCTTCCTCCTGAGCAAGTCACATCGCTACAATCCGCGTTCGAGTTTAGGTGGGCTAGCCAGTCCTTGAAGTATTTGGGCGTCCAGTTGGCTGCGGACTCTAGTCAAATTTACAAGTTGAATTTTCACCCGCTCCTGCAATCAATTAGAAAAGACTGCGCTAACTGGGGGAAGGGCTACTTCACATGGTTCGGGAGATGTGCAATACTGAAGATGAATATCCTGCCACGTCTCTTATACCTCTTTCAATCCTTGCCGATTAGGATCCCTAGCTCTTTCTTCAAGGAACTGGCCTCTTTACAGATCAAATTTATCTGGGCCAACAAACCGGCGAGACTCTCCCGGTCTCTTTTGTGCAGACCTAAGATTAGGGGTGGCCTGGGTATCCCAGACCTTAAAAAGTACTATTTGGCCACGCATATGGTTAGGGTATTGGACTGGTGCCGCCATTCCAGCACAAAGCCTTGGGTGGCCCTAGAACAGAGCTTCTCGGAAATACATCTCCCGGCCATCCCCTGGCTTTTGAACCTCTCCCTGCCTGCTCTGAGATCTCATCCTACCATCGGCGCCACTGTTGAATGTTGTTCGAGAAGGGAGGTCAGACGACTCCTTTTGCCAGTGCCTTCCCCTATGACACCCGTGTTAGGCGACCCGGAATTCCGTCCTGGTCTCTTGGACCCGGTCTTCAGGGGGTGGGTTCAGGGGGGCAAATTCAGAGCTTGTCATCTGGGTAGAGAGGGGGATTGGTTTTCACTAGCGGATATTCGGGGCGTCTTGCCTCCGGGCCCCTTGGGGGATTGGAGGGCTATGCAGATGAGGCACTACATGCACTCCCTCCCTCACTTCAGTCGATATGCCGGACCTCCTACGGGATTTGAAAAGTTGTGCCTGGGAGAGGGAGTCTTGCGGCACTCTCTATCCTTGGTATACAACATGTTATCAGATCCGGGGGATTTGCCCCCCCCGGCTTACCTTTTGCAGTGGGAGAGGGACCTGGGGATTAGCTTATCCGACTCACAAAGAAACAACATCCTCCAGCTAGCACATAGAACTTCGATCAGTTCCAGACTGTTGGAAGCTAATTACAAATTGTTGGCCAGGTGGTACAGGGTCCCGACCAGACTACATAGAATGTTTCCCTCAGTTGACCCGGTTTGTTGGAGATGCGGTCAGGGGGAGGGTGATTTTGTGCACATTTTTTGGTCTTGCCCTTCTCTGCAGCGGTTTTGGTCAGAAGTGGGGGAGGTAATCAGACGAGTGACCGGTACTACTGAAAAAATGGGTCCGGAGCTATTCATTCTACAGCTATCCGAACTCCCGGTCTCTAAATATAGGAGATCTTTGCTTAGATTTCTGGTCATGTCTGCCAGGTCTTGCATTCCGCTTGGTTGGAAGTCTAATACCCCCCCCAAGGTGACACAGTGGGTTTCGCGGATTAACGATCTGATGTATATGGAGGATTTGACATCCTCTATTAATGATCGCCAGGAAGACTTTTATAGGACATGGTTCCCATGGATGGAGTTCACCTACTCGGCGGAGTACGCGGACTTGTTCTCTGAACCTCAGGATTCGTGATTTTTCCTCCTCCACCCCCCCTTTTTTTTTTTTTTTTTTTTTTTTTCTCGCATTCTTTCTCCCCCTCTCTTTCTTCCTCTCTACACTACTCCCTGATCTTCTCTCCTGCTCTCTTCTCCTACCCCTCTCTTTATTTCTTTCTTTCTCTACAATCCTTCAATCTTTTTTCAGGCTTGATTTCCTTTTCTTCGCTCTTCTCCCTACTTACATTAGGTTGGGTCGGCTTATAAAATATGTAAACTGGGCCAGACTTGAGTAGTAGCGGGGATGGGAATTGCATATGTGTGCTTATTGTTTGTATATATTCTACCGTCATTTCTGTAATAATACCTGCGTCCCAGTTGGGAGCAGGAGATGTATTGTTTGATACGAGTTTGGCTTTAAAATAAAGAATTTAAAAAAAAAAAGAAAAAGGGAATTTTGTTTACTTACCGTAAATTCCTTTTCTTCTAGCTCCTATTGGGAGACCCAGCACCCACCCCTGTGCCCTTCGGGCTGGTTGTTCTTCTGTGTACACATGTTGTTGATGTTGAATTGCTCTTTTGGTTCATGGTCTTCAGTTCTCCGAACATCCTTCGGATTGAATTTACCCTAGACCAATTTATAAGTTTTCTCCTTCCTGCTTTTGCACCAAAACTGAGGAGCCCGTGGTCCACGGGAGGGTGTATAGGCAGAGGGGAGGGGTTACACTTTTTAAAGTGTAATACTTTGTGTGGCCTCCAGAGGCAGAAGCTATACACCCAATTGTCTGGGTCTCCCAATAGGAGCTAGAAGAAAAGGAATTTACGGTAAGTAAACAAAATTCCCTTTTTTACATTTTGATCAGACATTTCTGAATTCAGCGATACCAAATGTGTATTTTTTTGTTTGTTTTATTTTCAATGAGGCAAAAGTAGGGGGGGGTGATTTGAACTTGTTTTTTTCCAAAACTTTTCTTTTTCCATTTTTTTTTTATTGTATTTACTAGTGCCCTTGGGACTTGAAGCTGTGGTCATCCAATTGCTTGTTCTATACAGCTGTTTAGGCCGGAGTCACACTTGCGAATGGCTCGCATTGCATCACCCGGTACAGCCTGCTGCTCTCCGGACAGGAGAATGTGCGGCCGTGACGGGTAATGGATGCGAGACTCGCGCAAGTGTGACTTCGGCATCATAGAAGAAATCAAGTATAAAAGAAAAAACAAGTATAAACTAATGAACGCAGAAAAGGATATAACTAGAATATAGAAAAGGGGGGGGGCGGAGTCGCCTTGTACCTATTCCGTTTCACCAAGCTTAAATCCACATGGCAATCAGCCTCTCGAGGCAAGGATAGTCATGGAGAGAAGAGCAGAACCTGAGAGAGGTCGTTGCCACAGTCTTGATGGGAATCGTCCTAACAGGTCCATGTGGCAAGAAAGTTTTCCAAGTTATCTGCCCGTGTTGCATCAATACCCTGTTGATAACATTATCTTATCAAGTCTATCCCTTAACGCTTGGATTGATAAGTGGGGGGTTTTCCATTCAGAGGCAAGGTGAATTTTCGCCATCATAGTAATGTAACTTAGGAGCCGAAATGATTTGTTAGTCAGCTCCACTGGCTTATCTCCCAGTAGTAGGGTAGACGGGCTAAGGGTGACATTGCTTCCCTCCCAAGGTATTATGAATGAGTTGCTTTACGTTATTCCACAAGGTTTGAGCTCTGGGGCTGTCCCACCATATGTTTTATATTACCTACCATGTTGTAACCTCTGAAGCACTGGTCTGAGACATGTGAGTACAGGAGCTTGAGTCTAGCCGGGACATAGTATGTTCTGTGGAGTAGTTTAACTGGACTTTCTGTGATGTAAGATTGATGGCTACCCTTAGTGATTGTGGTACAGCAATGATGCCATCTTTCCAGAGAGAGTGATAGACAGGTCATTTTCCCATTGTGTCACATAGGGCAATTTAACTAGGTCTGGTGGAATTATTAATGGAGGAATAGAGCCAGGAGATTATTTCCTTTCCGAAGGCGTTATTGGCAGCTAAAGGAATAACAGGGATGGAGACGGGGAAAGGTTAGCCCTGAGGAAAATGCAACCCCTGGCAAAAATTATGCACTCACCTGACTCTGAGGATGTTCACTCAGTTGTTTACTTTTGTTTAAAAAAAGCAGATCATAGACATGGCACAAAACTTAAGTCATTTCAAATGGCAACTTTCTTTCAATGACTGTGGAAATTTACATGTTCTCTTCAGGCAGTCCTCTTTATAAATCTTATTGGAACAACACCTTTAGGCGATTTCTTACAGTTCGGTCCTAGCCTGACTCCAGTTTCCTCCCATTGCTTCCTCATTTGTTTTGGTGTGCATTTCCTGTTTTGGAGACATATTGCTTTAAGTTTCCTGTCTTGACGCTTTGAGGTCTTCCTTGGTCTACCAGTATGTTTGGATTTAACAACCTTCCCATGTTGTTTGTATTTGGTACAGATTTTAGACACAGCTGACTGTGAAAAACTAATATCTTTTGCAACATTGCGTGATGATTTACCCTCTTTAAGAGTTTGATAATCTTCTCCTTTGTTTCAATTGACATCTCTCATGTTGGAGCCATGAGTCATGTCAGTCCACTTGGTGCAACAGCTCTCCAAGGTGTGATCACTCTTTTAGATGCAGACTAACGAGCAGATCTTATTTGATGCAAGTGTTAGTTTTGGGAATGAAAATTTACCGGGTGATTCCATAATTTTTCCCCGTTTGGTCTTGAAAAGTAACCGTTACTGGCTAGCACATTATGTTTTCATGATTTTTTTTTTTAGTGTTTCTTAAAGCCAGAAAGTTGACATTTGAAATGACTTAGTGTTGTGCCATGTCTGTGATCTGCTTTTTTTTTATTATTATAAACAAAAGTAAGCTACTGAATGAACATCCTCAGAGCCAGGTGAGTCCATAATTTTTGCCAGGGGTTGTAGTAGGGTATGTGCAAGTGCCCACTACTGCAATTTTAATGACCATTATAAGAAAATATATAACCACAATCTGTATTGCGCAAAGCATTAAAAAAAATAAAAGTGCCAAATTTCAACCTGCCGCTCTGCGTTCTGTAGATCGCAGGTACAGTCAGGCAGCAGGAAGAATCACTGATGACGTAGGATGTGGAGCAGCTCTTACATGTACTACAGGACTGGTATCTACCACTATACGGTTACCATATGGTGGTAATATCGATGTTCATCTATGTATAATGATTTTCAGTCACAGCGCGGTCATCTGCTGAGGTTCCCTTATACTCACAATTAGGCTGCACCACCGTAGTTGTAATCGGGGTTACCTGGTTAGGGGCTCACTTATGTTTCACCCCTTGCTCTGAACCCCTAGTTATGCCTCTGCTCATACTGTATAAGGGCTATGTGAGGGCTCATACAGAATATAGGAGGACTATGTGGAGCTCATACTGTATAAAGGGGACTATGTGGGGGGCTTATACTGTATATAGGGGCTATGAGGGGCTCATACATAGAGGGACTATGTGATGACTCATACAGTATATAGGGAGCTATGTCAATGCTCATACTGTATATAGAAGGGCTGTGTGAGGGCTCATACTGTATATAGAGAGGCTATGTGTAAATAGGTGCTATGTGTTGGATCATGCTGCATATAAAGGAGCTGTGTGAAGGCTGATACTGTATAAGGGGGCTGTGTGGGTACTCAGTGTATACAAGAGGCTATATGTGGGTCATATGTTCAATTGGGGATGTCTACATACTTAATTCTGCTCAATATTAAGTGATATTATATATTAATAATTGTAATAAATTAATTTTAGCCTATTGGTTGATCTCTCCACAACAGTCACTGTTTCTCATGTGGCCCCTCTGGAAAATTAACTGCCCACCCCTGGTCTAGAGGAACTTTACTTTCATTATTCCTTATAGTAAAATGGTGGAAAACATGAAAAGAAAAAAGAGAATTTTGTTTACTTACCGTAAATTCTTTTTCTTATAGTTCCGACATGGGAGACCCAGACCATGGGTGTATAGCTAGCGACCTCCGGAGGACACACAAAGCACTACACTCAAACGTGTAGCTCCTCCCTCCGGGCTATATACACCCCCTGGATGACAATCTACCCAGTTCAGTGCAAAAGCTGAAGGAGGACATCCACCCATAAGTAGAGATAGAGTAAAACTCGGCAAAACCAGAACTCTGTCTACTAACAACAGCCGTGAAGCACACGGAACAAAAAAACTGCCAACAGGCAACAGGGAGGGAGCTGGGTCTCCCATGTCGGAACTATAAGAAAAAGAATTTACGGTAAGTAAACAAAATTCTCTTTTTCTTTATCGTTCCTTTATGGGAGACCCAGACCATGGGACGTTCCAAAGCAGTCCATGGGTGGGAAATAAACTAAACGGAGAAGTAGGCAGAACCTAACTTCACAAATGGGCGACAGCCGCCTGAAGGATGCGTCTGCCCAAGCTCGCATCTGCCGAAACATGAGCATGCACTTGGTAGTGCTTAGAAAAAGTGTGCAGACTGGACCAAGTGGCAGCCTGACACACCTGCTGAGCCGTAGCCTGGTGCCTGAAAGCCCAGGAGGCACCGACAGCTCTGGTCGAGTGCGCCTTAATCCCCGACGGGGGAGGCACCTGAGAAGATTGGTAGGCATCGGCGATAGCCGACCTAACCCAACGAGCCAAGGTCGGTTTAGACGCCGAGAGGCCCTTGCGCTGACCCGTGGTTAGCACAAAAAGTGAGGTGCACCGCCGAAAAACGGCGGTGCGAGACACATAGATTCGGAGCGCCCGCACCAAATCCAAGGTGTGCAACGCCTTCTCAAAGCGATGCACAGGGGCCGGACAAAAAGAGGGCAATGAAATGTCCTGGTTAAGGTGGAAGGAAGACACCACCTTAGGGAGAAAGTCCGGAGTCGGACGAAGAACCACCTTGTCTTGGTGAAACACCAAAAAGGGGGATTCCGAAGAAAGCGCAGCCAAATCAGAAACTCTCCTGAGAGAAGTTATGGCTACTAGAAAGACAACTTTCTGTGAAAGTCTAGACAAAGGAACCTCCCTGAGAGGCTCAAAAGGGGGTTTCTGTAAGGCCGTGAGGACCAAATTAAGGTCCCAGGGATCCAAGGGTCGTCGGTAAGGAGGAATGATGTGAGATGCGCCCTGCATGAAGGTGCGCACCTGAGCCAGTCGGGCGATACGCCGCTGGAACAATACCGACAAAGCCGACACCTGTCCCTTAAGTGAATTGAGGGACAGACCCAACTGTAGACCCGACTGTAGAAAAGACAGGATGGTCGGCAAGGCGAACGGCCAAGGAGCATGGCCGGAAGAGCGACACCAGGACAGGAAAATTCTCCAAGTCCTGTGGTAAATCTTAGCCGAGGAAGACTTCCGAGCCTGAGTCATGGTGGAGATGACCTCAGAGGGAATGCCTGAAGCCGTCAGGATCCAGGACTCAAGAGCCACGCCGTCAATCTGAGAGCCGCAGAATTCTGGCGGAAGAACGGACCTTGAGAGAGAAGGTCTGGGCGGTCCGGGAGATGCCACGGCATCCCTACGGACAGGCGGAGCAGGTCTGGGTACCAGGCTCGCCTGGGCCAGTCCGGAGCAATGAGTATGACTCGACGGCCCTCCATTCGGATCTTGCGCAGAACCCTGGGCAAGAGCGCTAGAGGGGGAAACACATAGGCCAGACTGAACTGAGACCAATCCTGAACCAGTGCGTCTGCTGCGAAGGCTTGAGGATCGTGGGAGCGAGCCACGTAAACCGGAACCTTGTTGTTGTGCCGGGAAGCCATTAGATCTACTTCCGGAGTGCCCCACTTGCGGCAGATTGATCTGAACACTGACGGATGCAGGGCCCACTCGCCGCCGTCCACGGTTTGACGGCTGAGATAATCGGCCTCCCAGTTTTCCACGCCTGGGATGTGGACTGCGGATATGGTGGACTTTGAGTCCTCCGTCCACTGGAGGATTCGTTGAACCTCCAACATCGCCAGACGGCTGTGAGTTCCGCCCTGGTGATTGATGTAGGCAACCGCTGTCGCGTTGTCCGACTGAACCCGAATGTGCTTGCCCGCCAATAGGTGGTGAAAGTCTAGGAGAGCTAGAAACACAGCTCTGATCTCCAGCACATTGATCGGGAGGGCTGATTCGGACGGAGTCCAAGTGCCCTGTGCTCGGTGATGGAGAAACACCGCTCCCCAGCCGGAGAGACTGGCATCCGTGGTGAGGATCACCCAGGACGGAGTCAGGAAGGACCGTCCCTGTGAAAGGGAGAGGGGCTGAAGCCACCACTGAAGGGAGTTCCTGGCCTGTGATGACAGAGCCACCAGCCTGTCCAAAGAAGAGATCCGCTTGTCCCAACAGCGGAGAATGTCCAGCTGCAAGGGACGCAGATGGAACTGGGCAAAGGGAACCGCTTCCATGGACGCCACCATCTGACCCAGCACCTGCATGAGGTGTCTGATGGAATGACGGCGGTGCCTCAGCAGAGAGCGCACCGCCAGACGAAGGGACTGCTGTTTGACTAAGGGCAACTTGACAAGTGCCGGCAGAGTCTCGAATTGCATCCCGAGGTACAAAAGTACCTGGGTCGGGGTCAGAGTCGACTTGGGGAGGTTGACAAGCCACCCGAATTGGACTAGAGTGGCGAGAGTGACGAGACTGTGGGCTTAGAGGATGACCAGTTAGAGGAACGAAAGGAACGAAACCTCGATTGGTTCCTGCCCTGGGTAGGTTTCTTGGCTTTAGCTTGTGGCAAGGAAGTACTCTTCCCGCCAGTAGCTTCCTTAATTATGTCATCCAGCTGTTCCCCAAACAGCCGTGACCCAGTAAAAGGGAGACTCGCAAGGTACTTCTTAGAGGAAGCGTCCGCTTTCCACTCTCGAAGCCACAAGATCCTGCGGACCGCGAGGGAGTTAGCGGAGGCCACTGCCGTGCGGTGAGAAGCCTCCAGGACGGCAGCCATGGCGTAGGATGCAAAAGCCGAAGCTCGGGAAGTTAAGGCATCCATCTCAGGAATAGAGTCCCTGGAGAGGGAATGAATCTCCGCCAGAGAGGCAGAGATAGCCTTAAGAGCCCACACCGCCGCAAAAGACGGAGAGAAGGAGGCTCCTGCCGCCTCAAATACAGACTTGGCCAGAAGGTCAACCTGGCGGTCAGTGGGATCCTTAAGAGAAGTGCCGTCGGCCACCGCAACTACTGTGCGGGCTGAGATTCTGGACACTGGAGGGTCTACCTTTGGGGACTGGGCCCAGTCCTTAACCACCTCCGGTGGAAACGGGAAACGGTCATCTGAACTACGTTTCGGAAAACGTTTGTCAGGACAGGCCCTAGGCTTGTTAACAGTGGTCTGAAAGCTGGAGTGGTTAAAAAACATACTCCTAGGTTTCTTAGGAGAGGTAAACTGGTGTACCTCTACCAGAGAGGGTTGATCCTCTGACTCCTGTGGGTTGAGGTTCAGTACGGAGTTAATGGACGCAATCAAGTCACTAACGTCCGCATCGCCCTCAGACAAGTCAATGGGGTACATAGAGGCAGAGTCTGAGCCCACAGTAAGTGAATCATCCTCGCCCCGCACCTCGGCTTGTGAATCAGAGCCGTGGGACGAGGAAGGAGAAGGGGACGGGGTCCTAGGACATGCTCTGAGGGCTCTGCAGAGCTCAGAGCCGCAGAGACACCCTGAGAGGGAGGCTGATGCATAGACAGCAGCGTCTGGGACAGCTGCCCCATGGAATCGGCAAACGACTTGGAAAGAGCCTGTGAAAAGGATGCTATCCAAGCCGGGGGTTCAGCCACCGGGACCGAAGCAGCCGGAGGGACCCCTGAGGAGGCTCCAGGCTGAGACACAACCATATTAGCACAGTTATCACAATGTGGGTACGTGCTAGGCTCTGGCAGAATTAGCTTGCAAGCAGTGCATATAGCATACATGTTTGCAGCCTTGCTCCTAGTGACAGACATGCTGCTGTGGAGGAAGCTCTGCAGCCAAAACACACTCCTGTAGAAAGCCTGAGTGTATAAAAATCCACAACCATAGGTTGTGGCTTACCAGCCCTGTTCTCTGTGTGTCCTCCGGATTTCACCGCTCCCCTGTAAAGTGACAGCTTTCCAAAAAGTATGCAGCAGTAGCATCCAGCGCTTCTCAGTGTTAGAAAAACGCTGAGAAAATGGCGCTGGGAGAAGGAGGGGGGGCGTGTATAAGCCCAGGAGCGGGAAAAACAGAGGGCACAGAGATACAGAGGGGTAGACAGGGGAGGGGACATCTCCTTAGAGAGGAGTGCCCTCCCCTCTGCTGGCCGGGCGGTGGGCGGCGCTGTATGCAAAACATACAGCAGAAGCCAAAAACGAAACTAGGCCCAAACTGAAGCCGGGGCCTAGATTTTAAAGTGCGGCCGGCGAGCAGGCACCGTCGGCGCGGTTCTCATGGGAAATTCCCAGAACCGGCCGAAATTAACAGTAACGCTAAAGCACATACTGCCCCCATAATAAAAGCACCCGGGACCCCTGAAAAAACGTCTCAATACTTAGCTTTGAGACGCAGGGCCATGTCCCTGAGTGGGGGTTAACGCTCCTTCCAGCAGGGACCAGACAGGGCTGTGGATGGAGCCGGCCTCCTGCAAGCAGAGAGGACCGTGATGGCTCCCACTTCAAACAGAGCCTCGACAGAGGATGCGAAGGAGCACGGCATGTGAAGGCTCCAGCCTTATTAAGATCAACCTTAACAGCACCCCGCAGAGTGGAGCGTGAAGGGACATGCCGGGAGTCCAGACTGGACCCGCTTTTCTTCCAAATCTTTAAAAAATTAAAATAAAATTGAAAAAAAATATGAGGAAATAAAAGTGTGTGTATCCTCCTGAAACACAAAGCGTTGAACTGGGTAGATTGTCATCCAGGGGGTGTATATAGCCCGGAGGGAGGAGCTACACGTTTGAGTGTAGTGCTTTGTGTGTCCTCCGGAGGTCGCTAGCTATACACCCATGGTCTGGGTCTCCCATAAAGGAACGATAAAGAAAGAAAAATCCTTGTATGGGTGGAGATTCATTTTTCTTTTTTTAATAAAACATGCTTATATTCAGGAAAAGTGCTCAAAATAAAAATGGGACTGCAGTAATCATACGCACAAAATAACACTTTTATTCACACTGCTTTATGTTAAAAAACCAAAAACAAAAAAAACCCTACAATCCCCTTCCTCTCTTTCACCCCCCCCAAAAAAAAATAAAATTTGTTTTTATTGATATTTTGAGGTACATAGGTATTTGTGGCACCCCTGAGGCTTCCGTCGCCACAGAGACATTGCACCTCAGCCGGAGGTGTGATGTCCCATCCTAGGTAAGGACAAGGGTACATACCGGTTCACAGGCAAGTCTGCACAAACACTCATTGCTAGGCACATACCAGGGACCAGAGATAGTGGCAGCTACCCCCGTGCTGTAGTCAGGGGGGCCATAAGACCCATCTCTCATCCCATGGGATGGGGGCCTGGCAACAAGGAAAGTGAGAATAGAAACAGGAAGTTCAAGTGCGGTCTAGGGGAGTAGTCTGCGTGAGGCAGAGGAGGAGAGTGGTAGTCGGGAGAGAGTGAGCTGAGACAGTGAAGAGAGAAGGTTTCTGGTGGAGATCCTGGGGCCCAGCTAGGCCCAGATGACACCACAGACAGAGAAGAGAGGATCCCAGGGCCACGGAAGGGCATATTTGCTCGTGGCCTGTTCCACAGGAAGATCGGGTGGAGGGATCTGGCTGCATTCTGGCCCCATTTCCACAAACTTTATTATTGATTATCACCCCCACAGCCGCCATATTAATTGACCCCCAGCAGGGTCACGGAGTCGGGCCCCGCCACCGCTGACAACCCTGGACTAGTCCGGCCTGACACTGGGTCACCCAAAGCTCTGGGGTGGGCGAGTCATATTAATTACACCTGAAAAACTGAATAAGGAATAATATGCTAAAGAAAAATATGACTCCGTTCTGAAAGGATTAAAGGAGTTTTACCAAGTCTAAGGCCAGTTTTAGATGTCCATGTTTAATCAGGTACAAGCCACACGAATGGTTATGGTCATGTGTGTGTCATGCTGTGTCACACGTGTGACATGTGTTTGTATACGCGTGACACATACCGGAGAAAACACGGGTCTTTGAAATAAAAATATTTTCTATATTCACCTGTATCTAGCGCTGTTTTCATCTGCTCTGCTGCCTCCTGCTTCTGACCGGCGCTCATATTCATTGATCACTGCACTGAGGAGCTGGAAGCTGGAGCACCGTCAAGGACAGCATCGCGGGGACAGGTGAGTATTCAGCAAGCAGTGTGTGCAGAGACGTCCAGGTGGTCATTGGAGTTCCCAATGAACTCTGATGACACCCCCGCTACAGCGGGTATCAGGACGGTGACTTCACGGATACATCAGAGTTCATTGGGAACTCTGATGACCTCCTGGACGTCACTGCACACACTGCTTGCTTGCTGAATACTCACATGTCCTTGGTGATCCTGGTGCCACGATGCGTCGGCTTCCAGGTCCTCACTGCGTGCTCACTCACACAGCTGGATACTCCCCTGTCCCCAGCGATGTTGTCCTTGGCACTGACGTCCCCAGCGATGCTCCGGCTTCCAACTCCTCAGTGCAGTGAATAATCAATGAGCATAATGAGTGGGGGGCAAAAGCGGGAAGCAGCAGAGCCGAAGACCGCACCGCTAGATACAGGTAAATATAGAAAATCTTTTTATCTAAAAGACCCGTGTTTTCTCCGGTACATGTCACACAGATCACATCAGTGTGCGATCCGTGTGACACCCGTGCTGCCGGAGAAAAAAAACTAACATGTCTCCGTGTGTGCTTGCAGGGCCATGAGGCGTCACATTGTCCGTGTGAAACATTACCGTGAGCACAGCATAGAATAACATGGGTATGTGTGGCATCCGTGATAAAAACGGATGTCACATGTACCTGAAACAAGGACGTCTGAAATCGGCCTAAGATAGAGATACTGAGCATGGAGCCCTATTTCAATGGAGTGGAGAACAGGCATGGGCACCACTGATCTTTTTACTCTCTATTGTGCTACCGGACTAAAGGCCGCTTTACACGCTGCGATATTGTTACAGATATCGCTAGCGTGCATTCCAGCCCCCATCGGTTGTGCGTCACGGGCAAATCGCTGCCCGTGGCGCACAACATCGCTTACACCCGTCACACTACTTACCTGCCCTGCGACGTCGCTGTGACCGGCGAACCGCCTCCTAAGGGGGAGGTTCGTTCGGCGTCACAGCGACGTCACTAAGCGGCCGCCCAATAGAAGCGGAGGGGGCGGAGATGAGCGGGACGAACATCCCGAACATCCCGCCAACCTTCTTCCTATCTCATTGCAGGCGGCCGCAGGTACGGTGAGGTTCCTCATTCCTGCTGTGTCACACATAGTCGTTCCTGCGGCAGCACACATCGCTAACAACCTGTATCCTGCAACAGCAACGATATTTGGGTACTGGACAGCGTCTCAACGAGCAACGATATGGTATTATCGCTCATTAATGGTCACTCCTGCGGTGTCACACGCAACGACGTCGCTAACAAGGTCAGATGTGCGTCACGAATTCCGTGACCCCCAACGACATCTCTTTAGCGATGTCGTTGCGTGTAAAGCGGCCCTTAGTGTTGTGCTTGGTTATCTTCTACAGTCCCATAAAAAGGAGCAGAAGTGCGCATGGTAGACCTCTGCTACATTTACAGTCATCTGTGGAGTCCCACTCCAGGAATCTCAGGAGAGTCTTAGAAATTAAACCCCCAAGCAATCAATAAGGCCGGTTTCACACATCCGGCGCTCTCCCGTACAGACAATACGGTACAGTGACAGCGCTGTAACTTCCGGGTCACATGCGCCGGTCACATGACAGCATGTGACCGGCGCTTGTTGCGCTGTCACTGTACTGTAGTCACTGTATGGGAGAGCGCCGGATCCGGCAAACCGGCGAAAAGCCGGATGTGTGAAACCGGCCTAAGCATTTCCTCTGCTATAGCTAAAGGGTAACAAAAACTTGGTAAAAACCCTATTATGAGATGTGAATTTTTGGGGCACAACAGATCAAGACTAGAGATGGGAAATAAATCTCACTCCATTTGGGGAGAGCTGGTAGAGTTCCTAATCTGTGTGCTAATTATACAAGTATCATGAACTTGTACAAAACTTCACTAAACAATGACTAAATGGAAAAACCCATATAAATAGATCACAGCTCAACAGCTAGTGATTTAGCACGTTCCTTTTTTTTGTACCAATGAGAAGCAACTTCACATGTCCTTTTTCGTGATGGTGTAAAGCACATGACATACCCGGCGTACTATTTAAATCCCAATTTGTAAGTAGAAAATACATAAATGTTTCCAAAAGGAGAAGTAGAGAAACCACATTGAAGCTTTAGAGAAACACCATGAGGAAACATTGCTTCAATTTCACTACATTTTCATAACTAAATACATAAAACAGACCAAAATTAGTTAGACTGACGCAACTTACATTTTCTATATGTCCACAGATCTTACGAAATTGTTTTCTTCTTTAAAAATATTGAGAAATAAACTGTATTGACATTAAAAGAATATTGTAGTGTGCAAAGAACCAGACGCGATGTTTCCTAAAGGGAAGACTGTACACGCTTAAGGCCCCTTTCAGACGTCCGTGTTTCAGGTACATATGACATCTGTTTTTAACATGGATGCCACACACACCCCCATGTTATTCTATGCTGTTACTCACATGTCTGTGTTTTCACACGGACGATGTGGCCCCGCACGTACACATGGAGACATGTCCGCTTTTCTCTGACAGCACGGGTGTCACACGGATCGCACACTGATGTGATTAGTGTGACACGTACTGGAGAAAACACGTGTCTTTGAAATAAAATAATTTTCTATACTCATCTGTCTCCAGCACTGCAGTCTTCGGTGCTGCTGCCACTTGCTTACGACCCCTGCTTATTATGCTCATTGCATATTCACTGCACCACGGACCTGGAAGCAGCAGCATCACCGGAGACCTGAGCATCAGGGACAGGTGAGTATCCAGCAGTGTGTGCGCAGTGACGTCAGGAGGTCATCAGAGTATCCAATGAACTCTGATGACCTTTTGGTGACACCCGCGATACCGCGGGTGGTCGTGACAGTAACTTCAGGGGTTCATCAGAGTTTATTGTGAATGCCGATGAACCCGTGACGTTACTGCCGTGACACCCACGGTAGCGCAGGTGTTGCTGGGGTGTCGTCTGAAGGTCATCCGAGTTCATTGGATACTCCGAGGAACCCGTGACGTCACTGCCGTGGCCGTACACACACACTGCTGAGGGTGACCTGGGCTGACCTTATGAGGTCCAGGTCTCACCGCAGGGAAGCACACACAGTAGTGTGTGTGTGTGTATGTATATATATATATATATATATATATAATATATATATAAATATATATTATAAAAACGGGCTGCTCTCACAATTAATGGGGAACGTTCGGTTCTCCATTGAAGGTGCCAGCGGTATGGGATCAATGTGGACCCCCCCAAATTGGATTACGGCGGACCAGGATTAGAGCTTTGACAGGGAGATAAATTGGAAAAGAGGATGTCTCTTGTTTTTATTTATTGAATAATTTTCTCTATTTATGTCTTTCAGGTTCATTCTTGGGGAACGTCGTAGGACCTCACAATGTATTAAGGCGGACCTTTTGTATTTTTATTTTTTTTTTATAAAACAAATAAATTGGTGAACGAGGGCTGGAGTCGGGGGGATTTTTATTCAAATAAACTTTTATTCTCCTTTCAACTACTGGATTAGTAATGGGGGTGTCTGCTAGACGCCACCCATTACTAATAAAAGGGCTTGATGCCAGCTGGAGCTGGCATCAACCCCACAAATGTTACGTTTGCTACCGCACCATGGCAACGGGAAGAGCCGGGTCCAGCACCAGAGTTGGCACATCTAATGGATGCACCATTTCTGGTGTGGCTGTGGACTGCTATTGTTAGGCTGGAAAGGGCCAAAGAACCATGACCCTTCCCAGCCTAATAATATCAGCCCCCAGTTGTCTGCTGTACCTTGGCTGGTTTTAGTAAAATGGAGGGGACCCCACATAATTATTTTTTTTTTAAACAAAAAATTGAAATACTAAGCGTTGCATCCCCTCTATTTTTAATAATCAGCCAAGGTACAGCAGAGAGCTGAGGGTTGCAGCCCACAGTTGCTGCTGTTCCTGTGCTTGATATGAAAATTGGAGGGACCCAAGTAATTTTTTTTAAAACGTATTTTATTATTTTCATATTACACAATATAACACAGGGATGGGTAGGAAGGGGTTAGCAGCTCACACAGGCTCTTGCTTGTAGGTCAGAACGCTTTTTTGACCTGACAGGTTCCCTTTAATATAGTAAATATATATTTTTTTATTCTTCCTAATAATGGACGTATCTTCAGAATATGATGTATAAGAGTACTTAAGCAAGCATTGTTGACCTTAGGGAGATCAACATATCCACTGCGGAGACACCATCACGTGTTTCTCAACGCAGTGATTCTAGAGCATTGCCCCCTGGGAAGTATGCAAATAAGAAAGCCGCGGAGACACCATCACGTGTTTCTCAACGCTGGCAGGAAACTAGCCAGGTCTTTCACCGGGAAGGAACAACCACGGGAAGGGCAGTCTCCAGTCAAGGAGACCACCTATACCAAACATGGTATCCATCCACAGACAGCCGTTTCGGGGTATTTGCCCCTCATCAGTGTGGAGTAGGAATCTGGCTAGTGGGGGCAATGCCTAGTATAAGACTACTTAAGCAAGCATTGTTGACCTTAGGGAGATCAACATATCCACTGCGGAGACACCATCACGTGTTTCTCAACGCAGTGATTCTAGAGCATTGCCCCCTGGGAAGTATGCAGTTTCCTGCCAGCGTTGAGAAACACGTGATGGTGTCTCCGCGGCTTTCTTATTTGCATACTTCCCAGGGGGCAATGCTCTAGAATCACTGCGTTGAGAAACACGTGATGGTGTCTCCGCAGTGGATATGTTGATCTCCCTAAGGTCAACAATGCTTGCTTAAGTAGTCTTATACTAGGCATTGCCCCCACTAGCCAGATTCCTACGCCACACTGATGAGGGGCAAATACCCCGAAACGGCTGTCTGTGGATGGATACCATGTTTGGTATAGGTGGTCTCCTTGACTGGAGACTGCCCTTCCCGTGGTTGTTCCTTCCCGGTGAAAGACCTGGCTAGTTTCCTGCCAGCGTTGAGAAACACGTGATGGTGTCTCCGCGGCTTTCTTATTTATATGATGTATAAGAGGACTGTGTTAATTGTTGCAACCCGAGGGCTCATTCAGACGCCTGATTTGTTGTAAGACTCCTGTGCTTTTCAAGCCTAGAACTTGTACGTTGTATAAGCCATGGGGCTGTTTAAGTTTGATTTCTTTTGGGTGGACCGGGCGGTGAAGACACGTCTATATAACTAAAGGCCCATTTACACACAACGATATCGCTAACGAGATATCGTCGGGGTCACGGTGTTGCTGACGCACATCTGGCCTCGATAGCGATGTCGTTGTTTGTGACACCTTTTTGCGATCAGTAACTATCGCAAAAAGGTATCAAATCATTCGTCATGTACACGTCGTTCATTTTTAAAAAAATATCTTTCCTCGTTTGGAACGCAGGTTGTTTGTCGTACCTGCGGCCGCCAGCAATGAGGAAGGGGGTGGGCGGGATGTTCCGGCCGCTCATCTCCGCCCCTCCGTTTCTATTGGGCGGCTGCTTAGTGACGCCGCACGAACCTCCCCCTTAAAGGAGGGATTGTTTGGCGGCCACAGTGACGTCGGTGAACAGGTAATTGCGTGTGACGCTGCCGTAGCGATATTGTTCGCTATGGCAGCGATCACCCCGTGATGCACCACCGACGTGGGCGGGTGCTATCACTCGCGACATCGCTAGCGATGTTGCACGTGTAAAGCCCGCCTAAGTCTATCGATCAGTGGAAAGAAGGGAATTTTGTTTACTTACCGTAAATTCCTTTTCTTCTAGCTCCAATTGGGAGACCCAGACAATTGGGTGTATAGCTACTGCCTCCGGAGGCCACACAAAGTACTACACTTAAAAGTGTAAGGCCCCTCCCCTTCTGGCTATACACCCCCCCGTGGGATCACGGGCTCCTCAGTTTTAGTGCAAAAGCAAGAAGGAGGAAAGCCAATAACTGTTTTAAATACAAATTCAACCCGAGAAACAACCTCGGAGAACTGAACTGTTCAACATGAACAACATGTGCACCCGAAAAAAACAAATTTCCTAAGAAAAACAGGGCGGGTGCTGGGTCTCCCAATTGGAGCTAGAAGAAAAGGAATTTACGGTAAGTAAACAAAATTCCCTTCTTCTTTGTCGCTCCTAATTGGGAGACCCAGACAATTGGGACGTCCAAAAGCAGTCCCTGGGTGGGTAAAAGAATACCTCGTGATAGGGCCGTCAAACAGCCCTTTCCTACAGGTGAGCCACCGCCGCCTGAAGGACTTGTCTACCTAAGCCGGCATCCGCCGAAGCGTAGGTATGCACCTGATAATGCTTGGTAAAAGAGTGCAGACTCGACCAGGTAGCCGCCTGGCACACCTGCTGAGCCGTAGCCTGGTGCCGTAATGCCCAGGACGCACCCACGGCTCTGGTAGAATGGGCTTTCAGTCCTGATGGAATCGGAAGCCCAGCAGAACGGTAGGTGTGAAGAATTGGTTCCTTGATCCAACGCGCAAGGGTGGATTTGGAAGCTTGCGACCCTTTACGCTGACCAGCGACAAGGACAAAGAGTGCATCCGAGCGGCGCAGAGGCGCCGTGCGGGAAATGTAGATCCTGAGTGCTCTCACCAGATCCAATAAATGCAAACCTTTTTCAAATTGGTGAACTGGATGCGGACACAAAGACGGTAAAGTGATATCTTGATTGAGATGAAAGGAAGATACCACCTTGGGAAGAAATTCTGGAATTGGACGCAGAACTACCTTGTCCTGGTGAAACACCAGGAATGGAGATCTGCATGATAACGCCGCCAGCTCGGACACTCTCCGAAGAGACGTGACCGCCACTAGAAAGGCCACTTTCTGTGAAAGACGAGAAAGGGAAACCTCCTTCATAGGCTCGAAAGGCGGCTTTTGGAGAGCAATTAGAACCTTGTTCAGGTCCCAGGGCTCCAATGGCCGCTTGTAAGGGGGGACGATATGACAAACCCCTTGCAGGAACGTGCGTACCTGAGGAAGTTGCGCCAGGCGTTTCTGAAAAAATACGGATAGCGCGGAGACTTGACCCTTAAGGGAGCCAAGCGACAAACCTTTTTCCAACCCAGACTGCAGGAAGGAAAGAAAAGTAGGCAATGCAAAAGGCCAGGGAGAAACTCCCTGAGCCGAGCACCAAGATAGGAATATCCTCCACGTCCTGTGGTAGATCTTGGCGGAGGATGGTTTCCTAGCCTGTCTCATGGTGGCAACCACTTCATGAGATAAACCTGAGGCCGCTAGGATCCAGGACTCAATGGCCACACAGTCAGGTTCAGGGCCGCAGAATTCAGATGGAAAAACGGCCCTTGAGACAGCAAGTCTGGACGGTCTGGTAGTGCCCACGGATGGCCTACCGTGAGGTGCCACAGATCCGGGTACCACGACCTCCTTGGCCAGTCTGGAGCGACGAGAATGGCGCGGCGGCAGTCGGACCTGATTTTGCGGAGCACTCTGGGCAACAATGCCAGAGGTGGGAACACATACGGTAGCCGGAACTGCGACCAATCTTGAACTAAGGCGTCTGCCGCCAGAGCTCGGTGATCGTGAGACCGTGCCATGAAAACCGGGACCTTGTTGTTGTGCCGTGACGCCATCAGGTCGACGTCCGGCATCCCCCAGCGGCGACAGATCTCCTGAAACACGTCCGGGTGAAGGGACCATTCCCCTGCGTCCATGCCCTGGCGACTGAGAAAGTCTGCTTCCCAGTTTTCTACGCCTGGGATGTGAACGGCGGATATGGTGGATGCCGTGTCTTCCACCCACGTCAGAATCCGCCGGACTTCCTGGAAGGCTTGCCGACTGCGTGTTCCCCCTTGGTGGTTGATGTATGCCACCGCTGTGGAGTTGTCCGACTGAATTCGGATCTGCTTGCCTTCCAGCCACTGTTGGAAGGCTTGTAGGGCAAGATAGACTGCTCTGATCTCCAGAACATTGATCTGAAGGGTGGACTCTTTCCGAGTCCACGTACCCTGAGCCCTGTGGTGGAGAAACACTGCTCCCCACCCTGATAGACTCGCATCTGTCGTGACCACCGCCCAGGATGGGGGTAGGAACGACTTTCCTTTTGACAATGAGGTGGGAAGAAGCCACCACCGGAGAGATTCCTTGGCTGCCTGAGAGAGGGAGACCTCCCTGTCGAGGGACGTCGACTTCCCGTCCCATTGGCGGAGAATGTCCCATTGTAGTGGACGCAGATGAAACTGCGCAAAAGGAACTGCTTCCATTGCTGCTACCATCTTCCCTAGGAAGTGCATGAGGCGCCTCAAGGGGTGCGACTGGCCCTGAAGGAGAGATTGCACCCCTATCTGTAGCGAGCACTGTTTGTCCAGTGGAAGTTTCACTATCGCTGAGAGAGTATGAAACTCCATGCCACGATATGTTAGTGATTGGGTCGGGGTTAGATTTGACTTTGAAAAGTTGATAATCCACCCGAAACTCTGGAGAGTCTTCAGTGCCACGTTCAGGCTGTGTTGGCATGCCTCTTGAGAGGGTGCCTTGATAAGTAGATCGTCCAAATACGGGATCACGGAGTGACCTTGCGAGTGCAGGACTGCTACTACTGCTGCCATGACCTTGGTGAAGACCCGAGGGGCTGTCGCCAGCCCGAAAGGTAGAGCTACGAACTGCAGGTGTTCGCTTCCTATAACGAAGCGTAGAAAACGCTGATGCTCTGGCGCAATTGGCACGTGGAGATAAGCATCCTTGATGTCTATTGATGCTAGGAAATCTCCTTGAGACATTGAGGCGATAACGGAGCGGAGAGATTCCATCCTGAACCTCCTGGTTTTTACGTGTTTGTTGAGCAGCTTTAGATCCAGGACGGGACGGAACGACCCGTCTTTCTTTGGCACCACAAACAAATTGGAGTAAAAACCGTGACCTTGTTCCTGAAGAGGAACAGAAGTCACCACTCCTTCCGCCTTTAGAGCGGACACCGCTTGCAGCAGAGCATCGGCTCGGTCGGGCGGTGGGGAAGTTCTGAAGAAGCGAGTTGGAGGACGAGAGCAGAACTCTATCCTGTACCCGTGAGACAGAAAGTCTCTCATCCAACGGTCTTTGACCTGTGACAACCAAATGTCGCCAAAGCGGGAGAGCCTGCCACCGACCGAGGATGCGGAGAGAGGAGGCTGAGAGTCATGAGGAAGCCGTCTTGGTAACGGTTCTTCCGGCTGGCTTTTTTGGGCGTGATTGAGTCCGCCACGAATCTGAGCCCCTCTGATCCTTTTGAGTCCTTTTGGACGAGTAGAATTGGGACCTGCCTGAGCCTCGAAAGGACCGAAAACCAGACTGTCCCCTCCTCTGTTGAGGTTTGTTTTGTCTGGGCTGAGGTAAGGATGAATCCTTACCCTTTGAGTGTTTAATGATTTCATCCAAACGCTCGCCAAACAATCGGTCACGAGAAAAAGGCAAACTGGTTAAGCACTTCTTGGAAGAAGAATCTGCCTTCCATTCTCTCAACCACAGGGCTCTGCGTAAAACCACAGAGTTGGCTGACGCCACCGTCGTACGGCTCGTAGAGTCTAGGACAGCATTAATCGCGTAAGACGCGAATGCAGACATTTGAGAGGTCAAGGGTGCCACCTGCGGAGCAGATGTACGTGTGACCGTGTCGACCTGTGTAAGCCCAGCTGAAATAGCTTGGAGTGCCCATACGGCTGCGAATGCTGGCACCAACGACGCTCCAATAGCTTCATAGATAGATTTTAACCAGAGCTCCATCTGTCTGTCAGTGGCATCTTTAAGTGCCGCCCCATCTTCCACTGCAACTAGAGATCTGGCTGCAAGCCTGGAGATTGGAGGGTCCACCTTGGGACACTGTGTCCAGCCCTTGACCACGTCAGGGGGAAAAGGATAGCGTGTATCTTTAAGCCGTTTGGAAAAACGCTTATCTGGATAAGCGTGGTGTTTCTGGATTGCGTCTCTAAAGTCAGAGTGGTCCAGAAACGTGCTTAATTTACGCTTGGGATACCTGAAATGGAATTTCTCCTGCTGTGAAGCTGCCTCCTCCGCAAGAGGAGCTGGTGGAGAAATGTCTAACATCCTATTGATGGACGCTATAAGATCATTCACTATGGCGTCACCATCCGGGGTATCTAGATTGAGAGCGGCCCCAGCCTCAGACTCCTGATCAGTTACATCCGCCTCATCACACAGAGAGTCGTCCCGCTGGGACCCTGACCAGTGTGATGAAGTTGAGGGTCGCTCATAGCGAGCCCGCTTAGGTTATCTGGGACTGTCGTCCGAGTCAGAGCCGTCACCCTGGGGTGCATATGACACCCCCGGAGCTAGGAAGTGGTCCAGCTGAGGGGGACCAGGGGGCAATGGATCAACAGTGCCCATGGTCTGAGTTACTGGTCTAGACTGCAATGTTTCAAGAATTTTAGACATAGTCATAGACAATCTGTCAGCAAAAGCTGCAAACTCCGTCCCTGTCACCTGGACAGCATTTACAGGTGGTTCTCCCTGGGTCACCTCTAGCAGCGGCCCCGGCTGAGCAATTGCCACAGGGGCCGAGCACTGCACACAATGGGGGTCAGTGGAACCTGCCGGTAGAGTAGCCCCACATGCGGTACAAGCAGCATATAAAGTCCGTGCCTTGGCACTTTTGCTTTTTGCGGACGACATGCTGTTATCTCCTTGAGAAATCTAAGGAGGGTATATAGCAGAAAACCACCAGCGACTGTACAGTGCAAAGTATTGCCAGCACAAAATACAAAGTACACTATGGCACAAGTGGGGGAGAGCCCTTGAGGGCTGCTTACCGCCCGCTGAAAAGCGGGTGTGAGATCGTAGAATCCCTTGTCTGGGTCTCCCAGCCTCCCCTCCGCAGTTCAGCGTGCAGGCAGGAATGGCTGCCGGCGTCCTGTGAAGAGGGGCGGACCGTGGGCGTCCCAAACAAAAAAGAGCGGGAAACTGCGTCCCCCTGTGCCTAGTGTGAGGGCTGGAGTATGTAAAAACAGACTCCAGCTCTTAACGCTGCAGGACTGTACAGCGTCCCGCCCTCCTCCTGACTGGCAGGTCCGGGGGCGGGAACGATACGAACTAGGCCGCAAAAGCCGGGGACTGTAGTAATCTAGCGCGGCCGTCATATATGCACGGCCAGCACGGAAGTCCCCGGCGCACCACAAATCCCAGCCGCGACCAGTAAACACTGACCCCAGCGGCCGGATCGGCCGATCGTACAAAGTCACCTCACTCAGCAGAGCTGTAGTGAGTAACGGCACCAGCGCAGCAGCGCTGTTTACCCCGGCGCACTAACACACCCAGCAATGCTGCAGTGTGCGTGCGATAAGCACGGGGACACGGAGTACCTTGATGGAGCAGGGTCCTGTCCCTGAGAAAACTCCGCTCCGTATCCAGCAGATCCTCCAGGGGCTGTGGATGGAGCACGGCCTCAGTGCCCGGAGACCGGTAAAGTCCCACTTCACCCAGAGCCCTAATGGGGATGGGGAAGGAATCAGCATGTGGGCTCCAGCCTCCGTACCCGCAATGGGTACCTCAACCTTAACAAACACCGCCGACAGAAAGTGGGGTGAGAAGGGAGCATGCTGGGGGCCCTAGTATGGGCCCTCTTTTCTTCCATCCGACATAGTCAGCAGCTGCTGCTGACTAAACAGTGGAGCTATGCGTGGATGTCTGGCCTCCTTCGCACAAAGCATAAAACTGAGGAGCCCGTGATCCCACGGGGGGGTGTATAGCCAGAAGGGGAGGGGCCTTACACTTTTAAGTGTAGTACTTTGTGTGGCCTCCGGAGGCAGTAGCTATACACCCAATTGTCTGGGTCTCCCAATTAGGAGCGACAAAGAAAAAAAAATCAAGACAGCACTCGAATGCCATCATGGACTGCTTGATGGGAGAAGGTAAAAAAACCTTTTTTTTCTCATGTGACAAAAACAGATGAAACTCAGAAAAACTCGGATGAAAATCTGATGAGACTGATCAAAACCATCGATCAAATGGAAACTGCTTTTCTCGTATGGTGAAAAATACTGGAGTCTTAATGAGCACGAATGCTGTGTTTTTCAACAGCTAATTCCCAAATGATGGAACCACTGTTAGCCATTCCAGTTTGAGGCCTTCTAGTTTGTTTTATAGAACATACTGTGATCCCAATTTTATGAGAAGTCAAAAGCCATTTCTGGGATTCTCTTAAAAGCAATGCTCTTTGATTTGGGAAGGGATACAGTGCTCTCATTGTATTGTAGATTTTCACTTTCTTCTCTCCATGCCAGGGTATAGCGTTAAATAATGGTGTGAATGCAGTCATGTCTCCCCCCACCAAAAATTATTATAAAGAGAAAAAGAAACTTTTACAAACTAAACACCCTGACAACCAGAACCCCATGAGCGGCTCACTTTACTTCAGTGCTGAACCGCAGAATGACAAAGAAAACACTCAGATGCCACAGAATTTTGTTTTTCTTATTTATTAACGTCCATGTTTGTCATTACGACTTACATTATGTTTGGGTTCACAAAACCAAACCCAAAGAGGTTTTAAAAAATTGAACTTACAATTACGCTGTAACATTTCATCCTAAAGGAAAACAGGAGTTATGACCATAGTACAGAAACGTCATAACTGTGCAGATTAACACATCAATGACATTAATATATAGGAGCAGCATGATATAAGGTAGGTGAGGAAAACCACTCTGGTGCTGTATCATCCGCGACAATGACACGGAGTGGTCTACACGCCATACTTGTCCTCGGGTTAGGACCCATCACCCACGTGTACCTTCTATACATAATGGCAGCTGTGGGGTGAGCTTAGATTAAAAAATTGCAGGATACGGAGACATCACATATCAAAGCCAAATTCATATTCTTTTAAGGGCTAGCCCAGTCTACAGATATCGGCATACTGTAAGTCATTGTAGACATGGCAAGGTACGCGTGTTTGCCTGTAACCCAGCTACTCCCCAATGTTACCGACGTCCAAGGATTAATGTAGATATTTGAACCTTTGACTAACAATCAAATACTAATTTCCAAACCCATTTGCCTGCATTACTTCAGTCCTTCGACACCATCAGCAATACATGATATAAGACTAGTGGCAGCTGTACATACATTAGGCAACGTAACATGAAGAACGTCATCATCTTCTCCATCCTGGGCTATGAATGAAATGTTTCTACCTGTCACATTCATTGCAATAAAGGCATAGTCTTCATATTCAGAAGATTTTTGGTTTTACCGCTGTTGCACTGCGCTATAAGGAGAGTTCTATATACTGCCCGCTTCATGTAGCGCCATCTGAAGGGATTGCTTGTGTTGCATTTTAGGTTTTTATTTGTAGGTATTTCTCCTTTTTCTCGATGGACACAAGACTTTATTCTACAAAATTTTGATTTGCTAGTAAGATACATAAGACACTATTTTCCTGAGAAGAGGACTTTCAGGCTTTAGATTTACTAGTTATTGAACCAAACCATGCACCAACCGCTGAGCTTTGGGAGCGGGCAGCATCACAACCACAAACGGAAGCACGTTCCCGTCTTGAGTATTGGTATACATGCTACATCTCCTCCCTCAGCTGTAGGCTGCAATCACACATCCAAGAGGGTGTCATCATCTGAGAGAAACTATTTCTTCTCAGGTGTCCTCCTAGCTACCTCTGTTTTTTTCATTGGTGAGGTAGGTTTGCTTCCAATAACCAGATCTCTGGAAGATCACACTTTTAATCAACTTTATCATTAAGCAACAGATTTCTGATAAGCAAAATTCAAGCAAATCGGAAACCTTGTGCTTTGCATCTGTGTTTCTTGGATCACTATTCATTTTTATAAACAGAGATTGGTCCACAAATACTGATCAGGACCTGCTCGGAGTTTCTCAGCTCTCACACTTGGATCTGTGATTTTCATAGACACTTCAATAGATCTTGGGTCAGTGTGCTGTCTGATAAAAACTTCAGACACCACACGTACAATTCATGGGTGAATGCAGCCTATTTGTCAGACACCACTCTGCCACCAATTATGCTATCAATGTAATTTGCCAGACCGCTCCTGCTCAGCTCCGCAATATGTCATACCTCCCCACCCCCCTTCAGCTATGTGATGTACAAATATGCGATTGCTATAGGTTGCAGAGCTGTGAAAGTATCACTGATCAAAACCAGGAAGAAACAAAAGCCCACGTTTATTACGGCTGGCTTTTTATAAGCCAGTCTAGAAAGACAAAAGGGCAGATCTAATGGTCTGTGCTTTGTGATAGAAGCACTCAGTCACACTTAAAAGGGTCTAGGATATTAAGTAGAAAACACCAAAATCTAAGAGACTGAGAATATGGTTATAAAAAAAATATGTATAAAACAACAAAACTAATATTCACCAGGCGAACTCCCTCTGCTACAGTGGTCTCGCTGGGCTTGTTGACTTATCCCCCAATAATGAGTGCCCACCACTCACTGACCTTACAGGTGTGCGAGCGCTACAATGCTCGGTCCTTGAGTCGGGCAGGTCACACCCTCTGAAAGTGCTCAACTCGACTAACAAGTATAATGAAAGCCAATGATTGGCAGTTCTCTTTCTTTTGTCAACTAAATTCAAAAATGTTGCTGCAACCCCAGGGAGAGCCATTCAGAGACTACGACTAGCTCTCCCTGAGGTGCCTGCACACATCATGCAGTGAAGCAAGCCTGTGCGTTGTGGTGGTTGTTTCACGGATGAAACACTTGAGCACCCGCAATACTCGGCCAAGCACCGTGAGTACTCAAGCACCCCGATGCTTGAGTACAAGCAATGCTGAGCACACTCACTCATCATTATTCACATGCTGTATGTGCCGGTGTGGAGGCCTGTGGTTCACTGCTGCAGTCACGTCATGGTTGGTACAGAATTTCTGAAAAATTAGACTCGCTATACCACCAGAGCAGCATGGGATTTTTCCAGGTGAGTATAAATTTATCTAGTTTACCATACCCAGTCTAGCATTTTTTAAAAAAAAAACAAAAAAAAAACCCAAAACAACATTCGGCTCTGTCTGTTTTACTAAATACCTATATAGAAGAGATGGGTGAATCGATTTTTGGGACTCTGGTCTATTGCTTAGGTCAGAAGTCTCTGACTGTTGCAGGGAAAGCTTATGAATTTTACCTTCCCTGACGTGGCATCATACTTGCAGTGGGACGGGAATTTCGGAAAGTAAGATTTGTGACCCTTCTGTCCAGAGGCCAGAGACTACTGACCTCGCCAATGGACTAGAGTCCCGAGAATCGATCCACCCATCTCTACCATACACCTCTTTTACATAACACTGCATTGTGCTACTCAACGGTCATTCCTGCTAGACATGTATACACTGAAATCTGGGTCCTACCATCCACCTTGGTCAAAGGATTGTGTCCATACACAGTCAAAACAAATCCTCCTGATTAATATAAGTATTTAATACTTACCCTGAAGAATTATCCCATCATGGGCATCTACACCTACAGTACAGACCAAAAGTTTAGACACACCTCCTCATTCAAAGTTTTCTTTATTTTCATGACTCTAAAAATTGTAGATTCATATGAAGGCATCACAACTGTGAATTAAAACATGTGGAATGAAATACTTAAAGTGTGAAACAACTGAAAATATGTCTTATATTCTAGGTTCTTCAAAGTAGCGACCTTTTGCTTTCATTACTACTTTGCACACTCTTGATGAGCTTCTAGAGGTAGTCACCGGAAATGGTTTTCCAACAGTCTTGAAGGAGTTCCCAGAGATGCTTAGCACTTGTTGGCCCTTTTGCCTTCACTCTGCGGTCCAGCTCACCCCAAACCATCTCCATTGGGTTCAGGTCTGGTGACTGGAGGCCAGGTCATCTGGCGTAGCACCCCATCACTCTCCTTCTTAGTCAAATAGCCCTTACACAGCCTGGATGTGTGTTTGGGGTCAATGTCCTGTTGAAAAATAAATTAAGGTTCAACTAAGTGCAAAACGGATGGAATAGCATGCCACTGCAAGATGCTGTGGTAGGCATGCTGGTTCTGTATGTCTTCAATTTTGAATAAATCCCCAACAGTGTCAGCAGCAAGGCACCTCCTTCTCCACATGCTTCACGGTGGGAACCAGGCATGTAGAGTCCATCCGTTCACCTTTTCTACAAAGACACGTTGGTTGGATCCAAAGATCTCAAATTTGGACTCATCAGACCAAAGCACAGATTTCCACTGGTCTAATGTCCATTCCTTGTGTTCCTTATCCCAAACAAGTCTCTTCTGCTTGTTGCCTGTCCTTAGCAATGGTTTCCTAGCAGCTATTTTACCATGAAGGCCTGCTGCACAAAGTCTCCTCTTAATAGTTGTTCTAGAGATGAGAAGGTGTGTCCAAACGTTTGGTCTGTACTGTATATACCCATGCACTGTGTGGGTAACAAGTCAATAAGATGATATGATTAGTCAACCAATGTTGTCCTTTACTCAGTATAGAGTCGCTATTGACTTTCGGCACCTTTCAAGAAATGTGCAATCACAAAATAACCTATTTAAATTATTTTTTTTTTGTGCTAAATGGGTATTTGACATTTTTGGCAGTTTTTTTTTCTCCAGGTCACAATCTTTATTAAAAATACAAATGAGAAATCTTGGAATTTTCATGTGAGCCACTGGGGATTTTTGTAGACTAACTTTCTGTTGTTTCAGGAAACAACACATGTACATAGTCACTATGGTCAGATCTTTACTCTACAAAGTTCATTGTGATGGGCGAGAGAGGTGGGCTGGGTCAGTTGTGACATCGCCTATTATGAGTAGAGGTGTTACTGGTCATTGTCATCCTGCCTCTGATGAAAAGGAGTCAGCTGAAAACACTTCTTGAAAGGACAGGAAGTATTAATCTACAAAAGCTCCAATGGCCAGTGTGAAGATAGCAAGATTATTAATTTCTAATTTTTTTATTTTTGTTATCTATTGACACCCAGTTATATGTATTCCTAAAATTTTAATAGGTTGCTCCAGAATTGATATTTGATTGGGATTACAATCATTTTCAGATACAATTATTTCTACTGACACCTATATAAGTCATTCTGTGCTGCTTATATTGTGTAAGAACAGGTGATGCGATTTGACAAAATTGATTCTCAGAGAATGTCTATAGAAAAGCTAGGCGATGGCCATGTTGGTCACTAAAGGTCTACAATTACTGATACATTATGACGTGGATATAAGTACACACGTTCCATCAAGAATATCTAAATGAATGTATGTAATCTAGTAATGCACAATGTGCTGCGCCCATCACATACAAAAGGGCCCAATAATTAAAATTAAGGACTGTCCATGTGGATTGATAAGTGTCTTCCTGGATGACTACCAGAGTTGGGGGAACACGATGACCCATCGGGCACACAATTGCATTTTTAAGCACTAAAACTGGGTTAGCAAAAGTGGAGTTACTCCTTATTTAGTCTCTTTTTACAGGAGACGCACTATTAAAGCAAAGGTCTACCTCTGATTGCCATTTTACATGCAGAAACGTTTTACAGGATTTTGTTTTTTATATTTTTCCTAAATCACAGCCTTTATTACAATCCAATGTATTTGCCATTGTAAAGTTTCAAAGCAGAACTCCTTACGGCATATCGTTTACATGGAGTTTGTGCTGGAGAATTGCAGTCTGGAAAAATCAGTCCTTGTATGTAAACATTTAGGTTAACAAGCTTGTTGATGGTTATCAGTAGGCACCTGCAGCATTATGAATGCTGCTCTGGGGCCGTAGTACATTGTATGGACAGGTTACTATGAACTACAACGGTGTTTAACATATTCTTTAAGAATGGATTGAATCCTGTACTTTGCTTGCCCTGGGTAGGTATGTCAATTAGCCAATAAAGCCTAATAAAGGCTCTGTGCGCACTGGGAAGTGGAATTTTCTTGAGAAAATTCCGCATGCCCTCAAAGATTACCGCACCCGCGGTAAAAAACCGCGGGAAACCGCACCCGAAAACCGCATGCGGTTTGCTGCGGTTTTACCGCGGTATTATTCGCGGTATCGCCGCGGTTTTGCCGCGTGCGGGTTGGGATGTGCTTTATTGCTTTCAATGCAATAAAGCACATTGAAGAAAAAAAAAAAAAAAAAAAAAAAAAAAGTCATTTAATTCTGAGAGTAGATAGACAGAAGAATAGATAGAGGGATAGATAGATAGACAGACAGAGGGATAGATAGATAGAGAGATAGATGACAGATCGCTGCATTTCCCACGGTCGGCAGTGAGTTCACATTACCGGCCGTGGGAAATGACCGGTAATTACCTCTGCTGCTTTCATTCAGCCTGTCTCTGTGACAGTCGCGGCTGGATGGAAGCAGCGCTGGACGTCGGACCTGGATTACGCCGGAGCTTTGGTGCGGGAGGGGTTAATAAAATGGTGAACGAGGCTTGTTTGTTTTATTTAAAATAACGGATTTTTCGGTGTGTGTGTTTTCTTCACTTTACTTACGGGTTGATCATGTCAGCTGTCACATAGACGCTGCCATGATCAAGCCTGGGGTTAATGGCGGTGGTCCCCCACCATCATTAACCCCTTGTATTACCTTGCCACCACTGCTACACGGTGGCAAGAAGAGCCGAGGACACGCCGGTATTGTCGCATATTGCATGCGACAGTGCCGGGGCAGCTGCGGCTGATATTCTCGGCTGCCGGAGGGGGAGTGAGGCGGGGGACATTACCCTGCCCCTCTCCCTCCCCAGCCTGAGAATACCGGGCCGCCGCTGTGTGCTTACCTCGGCTGGAAGGTAAATATGCAGCGGAGCCCACGTTCTTTTTTTCCTATATTTCCGTTTTCTTTCTATGTGTGTTCTATGTGTTCTGTGTCTATGTGTTCTATGTCTGTGATGTGTGTGTGTGTGATCTGTGTGTGTGTTTACTCTGCTCCGCTTCCTCTTCCTGTAATGACATCACTTCCCTGCAAAACCGCAGACAAGCGATGCACATTACCGGAGGTAAACCGCGAAATACCGCAGGGAATAACGCAGGAAAACGCAGTGAACCGCACAGAATTTGCTGCCTGCGTTATTCCCTGCGGGATTTCTTGATTAACATTGAGTCAATGGAGAGAAATCCCGCAGCGACGTGCGGAAAAGAAGTGACATGCACTTGTTTTTGCTGCGGGATTCCCGCAGCAAAACACGCAGCTGTCAAATTCCGCCCAGTGCGCACAGGATTTTTTTTCTCCATAGGATTTGCTGGTGATTCACTGCAGAGATGTTATGAACATTTTCTGCAGCGAAACATGCAGCAAATCCGCGGCAAAATCCGCGAAAAATCCGGTAAGTGCGCACATAGCCAAAGACTACAGAGGATCTATAATTACAGTTCTGTTGTAGTGACCTCTTTTTCTTTCACCAATGATCGCTGGTTGTCGTGTTCTCTGCAAATAAAGACAACAGCCATCGACCACAAGCAAAAAAGGATAGGTGTAGGTGGGAAGAGAGCTTTCCTTATTGCTCTCCGTTATGCCCCTATTACAAGGACCCATCCAGGACATAAATAACCACTGATCTGCTATAAAAAAGCAGATCGATGGTCGTTTACTGGTCTGTTTAGTCAAGTTGACTGCACTTCCATGCACTACAAGCATTCTCTCACCAGAGAGAGTATCAAATGATTATCTCCCGTAACTGCAGAGAACGTGAGAACGTAAAAATGTGTGACTGGACCATATAGGCTCTATCGGTCAAACAGGACAATATCATTTATGATGGGCTAATATCAAAGTGGCCCTGTCTCCATACTATGCGGCTCCCAACAGGGAGGCAAATGATAATGGGAGGTATAGTAGGATAGCAGATCCACAGCTTTTTAGGTGGGCGCAAAACCATTCAGGGTATTTGCAATCACATCATTTTCATCTGTAACATGACAGAAACAAATCTGTAATACGAAAAAAAATTCTTTACTAAAAATGCAGATACATCAAACAAGCCTGAAGTTAAAGGAAACATTATTATGGCTACCGAACAGAGTAGCTGGCAAAGGCCAACGGTTCAGAGCAGCAGTGTACAGGCTTAGTGTAGACTTCATATTATTGTACACACATACGATCACATACACAGGTAAATATGTGTCAACACACCCATCCCATCAGGCACGTCAACACAGGAAACCGTGATCAAAAATGGTCAAAAACAAAGAATATACAGAATTAAATAAAGCAATAAGCCATTTACAAAGCATAGGAACAATACACATTGCAAAATATCTTACACTGGAGATTTACAGATAAGTGGACATGCTCTAAAATCAGCATACTTAGCTAAATTAAAAGCACATATGTTGAAAAGGTATATCATGGGAAGAAAGGGACCGATAAAAACCCGATATAAATCACACTTTTCCATAGGAACAAATATTTGGCTGCGCTAAAAGCCCTGGTAATAGTTTACGTAGAGGACTGGTGTAGGAACTATAGCAGTGTATGGGCTGCTCCACTAATCCAGGCTGTGAAGCCGCCGATAACCCATCCAGGAGAAGGCCGCAGATTAAACACAAGAATATTAAAAAAATAAAATATAAAAGTATTCTGCATAAAACGTATAATGTGTTACATCTTCTGCATTGTGGTGGTGGGCAATGCCAGTCTCACAGAACACGTAAAATAACTGCGGCCCTCAGTGGCACTGACCCCATATACAGTATGTATTACAGGTAAGCCGGACCCTGCAGTGACGCCCATACAATAATGCTAAACACCATTGAATGTAAACTTGGCTTCGGCCATAAAGTAATATCTTACACGCCATCCGATGCAATAAATAAAGTGGTCATACAAAACTCTTTTCTGGACTTTTCTAGCTATAAGGCATCTTCTGAACTCCTAATCTCTACATTCACCTTGTGGTTGGCGTCCTCACCCTAAGATCAAGTCTCCATACAGCAGATCATTTTGTGGGTGCTTGAAATTACATTTTTATTAAAAAAATGATATGCAGTTTTACATATTATGCACCCCCCACCTCCCTATTATACCTTTATTAACAGTGCTGTATAGTTTAGGATATGTTCACATTAGCATTAGAGCCTCTACTGCAAATTCCATCAGGTTTGAGGAGATCGCTTCTCTTCCCGGTCACACCACAATGGACCAACCCCATAGGGATTGGGATCCGCCAAACAGGTGTACAACCAATGGGGCACGTTTATGTTAGAAAACAAAACTTAGCATAAATCTGAACAATGTCCAAGACAATGGCATGATACAGTTTGTGAGAATCCCAACCAGCTGGTATTAAAGCGGGTGCCACGTTGAAACTTATTACAGATCCTTTCTTAAAAGGGAACTGGTCACCAGATTTTGCTGCGGCCACCACCAGTGAGTCCTTATATACAGTATTCTGGAATGCTGTGTATAAGAGCCCAGGCCGCTCTGTATAGCGTAAAAAACTTATTATACTCACCTAAGGAGCGGTCCGATCGAATAGGTGTTGCTGTTCTTTGGTCCAGCACCTCCTCTCTGCAGTGATTACTGTCCTCCTTCTAACGAACCCTGTGTGGATGCCGCGTCTACATCATCCACACAGGCCAGCATTGTGTGGCGCACTTTGATCTGCCCTACTGGAGGCAGAGCAAAGTACTGTAATGCTAAGGCGCAAAGAAAGGTTAAAGACCGCCTGCGCATGCACACTACAATACTTTGATTTGGCCTAAGCATGGCAGATCAAAATGCGCCTATGCAGGACCACAATACTGGCCTGTGTGGATGATGTACGACACGTCACCACACGGGACTGGGGAGGAGGATGGCGATCACCACAGAGAGGAGGCACCAGACCGGAGAGCAGTGACACCCATCGGACTGGACCGCTCCTTAGGTGAGCAATATACAAGTGTTTTTAACGTCATATAGAGTGGCCTGGGCTCCTATATACAGTACTCCAGAATGCTGTATACAAGAGCTCACTGGTGGTAGCTGCAGCTTATAGGGGCCAAATCTAGTGACAGGTTCCATTTAAAGCAATCACTACCAACCCTTTCAAATATGAACATTTGTGAGCCATGTTGGATCTAGTTCTTGGCTCCACTTAGGAGTTTCTCAAATCCAGTCCTCAAGGAACTCCTTACTTTGGTAACCCCCTATATGATGAACCACCTACAACCTTTACTATTAAAAGAGGTTGTCCAGGATAAGAAAGAAATTTCATTTTTTCCCTTAAATATAGAGTAACGTCTGAATGTTGTGGTGTCTGATTATTAGAATCAGGTGAATTGGGGTAAAGTACAATATCAGAGACATACCACTGACACACATATCAAGAGAAAAATAATAAATATATCCATTTTCCTAATTCAGGACATCCCCTTTAACCCTAGAACGCATACCTGGGGCCTGGCAGGCCTGCTAGGTTACTTGTTTTCTGTGGTAGATTTCTATGGTTGCGCGTTCTAGGGTTAAAGCAGCTGTGCTTCCGGGATTCCTAATGGACGGACTTTCCTGCCCTGATAAAAGCGTAGAGATACATCTCCTTGTGAAATTCATGGCTGATAACCAGATGGGCTGCTCCAGTAGAAGCCTGAGGGTCATTCATGAATATTTGGTTTGATCCTTCACGTGACCCATTCAATCCCTATCCAGTTTAATAAATGTTCACAACTAAGAAAATGACAAGATATAGTGTGACGTGTAAAACTACTAAAGCCGCCCATTCTCGGCAGGGGTCTCCTGCCCGGAGCGGCTGAACAGAATGCCAGTAACTTACTGTACGTAACAAAAATTACTTCATCTCATGCAACAAACATGAAAAATCCAAAATGACAAGCGCTGTACGTTTCACAATACAAACACGAGCAAATACTGCCACAGAAGCATTGTAGTGGGACTTTGTAATGCTTTTCTTTGCAGCGCACGGTATACAAAATACTACAAAACACCAAGTGCCCATACTAAGATTCCTACTTAGGAACATAAAATCAATTTAAAGTGTACCCGTCGTCTACCCGCGGTGGAGGCCGGCATGAAGACGCAGCAGTAACAGGGGGACGAGTGAGCTGCGTCCACAAGGACAGCGACGCGGCCACTGTGCGCAGGCGAGCAGGACACTTTATGAATAAGACAAGTCATGTAATGTGTGCGCAGGGTACCTGCACATCATCTGTACAGAGATACTATAGATACAGAGTTACTTATAATAAAGTGAATTTGAAAAGGTCTTGTTTCTTTATAAACTACATTGCCCAGTCATAGAGGAGGATCTCCCTCCTCACTGCTGCTCGCACCTCGTACTTTGCATAAAGGGCTGCAGGCACAATGGCAGTGAAGTGGCTTCCACACCATGGACTACAACACGTGACACATAGTGTCACAGACATAGCAGTGAAAATGCATTGCTGTAACTATTCTACACTTCTGTCGGTATATAAGGTTTTTATTTTTTTCTTAGAAGGTCATATATGTACATTTATATATTTACACACATTTTCCTCATTTTTTTTTAATACAATCAAGAAAAAAAGATACAATTTGTATCAACAAACAAAAGGTCAATTCTGGTTTAGTGAGGAGGGTATTTCGGCTGCCCACGGTCCAATCTGGCATCAGACTGGTCAATGGTTTGGGATTTTTAAAGCATTAGATCAATATGGGAAATGCTATTCACAATCAGAAATAATGTGGTGTCCAGAGGCGGCCCTCTATATACACAGGCTAGTGTATTACTCCATTGTAAGGGGCTCGGATACAAAGCTGAGTGCAGTCTAATGGAGTCAGAAGGACCTAATAAAGGCAGCGGGTAAAGGTCTCACACCTCAGACTTTAGTTGAGATCAACCAAAATGTTCAGTCATCAGGTAAAACGCAAGAGAAAGTAAAGCTCTGAAATGTTTCTAATAATTACAAACAGATCAGTGGTGATCCGGGTCCTGAGATCCCATATAATTGCTGCACCCCATGCCCCGCCGGCCCGAGAAGTGCAGCACGGCTCAGTGGACAGGAGCACATAGTGCTCATAGAGGGCGGTATGTATTAAATAGAGAGTATAGGCGTTGTACTGAATCCATACTCCGGACAGTGTGCGCACTCCGGCAGGAGCCGTGCTCTCCTGTCTGTAGAGTTGTGCCACGCCAACTGGGTAGGGGAGCGAGGGTTGGAGTGATCAGTGTGGATACAAGACCTGGACCATCATCTATCTAGTTGTCATTATTAGGGCAATAAAATGTGATTTTTTTTTTTGATTTTTTTTTTAAAGCTATAGCTACTCTTCGAGAAGAATCAATCATTTTAGCCGTCCAATTGCAAAAATTAAATGAATGGATTGATTCTTTTTTGGGGGGCAGGATTGACAAAAAGGCCTTTTGACCAAGAACGATCCTTCGCATAAAACATAGTAATCTTATAAAGTAAAGATCGTTCATTCGTCCCCCAGTACAACTGAACATGTATGGCCAAGATGAAGGACTGATGGCCAATATTGACTAGGATATGTATGGCTGCATCAGCATAA
Source organism: Anomaloglossus baeobatrachus (assembly GCF_048569485.1). Taxonomy (NCBI): domain Eukaryota; kingdom Metazoa; phylum Chordata; class Amphibia; order Anura; family Aromobatidae; genus Anomaloglossus; species Anomaloglossus baeobatrachus. The sequence continues at coordinate 93,940,023 of NC_134361.1, read as the reverse complement.
CCATGGCTCACCAGACGATCCATTATCTCATGTGTCTGGCCACTTTTACACCGCTGCTCCTTATCCAGACTGGATGTCTAATGGTTAATTTCAGAGATTACAGCAGAAATCCGCAAGAGCTGCAGACCCTGAAAACATACTAAAAGTGACAACCAGAGGTAGCATGGTAGGGACTTCTTCACTTTGGTGATGGACAGAAGCAGCTACATTATATAGTGGATTCTGCCACAAAAACCTGCAATATGCAATCTATGCAAGTCAGGTTTCATAGAACCCCATATACATGATGTGATCAGAGACTGCTGTATAGGATGCACATTTCACCACTGTAACGTGGATTTTGCAATGGATTTCAGGCCGTCTTAGCAGTAACAAATTATTTACATGGCCTTTAATGTAATGCCAGCTCTCTGGGGGATGTTTTACACAATTACTTAGAATTAGGATCCGTTTGGGATGCAATTTCTGGAGTGAAGACGAGCCTGTGCCGTCACCTGACTGGTAATATGCTATAAACTATAACTACTTTGTAACGTTCCTCAATGGTGCCGTGCAAAGTGGGCATGAAAGTACCTGGACTCCTGAACAGTGGAATAAAGAAATTAAAGCAGCCGAAGACCCGTTCCTCAGAAAGCCAGAGAAAACCCTGACGGCAGCCTGACGTTCCGTTTGTTTCACAGTAAGAAACATGTAGGCAGTTATCACCTTCTCATGAAGAAACAAAAGGGCTCGAAGCTTGGCCCTTCTACACTTTCATGAAAAAAACTGAAGCCGACTAAAGTCCAGAGCACAAGACTCTGGCTGTGAGCGGCCTCAACATCTCTAAAATATTATACAATGGGTTCCTTAAAAAAATTAAATAAGATAGTGCTAAGGGTCAGCAACCTGAGTGCAGCAAAAGACAACCGAGAAAACGTCTGGCCTGGTAACGCTATCTGCAGTATTATTCCTATAACTACATAATAAAAACAAAAGCTCCTTCACCGAGAGAACGAAAAGCCGATTTCTCCAAAGTGATCCAGTACCTGCTGGAAAGAAGTGGGAAGGAGAGCGGCACCTTCTGCATGCTAAGCAATAGAAAGGTGGTGGTGTACTGATGGCCGGCACTGAACGGCACTGCTGACCTGCTCTCTGGTGACTCCTCCCGAACATCATGGACATGTACAAATCTCAGAAACCTCAACATGAAAGTTACATCAAAATTAGATTTAGGAACATACTCGTAACAGCTCCTCGTCAACTTAGGACTTGTCCTACGAGGAGACATTCCTAGATGTGTATTTCTTCTGCTGTTCCTGATCTTTAAGGCTACAAGCCCATTATCAGTGTTTGCAGTGTTTTGGATGCAGAGTTTTTTGCTACGTCCAAAACGCTGCGTTGTACAGTACAAGCACAGTGGATGGGATTTCTAGAGAACTCCTGCCCACTGTGCATGTACGGCCCGCAGCAACAAATGACCTGCGGTGCGGCTTTCTGAGCCACAAGCATGTAAATTCTTTGCTGCGGAGTTGCAAGCGAGAGATCGCAATGCCCTGAACCCTGATCGTGGGCAGCTGCGGTCTCCTGTAGAGGGGACTTGCGGCCCTGTAGGTTAAGACCCACCACGCCCAGGACACAGCGGGTCCTGATGGTGGGCATGTGCCCTAATAGATTTATTAGGAAACCTCGAGACAAGCGTCTACGTCATGATCTACAACACGCACTCTGCTGCATCTACTAAAATACTCATCCAAAATCTACAATAATGCTCCACACTGGTGGATACTGTCATGACATAGAGCAAGATCTTTATGTGTTCTGGCATGTAGGGATTTTACCTTTTAATACTTGTAGTTCCCTAGTCAGTACATATAGAATTTCATTATTTTTTTTACAAAATAATTAGCATTTGGCCGTAGTTCTGGTTACTGGCACAAATACAACTCGTTTAGTGATTGCATTTAGAGGCATATGGCTATTACTGAGGTATGACAGACGATTAAGAAGAAAAAACATCTAAAATCTGTAAAATATGTCATATGTGGTCTCTGAAAGATACAAACAGGTCCAAGCGGCCAGGAATAGAGGGTCTTTGCACAGTCAAGCAAAGACTTTCTTTTTCTGTAAATCACTAGATAAAACTATACACAGATAGATCGAGGCATCTATCTACACATTTATATTGAATTCAACTGCAAGTACACAATTAGGCATGCAATATAATTGCTAACAATGTGAATAGGTGCTTCTATGAACAGCTGAAGAGACAACATAATGCAAGCAACTCATGTGCTTTGATGATCTGCTGGGAACTCCAGCATCAGAGAGCTTAACCCACCCTTCCATCCTCCTTATTAAGAATAGGAACGAGTGACCTTACCCCCCAAGGAACTGAGGTTTAACCTGTCATGCAGGTTTAGCAGGGATAAATATACCTATACAATAAAATATGCACTCCTCCGGGAATGCTGTAAAGATCACAAAGTGTAGCTTAAAAAATAATAAATACAGGAAAAAGTTTGTTGTGTCCATACATAGATTACTTGGTGACAGAAAACTAATAACTAGGTCATCCAAGTAAGCAAAAATGTGTAGAACACCGCCAGGTTTTATTCAGGCAACTTGATCAATAGATACTATTGTCCAGACAATATAGGTGGGATTAACAGTGGTGATGACCTGATCTCAGCTTGGACACAATGACAGCGGCAAGCTGCTGTGCATCCGTCATGTGCGGGTTCTTCTCCATGACCGAGAGCACCACCCCTTGAGGAAAGATGTTGCACAAGTTCTTGTAGGTTTGATACTGATGCTCAGGAATGATGTGCTGCTCTCTGGGTTCACTGCTCATTATAGGCCAATGTGGCGACCTCCAGAGCTGCTCCATCTTTTCTGGCATACTCCTTACCATCACGGGTTCATAGCAGGGCTGCATCAGACTATTGCTGAGCGGGTAGGAGTGGTAGCTATAAGAGTCTGTGGGGCATGGTAAAGGATCCCAACTGGCATGCTGTTCACGGCACAACGGCGGCCTCCTTTGTCGCATTGGGTTGCTTTCATAAAGACGAGAATCAGAGATGCTATCCATTCTTGTCATCACTAATGCTCTACCAGGCTGAGCATTGGCAGTAGGGTGCATACTCTCCGGTGCTGGGTAATCCCCTGGACAACTGGACCTTGCTCCAACCAAAGGATGTTGTATGTGAAGAGCCAAATGTGACGATGACGGTTTACGATGAGTCTGCATGGGCTCTTCCTGCCCATAGCTCTGCACTCGCGTTAGTGCTTCATGATAGCCATGTACAAATGGTTGTAGCCTGCTCTGTGGAGGTCTTTGAGGCTTTACCATATCTTCATGGCCTTGGTCGCTGATGCCCAAATAAAGGTCACTGTAAGAAGAATAAGAATCGCTACTAGTGTGGCTCATGCAGCTGTCAGGACACGGGCTGGAGTTCCTGGAAAAACCTGCTCGGTCCTGTTCAGAGGTGTAATAGTCCGAGCTGTGCATACTACTTATACTTAGGTTGGAAAAGTCACTAAGCATTGAGTAATAACCGTGGTCTCCAAGTGACTCGTATTTCGGATAATCCTCTGTGTAACTCACAGAATTGCCATGGCTGTTGGTCACCAAAATTGGTGGGTAGTGTACGCTTGCCATGTGTTCTAGAGACGACTTCTGGTGAGAAAACTGTGATGACCCAGGTACAGGACTACTTGCTGAGCGAGTGTTCAAAGCACTTACAGCGTGGCTTTTGGGAGGCGGCAGAGTTGGAACGCTCAAAGCTGACACAAGTGATGGAACAGAGTTAGCCTCTGACTTGCGGGCTGCTGAAAGTCTCTGCTCTGGTTCAACCGCTGCAGATCGAATACTCGGATCAGACTGTCTTTTGGGGGCTATACGTTTAGCTTCAAAGGACCCATCTGCCTTGGAAATAGATGGGCCAGTTCCACATTTAACCAGGGCACCTTCACTCATTGTCTTTACAGCTGACAGCTTGGCACTGATACGTAGCTCGTCCGCCACTGACCTCAGAGGCTGGTTTGCTCGCTCAGGGTGATAGTACTTGCACTTGTGCCCATAGGTGCATTTTTTTCCTGAAGTGAAAAAAGAAATCGTTAAATATATAAAATACAAATACTAAAATTCTGATTTATTTTGGTTTCGTCTATATGGTTGCAGGTCCAAAACAAGTAAAGGACAGAATATATCATACTTCCATAATCTCACCGTGCCATAAACACCCAAGTAATACAAAACTAAGCAAACCTTACAACTTGACAATACAGAATGGTATTTGTTTTTTGGGCCCAAGCTTAACCTACTGTGAATGCTACATTTTCTATATTTCTTGTTCTACAGTTAATAGTCTCTATTCTCCCAACTTCAAATACATCACACCGGATGAGAAAACAAACACCCCTGTAACAACTACCTACCATACGGGCAAGGTTGCTTCTTATGCTCCGGTACAACGGGCTTTTTACGCAGGAAATTTTCCAAGCTGGGGCCATGTCTTCCTAGAGGATCGTCAGGAGGCATAAACCTGGAAATAAAGGAAAGTTAGTCACCACACATTTTATCACGTTCCCATGTAGCCTACACACAGTTTATTTGTGGAGAAAACTGACTGCATTTAAGAGCAAAGTGGATGTCATTTTGAGAAAACTCATTCCCATAGTACAATTAAAGAACCACTCTAGTGGGGTTTTTTTTCAGTGCTGGAGTGGTGCTTTTATAATCTAAGGTCCAATACCCTCCGGAGGAGTCTTTGCCAACGCCACTCCGGTCCCTCCACACCATCCTGTGACTAAGCTCTGACTGGCTGGAAATGAGAAGTTACGTCACAAGATCTCAATACAACTCTATGAGAGCCAGAACATGGTTCTCATAGAGTTACATTGAGTTGTGACCTCCAGCGAGCTCTATGAGACACTGGAGCTGCCGGCAGGTCACAAACTGGAAAAGACCAACCGAAGCTGCGCAGATAACAAATGAAGACACCAGAGGATGTGTATACGACCGAGAACACAGAACTTAGATTTAAAGCACCTCTCCAGTGGTTAAAAAAAAAAAAAGAAGTGGTGCTTTAAAGACTATGTTGAACTGTTTTTATTGCCTTTGTTTACCCTTTTAATCGGGAGCCTGTATAAACACAGTTACGTTTTTAAAAGTAGAATCCTATCAATTCAGCACTTACGCGTTTTCATTAAAAAACAAAAAAGCAAAAACAAAAGCTTCAAATCTGTAACAAAAATGGCTAAAATCTCCCCCAAGAAACGCTTATAAAACCTGCAGCAAAAACGCAATAGCAGAAGAGTTACATTGTGTATTTTGGTGCTGATACCTGCAGAAAAAAATGCAGCGCATTTGCTCGTGATAACAGGTCATTGGGGAATTTTTTGTATTTGATTAAATATGTGCTCAAGCGATAGATAATTTCCAAACATTTAGGTAGACTCAATACACGTTATTCACAAACTTTTTGCAGTAAAGTGGAATTTCTTAGCATATTTTGATGAAATTGGTGACATTATGGTTAGCCAGATGCTACAGACAACGTATGACTAGTTATGAACGTGTCTCTAGAGTCCATAGTTGGATGAAAAAAACGCTGCATGAAACCTTTCAGCTTTAGGACCAGTCCAATGCAATCGATGCACCAGATGATTGGGATCAATCCTATTGAAAGCTATTAAATTAGTACTTGTCGTTTCCCAACCACAAAAGAGCAGAAAAACAAAGAGTGGCCGATACATCGGGCCTTACTGATAACAGTTGCTTTAACAGTTATAATCTGTCAGCCGTGTTGACAAAAAAATTACAAAGTGATAAAGAGTACCGTATTTTCCGACGTATAAGACGACTTTTTAACCCCTGAAAATCTTCTCAAAAGTCGGTGGTCGTCTTATACGGCAGTGCACGGTGCAGTCATGGCTTTACACACAATAAAAGATATTCTCACCTCTCCTCCGTGCCCGCGGTGCCTCCAGCTGTTTCTTGCAGCCCTCAGGCACACAGACCCCACCGTGATAGCATCCGGTGTATGGAGCGGCCGCTGCAGGATGTCGTCATGGCTATACTACAGTTGAATGCTTTACGTCGCCAGAAAACATTCAACTGCAGTAAAGCACTGACAGCAGCGGCGGCCCTGTGTATTGGACGCACTTTACTGCAGTTGAATGCTTTGTGGCGCCGTAAGGCATTCCACTGTAGTAAAGCCATGACGACATCCTGCAGCAGCCCCTCCGTTCATGCTATCACGGAGGGGTCTGTATGTATATCTTTTATTGTGTGTAAACAACTGCATGATAGGGGACAGAAGGGAAGCAGCAAGAGGGCATTATTAAACAATAAGCTCATTACTGTATGGGACATTACAGCAGGACACATTACTATACAATGAGGACATTACAGCAGGAAGGCATTATTAAACAATGGGTTCATTACTGCACGGGACATTACAGCAGGGGATTTCACTAATCAATAGGGATATTACTCGGGTTGGCTTACACTCGAGTATATACGATATATCCCAAACTCTATATTTTAACTGGAAAAGTTGGGTGTCGTCTTATACGCCCAGTCTTATACGCCAGAAAATACGGTACTATAAAACACACCGATACGCACACTTCTCTGTATTAAAAGCAACAATTATTAGCAAGGATGTAACTGCTAATAATTGCACTTCATTAAATTATACCACACTTACTTGTCATTGACAAATGAATACATAAGAAGCCTTTCTTCAATAAACTTCTTCCACTCAGGTTTCTCATTCTGGAGGTCTCTGTAGTTGTCGTTGGACACAATGATGCCATCAGAATCAAAAGACAGCTTAACGATGAAGCGGTCATCATAGCAGACCACTCTGCGGCCCTGCACCCTGCGTGACGGAGTAAAGACCAATATCTTCTCCTTTTCTAGTTTGCGAAGAATCTCTTGATCTAAGGAGACAAAAAGAAATATGAACAACCTGATAAACTGTAACTACTACTCAATGTATCTTGCTACGTAATGTGAGAATACGCAATGCATTTTTTTCTTCTAACAGACATATCGGCCTCTTCCAGTCAACGATTCCTAGATAATAAAAGGCCTATACCTCTGCGGCACGCGACCTTACATCTGCTATTACAAGTCACATTTCATGTTGTGGTGATAAAAAAGAAGAAATATCAAACAAATAGCATTTCTATGGAATTTCGTATAAATCGGATATTCCCGGCTTAATATTGTGAAACTACATCTATGACAAAGCGGTGCCGAATATCCACAGCTCTAATAACATGAAATACCAGTGATGGGGGCGTCAGGTCGGGATTGCTCTTTTCTCCACGCCGGAACAAACACTGTAATATCCTTATGTCCTTTCTCGAGAAACCATTCCACAGCCAGCTGTATTCCTCGACAAGAGAAGACTTCTTTATTGCCATGGCTAAAAAAAATGAGAAACAAAAAAGAGGTAAGAAAGGCACAGACCATGACACTATCATCGTTCTATACCTGCCACAATAATGAGCAGTCAAGTCATTACTTGCAATTAGAAATAAGCAAATAAATTCAAGTGGAAATAAATTTCACTCGAATTTTATAAAGAGCTGCGTTTGTCACAATGTGTATTTTTTGTAATTCGCTTACACCGCTGGATGACAATTTTCTGAGCAATAAAGGGCCATCAAAAGGTTAAAAAAATTCCTTATACTCAACTAAACGCTGACCTCTCCAGCCCCTCTGCTACTCACTGCGCCCTGGCCGATCCTCCTCACACCCTCTGATCCCCATGCACGTGCAGTGACCCTCCGTGCGCAGGCACAGAACCCTACTGCGCCTCAAGCTGGAAGTTCTGTGGATTCCTGCGCAAGCGGCGGCAATCAGATCATGCGGTGAGGACCAAATGAATGGCGGTGAGTAGGGGATGGGCTGGGGAAATGAGCGATGAAAACGATTTTTTTTTTCTTAAATTCTTTTAAATATTTTGTTAGTCATGCTCTTGAGTATTCATAAGAAAGAAAGTTAAATTTGTTGAAAACCACTTCTCTACAAAACAAAATTATTTTCATTTTTGTAGTGTATTTGCACTTTAAAAGGAGAATTTGCCCATTGTTTGTATCTGAACTCATGGTTAGATACAAGCATATTGAACGTCAGAAGGCTGGCCCATTCGCAGCAGGATCGGCTAACCATATAATGTGTATGGGGGTCTCCTGACTCCATAGACTGGAGATAATGGGGGAGGAGATAAAGGACCAGGAAGATTGAACTTGGCTTTCGTCATTGAAAACTTACATATATGTTCGACTATCCAATAAAAGTATATAATAGCCAAAATTACTTATCAATTACATATAACATAGATCAGAAAAAATAAATATTACCCATGTTTAACAACAGTAGACTTCTAGCTATTGCAGTGACATCGATATCTCCTGGGGATGTTCAATAAAACGTGCGTTGGGGCGGCAGAGACTCTGATTCCACTATTCATACTTCACATGTAAATCCTTAACTAAAAGATACTCATTATGGGGACAAGAACCGTATCCTAATATACTATGGAATTTTATTATCCTCTGCCTGGTACTAACTTATATTTTATTATGTGGTACCAGTGTCCCGGCTATAGCTAGCATTCTACTGTTATTAAACATAGGTGATATTTATTTGTTCGGATGTATCTTGTATGTAATTAATAAAGTGACTTTGGCTGTTATATACTATTATTGAATAAATGATATGTTGGACTGACCAGAACGTTGATGGGAATGCTGGAGACTAATGTGTGTGTATGGCAAGCTCAAAATGACTATTTCTTTGGCTTGCATTTCAAACTCCTCCTTATAAAATCATTATAAAATCAAAACAATGTATAGATTATTATTATCACTTATGCAGGTTAATCTGACACTATGCAGGGAGAGGAGACACCCAGCAAGAATCAGGCACTATCCTAATCAATGTGCCTATTGTACGGGAGCGGCCGGGCGTCATACAGTTGCCATAGTAACCTTGCCACCCAGCGTGCGGTTGCGTCTCACCACGCTCAGTGATAGACTGGGTAGGAGGACGCCTGGGGGTGAACTTTACTGGCACTGATGAATCTGTCATAAGACAAAGAAGGATAAGAGTGAGAGTCAGATGGTGGGAATTAGTATATACAAACCATCGCAGCTGTGATATATACTGTATATATATATATTACACACATACATACACACACACTTTTGTTACGACGATCACAAGGTCGCGTTATGTAACACTACATATACCCTAATACTATCCTGTGTATTTATGCTATTGCAATCCCTGATGAGTATATGAACTCCGGTGATGGACGCTTGTATATAAAGTCCACCTGCCTCTGCTGCACAGTTATTTTTTGATGCAATGCTTGTAGGAGAGAATACCTCAGTAACTGGCATCAAATGAGGGATTATTTTTTTTTTCAAATTATTTAGAGGCATTTGAGTGCTATTGCCGATTTGTCATAATACTGATGTGTGCATAAGAATTCAGAGGGGATCTGTCACCAGGTATTTGCCCCCTTAATCTGAGAGCTGCATAATGTAGAGACAGAGACTCTGATTCCAGTTGCTCGTTGTAGTCTTGACAAAACTGTTGTTTCATCTGCAGGAAATTATCACTAGAAGGTAGTAATCCCTCTCTATTAATTCCTTAACGACCGCGGGCAATATTATTATTTTATATACTATATTATATGCGGGGATACACACACGTCAGCTGATTTGTACGGCTGACATGCATGTCTCGCAGGCGCGAGAGGATCCACGTTCTGCCCATGCCTGTTAACCCCTTAAATGGCGCTGTCAAAATGTGACTGCCATTTAAATCCCCAGCACGGTAAATCTGTACTCACCGGGCTCCATCGGCATCACAGTGACGATAGCTGATGGCTGTCATGGTAGCACAGGGTCATGTGATGACGCCTGTAGCTCACTTTCTCTTTCTCCAGGCCGGCTGCTGCCAGTGACAAGAGGTGAGTATTTCAGGTGATCACAGCTGTGATCAACAGAAAAGAATGAGCGATCAGACTGCTGATCCTTATTGTCCCCTAGGGGAACAAACTAGTAAAATAAAATAAAAAAAAAAAAATTAATAAATAACCCCAAAAACCTAAAAGTTCAAATCCCCCCCCTTTCGCCCCATTGAAAATTAAAGGGTTAAAAAATAAAATAAATAAACATATTTGGTATCGCTGCGTTCAGAAATGCCCGATCAAAATATAAAATCAATTAATCTGATCGGTAACCGGCATAACGGCAAAAAAAAAAATTCCAAACAAAATTATGTTTTTTGTTTGCCATGAATTTTGCGCAAAATGCAATAACAGGCGATCAAAACGTAGCATCAGCGCAAAAATGGTACCAGTAAAAACGTCAGCTCGGGATGCAAAAAATAAGCCATCACTGAGCCATAGATTCTGAAAAATGAGAACGCTACGGGTTGTGGAAAATGGCACAAAACGTACGCCACTATTTTTGGACAAACGTCTGATTTTCTTTTTAACCCCTTAGATAAAAGTAAACCTATACATGCTTGGTGTCTACGAACAAATACCGACCTGAGGCATCTCACCCACACATCAGTTTTACCATATAGTGAACATGGTGAATAAAATATCCCAAAACCAATCATGCAATCAAACTTTTTTTTGCAATTTTTCCGCACTTGGAATTTTTTTTGCTGTTTTTCAGTACACTATATAGTAAAACTTATGGTTTCACTTAAAAGTGCAACTTGTGCGGCAAAAAAACAAGCCCTTATATAGCAAGATTGACAGAAAAGTTATGGCTCTAGGAAGAAGTAGGGCCGAAAAAAAAAATAAGATTCTTCTCACTCGAACAGACCACTTGGGATAAACAGGTTTCATTTTTCCAAGTGATCAATATAGGACCCATCCGCTGAAGAAATAAATCTGTTTTATATATAAATATATTTGTAAACCAACCTCATCGCCACGTTACTTCCATCGATGACAATGGGTCTGAGGTTGTCCGTGTTGTCAACAACTTCATCTTCTAAAGATAGTTCTGGACTCGCAATCTCTTTGGGGCAATGGCCTCTGGGTACTAGGCTGGTAGTGACCATGTCACCACTGGTCTGGGCCTCTGAATCGCCCTTATTTCCCAGTCGCACCAGCTCAGCGAGGATATCATTGATAAGGGCATCGGCTCCCAGCTTGTTGAGGACAGCTTGGATTTGATCTCCACTGTATCCCAACTTTAGGGCGAAGTCCATCTTAGCTTGGTACTCCTTGTCCAGGTGACTCTTGGGGTCTACCAGCTTTGTTTGGTGCTCCGGCAGAACTTGAATGCTGCTCTGTGAAAAGCTGGGACGGTCCAAACACGGTGATCTACAAAGTTGTCTGTGTGGCTTACTTGCGATGTCTATTCCTTGAAAAAGAGTATTAACATAGCTCCCAATCCCACTCCGGCCTCCCTGCTCGGCTTCACTCTCTGAGCTGGTCCATTCATCAGATTCACTGCAGTCTCCAAGGTCTTGTGAGTAGTCCATCTCATTTGCAGCCGCCCTTTCTTCTTTTGACGGCCTCTTCTTTTCCATTTCCAGTTTTCTGACCATGGACCACGCCGTCATCACGTTTAGCGGACGACCAGAGATCTTCAAGCTCCCCCTCTTTCACGTAATACTTTTCCGATCAGGTGTAATATATGGCATCTTCCTGGCTATGCGGCACCGCCTCAGCTTAGGGACGTAATGTCTTGCAAGGTATGTTCGGTGATACAGGTAAATAATGTATCCCTGCAGAAGAGAATACACAAGATTAGTGCAAGGGACACGGGAATAATAAAGACCGTAAGACAATAAATAATAACCTCAGGCAACGCAAAAACTTGTACAAAGTTATTTTGACTACAGGCTGGCGATATCCATACCGTGCTCCGGAATAGGCTGCCGCTATTTAAGCGGCAGGAAATACACAAAGTTCTTCTTACTCACACACAAAAAAAAAGCGTCAAATTTCGATTGGCCTTGTGTGACGATAGAAAAGCAGTTCCTCTATTTCACTTGAGCTTTGTTCACAAGTCTGGGCCATGGGAGGATATAAAAGTGGAAATATGTTCAAAAGTAGCAAAGAATCTCCTCCATTTGCCCTTGTTCCATGTACTTAAAGTGACTCGGTAAACATGTTTTTGCCAGCAAATCTGAGAGCAGCATGATGAAGGAAATGAGACCTTGATTCCAGCGATGTGTCACTTACTGGGCTGCTTAGTGTAGTTTTTATAAAATCACTGCTTAATCAGCAGTAGATTATCATTACAGGACTACTTGGCGTGCTGCAGGTAGTCCGGCATATTCATGAGCTCTGTATAACTGCTAGATCTGCAGCAGAGAAAACGTTGAGTTTATCAAAAGGACAGCAAACAGCTCAGTAAGTAACACATCACTGGAATCAGGGTCTCTAGCTCTACATTATGCTGCTCTCAGATGGGGGAGAAAAAACTTGGTGACAGATTCCCTTTAACGTTTTTTGGATGGAACAAAGAATATTTTGCCATCGTAAAAAAAAATTGGCAGATAGATTGGGAAGTGGGGGGAAGGGAGGCGTTTATTAACATTAAAGTCTATTGGAAACGGGTCATAACAGATGGATAGCTTATGTCATCCATCAACAGATCTGTTTTTAGCACTGCACATGCTCAGAATGAGAGACGCTCACAGACCATGCTAATAAAACAGAGCTGCAATAAAATAAAACAAAAAAGAAAAAAAGCATCCAGAATAAAAGCCAAGTTATTTATTTAGATACTGAATCTACTACTAAAATGCTGTCATGCCCCATCACATATTACAGATCTGTTCCCTCTATTACAATAATGTGATAAAAGACATCCCAATCCTTTCACCTATTTGTATAAAGCATGTGCAGTCTTCTGGCCTTCACAGTGTGTGGTGATATAGCTCTAGGTGCCCATCATACAATTACATACGAGCTACAGACATTAAGGAGATTGTTGTAATTTTTCTATTTACAAAATCAAGACTTCCTTTGAAAACATTTTGAATCTCCATAAATCCAAATCCCCAACACCAATGTTACCGCATGCCCTCATCATCTCCAGCCTCAACTACTGCAACCTCCTCCTCTGTGGTCTACCCAGTCTATCCCTAACTCTGCTGCCTGATGAATCCACTTCTGCCAAACGCTTCCCCAACGCCACATTATCCAGAGAATTCAGCTTAAAATACTAATAATGATGTCCAAAGCCATAATATATCCCCTCCAAACATCTCCCACCTAATCCACCAATACTTCCCCAGACGGAATCTCCGGTCTTCACGAGCTCTTTTTTCCACTATCCCTGTATATTCTTTAGGCTATGTGCGCACGCTGTGGTCACCACAAAGACGCAGCCAGAAAAAAAAAGCTGCAAGGTGCGGACAGACAAACTGAAATCTCAGACTTTGCTGGGGAAGGAAATGCATGCAGTTTTGGGACCGAAACTGCACCCAAAAAACACGGCAAAAAAATGCAGCGTGCGCACAAGGCCTAAGAGTCAGGGATTTATCCAGAGCTTCCCCCATCCTCTGGAAATCACAGCCTCAGAACATCTTAAATCTTCTAGCATAACCTGAAAACTCAGCACTTCAGGAAGCCTGCAACCTGCAATAACCCCGCTACCACCAGAGCTGTTCCAACCCACCAACCTAGAGCCACCTTACCCTTTTACCATGTAGATTATAAACCCATGAGAGCAGGGTCCTCTCTGTGCATTTATTATACTATTACATGGACAGTGACATGGACGTGATGGTACAATAATAAAAACACAAGATACTAGATCTACCCATTGATGAGATTTTCTCTCTTCAAACGTCCGAGGACATCGGTCTGATCTTAAACCGCAATGCACAGAGAGCACCAGTTAGGAGCCCTGCGGCCAGTCCGATGTGCACGGACGTCTGAATGAGCCCTTAGTGTGTCATTTTTTAGTGAACAATCCTTTCTAGCATCAATTAGACATTAAAACCCTTCATATGTTGTCATGCTCCATCACAAGAGATATTATTGAAGCACAGCTTGGCCATTAACCACTTGGCAAGAACATCCTACAATCCATTATCGCTTACCCAAGAACGTCCCTCTACAATACTTAAAGGACTCTTCAAAACTACAATTACAATAATAAAGCAAGGTAAAGTGTCTGGGAAACAAAGAATAAGATGTAAAGCCAGGTCAGCTCCCCTTCCAGAGGCACCATGACATCAGCCCCAGCCTACGTCCACTTACTCTACAATGTCGCACTCCTAGTCCTTGCTACAAGGATTGATATGAAGCACTAGACGCTGCACACATCAGATAGGGGGGCTGCGCAGTTATACATCTAAATGTTTAGCCATGAAAGTCATATAATAGAAGTTTGAGTATATGCCACATCTTTGATAAACAGTAAAGTACATATTATAGGTAGCGTGATCATGCAATTATTTCAACAAAGCATGTCTCCTGCAAAGGACTTCTCCTTTTCATTCCAATTTTCAGAAGCTCACAGCACTATAACTATATAATGGCAAAGAATTCTCTGACAATCTGAAAAATAGAATTGTTGCTCTACATTAAGACGGCCTAGCCTATAAGAAGATTGCCAATACCCTGACACTGAGCTGCAAAAAGGTGGCCAAGACCATACAGCGGTATAACAAGACAGGATCCACTCAGAACAGGCCTCACTATGGTCAACCAAAGAAAGAAGCTGAGTGCACGTGCTCAGAGTCCTATCCAGAGGTAGTCTTCTCAAAATAGACCAGTGTTTCTCAACTCCATTCCCCAAGACCCACCAACAGATCATGTTTTCAGGTTTTCCTCAAGCAGCCTTTCAGGATTTCCTTAAGGTTGCACAGGTGATGGAATTATTCCCTGTCTAATATCGAGGAAAACCTGAAAACATGATTTGTTGGTGGGTCTTGAGGACTGGAGTTGAGAAACACTAAAATAGATGTATGAGTGCTGCCAGCATTGCTGCAGATGTTAATGGGGTGGGGGGTCTGCATGTCAGTGCTCAGACAATACGCTGCACGCTGTATTAAATTTATATGCATGGCTGTCGTCCCAGAAGGAGGGCTCTTCTAACGATGATGCACAAGAAAGTCCACAGTTTGCTGAAGACAAATAGACTAAGGACATGGATAACTGGAGTCATGTCTTGTGGTCTGATGAGACCAGGATAAACTTATTTGGTTCAGGTGATGTCAACCGTGTGTGGCGGCAACCAGGTGAGGAGTACAAAAGACAAGCGAGTCCTGTCTACTTTTAAGCTTGGCGGTGGAGGGTCATGGTTTGGGGTTGCTGACTTTGAGGACGTTCATTGAGGGAACCATGAATGCCAACATGTATTGTGTATACTGAAGAAGGGCATGATCCCCCTTCCCTTAGTATTCAAACACAATAACGACCACAAACACACAACCACTGCCTTGCTAAAAAAAAATGAGGGTAAAGGTGCTGGTCTGGCCAAGAGTCTACAGACCTAAACCCTATGAAGCATCTGTGAGGCCTCCTCAAACGTAAGGTGGAGGAGCGTAAGGTCTCTAACATCCACCAGCTCCGTGATGTTGTCATGGAGGATGGAAGAAGATCTAGTGGCTCCTGTGAAGCTCTAGTGAACTCCATGCTCAAGAGAGTTAAGGCAGTGCTTGAAAACAATGGCAGCCACACAATATATTGAGACTTTGGGCATTTTCATTTAGAGGTGTACGCACTTTTGTTGCCAGCGGTTTAGACATTAATGGCTGTGTATTGAGTTATTTACAGTGCACACCAAATTTACACTGTTGTACGAGCTGTACATTGACTACTGTACATTGTATCAAAGTGTCACATCTTCCATGCTGTCCCATGAAAAGAAAATATTTACAAAATGTGAAGGGATGTACTCACTTTGTGATATACGGTACATATATAGCTATTTGCCCAGCAAAGGTTATTAAACAAAAAAAAAAAAAAAAAAAAAAAAAAGAAGGGTCCTGATATAGTTGATAAAAAGTTGTACCAACATATAAAACAGAAGAGTAGAGTGAGGTTTTCTGTACAGTGGGTCAGCACAACGGGCAGGTATACATAAGTGGATAACCATTATCAGCCATGGAGACGCTGACAAAGCAGCACATGATTACCGTATATGTTCACAATCACAATTCCTTACCAATGTGAGTCACAAAGTCAGATCAACGAGTGATCTATCTTTTTTGGAAAGTTCCCAGGAGGAAATAAACCTTTTTTTTTTGCCTGAAGGTCTGATTTACATATATAGGGAATTCATATTTATAGGTACGCAAGACGTGAAAGAACAATCAATCAGAGAAAAATTAGGGAAACTAGACAATGGAGGAACTAAAAAAAAGATGAAGGCAGCATAAACCTCTCCAAAACAAGAGTGAGAAAAGAAAAAAACAATAACAAAAATGTCCTGATACTCCATAACTGTATCATCTACCCTGAGGATGTATGATTTAGTATTTACTTGGAAAACTAATTGAAATTTATGTAATCAGTCTGTAAACCACCATAGATTTACTGTCAGGATTTGTTCACGCTGCTCTAGTTTTGCCATAGGTAATACCGTACCAAGGTGGATAGTTTAAATAACTCACAGCAGAAATTTGCAGAAAAAAAGCCAAAGAGGTTGTGAGGACAGGTCTGTGGACCGCACAGGAATAATGGCCATGATGTGGTTTATATGTGGTGCAGTGCACTGATCGCCCTGTAACGGAGGCCATGCCATTCACAAGCATTTCCTGCTGGAGGCTCCTGTATGAACTTGGTAACCCTGATTGGTGCCAGTGAGCGATGGCACAACAGCTGTTATTAGAAATTATTACATATGATCAGCCACTATCGTGGAATCCGCCTCTTGGCTCTCTACCATACAAGTCACATAAAGGAAATGTGTTTGAGAGCAAATCCGGAAGGGTCCCTCATCAATTTGGGTTTTCATATGACTCTGTGTTTCAGTCACATACAGTGGAATGGATTTTATATATAATAATAATTTAATAATAATTATTTTATTCATTTATATAGCGCTATTAATTCCACAGCGCTTTACATACATTGGCAACACTGTCCCCATTGGGGCTCACAATCTAGGGTCCCTATCTGTATGTCTTTGGAGTGTGGGAGGAAACCGGAGAACCCGGAGGAAACCAACGCAAACACGGGGAGAACATACAAACTCCTTGCAGATGGTGTCCTTGGTGGGATTTGAACCCAAGGACCCCAGCGCTGCAAGGCTAACCACTGAGCCACCGTGCTGCCCTCATATATAGAATCGGTTTTACTTCTTGATCTGCTATAGACTGCACTTTTGAGATTTTGATATCTATTATAACTACCTCCATCCCTTTGTAAAGCAGCAGCGAAAATTCATTATGACACCAAAGCAGTACACCTTGTTACATAAGCCTTTCTGGGATGAAAAGGTGACCAAATATCTCCCCAAACACAAAACTGTGAGGTCATGAGCACAGCATGGAAGACTGCGACACTGTCATGTTAGGTCATAATAATACAGAGCCTGGATTAGAAAATCCCTATGAGGACACGCCTGGTGTGCGGCAATACCCGCAGCATCTGTAGGCAGGACGGCACCGGCCTTGTGCCATTTCTCTGGGAATTCCTCATTCCTCCTCAGGCAAACAAAGCAACATTGCATCAATGAGGAAGTGGTGCTTTTAAGGCTCCTTGGGACCTCCTGAGACCTGCCCGGATTATTGCCATATTCGGCTTCATCTGACCATGTGTCAGAGGCAGTATATGCGCTACTGTGGGGGTTTCACACATATAATGTAATAAGGGACACGAAAGCAAGTATAATACACAAAGTATTTACAGTGCGACATAGCAGATAATGGGGCATCAATAGAGTCGCTGTCTCCATAACCACAGACACCTGGATCTGCCCCCCCCCATCTGTACCTGGGCACTCAGCCCCCACTGGACACAGCCCTGGTCACTACATGGCGGCATATTCTTATAACAGCATTGCTTTACAGCATGAAGCCCCCTCTGAAAACTGAATTATGTGACCTTTACACTCTGTATCATTAATATCAATTATAAGTGATGAAACATAACACAAATTCGTCATCCAGAGCGCCAAGAACAAAGACTGCGCTGGAAAAAGGCACAAAGGACCCCCAACACTTACACAGCACAAAGCAATGGAGACTGATCGCTACAGCCAACAGCAGCAAGAATATTCCCCAAAGTAAAGCTCCCTGCTTCCCCCGGACAGTGCCCTGCTGCCCTCACCATGTGCGGACCCCAACACCACAGCTCCACCTCACTGAGCGGGGTACTACCAGCACTGAGAGCGCCCCATTCCCAGAGCAGGCTCCCCTCTGCCCGGGGACAGTCCGGGCTCAGGCGTCAGGTGCAGGACGGAGGGGACACTTTTCTCCTGGTTCGTGCTCAGGCCAGGCCGCCCCCCGCACAGGACCCCGGCCCCGGGGAGCACAGGGCAGCCTTACCTGCGGTCCGGGAGATGGAGGACAGTGGCGGAGGGCAGGCTCTGCTCCTGACAGCGGTGTAGACAGCTCGGCCCCGCCCCCCGGGAAGTTCACCGTCATGTGACCGGACAGATGCACGTGACCGGAGCCGCGATCCCCGGAGCCTACCGGCGTCACATGAAGAAGGCGGGGAGGGACTGTGCTCGGTATTCCCGGCAGCACCGAGGCCGCAGTGTGATGTGCACAGGGGAGCCTCGGCCGCCGTCCCGGATCAGGACCCACAGTGACCCATAATGCACCAGCACCGGGGGAGCAGTAGTGGCCCCTGGCCCCAGCCATTACCCAAAAATCCACCAGCGCCTGTTAAAGGGAATCTGTCACCAGGTTTTTGCTCCCCCACCTGAGAGCAACGTAATGTAGACAGAGACCCTGATTCCAGCGATGTGTCACTTACTGAGCTGTTTGCTGTCATTTTGATAAAATCACTGTTTTCTCTGCTATAGATCTAGCAGTTATACAGCGCTCATGAATATACTGGACTACCTGCAGCACGCCAAGAAGTCCTGTAATGATAATCTACTGCTGATTAAACAGTGATTTTATCAAAACTACACTAAGCAGCCCAGTAAGTGACACATCGCTGGAATCAGGATCTCTGCCCCTACGTTATACTGCTCTCAGATAGGGTGGCAAAAACCTGCTGACAGATTTCCTTTAAGGGCTAGAACACAGCAAGTAAAATGGGCCAAGTGAAATGCGATAAAAACAATCACAGCATATAGCGGGCAGAATCCGATCCGTATTCATTCGCACCCTTACAAGTCTATGGGTGCGAGTGAAACATCACAGTGCACTAGGATGACACCGGAGTGCAGTGTGATAATCGCATCAGCTAATAATGGAGGAGATGTGAGCTTGTAGACTGTGAGCCCTCGCGGGCAGGGTCCTCTATCCTGCTGTACCTGTCTGTGTCTTGTACTTGTCCCTATTATGTGCACCCCTTTCACATGTAAAGTGCCATGGAATTGATGGCGCTATAATAATAATGATTAATCCATCCCTCTCCTCTGCAGCTGTGATCCGACCGCAGGATCAGATCACAGTATAATGACACTCGGCTCACGCTTGCAGCACAGCAGAAGCCGAGGGTCATTAGCATATCACATTCAACGATCTCGCATCTACTGCCATACGCTCGTGTCTTCCTAACGTAACTAGATAAATCCCACTGTCAATCATTCCTAGCATGCATCGGCAGCTCGGTGACAAGATCACGGTGCGGTGAAGGGTCGTCATGACAGTGGGGGTTCAGGTGATGACCCTTGTCACTGTCATGACGAACTTCCTGTGAACGCTGGGAGAGCGCCGACATTTACAGGAGATCAGCATTTCGATAGCACTACATCAGCCCCAAATCCCCTAAAGGGCTAGCAAAATGAATAAAAAAAAGGTTAAAAAAAAATCCATGTTAAGAAATGCCCAATATATCAAAATATAAAATCAATTAAAAAAGGGCGCAGCAAGAAATAAATCAAAAACGGCAGAATTACAGTTTAGTCGCGTAACACTGCAATAACAAGCCATCAAAAGATAGTACCTACCCCAAAATGGTAGGATTTATAACACCAGCTCAAGGCGCAAAAAATAAGCCATCACTGAGCGCTAGATCCTGAAAAATGAGAACGCTACGGGTTGCGGAAAATGGCAACAGAAGCGCAATTTTTTTTATTGACAAATTTCTGATTTTTTTCAGTATTTATCAGTAAAACTATACATGTTTGATATCCATGAACTCATACTGACCTGGGGAATCATAATGCCAAGTCAGTTTTACCATATAGTGAACATGGTAAATAAAAAACCCAAAAAACAATTGGAATTGCACCTTTTTTTTTTACATTTTCACCGCATTTGGAATTTTTTCTCCGTTTTCTAGTACAAAATGTGGCAGAATGAATGGTGTCATTCAAAAGCACAACTTTCCCGCAAAAAACAAGCCCTCATATAGCTGAATTGACAGAAAAATAAAAACGTTAGGGCTCTAGGAAGAAGGGGCTGAATAAATAAAACACGAAAAATTGCCAGATGAAGGTGTTGGTTACGCAGAAGGCCAGGCATGACATTGGTAATTAGAGTAAAGCAATAATTCCATTACTCTCGTGTCACAGGGGCCTCAATTAACCGTTGTTGTCCCAGCCATTAGTCCCATTATGTGGATGTTGATTGTAGCTCCAGTGGAGCTGTCAGCACAGGGGTTCTCACATGCAGTCCCAAGTAAAAGGCTGGGCCTCAGGAAAATGCCTTCACCAATGCAAAGTTAGCATTATAAAGAGATCTTTAGAAAAAGTATTGCTAAAGACCTTTTATCTTATGATAATGAGTGCGGGGACTAGTCCCAAGGGCATTTCTTAGGCTAGTTTCACACTTGCGCTATTTTGACGCAAACTGAATCCGTCACTAATGTAGTACAGTTCATTTATTTACAGTGGAAGCGCGTTACTATGGCGCGTGAGTATCATGCAGTACCCGCTTGTGTCCACATGATGTCGCGCTTCCACTGTAAATAAATGAACTGTACTACATTAGTGACGGATTCCGTTTGTGTCAAAATAGCGCAAGTGTGAGTGGGTCCTAACCTTAGCTAGTCGGCCCACATAGCGTGCTAGCAGGCCCCTGTGGGCATACTAACATACTAATGAATCTGACTCTGCACATACCTCACTCTGCACTGTGGCCGGCGGAGGATGGATGTACACTGGGCATGATCTGGAGTCCTCAGCACTTCCGGTCATGCGCACTGTACCTCACTGAAGCCAGGAAACTTACACCTGGCATCAGTTTAGTGCGCATGATCGGAAGCTTCGGGTACTCCGGGTCATGCACATCCATCCTCTGCCGGCTGCCATCAAGAGTGAGGTATGTGCGGCGTCGCTGTGTATTCATAAGCATGTTAGTACACCCACAGGGGCGCGCTAGCATGCTATGTGGGCTGACTGACTAAGGGGTACTTCTCACATAGTGAGATCGCTGCTGAGTCACAGGTTTTGTGACGTACCAGTGACCTCATTAGCGATCTCGCTGTGTGTGACACTAAGCAGTGACATGGCCCCTGCTGTGAGATCGCTGATCGTTATACACTGTTCTGGTTCATTTTTTCATCGTCGGGCTCCCGCAGGGCAGCACACATCGGTGTGTTTGACACCTTACCCAACAACCTCATTCGCGACTCACGAAGGCGTGCATCTTCGTTGTTTTCCGCGCCCTCTCTGTTCCGATTGGTGATCGCTACTGCGTTCGGATTGGCCGCTTCCATCCTCTGTTCTGGCTTATAGATCGCAGTACATTTCAGAGGGCTGAATTCACTCGTCCCGGACCGCGTGTAGCAGCAGATCGTAATGCAGTCCATTCTGCATCGGGACTGTAGGATGGACAAGGATGAAGAAGGATGGAAGCGCTGTTATGTTGCCTTCTCTAAAGGCAAGGCCGCCCAGTTACAACGCAGTTACGACCACCAATCGGAGCAGAGGGGGCACGGAAAAGGCAATGTAGATGCACGCCTATGTTACTAATCAAGATTTGAATCGTGCTACGTGACAGGGTCCCAGCGACCGCCGTATCGTTGCTGCGTCGTTGGGAAGATCTGACTGTTTGACAGCTCACTAGCGACCCTGTAGAGATGTACCAGCGATCCTGACCAGGTCGTATCGGGTCGGAATTGCTTGTACGCAGTTTAGTGAGACGGTACCCTTAGGTTATAAACGTCCTTGGCCTCATTAGCATATCATAAAGGATCTTTAGAAATACTTTTTCTAAAGATCTCTTTATCTATGCTAGTGTATACAGGGACAGTTAGGCAGGGATTAGCAATATACACCCAGAACTGCTCATGGTTCTGGGTACATATTGCACCTGACAGGTTCACTTTACTACAACACAACCTCAGATCTTTACACAAAACTACAACTCGTTCCACAATAAACAAGTCCACATACATCTATATTGGCAAAAGAATGGAAAAAAAAAAGTTATGGCTGTTTGAAAAAAGGGAGGAACAAAATGATAATGCAAAAACAATTGGATGCAAGTGTAGTTTGAGGTGAACTTGCAGCAGAATGTTTATATTATTGTCCTCCTCCATAGAGTCTAATGAGCAGCAACTCGCACCTCCTATCTCTGCAGTGTGGAAATCTGTCCTCACCAAATACCGATTTTATACATTTGACCCATAAACAGAGTGACAGACTAGTCGAGAAGAAAGAAGCTGCTTTACAAATCGGCTTATTTTCATGTCTACTAGTGACTTATGGAACAATTACAATGACTGTTACTCTTTAGCTGCAGTTTTCGATGTACTTTTTTTCTAGCGCTACGTCATTGGTATCACCCTGGAGCAGCTCTTTGGAAATTTAGACTGTAAAGAACACGTGAGCGAACTCCAATAAGGAACTAGGCTCTGGGTTTCACAATCACAAGTAGTATTATTACAAGTCTTATCACAAATTACATCGTTCAGAGTAAATGGGGTGTGTGCTTTACACATTAATCCTGACCCTAAAAACATGCAGGGCACGGCCACATTGGCTGTCAGTGCCCACTGATCCCTGTGCAGAAGATCACAGACAAGGAACGGGTCTGACCTTAGAGCCACCACAGCGGGGACAGAAGCCTGTATCTGGTGCTATTTCTAGTAATGGCCACATATGAAATCTTATGACAGATTTGATTAATATTGGACTTTCTTTTGAAATTACCACCTATTAGAAAATTGGACTGGGCTCACATAGTACATAGTTCACAAAGAAGCTTATTATCTCATAGTTTATTCACTTTATAAATGGTAACTAACTCTCAGACCCAATAGACCACAAGCAACAACTAAAGCTTAATTCCAGCATCATCTACACAAGTTTTACCATCGGGTACAGCACATGTAGTCTACAGACACAGCACCATGGTGTGCAGGACGTGTCCTAAACCTCTATCTGCTATTAACACCACGTCTGCCGCCATTGACATTGCAGTTACCGGGATATTGATCAGCGTTTCTGTAGACTTTAGCGCACGCAACATTCTCATTAAAAAGTTCTGCCTCATCTGATACAAATTAAGGAAACATCAGTCCATGAAATTGCCCATTCCTTACTAGAACCCATCCCGTAATCCACCATGAAATCGATCACGACACGAACGGAGATTCACTGGTTTGTTAACTCTTATAGTTAGTGCTGAGCGAGTAGGTGACGATTTGTACTCGCTATGCTATTAGCGAGTACTGTCCGCTACTCAAATATTCGTTACGAGTAGCGGGAGCAATGTAAGTCAATGGGAAATACTAAGTAGTGAGTAACCCGAAATCCGTACTATTCGCTACTTGCATGAATAGTACGGATTTCGGGTTACTCGCTACTTAGCGAGTATTTCCCTTTGACTTACATTGCGCCCGCTACTCGTAACAAATATGCGAGTAGCAGACAGTACTCGCCAACAGCAAAGCCAGTACAAATAGTCAACTACTCACTCAACACTACTTATAGTATAAGGCCTAGTTCAGACCAGAGTATAATCGGTCCCTGTGCTGCGAATACGTGGCTCACAGGGACTCTATAGCCAGTGCACATTGCTTTGTTTTTTCAGAACATCATGAGCACACAATCTACAATTGGCGAATGTAACTGGTCTGATTTCCAATATGGCAGGCTGAACCCAGTCAGGCCGTACCCCTCTGGAAACACTATGTGGCTGGGCAGTCTATGGTCCACTTGTAATTGCTACTTCTCCATCCTCCATAAATATACATGAACATACACTTTAGATTTGTGAGCTTAGAAACAAACAGAGATTGGAGTAACCATCTCTCTTACTAAATTCTCCCTGTCCAATCAATCCTGAATGCAGCAGCCAGGATGATATTCCTTTCCAACCGCTACACCGATGCCTCTGCCCTGTGCCAGTCATTGCACTGGTTACCCATCTGCTACGAAGTATAATATAACCTATCACTCTCACCCATAAAGCTCTCCACAGATCTGCACATCTCCTCACTCATCTCTGTAAATCACCTGTGCCCTCCATTCTGCTAATGACCCAAGACTGACATCCTCAATAATACAAACCTCCCACTCCAGTCTCCAAGACTTATCGCAAGCTACACCAGTTCACTGGAACGCACTACCTAGGACAATTTGATTAATTCCCAATACCCACAGTTTTTAGACTGACCCATCGCCTCACTTATGTAACTATTCAAGTTTTGCCCTTACAACATTTTCTTCCAAATCAGGTCCCTAGTAGCATTTGTTTACCCACCCTCCATGCACTTAATAGCTCTTTGTACGTGTACACAACTGGCTGATGTCCAGTTCATGCAGCGTAATAAGAATACCCTATATTTTATATTGATGGCCGGCCCATACAACACAAGCACTTTTTACCATTCACCTTTTGTGCCTCCCCTATTTCCTCATAAATGGCAAGCTTACGAGCAGGACCTCACTCCTCTTGGTGTCTGTTGAATTATGTGTTACTCTGTAATGTCTTTATTGTCTGTACAAGTCCCTTCTGAATTGCAAAGTGCTGCAGAATATGTTGGCGCTATAGAAATAAACATTATTATAAAGGGCTCATTCAGACAACCGTTCCGTCTGTCCTGGTCACTTCTTAATTTTTTGAGGACCTACTGACAGGACCATCTTTTCAATGTCTTTTGTGTAGGATCGAATGGCACATGGAAGCACTTTTGTGTGCATCAGTTCCTACAAAAAAAAAACCACATCCGATGCCGTATGTCCATTCCGTTATTATGGAACATGTCCTATTCTGTTCCGTAATAACGGACCGTAACTCAATACAAGTCAACGGGTCTGTAAACTCCCCGGAAGCCGCACGGAAGCACTTCCCTGTGACTTCCCTCGAGTGCCCCTGCAGTCTGTGTCCCGCTCCCGCGCCAGCGTCGCAGCTGCTCACATTGCAGTGTGTCAGCAGCCATGGGGATGACGAGCGCCAACATTAGGAGGTTAGCAAAGTTCAATACACCTGTGGTGATGAAGTCCTGCACTCCTGATGTCTGCACTTGTCACTGACTTCTATGCCCGTCGCATTCTCAGATCAAGTCTCGCGAGTGGCCCGAGACTGTGACTAGTGGTGATGTCACAGGCCGCTCGCGATACTTTGCTTGTGAACGCGACGGATAATGGAAGTCAGTGACGAGCGCTGACGTCAGGAGTGCAGCAGCTTCCATCACCGCAAGTAATGTAGCTAGCGAACCTCCTGAAGTCAGCGCTGGTCATGCTCTGCAGTGGCCTGGGCTGATTTAAAGATGTTAGCTCAGGTCACTGCTCTCCCAGCCAAAGGGGAACATTCTGTTCTTCATTGACTGGGACAGTGAGTATGGATCATGATGGGACCCTCTTATTGGATTATGCCGAACCCGAATTTGTTTTTTCTTTCTAATAAATTGGTGAAAGAGGGAATGTTTTGGGGAGTGTTTTTTCAAATAATAATGTCGTTTATTTATTTTTTATTACTGACTGGGTTAGTGATGTCAGGTATCTGATAGACACTGTGACATCATTAACCCCAGGGCTTGATGCCAGGTGACATTACACAGCTGGTATCAACCCCATATATTACCCCGATTGCCACCGCACTAGGGCAATCGGGATGAGCTGTGTAACGTTCCGGGACTGTCGCATCTAATGGCAATTGCGGGCGGCTGCTGGGTGATATTTTTAGGCTGGGAGGCTCCCAATAACATGAGTATCCCCAGCCTGAGAATACCAGCCAGCAGCTGTGAGGCTTTATCTTGGCTGGAAAAAAAATAAGGGGGGACTGCACGCTGTGTGTTTTTTTTTTAAATGATTTATTTATTGTACTGTACGAGATAGACCCTCCCACCGGTGGCTGCGATTGGTTGCAGTCAGACTACTGTCACTCAGCGTGGGGCGTGTCTGACTGCAACCAATCACAGACACCGGTAAGCAGTGAATATGAAATGAGCCTAATGAGCGGCTGGCTTTGGAAGAACAAAGAGCTGCGGCGGGAGCAGTGTGACAGCCGCCCGGTGATCGGTGAGTATGTAGCGCTTGCTTCTATCCCTGTGCGCCAGATTCTGTTCCCCATAGACCTTATATGGGGACCAGCATCTGGCCAGATACCCTGGACTGCGTGTAATTTTCCTTCCGTTTTTAGCGGGCCGCAAAAAAATGAATGTCACACGGATGGCACACGGACCGTCTACGGAACGGATGCGGTTGTCACACGAATGCATCAGTGGAAAAACATGACCGTTTTTTGCGGACCTCAAAAACGGAACAGTCGTGTGAATGTAGCCTAACTATCTTTAAGCTGACAATAGTCAAAATAAATAAAAAAAACTTCATCGATGACTAGGTGTCCTGTTATATTTGAAGGGGCAGTTTATACCACAAACCCAAGATCACTGACCCGAAAATCAAGTGTAATAATGTTAGATTCAAACAAAATAACTACCGTATGTATGTCAATGAAAAAAGTTCTGATTGTGCCTGTAGAGCTAGCAACTGTAATCCCCAAATCTGCATAGTAACCACCACTAAACAGAGAAGCATTACATCAATGGATGGTGTAACTTGCAAACCATGGGCGGATTTAGCAACATCTATAATCTTATATACCATAACAATATTATATATATATATATATATATATATATATATATATATATATATGTATGTATATATATATATATATATATATAAAATATGTGTGTATGTATGTGTATATATATATATATATATATATAAAATATGTGTGTATGTATGTGTATATATATATATATATATAAAATATGTGTGTATGTATGTATATATCTTTTTAAAGGGACCAAAAGTAATTGGACAAGGGACGCTAAGGGCTGCAATTAACTCTGAAGGCGTCTCCCTCATTAACCTGTAATCAATGAAGTAGTTAAAAGGTCTGGGGTTGATTACAGGTGTGTGGTTTTGCATTTGGAAGCTGTTGCTGTGACCAGACAACATGCGGTCTAAGGAACTCTCAATTGAGGTGAAGCAGAACATCCTGAGGCTGAAAAAAAAGAAAAAATCCATCAGAGAGATAGCAGACATGCTTGGAGTAGCAAAATCAACAGTCGGGTACATTCTGAGAAAAAAGGAATTGACTGGTGAGCTTGGGAACTCAAAAAGGCCTGGGCGTCCACGGATGACAACAGTGGTGGATGATCGCCGCATACTTTCTTTGGTGAAGAAGAACCCGTTCACAACATCAACTGAAGTCCAGAACACTCTCAGTGAAGTAGGTGTATCTGTCTCTAAGTCAACAGTAATGAGAAGACTCCATGAAAGTAAATACAAAGGGTTCACATCTAGATGCAAACCATTCATCAATTCCAAAAATAGACAGGCCAGAGTTAAATTTGCTGAAAAACACCTCATGAAGCCAGCTCAGTTCTGGAAAAGTATTCTATGGACAGATGAGACCAAGATCAACCTGTACCAGAATGATGGGAAGAAAAAAGTTTGGAGAAGAAAGGGAACGGCATATGATCCAAGGCACACCACATCCTCTGTAAAACATGGTGGAGGCAACGTGATGGCATGGGCATGCATGGCTTTCAATGGCACTGGGTCACTTGTGTTTATTGATGACATTACAGCAGACAAGAGTAGCCGGATGAATTCTGAAGTGTACCGGGATATACTTTCAGCCCAGATTCAGCCAAATGCCGCAAAGTTGATCAGACGGCGCTTCATAGTACAGATGGACAATGACCCCAAGCATACAGCCAAAGCTACCCAGGAGTTCATGAGTGCAAAAAAGTTGAACATTCTGCAATGGCCAAGTCAATCACCAGATCTTAACCCAATTGAGCATGCATTTCACTTGCTCAAATCCAGACTTAAGACGGAAAGACCCACAAACAAGACCTGAAGGCTGCGGCTGTAAAGGCCTGGCAAAGCATTAAGAAGGAGGAAACCCAGCGTTTGGTGATGTCCATGGGTTCCAGACCTAAGGCAGTGATTGCCTCCAAAGGATTCGCAACAAAATATTGAAAATAAAAATATTTTGTTTGGGTTTGGTTTATTTGTCCAATTACTTTTGACCTCCTAAAATGTGGAGTGTTTGTAAAGAAATGTGTACAATTCCTACAATTTCTATCAGATATTTTTGTTCAAACCTTCAAATTAAACGTTACAATCTGCACTTGAATTCTGTTGTAGAGGTTTCATTTCAAATCCAATGTGGTGGCATGCAGAGCCCAACTCGCGAAAATTGTGTCACTGTCCAAATATTTCTGGACCTAACTGTATATACATCTATCTCTAATATATATATATATATATATCTCTATATATATATCTATCTATCTCTCTCTATCTCTCTCTCTATATATATATATATATATATATATATATATATATATATATATATATATATATATATATATATATATATATATATAT
This sequence comes from Anomaloglossus baeobatrachus, assembly GCF_048569485.1. NCBI lineage: Eukaryota > Metazoa > Chordata > Amphibia > Anura > Aromobatidae > Anomaloglossus > Anomaloglossus baeobatrachus. The sequence continues at coordinate 93,911,097 of NC_134361.1, read as the reverse complement.
ATATATATATATATATATATATATATATATATATATATATATATATATATATATATATATATATATATAAAAATTATGGTATATAATATATACATACATAGATATATACACACACACACACACACACACACACACACACACACGTATGTTTTACCCCACAAATAAAGTACAGAAAAAAATATTAAGGCCACTACTCTCATTTTCATCTTAAAAAGTTAAACCTATATAATATACAAGTAACTCTGAATAATATATATGTGTATATGGAAGGCAATCAGGTATAGCATAAAGCTCTTATTGATTCTCCTGGTAATAACACTAACAGGACAATTAATATCCATCATTAGGGTGATTCACACGTAGCAGATATACAGCAGAAACAAAGGCACAGCTGTGGCATCTGCTACAATTAAAATTACAACACAAATTATAAAACCCATTAGTTAAAAACATGCAAGTTTCTTCTTGTAATTCTATACCAACAGTGGCAGAAAACCCATCAGAATGCTGCCATATGTAAGAACACACTATAGATGTACACATGTAGATGTCTGTGGAAATCAGTGCGATCTCTAAAGGGTGCTTTATACGCTGCGACATCGGTAACGATATGTTGTCGGGGTCACGTCGTTAGCGACATCGCAGGGTGTGACACCTAGGAGCGACGATCAACGATCGCAAAAACGTCAAAAATTGTTGATCGTTGACACGTCGCTCCTTTTCATAATATCGTTGGTGGTGCATGCCGCTGGTTGTTCGTCGTTCCTGCAGCATCACACATCGCTGTGTGTGACACCGCAGGAACGACAAACAACTCCTTACCTGCGTCCACCGTCAATGAGGAAGGAAGGAGGTGGGCAGGATGTTCCGGCCACTCATCTCCGCCTCTCGTCTGCTATTGGGCGGCCGCTTAGTGATGCCGCTATGACGCCAAACGCACCTCCCCCTTGAAGGAGGGATTGTTCGGCGGTCACAGCGACGTCGCTGATCAGGTATGTGCGTGTGACGCTGCCGTAGCGATAATGTTCGCTACGGCAGCGAGCACCAATTGTCGCACAAACGATGGGGGCGGGTGCTATCGCTAGTGATGTCGCAGCATGTAAAGCACCCTTGACAGCAATCCACAGACTCTCACGACCTGAGCGTCATAGCCCAATAGAAATACATGAAGCTGGATAGCCACGGACAGTCTGGACATAGCGGTCTGATTTATACGTGGTCTGAATGCATCCTACGGCTGACTACGATAGTTGTCTTTCCCGATTCCCCCATACTCAAGCAATCATTTCCATGTCTTAAGTGGAGAGGAGAAAGTCACCGCTAGGCGGCTCCAGCAGCTTCTTCTCCCCTAGAGAACAAAAGTGTCAGGAGTTTCAATTGAAGCTTCTTAATCCTCATCTCCCCACATTTACCATTAGATTAATTTTATAGATCGGGCATTTCCGATCGTGGCAATACCAAATATGTGTATTTTTTTTATTGTTTAATTTTTAATGGGGCAAAAAGGGGGGGGGGTGATTTGAACTTGTGTTTTGTTTTTTTTTAAGTTTTTAATTTATACAGTATTTAATAGTCCTCTCAAGAGACTTGAAGCTGCGATTGTCTGATCACTTGTGCTGTACAGGGCACGGCGTCAGAAGTCACAATCTCCTGTGAATGTTCCTCGTAGCTGGCGTTTACAGAGGATTGTGACGACAGACACGGAGGGTCATAAGCTGACCCCCAGATGTCATAACCCATCGTGCCCAGCGATCACATGATGGGGCACCTATGGGTGGGATTAGTAATACACCAAGAAAAAGAGGTGTGCTATAATAAAGGGATCACCACAAGCCATGAATAATATAAATCTATCAAATGCAAATATGTTTATTAACCAACACACACAGAAAAATCCAACACATCATATAAAATCAATTAAAACCAAGTTGGCAGAGAAAGCATCCCAAACTGGAATGGGAGGATCAGGGGATTAGTGACGCGCTTCCTTTCACCGTGTGTTAAATGCTGTTGTTGGCGATCGACAATAGATTTCCGATCCATTCCTGGCTGTTAGAGGCACTCAGTGACTGATTAAATCAACTGACAAGTGCCAGGAAAGATGCGGGCTCAGTGTGTGAGCCGACATCAAAGGAAGGGACTTGGCTAATGATGTACATGTAAAAAAAAAAAAAAAAAAAGAAAAAATATATTTTTAGACGGATGTTCCCTCTAGGTAAGCTTATGTGGATTATGGGTATGTGCGCACACTGCATTCTGTCAAGTGCAGAAAAGAACTCACCCTCTGGCAGACTAGACAACTGTACACACTACATTTGTCAAAAAATGCATCCAAAATGCATGCATTTTTCATGCATTTTTTGAGAGTGCAGTCCCTCGGCAATTCAGCTCTACTACATGCCCGCTGACAGCAGACACAGACAGAGTCGCGCGATGAAAATGAACTCAGATGAACTTTACCCAACCCAACTTCATTGTCATCCCGCGGCTCTGTGTGTGTCACGTCCTGATTAGCGGTCACCCGTGAAAGACTCACCGGTGACCGCAAATCCCCTGAGTGACTGACGTGAGCAGCACGATCAGCCGTGCCGTCACCGCTGATACCCGGGTAACCTGAGTGACGTCACCGCTGATCGCACAGCTCACTTCAGTCACTCAGGTTACTTGCTGTCACAGTTGGAGGATCCAGCGGTAGCCGCGGGTAACCTGAGTGACGTCATCGCTGATCGCACGGCTCACTTCAGTTGCTGCGTGGAGCTGACAGAGCGGTCGTGGTCTGTGGCCGGTCCTGTCAACTTCATTTAGCAGAGCTGAAAGCGTCGTGGGACCTCGTGTGGATTACGTCGGACCTGGATGGCTGTTTGGGGATTAATAAAGTGGTGAACAGGGTGGTTTTTCTTTGCCTTTTATTCCATATAAAGGATTTTTTGGATGTGTGTGTTTATTTTCTTTAACTTACAGGTTCATCATGTAAGGTATCTCGGGGAGATGCCTGCCATGATTAACCTATGACTTAGTGGCAGCTATGAGCTGCCATTAACTCCTTATTACCCCGATTGCCACAGCACCAGGGCAATTTGGGATGAGCCGGGTAGAGTCGCCGGACTGTCGCATCTAATGGATGCGGCAATTCCGGGCGGCTGCTGGCTGATTTTGTTAGGCTGGGGGACTCCCCATAACGTGGGGCTCCCCATCCTAAGAATACCAGCCTTCAGCCGTGTGGCTTTATCTTGGCTGGTATCAAAATTGGGGAGGACCGCACGTCGTTATTTGTTAATTATTTATTTTACTGCACAATATAGACCCGCCCACCGGAGGCTGTGATTGGTTGCAGTGAGACAGCTGTCACTCAGCGTGGGGGTGTGTGACTGCAACCAATCATAGGCGCCGGTGGGCGGGGAAAGCAGTGAATACGAGATGGAATAATGAGCGGCCGGCATTTTCAAAAGAGGAAAAGCCGGCGGAGCTTTGTGACAACTGTGCAGCGCCGGTGAACAGTGAGTATGAAAGAGGGGGAGAGACCGACCAAAGGACAGAGAGAGAGACCAACTGACAGAGAAAGAGACCGACCGATAGAGAGATTGACCGACATCGACAGAGAGAGACTGAAAGACCTGCGTTTTGTTTGTCAAAAAAGCATATGGAACGAAACAAAAATGCAGTCCAAGTGCATTTTGGTTGCGTTTTGACCCACATCATTGACTTCAATGGGTGGAGAATGCAGCTACAACGCACAAAAGAAGTGACATGCTGCTTTTTCTTTCGGCAGTGATTTTTGGCATCCAAAATGCTGCATTTACAAACGCAACGTGCGCATTGAATTTTCGGACTTCTCATAGACTTAGCTGGGGAAGCAGAACGTGTTAACGCGGGAAAAACACAACGTGCGCACACAGCCTATATGCCACCTGAGAAAAAATGTCTAGCACTGTATGGATGGCACTGAATGAGAAAGAATGATACCTTTAGCAATAGATCTTCTCTTTAGGGCCTAGTGATTCATTTCTGGGTTTTCGAAAGAGAACTTCCCCCTAATCTTTTGCTCTGTCAATGAAAGTGAAAGTGTCACGTGCTTCCCTGCAAACATCACAACAAGCATCGTGGTCATGAAATTCTGGGAATTTTCAAGACCTTTTCTCTTAGCGGTGACACACACATGTGTATATTTAGACGGTGACAGGTGAAACAAAAATATAACATTCACGATAGATCTGCCCTTAATGGTAAGAAGCACAAAGCAATCACCAGAGAATGTGCAGCCACCATGCGCCTGGTTCTCTGCCTCGGGAACCTGCGCCACATTTCACTTTCCACTGAGTAGAAAAGAAGCCCAGTGGCCACAGATTTCTATAAATCCCATCCACTTTGCTGTAACTTATCAAAGAGCGTCAAACGCTCATTAAACCCATCTTGTGGGCACACAGCTTTATTGCATTTAATTGTTTTGGATCTTAAAAAAAAAAAAAAAAAAATCCCTCCACAAACTATTTTGGTTTTTGTGCTGTCAATATTTGAGAACTGCCAATTTTTATTCCGTCGAAAGAGCAATACAATGCCTTGTTTTTAGCATGCTGGCCACTGATTTTTGTTTGCAAATATGGAATTTGTATTAGTATTTTTTTGCCTTTCTTGCGGAAGATGCAAACAACAGCTCTTGTTTCATTTTATTTATTTTTTATGGTATTTACTGTATGGGTTAATTAACTTTAGATTTTGGCAGATCAAATTTTTACGGACACAGCCATGCAAAATATGCCTACTTTTTTATGCTTTTATTTTTTCCCCTTTTTTCATATATAGATAGATTTTATATACGGTTTAGATTTTTTTTTAGACCTAGGAGAATTGAACCTGTGATCATTTATATCATATACTGTGATACCTTTATATTGGAGCACAGTGAAATGTACACTTTGGCATTGTGAGGGAGTGACCGATATGAGCTCTGGTAAATGCGGTTAGAGGCAGGTGCCAGCTGTGTAGTACAGCTATCACCGCATTTCCTGGGCCTACTCCACACATCTGCAAACTTACCTGTCCCCGCACCTGCTGTCTGTGGGGCTGAAGTCTCTGGCTCTGCAGCATCCGGCCGCCATGGTCTTTGCCTCTGCAGCTACTTCCGGGTCGGCTCTGGCTGCATACATAAATATGCATGCCAGTAATGAGCCAGTCAGGAAGAAGCTGAGAGCAGCTGCCGAATACAGCGTCGCTGGAGGCGGGAGAGTTGAAAATGCTTTTTATTTTCAATGTACGTTTTTTTTTCTGGTACGTGTTTCACGGATCAAACCATAGTGTGGTCCGTGAGACATCAGTGATGCCAGAAAAAAATTGACATGTCTCCGTGCGGAGAACACAGACATGCGTGTACGCCGCATAGAGACACGGTCAATAAAAAACCATTGATGTGTGCGCAGACCCATTGATTATAATGGGTCTGTGTATTTGTATGATTCTGGTACGTATAAAAACTTACATATACGTACCAGAATCACTGACATGTGAAACAGGCCTTAGTGTATATGTTCTCCGTGTGCTGTCCATGTGCTATCCCTGTGATATCCGGACAGCATGAGCTGGTGTACTTATCTGTCCCCTGCGCTGCTGTCACTTCTGGGTCTGCGTTGAGTGCAGTGAATATGCAATGAGCAGGACCCGGAAGCAACAAAAGCCGGAGACAGGCAAGTGTAAAAATTCTTTATTTTTATGTGATCTGTGTTTTCTACAGTACGTGTCACACGGATCACATTGGTATTCGGTCCGTGTGACACCTGTGCTGCCGGCACAAAAAGGGATATGTCGCAGTCTCCACCACACAGACGTGCATTGTGGCAGTGAATCGCCCCAGTATACTTTCAGGCTAATTTACATATGGTTTTAAAGCTCAATTTCTCAGCACTTACACTTCGGATTACTACAAGATAGGTATAATTTTATTTCTTGTTATAGGGCAGGTGACTCGGCCGCATTAAGGCCCTGTGCGCACTAGAAAATGGAATTTTCTTAAGAAAATTCCGCAGGCTCTGAAAGATTTCCGCACCCGCGGGAAAAAAACGCAAAACAAAACGCACCGAAATCCGCATGCATTTTATTGCGGTTTTGGTGCGTTTTTTTCCGCGGGTTGGTACATGTGTTTTACTACATTCAATGCAATAAAGCACATTGAAATCAACAAAAAAAAACAAAAAAAAAGGTAATTTCCTTCTGAGATAGAGAGATAGATAATGGATAGACAGATACATAATGGATGGATAGATAGATAGATAGATGGATAGATAGATGAATAGATAATCAATAGATAGAGGACAGATCAATCAATCAATAGATAGAGTCCTTGTGAGGACACACTGCAGTTCTCACGAGCGGTAATGTGTTCATATTACCGACCGTGAGAAATGACCTGTGGTTACTCCTGCATCCTCATTACGAGGCTGCATTAAAGTACAGTGTGTTAGACGCGGCTGGATCAGTCTGCAAGCATCGTGGGACCTGCGTGTTGGGAAGGGTTAATAAAGGGGTGAAAGAGGGGTCTTTTTTGTGTTTTATTTAAAATAAAGGATTTTTCGGTGTGTGTGTTTATTCACTTTACTTACGGGTTAATCATGAAAGCTGTCTCATAGATGCTGCCATGATTAAGCCTGGACTTAAATGGCAACGATCCGCTGCCATTTAACTCCTTATTACCTGGATTGCCACCACATCACGGCAATCTGGAAGAGCCGGGGACACACCGGGACTGTCGCATAATAGATGCGAGAGTCCCGGGGCAGCTGTGGGCTGATATTCTCGGCTGCGGGAGGGGGGGGGGGGCATTAACCCAGGCCCTCGCTCTCCCCAGCCTGAGAATACTGGGCCGCCACTGTGTGTTTACCTCGGCTGGACGGTAAAAATACGGCGGAGCCCACGTTTATTTTTATATGTACGTTTGATTTGTATGTGTATTCTATATGTCTGTGTGTGAGTATGATATGTCTGTGTGTGAGTATGATATGTGTGTGTGTGTTTACTCTCTGCTCCGCAAAATGCAGGGCAGTGATGAACATTATGTCCCGAAAACGCGAAATACCGCAGGGAATAACGCAGGAAAATGCAATGAACAACACAGAATTTGCTACCTGCGTTATTCTCTACGGGATGTCATGATTACATTACAGTCAATGGAGGGAAATCCCGCAGCTATCTGCGGAAAAGAAGTGACATGCAATTGTTTTTGCTGCGGGAATTCCGCAGCAAAACATGCAGCTGTCAAAATCCGCTTAGTGCGCACAGCATTTTTTTTTCCCATAGGATTTGCTGCTGAATCACTGCAGAGATGTTATGAACATTTTCTACAGCGAAACATGCAGCAAATCCGTGGGAAAAAACGGCTAGTGCGCACGAGGCCTAATTGTCTCATCGTCACGTTACATTTTTTGTTACCGAGTTTCAAGATTAATGCAGTGTAACATAACATGGTTCCTATGTAAATTTGCTAAAAGAGGTCAGTAGTGCAACTGGAAAATCCCTTTAAAATGTCAAAAGTAAAAAGACTGAAAGGCACCAGGATCACTTGGAATTTCACTTACTGTCAGTACTTGTAATAATCTTGCTGTACATGCAAAGAATAATTTATAAATTGCCTGCTCAGCTTCACATTTCTATACACTGGCCCCGATTCATCAAGATCAGTGTTGTTCGTGGTGGGCTGTGCTGGAGTGTAATGCCCCTAATTCAATAAGAGGCCACAAGTCTTACTCCAGTTGGGGACAGGAATAAGATTTATGGGGTAATGAGTGCTACCACTTGTCATGATTTGACAAGTTGGGGTTACTTTGCCCCGTCCCATCTATGTCCACTTTGTCGGAGCTGGGTGAAAATCTTGCGAGACTATCAAAAATGACAACACTTTAGCACAGCATCACTTTGTGCCAAGATTTTGCAATTTTTCAAAGCTTTTTACATCAGAATTCTGTCATAAAAGCTTTGATGAATCGGGCCCAAACTGTCTGCTATTATTATAGTGTTATTTCAGGAATATTCTATTGATTTTCATTTCCATTACTGGGTTACCTGTCACTCGCCTTTCATATGTAGTTTTTTTTATTGTTTTTTTTTTTACCAGGTGTAAATTCTGTTCTTTTGAATCGAACGTTTTTAGCTTGCTCATGCAACACTCGATCCCTGAGATATGGTCTCCTGTTCTCTGGAAATATAGTCTTTAGAGCAGGGATGGGGAACCTCTGGCCCGTGAAGACTTTATATGTGGCCTCCGGGCACATTCCCGAGGACCACAGTGCTTGGGTGGCAGTCTTTAAATCCTGATGTGCAATGCGTGGACACGCACGCAGCGTTCAGTAGTGAGGTCCTCACGCTAAGGGCTTACTTTGTGGGTGGGGTAAGCAGCGCGAGATGCACTCCCATCACAGAAGAGGAGCAGTAGCTTTACCGGCCTCCCTGCTGTACCTGTTTCCTGGTCTGGTGTTGTGTGACCCCCTTCCCCCCAGTGCTGTGCGTCCATTACCCAGTGCTGTGTACCCCCCAGTGCCGTGTGCCGCCCCACTCAGTGCCAGGTGCCGCCCCACTCAGTGCCAGGTGCCGCCACCCCCCCAGTGCTGTCCTTGCTCTCCTAATGCTGTGTGCGCCACCTGTGCCTCCCAGTTGTGCCCGTGCCCCCCTAATGATGCTATGCTCTTCCAGTCCTGTCCTTGCCCCCCCAGTGCTACCCGTGCCACAGCCAGTCTATGATGTATATGCCCTCAGCGTCTCTTGTGTAGGTAACCCAGCCCCTCCTGTGTGTGATGTATATATGTCCTCAGCCGATCCTGTGATGTATATGTCCTCAGCCCCTCCTATGATGTATACAGTGTGTCCACCACCATTAAGTTGAGAATGGCGGCAGCTAAAGGCATAGAAGTGGTGTCTAGGTATAGTAAAGTATCCATGCACTACACAATGAAACCACCTATAGCGCCACCTGGTGGAAAACAACGGAGTTAGCATTTTTATCTTGAAAATTCCGTTGTTTTCCACCAGGTGGCGCTATAGGTGGTTTCATTGCGTAGCGCATGGCTACTTTACTATACCAAGACACCACTTCTATGTCTATAGCTGCCGCCATTCTCAAGTTAATAGCGGTGGACAGGATATGGGTGGACACATTGTACATACCCCCAGCCCCTCTTGTGATGTATGTGTCCCCAGCGGCTCCTATGTGATGTATGTGTCCCCAGTGTCTCCTATGTGATGTATATGAATTATCAATCTTATCACAAAGAGATGACTGTGCTCCAGACTGAGACAAACCTGAAAAGCAGATTAGAGAAGCAACATGATCAATATCACCGAACATCACAGCCGCACCAAAGAAGCTCCAGCCAGTACAGCAGAGGTGAGTTAATTGTTTGACCAAATATAGCAGAGTAAAATTTCAAGTTGATAATTTTGTGCAGCCCCCCAAAAGGTGTGTAGAAATTTCCAAACGGCCCCCTGCACTCTAGCAGAAAAAAGGTTCCCCACCCCTGCTTTAGAGACAAGTGGTCCTTGGTACTTCTGTATGGGAGTCTTCTTGAGGCTCACACCCAGTTGGCTCAAACAACAAGACGTACAATATATAGGAACGGTGAGGTGCAGAGATATCAGGCCAAATTAAGGTGAACAGCAGCATTTACACCAGATATAACAATGCCATATTTAGGACAACTAATACATGAAGTATGCAAAAAGTGTTTAATTTGTCATTATGAGGAGTTTTTGCATTTTATTCATATGATGTAATATAATGATTTTCTTATATGTTGAAGCGTAACAACAACAAGCACTAAAAATTGCAATCTTAATTATTGAATTTAAAAAGGTCAACATCTATAGCCAGGAACGCAATAGTGACGTATGCAAACACAGCGATTCTAAGAGAAAACAACTAAATATCATTTAGCAGAAAATGGAGGTATGGTACTTCTATGGTGAAGCCGGCTGCTCGCCATCTCCGGGAAGGTAGCGTTGTCTCAATAATAGACACTCGGAGCTGGGCGCAGGGAGGGGGAGCCACCGATGCCCAGCGCTTAGCAACCAAACCTTTCTACCTAAATACTTCTTTTCATGAGAGTCACGACTGACTCCTAGGACAGATAACATCATGCAGAGTACATCAATTTTTTCTCACTATAGTCCAAAGTTTACATCAATAAAAGCCACAAGCCTTTATCCACTTCATAACATAATTTGCAACTGGGAAGGGGGAAAACAGATTTCTACCATCAGGGGCCACAAAAATGATATTGCTAAAATATTGCACATTACAGAAAAATAGAGGGAAAAAAAAACCCCCAAATAAATAAATGAAACATCCATTGCTGGGCTGAGGGGACAGATGCACTCATTTATGATAAGACGCTGACTGTCCCCCTCTTGACCTGGTGCTGATATCAGACCCATTACTTCTGTGCCCGTCTGAGGATGGGGCCCCGCGGTGACAAGTGTTACATTACAGCATCACATCTAGTAATGGATTATGGCACTGGGCGCTCTCCACCCAGGATTAGAAGGGAATTGGATTTGTGTCGCTGGTCTCTAGCACATCATTTGCCTTAGAATTCTAGGCAAGTTATATGCGACATAGGACCTGTCTGCAACTTGGCGGTATTATTCACAGCAACATCTGAGCTCCAAAACAGTCCATCGACAAACAGAGGGTACAGATGTCTGTGTGCGACTTATCAGAGAACTGCTGCGGCGTGACCCATGTGACAGCTGATAATCGGCAGAAAAGTGTGTGCAGAAAGCTTTCTCCTGATTATCAGCCCCATTAAACATGCTGGCAGTCATCCAATATATGAACAAGACAGTTGTTTGTTGGGTGATTTGATCTTTTGGGTAAAATTAGTAACCCCAGAGAGTGACAGATCCTGAGCCGGTACAGACTGAGCGCCCACAGTCTACTCATCAAATCCGGGCGGCACCAACAGAACTACGAGCCCGAGGGAACAGACCGTGCCAACAGTGTCCACAGGAGGCCATGGAGGATGAGGCCCACTTCTTACTGAGGTGCCCCAAATAATCCGCATTGAGGGGCACTCACTTCAGGTGACTGATCTCTTCCCAGACTTCAACTACATGGAAGAAGAAGAGAAACTGCGGATACAGCTAGGGGAAGAGGACAGTGCAGCGGCTATAGCAGCGCAATATGTCACTACCTGTCACAGAGGAGACTGACATATCATGGACTTATATTCCCCACCCTGGATGAGCCTCTGTCCCCCACCCTGGATGAGCCTCTATTCCCCACCCTGGATGAGCCTCTGTCCCCCACCCTGGATGAGCCTCTGTCCCCCACCCTGGATGAGCCTCTGTCCCCCACCCTGGATGAGCCTCTATTCCCCACCCTGGATGAGCAACTGTCACCCAACCCTGGATGAGCCTCTATCCCCCACCCTGGATGAGCCTCTGTCCCCCACCCTGGATGAGCCTCTACACCGCACCCTGGATGAGCCTCTACACCGCACCCTGGATGAGCCTCTATTCCCCACCCTTGACAAGCCTCTGTCCCAATATCCATTTTTACCACTTGCTTTGGCAATGCCAATATGAACTTGGTCCTGTCAATAAAGCTATTTTCAATTTGCATTTGATTTTCAAGCCGGCATAAAAATGCTCGTTATTGGCAACTCATTTCTGGTGTAAACTGGTATGTGCTACTGAGGACGTACTGTATATGTGGACAGAACAGTCCTAATAGCAATCTGTCCCAATCACTGCTCCTGGACCTGTGTAAACAGCCCAGTAAATCAGTGCCAATCTACCAGAATAGGGTCAATTGGCGCTTGCTGCTGATGTGACCTCTGTAATTGGGCTGCAAGGCTTCTTTTAGGTGCACACAGAGGTCATGATGTATGTAAACCACAGAAGCCCTGTGTTCCTGTTGTCTATCCACTATTTCTCTGCACTCATACTTCATTTTGTAGGGAATTATTTGACCACAGCAGCATGGGTCTTCTGAGGAGTAAGGCTATGTTCACACAGTGCATCTTAAGTTGCAGCGGTTTTGTCCCCAAAATACGCACCCGCGGCAAAACTTATCAAAAAACGCATGCGTTTTTTACCACATTTCTACTGTATTTTGAAAAATGTGTTTTTTTTAAGTCAAATCTATTGACTGAAAGGGCGCAAAAACGCTGGAAAAGTGCAAAAAGAATTGACATGCTGCATCTTCAAAAATGCAACCAAAAAGAGATGCACTGTGTGGACAGCAAAACTGAAATCTCATAGACTTTGCTGGGGGAAGGAAATTCATGCATTTTGGTGCATCTTTGTAACCTCAAAAACGCACCAAAAACGCAATAAACGATGCAGTGTGTGAACATACAAAATACTGAGTGAGCTGTAACAAAAACTCAGTAACCATGCAACATTACAAACATGTAAATGGCAGCCTCTAGACAGAAAAACACAAAGAGAAAAATTGTATGAAAAATACCCTTAATAATAATACAGTGGAACCTTGGTTAACGAGAACAATCCGTTCTGGGACTGTGCTTGTTAACCAAGTTACTCGTTCAGCAAAGAAAGATTTCCCATAGGAAATCATTGCAATGCAGACAATTCATTCCACAACTTGTTAAATGTCCCATCCTGGTCCCCTATTGTGCCATTCCAAACACGCACAAACTCACACCTATTATGCTCACCTTACCTTCCGTTCCCTCGCCGGCCTCCTGGGACTTGCTGTTCTCTGGTACAGGCTGTGTATTGGGTAACCATCACGACGACGGAGGAACTTCCTCTGCCAGAGCGCTGACATCAAAGGCAGGAGCCGCTTGCCTCTGATTGGTCAGCGCGCTGTCTTTGAGTAGCGTCTGACAGCCGAAGTCCCTGTCTCGTCGCGATGCTTGCCGATACACATCCTGGAGCGGCGAACTACAGGACCCAGGAGGCCGGCGATGGAACTGAAGGTACACATATTATGCTCACCTTACCTTCCGTTGCATCGCCGGCCTCCTGGGTCTTGTAGTTCGCCGCAAGGATTCCTCACTCGTCGTGATGAGCCGGCGAACTACAAGAACCATGAGGCCGGCGATGGAACGGAAGGTGAGGTGAGCATAATACTGTAGGTGTGTGCATGCGTGTTTGTTTGTGTGTATTTTGTGCGTGTTTGTGTGGACTGCAAGTGTGGGTTAGAGTGCGGTGGATGTACGGAACCGGAAGTGTGTGCGGTGAGGATTTTGCTCGTACAGCAAAGCTTTCTCGTACACATTGTTACAAATTTACAGAAAGCTTTGCTTGTTAAGCGAAATTCTCGTTAACTGGGTTACTCGTTAAGCGAGGTTCCACTGTAAATAAAATGCAGTGCTTAATAACAGGGTACTTAGTATATATATTTTTGCAAAAAGGTAAGAAGCCATCCCACCTCGTTACGGTGTACCCATCTGGGACGGTCCCTAACCAACTGAAGTTAAAAACATTTTCTATACCTGACTTGTGTCATGTCAAAACTCCAATGTGAATGGTAGCGAGTGGTCATCTGGGTCCCAGATTAAATACACAGCGAAGTGGTAAGAAAATGAATTGTTCAGCCTCAGTAAAGGGAAGGCTGTGCCCCCAACTTGCACTAAAGCAAAAAAAAAACAAAAAGAAAACTGAGCTGTAACAAAAAATCAGTAAGCTTTAGTGCAAGTTGGGGGCGCAGCCTTCCCTTTACTGAGGCTGAACAATTAATTTGCTTCCCACTGCGCTATTTAATCTGGGACCCAGCTGACCACTCGCTACCATTCACATTGGAGTTTTGATATGACACTAGTCAGGTATAGAAAATGTTTTTAACTTCAGTTGGTTAGGGACCGTCCCAGATGGGTACACCGTGACGAGGTGGGATGGCTTCTTACCTTTTTGCAAAAATGTATATACTAAGTACCCTGCTATTAAGCACTTGCATTTTATTTATTATTATTCAGGGTATTTTTCATACAATTCTTCTCTTTGGTTTTTTACTGTGTGAACATAGCCTAAAGCCACAGCATGACCGCTGATAAGTGATGATCGTCAATACCAGGGCTGTGGAGTCGGTAAGCCAAACCTTCAACTCCGACTCCGACTCCTCAAATTCTCTTGCACCGACTCCGGCTCCGACTCCGGCTCCGACTCCTACATATATTGCTTAGTTAGGTGAAAAATTTATTGTAGTACATGAATATGTGTATGTGAACATCAGACATTTAATAATTTTTATGATACGATAATCAAGATATTTGGATAGAACATAAAATATATTTATTGGAATACAACTTTAGAACACAAAAAACTGTAATAAATTGTAAATATGTAATACACTATGTAATATACAGTAGATTACATATATATCTTGTGTGTGTAAATACTTTGTGTATATATATATATATATTACATATTTACAATTTATTAGTTTTTTGTGTTCTAAAGTTGTATCCAATAAATATTTTATGTTCTATCCAAATATCTTGATTATTGTATCATAAAAACAATTAAATGTCTGATGTTCACATTGTACTACAATAAAATTTTCACTTAAATATAAGCATTATACTAAATGTTATTATTTAGTAAAATATTCAGCACATTCTGCATTGCACTACTGTCCCCAATTTATTATATATTTTAAGAGTCGGAGTCGGTGCATTTTATACCGACTCCGACTCCGACTCCACCAAAATGAGCTCCGACTCCGACTCCACGACTCCGACTCCGACTCCACAGCCCTGGTCAATACCTCGAGTCGATCAACCCTTGTTTCACAAGATGTAATCATCAGCAATGCGCTGTAAGAAGACAAGCTATCAGTATTACGCTTGTTTATCCCAGCACAGTTAGCATCATTGTTGGTAGAAGATCCCTATTTACATGAGCAATGTGCTGCTGACAGCAGATGATTTTTATGCCCACATGAAGGATGCTATCAGATGACAAACCAGTGTTTGCTCGTTTGTCGGCTGATTTCCAGGCATGTTGATATATTCATTCGGCTGATGAGTGGCCAGTGTAAAGGGCCCTGAATATAAACAATTAGAGTATGTTCACACTGCGTCCTTTCCTGGTGGTCAAAAATGGCCATTTTTCGAGCAAAATAAAACTCTCCTCTTCACTGAAGTGTTGTAAACCTAAAGAGTTTTTTTCTACAATATTTTTGGTTGTTTTTTTGATATCCGTACAAAAGTGAAGAAAACGTTGGCATTCTTTTGCAGCAATGAAATCAAAAAGACCCCTGACGAATCAGAGGAATAAGTTGACAATCTTGCAATATATTGTATATCATTAACTTTAAAAATGTGTCTTGCATATACAGTAAATTGATAATTTTCCATGTTCTGAGTCCTTGTGGAGTGATGTGGTTTTTCCACATTTTCTGTGCTTTGTACTTTCAAATAACTGTATCTATGTTCTCAGCATCTTGTTTTAATTGATTGATTGATTGCACCGCATGTGATTTGTGCTGTTGGACTGAATGTTTTTAAATTCCTTGGCACCGCTCTTAAAACTTATGGACCATGATGAAGGTAAACACCAATCGCTGAAACGCGTGGTCTGTGCCATTGTGCTTATACCTCCACCCTTGTATTTTTATTGCCGAATATGAACTAAAACAAGTTTTTTAAAGATGGACTTAAATAAAAGGTACATTTTATGCAATCCAGAATTTGGATATATATTGCATTATAGATAGGCTCAAACACCTACATGATATATGCGATAGATACTAAAGCCAGTAAGCTACATACCCATATATATTATTGCACCAACCCATGCAATTGTATAATTAATAACATTAAGATGAAACACAGTTTTTTGGGATGACCCATATGAGATGATGCCCTGCCTCCAAAAAATCTAGTGCATCTATACTACTATAATGCGCACCTAAAGCACAGTGAGAGACATACCACTCAGCTCAAGCACTGTCACTGCAGCCTGTCTGCCTTGCGCGCCGACGCACGTTTTGCTGCGTTACTTCATTGCTCCGAGGAAATGACACAACAAAACGCGCGTCGGAGTGCGAGGCAGACAGGCTGGAGTGACAGTCTATTTTGTTCTGTTTTCTGGCATTTTAGGTTTTGTGGGGTTTTTTTTTTTAAACCAGAGGTCTGCGGCAGATTTATTAGGGTGCAGTCAGATGGCTGTATGCCTCGGCAGAGGTTCGCATTGCAATGCCTTGCAGCTCTCCTTACCGCAGCTTGACAGCTGCACGCAAATATATGCTATTGCGCTCTGGAAAGGAGAGCTGCGGACAGAGCATTGTGATGCGATCCTTAGGCTGTCTGACTGCACCCTTATAGTGATTGTTGGATAAGGCAGTTTTTGCATGTGCCAGTTTAGCAGATCAAGCGAGTTTCTGCTCTAAAAAAAAAAAAAAAAGCACATGAAGACGGCGATCGCCAAGGATAGAGGAGGCGCCGGGGCAAGACCAATGAGGCCCAACGGACCAGAATTCCCCACAGGTGAGTAGGTTACAGGTTCTCTTTACAGGTCAGTGACTTTCCTCGCACGCAAAAAACAATCTCAGTGTTTTTATCAAGATTTTCATCAGTGTTTAGTCAATGTCAGTTTTTAAAAGCTTCTGATGACAAACAGTCCAGAAAAATTGGTCAGCACATGAGTGGCCTCCAAGTGATGTCTGATTTTATTCATTGATCCCTTATTTGCATTGGTGAGTTTGATCAGACACTTGCATCAAGATTGGACACGATTCCATGATCTTGTGCAAACCACTTGGTCCGAGGAAAAGGCAGATGAGTGAATAGCCCATAGACTGATAGGTACGAGTGCTATCCATGAAGAACAACACTCGTGCAAGAAAAACAGATGTCTGAATGAACCCCTTGTAGACTGTGAGCCCTCGTGGGCAGGGTCCTCTCTCCTCCTGTACCAGTCTGTGCCTTGTATTGTTCATGAATATTGTACTTGTCCCTATTATGTGCACCCCTTTTCACATATAAAGCTCCTTGGAATTACTGGCGCTATAATAATAAATAAACCCGTAAAAGCACTGACCATCAGTTTGGTAAAGCTAAAGCACACCTTCATTATATGCAGTGGTGAAGGTTTGCAAATTCTGATTTTCTGTTCCAAACACGGAACGCTGACTTGTATTGCCTATCTATGGGACGTTTATCAATGTAGTCGAACTCTAAATTTTGTGCAAGAGTGGTAGAGCTGAAGTGGGTTCACTACAGACTTTGCACACATTACACCATTTTGTATAAATGTGGATCAATATGTTTATTTTACTGACCTCTTTATGTCCAATGAATCTTAAAAGGAAAATAATACACTGGTAATCCCTGTCCTCTGGCCTTGGTTTGCGGCTATAATTTACAGGCTGCTAAACCAGTGAAGTGTTTTCATGTTCTTGGCCATGGATTAGAATGAACACGGATCCATACAGCATGACTATTGAGCTCCAGTGTAGGGACGTAATCCGATTCTTCAAGACTTGGCAATAAATTGTGCACATTTAAATGTGTTGACAACTCTCAAGGAATTTGTGGTTAATAATTGATGGGATCAATATAGTCTGTAAAGGATTTTCTTGCTCTATCCTATTTTTTTTCCCAATATGTAAATTTTGTCGGCGTTATTGACATAATGTAATTGAGCACAGCATCTTACATTAGAATATTGGCTGTTAAGAGCAGAAACGTGAAGGCATTGAATATTTAGAGTATAATTTCTGCAAGAGCTACAGTGAAACTGTGGTAACATAACACCCTGTAGTCACAGATACACAGAACCTTTGTGTGCCCAATAGTGTTTATGTGTTAGGTCCCTTTCACACATCAGTTTTTTGCCATCAGTCACAATCCGTTTTCTGAACGGATCCATCGCAGATTGTGGCTAAACAGACGGATCCGACTAGCTGGAGGCTAAATAATAATTGGAGCATGCTCACTTTAAAAAAAAAACGGAATCCGTCACCAAATTCCGTCATATGACGGATGCCTATGGATCCTGCGCCCATAGGCTTCCATTCTACCAAACCACGGACTTGTCGCTGTCCATTTTTTAGACGTACACAAAAAAAACGTTACTTTGGCAGTCGCCTCCGTCCGATGGACAAACATTTTTCGATGGCTCTGTTGAAACGACAGATGAAACGTGAGGCCATTTGTTGCTAATACAAGTCGATGAGAAAAATTGGATTCAGCGGCATCGGTCACCGGATCCGTTTTTTTTCCAAAATTCGACGGATTGTGAATGTTGGCAAAAAACTGTTAATTGAAAGGGGCCTTAGGGTATGTAAACAAGCAGGTTTTATGTCCAATGAGCAGGCAGAAGATGCGCAGAATATTACAGTAGGGTATTACAGCGCAGAACTTGACATGTGGCGAGGATTATGGGTATGTGCCCACGGAGCAGATTTGTGTGCAGACTTTATGCACACAAAACTGCATATGTTGGCAGCAAAAATGCAGCAGAAAAAACATGTTTTTATTGCCTTTTTTGCTGAGTTTTTAAGATTATGGCAATCGTGGGTATTCCTGTGCAGTACCCCTGTCATCACTGCCAGGTCTCGGGCTGATTTTACAGCTGAGACCCGGCACTCACGGCAAGTAACGGTGCTTGTGCTGCTCCTGGCAGTTTGACCACCTAAATGCTGCGATTAATTGTAATCGTAGCATTCAGGAGATAGGGAGAGGAATTGCTTACCTCTCCCTGGCGATCGGTTCCCTGAAATGCGATTACAGGGACCCGATCGCTGCCATGGTAACCCTAGGTAGTCCCATGACAACCTCAGGTTACTGAGCTACAGATCGCCTCACACACCTTCTCATTCAAAAAGTTTTCTTTATTTTCACGACTCTGAAAATTGTAGATTCACATTGAAGGCATCAAAACTATGAATTAACACATGTGGAATGAAATACTTAACAAAAAAGTGTGAAACAACAGAAACTATGTCTTATATTCTAGGTTCTTCAAAGTAGCCACCTTTTGCTTTGATTACTGCTTTGCACACTCTTGGCATTCTCTTGATGAGCTTCAAGAGGTAGTCACCGGAAATGGTTTTCACTTCACAGGTGTGCCCTGTCAGGTTTAATAAGTGGGATTTCTTGCCTTATAAATGGGGTTCGGACCATCAGTTGGGTTGTGCAGAAGTCTGGTGGATACACAGCTGATAGTCCTACTGAATAGACTGTTAGAATTTGTATTATGGCAAGAAAAAAGCAGCTAAGTAAAGACAAACGAGTGGCCATCATTACTTAAGGAAATGAAGGTCAGTCAGTCCGAAAAATTGGGAAAACTTTGAAAGTGTCCCCAAGTGCAGTGGCAAAAACCAAACGCTACAAAGAAACTGGCTCACATGAGGACCGCCCCAGGAAAGGAAGACCAAGAGTCACCTCTGCTGCGGAGGATAAGTTTATCCGGGTCACCAGCCTCAGAAATCGCAGGTTAACAGCAGCTCAGATTAGAGACCAGGTCAATGCCACACAGAGTTCTAGCAGCAGACACATCTCTAAAACAACTGTTAAGAGGAGACTTTGTGCAGCAGGCCTTTATGGTAAAATAGCTGCTAGGAAACCACTGCTAAGGACAGGCAACAAGCAGAAGAGACTTGTTTGGGCTAAAGAATCCAAGGAATAGACATTAGACCAGTGAAAATCTGTGCTTTGGTCTGATGAGTACAAATTTGAGATCTTTGGATCCAACCACCGTGTCTTTGTGCGACGCAGAAAAGGTGAACGGATGGACTCTACATGCCTGGCTCCCACCGTGAAGCATGGAGGAGGAGGTGTGACGGTGTGGAGGTGCTTTCCTGGTGAAACTGTTGGGGATTTATTCAAAATTGAAGGCATAGTGAACCAGCATGGCTACCACAGCATCTTGCAGCTGCGTGCTATTCCATCCGGTTTGCGTTTAGTTGGACCATCATTTATTTTTCAACAGGACAATGACCCCAAACACACCTCCAGGCTGTGTAAGGGCTATTTGACTAAGGCCTAAGCCACACGGCGAGAAAATCGGTGTGAGTGGAGTGTGATAAAACATCACATTCCACTCAGACCAATTCTAGCCTGTGTGTCAGCGCACATGAGCGATTATTTTCTCAGCCCTAAATCGGACGGGGAAAACAATCGCAGCATGCTGCAATTGTAATGCGAGACTCTTTTCTCTCGCACCCATTCAAGTGAATGGGGAGAGAGAAAAATCGCACTGCACTCGTGGTACACCGGTGTACCGCGAATGCAGTGCGAGAATCGCAATAGCCGGCTACGGAGGAGAGAGGGCGAGAAATCCCTCCCTCCCCTCCTCAGTGCCGGCCCGCCCCCCGGAGCTGAGGTCCGCTCTCACAGTCATACCTCAGACGCAGGGATACTAGCATGACACTCGGCTCCTGCTGTGCTGCCAGCGTGAGCAAAGTGTCATGCGAGCATCGCACTAGTGCCCCGTGTAGCCCCGGCCTAAGAAGGAGAGTGATGGGGTGCTACGCCAGATGACCTGGCCTCCACAGTCACCAGATCTGAACCCAATAGAGATGGTTTCGGGTGAGCTGGACCGCAGAGTGAAGGCAAAAGGGGCAACTAGGGCTACGCATCTCTGGGAACTCCTTCAAGACTGTTGGAAGACCATTTCCGGTGTCTACCTCTTGAAGCTCATCAAGAGAATGCCAAGAGTGTGCAAAGCAGTAATCAAAGCAAAAGGTGGCTACTTTGAAGAACCTAGAATATAAGACATATTTTCAGTTGTTTCACACTTTTTTGTTAAGTATTTCATTCCACAAGTGTTAATTCATAGTTTTGATGCCTTCAATGTGAATCTATTCTCAGTCATGAAAATAAAGGAAACTCTTTGAATGAGAAGGTGTGTCCAAACTTTTGGTCTGTACTGTGTGTGTATAAAATATATATATATATATATATATATATATATATATATAATATACAAGAAAGGATAGATCTACAAGAAGATCAGCAAAGCTTTACTTGTCAATCAGAATATGGAGCAAAAGTGATGCAAAAATGTAACAAAGATGGATTTATAACCATGCCTAAGAGGTGTAAAGGCCGACCACGAAATTTAACTAAATGAGAGCATCTTCTGATGAGAGTCTCGAGGAAAATCAACATGCAAGTTCACTGCAGTTAGGTAAAGTAGAAAGCCAAATGGGGGTGAGTGTTTCCCGTGGCACAGTATGGTATACACTGCAGAGGAATAGCATGTATGGGTGTTATCCACGAAGGAGGCCTCTCCTAAACACACATCTAGGCCACTGTTGCAATTATGAGTAACAGGGTGAAAGTGATTCAGTGGCTGTGTCTCCTGCTCTGAACACAATTGAACACCTATGGGGATTACTGAAAAGACAAGTTGTCATACACTCTCCATCCAACATCCAGGTCGTAAGCGAGCTCATTCTTGAGGAATAAAAAAAAACTAAAAAAAAAAACGTTAGATAGATAGATGTATCAATGTCACCAACATATTCATTCCTTTCCTATAAGAATTGGTGTCCTTTAAAATCATGGCGGTCATACAAAATACCAGATGTAGTATTTTTGGGTGTGGGGTGTACTCATTTTTCAGTCAACCAAATTGAGTAAAACTGAAGATTTTGTAATAAAAGCTGTATTATTAACCTTACTTTTATTTTATGGGTTAAAAAAAAAAATGTTCCATGAAACTCCGTCTTCTCAACATTTTGTAAATTGTTCTTGTGTTCAGTGAGATATTAATTAAAATCTTCCTTTTCAAAAGGGGGTGTACTCATTTATGTAGAGCACTGTACATAAAATCATTACTTATTATTATGATGCTCTGATCTGGAGAAAAGGTTGTCGTTTCCGCAAATGATGGAAATAGAGGCATGCCACCTATCACATATACTGTGTATACTGTATAGGCGCTCACTGCTAAGAGACGGCTACTGTGATTTCCTCGTCGGAGCGCGGCCCTACAGAGGAGTGATCCTGAAGCACAACCTTGTGGTTATTACTCATCATTACAGCGATCACATTCCTGGTGTCATCGGATCACTTGTTTTACCTGGTAGAAATGACTGCAATCACACAACATGTATACTAAATTCTTCATAGAAAGCAAAGAATGTAGTCCTAGGTCATGGTCAGTGAGAAAAGTAAAATATCAAATATTAATCATATGTCAAAGGGTCCTTTCATAATACATAACAAGCAAAAACAAATGTCTAGGAATATTTACATTTCCAGGCCACGATCATTTTCTTTAGACAAAACGCACCACAACAGAGACCTAGTGAAAGGCAGGGGTTTACGTTTAGGCTTTGTTCACATTAACTAGTTATGCTGCATATTTTTACCATAGCAGCTGTGGGCATTTTACTGTTCCCCTGTATAGTCGCTTTATCTTGCCAGTAACCTACTGTTTCAGCTGCAAAACAGCACATCCATTGCAATCCACAGGATGCTGCCATTAACCACTTAGTTAATGCTGTAAATCTGTGAAAGTGGCATTCCAATGGTATGTGCACTACTGCTGCCATGCTTTGGCTCACTTCAGGCCTCTGAAATGCAATCACAAGGACCAATAGATTACCATGGCAGACTGCTGAGGGCCCCCTTGGCTGCCATCTTGGTACTCCTACGAAGCTCAGTTGCAGACTGAAGTGTGGCATAGTACTATATACCGTAGTATAAGTGATCAAATGATTGCAAGTTAGGGGTACTTTACACGCTGCGACATCGCTAGCATTTGCTAGCGATGCCGAGCGCGATAGCACCCGCCCCCGTTATACGGCCGATATGTGGTGATCGCTGCCGTAGCGAACATTATCGCTACAGCAGTGTCACACGCACATACCTGCTCTGCGACGTCGCTGTGACCGGCGAACCGCCTCCTTTCTAAGGGGGCGGTTCGTTCAGCGTCACAGCAACATCACAGCAGCGTCACTGAGCCGCCGCCCAATAGAAAAGGAGGAGCAAGGATGAGCAGCCAGAACATGCCACCCACCTCCAAGGAGATGTTTGTCGTTCCAGAGGCGTCACACACAGCGATGCTGCCGCAGGAACGACAAACAACATTGTACCTGCAGCAGCACCGATGATATGGAAATGAACGACGTGTCAACGAGCAACGATTTTGCACGTTTTTGCGCTCGTTGATTGTTGCTCATTTGTGTCACACGCTGCGATGTTGCTACCGGCGCCGGATGTGCGTCACTAACGACGTGACCCCGACGATATATCGTCAGCGATGTCGCAGCGTGTAAAGCACCCCTAAGAGTCCCCTAAGGCTATGATCACATGTTGCTTTTAGTTGGCTTTTTCTCTGCAGGCAAAATCTGCTCTCTTGAAATAAAACAGCAACTCACAAAAACGTATTTTTGCTGCAGATGTGTGTTATTTATCTACAGTACATGTTTAATAAAGTTAGTTTCATAAAAAAAAAAAAGCAGCAAAGATGCAAGGATGTAGCGTTTTTTGTTTTTTTTTTCATTTTCTCAGTGCTTTCTATGCTAAAAAAACCACTGCAAAAACGCTGAAAGGCTTCACATGCTGCAGTTATCAAATAAGCAGCAGTTTTCCAACTCAGTCAGGAAAAAAACAAAAAACATTTGTGTGCGTGAGATTTCTGAAATCTCAGATTTTGCTGGTACTGAAAAAGGCAGAAATGCAACGTGTGAACATAGTCTAAGAGGACAAAAAAAAAATATTAATATTTTTCAAATAGAAAACTTCAAATCACTAAGTTTTTAAGATAAAGGGAAAAAGATAAACATGTTTGGCATTGCCGTGTCAGTAAAAGTCTGGTTATCAATATATGGGATTAACCCATACGGTAAACAACCTAAAGAGAAAACAATTTGAAACGCCAAAACTGCAGAGGGTTTTGTTGTCGTCTCACCTACCAAAAAATGCAATTAGAAGGATAAAAACAAGGCGTTTATCCTTTTTCTCACGGCCACACCCTATTAAGTTTAGAAAAGCCTCATTCAGACATCAGTGAATTTTTTTTTTGTATATAGGCAAAAAATATTTTTTCGTCACTGTTTTAGCTTTTACTAAGAGCGATTTTCACATATGGAAAAATAAATAAGTTGCAAAGCTACTGTTACCTGTTGTAATGTTAACCACGGACAACACATGGACACCTTCGATGAGCTGACAGTGATTATCACGTGCCCATGAGTAACATGAATAAAAAAAAAGACATTTCTTTGCGACTTTTTTGCACACACTGTCCACAAAAAAACCAGACATGTGAACGACCCTAGAGATAGAACATGGAGCTGTTCCAACCTGTGAAAACCACAGAAGTGTAAAGGTAGGGGGTCGCTTTTTTTAATTTTTGTAATAATAATAGTGATTATAGAATCAATTATTTTTAATACAAAGTTAAATTCACTGTTTAGTTTTTATTTCATTCTATTTTTACTGAAACACTGGGGGCGCCATTTTGGAGTAATGACAGTTACCTAACGTATGGCAGGTCCCAGTGCATTGGGTGTGATAGTCAGACTCCAACCTTATTCTCTAACACTGAGAGCCCCTTGCTGTGAGCCGCTCCCCCCCCGCGCGTGTGCTCATCTCGGGCTCCTAGCAGCTCCTCACTCGCATGTGCTGTGATCCCTGATGGGAGGAACAGACACTAGGCTGACAGGACAGGCTGCCGGGGCTATAGGTCTGAGGTGAGTGCTTGCGGCTGGGTGCGGTGATAGCCGCGTGACATCTGTAGTGCAGTGCCGGGCTCAGGCTGCAGATTCCCCCTTCTCGCCGCATGTCACCTCAGACCTCCGATCCTGGCCGGCAGCTACCCTTGCCAGCCTGGTGTCTCAGAAGTTCCTCCTCTCAGCGCTCAAAGCACAGTATATGGGGGCAGAATACAGTGGGGCACAGTATATGGGATCACAGGAATATCAGCGCAAAGTATATGGGGTCACAGGAATATTGGGGCATAGTATATGGGGCACAAGAATATTGGGGCACAGTATATAAGGGCACAGGAATATGGGGGCAGAGTATACAGTGGGGCAGAGTATACAGTGGAGCACTAGCCAATCGTCCTTGGTGACACTTTAGACATATCAGGATCACTTTGCAGGCTCCAACAAAATGGCTCTGCAGTGATCCTAAACGTCATCTTCCCTTATCCTTTTGGAAACCCCCAGAACAGGAGGGGGAGCTGTGACATCACACACATGCAAACAAATTCTGCCCACTTTTACTGCAGCTGTAATGTGAGCTAGTTCTACAGTCGGATTTCAGCAGCTGCTCCCCCTAGTGCTTAAGAGTGGAAAATATCAAACTTTAAATTATTTTTTTTATTTTTCTCAATTAAAAACAAATAATATTTAAACAAAACAATAAAACATTAATACTTCACATTTTTTCAGGTATTGATTTATTTATTTTTTTTTTGACGACACCTTCCCTTTTAGAAGCCTTCAGCCTTGCATATGAGAAAACCTGATGAAACGCTGATGTAAAAAACCTGGAATGAATTGGTACATTTTTTGCTTATAAGAAAATATCCTGATGTCTGAGGCCTTATTCGGTTGCTGTTGTAATCTAAGGGGCACTTTGCACGCTGCTACATACATCGCTAGCCGATGATAGCGATGCCAAGCGTGATAGTCCCCGCCCCCGTCGCACATGCGATATCTTGTGATAGCTGCCGTAGCGAACATTATCGCTACAGCAGCTTCACACGTACTTACCTGCCCTGCGACCCGCCTCCTTCCTAAGGGGGCGGGTCGTGCAGCATCACAGCGACGTCACATGGCAGGAGGCCAATAGAAGCGGAGGGGGCGGAGATGAGTGGGAAGTAAACATCCCGTCCACCTCCTTCCTTCCGCATAGCCAGTGGAGGCAGGTAAGGAGAAGTTCCTCGCGCCTGCGGCTTCATACACAGCGATATGTGCTGCCGCAGGAACGAGGAACAACATCGTACCTGTCGCTGCAGCGATATGAAAATGACCGACACTACACAGATCACCGATTTATGACGCTTTTGCGATCGTTTATCGGCGCTTCTAGGCTTTACACGTTGCAACGTCGTTACCGGCGCCAGATGTGCGTCACTTTCGATATGACCCCGGCGATATCGCAGTAGCGATGTCGCAACGTGCAAAGTACCCCTAAGGGTATACAATACATTCTGGGGGCAATCATAGGAAAAATACCTTAGCTGAACCCTCTCTTATACATTTGGGAATTTCATTTATTAGAGTTCCCTAATATACAAAGTGAACCAAAAGTAGGTGGAATAGGGTTTGTGTGAGGGGTTGTTTTAATTCATGGCTTATTGGAGGATGACCCAGCCAGGAGGGTGCAATTTATTGGCATCATGCTGAATGAAATGACAATGCGTATGGATGAAATTTCTTTCAAATTATCCGGTCATATTAACAGGCAGAATTGTGAGAACATGCATTCAGCATTAGAGCAACAACTTAACCAGCCCGGCAGTGTCACTATTTGGGGCGGTAATTCAAGTTCTGGGGTTTTAGGACCAACTTTTTTGATGGAACAGTCAGTCACAAGTGATAAGTATCTCGAACTTCTAATGAATCAAGGTCTGTCCACTTACTTTTGGTTCACCCTGTATAATGATTATCTGAACCCCTCCTGTCACATTAGGATCATCATGGCAATAGAGAAGACAAGACTTCCAGTAGATTAAGTTCAACAAGGCAAAGAGGAAAACCAGCAACACGATGGCTTGATACTATCAAGATAACAGCGGAGAAGACCCTGGTGGACCTATCTAGGTTGCACAAGATTGACCTTCCTACAGATCCTTCATCCATCAAGTTGCCTTGGCTCGAGATCAAGTTGAAGGCTGTTAAATAAAACACATTTTTGCCCTTACTTCAGATTTCCTAATATTTATCCACCAAGGGTGACCACAGACAGACGAGGGCAAGAACAGTACATGGTCCTTTGCAGTCCAGTAGCAAATCCTAAATGATCCCTTTACATGTCCGTGAAAGAAGTTGCTTTTTGGAGGTGGAAGTTGCCCCCCTTACCTCTTGGGTCCCCAGCTGCAGAGGTTGTACTAATGAGACGTCTGCCCCTGATATCAACAATTTAATCCTCATTAACCTTTAATTAGTTGGGGTCCATTAGACCCCAAGCAAATTTGTTTTAGTCATATTTTCATAATTATGAAAGGTAGGTAACTGTCTGGTTTGGTATCTTCCCAGCTAAGTGCTTCTTGCTCCTCAGTGCATCGCGAGACATGGCGTCAACTACACGTGTCACAGCGACACCATGTGACTAACAGTGTAAGTATTTTGGTGGTACTAACTGAAGGTTAAATACTCTAAATTTACAGTGGGTATGGAAAGTATTCAGACCCCTTTAAATTTTTCACTCTTTGTTTCATTGCAGCCATTTGGGAAATTCAAGAGTTCTGGTGGTCTCACATTTCTTCCATTTAAAGATTATGGAGGCCACTGTGCTTCTGGGACCTTGAGTACTGCAGAAATTCTTTTGTAACCTTGGCAAGATCTGTGCCTTGCCACAATTCTGTCTCTGAGCTCCTTGGGCAGTTCCTTTGACCTCATGATTTTCATTTGGTCTGAAATGCACTGTGAGGTCTTATATAGACAGGTGTGCGCCTTTCCAAATCAAGTCCTATCAGTTTAATTAAACACAGCTGGACTCCAATGAAGGAGTAGAACCATCTCAAGGAGGATCACAAGGAAATGGACAGCATGTCACTTACATATGAGTGTCTCAGCAAAGGATCTGAATACTTAGGACCATGTGATATTTCAGTTCTTCTTGTTTAATAAATTTGCAAAATGTTCTACATTTGTTTTTTTTCTGTCAAGATGGGGTGCAGAGTGTACATTAATGAGAAAAAAATAACTTTTTTGAATTTACCAAATGGCTGCAATGAAAGAGTGAAAAATGTAAAGGGGTCTGAATACTTTCCGTACCTACTGTACAGCTGGGCATACAAATAGAATCTGCCAGGTCAGACGAACGATTAGGAATATTTGGATTTAGAGAAAAAAAAAAGTGTATATACTGGACAGACTACCTTGAGGAAACAATGAAATGCTCTTACAGTAGGTAGCCATATGGTAGGCGCAACCTAGAGGCTGTCATGCATGTGAAGGAAGCATGAACCACAAAACATAATAAAAATTATTAGTTTCCCCACATATCAGTTCTCTTTTCTCACTGCTCCTCATGTTGCTGAGAAGGGAAGATAGATATAATATATATATATATATACACTTTTTAGTAAGAATATGGAACTGTATGATGGGGATATTATACATAGGAGCAGTGCGAGAGAGGGATTATACAGAGGGGCAGTGTGTGGGGGGATATTATACATAGGGGCAGGCAGTGTGAGAGATATTATTGGGCGGAGTCTCAAGGAGGCCCGAAAATTTTGTCTAATTAATTTTTACCTAATTAACTTATACAAATTATGTTGAAAACAACTGCACAGCACTCCCTCCAATTTGTGGAGACTGGCACGCCAACTGAGCCTTAATGGATGTCTGTCTGGCACGTGAACATGTGCCAGACCTGATGGATATGCCAACAATGAGCAGACCAGGACTAGTCCCTGTTGTGGCATTGCCCATGTGGCTGAAAGCAGCGTCACAAAACTAATTTTTCTGACTCATTGAGAGGGATCATGCAAAGGATTATATTTTGGGTCTGCGTACTATTCTACAAAACACTAGATCATACTCGGATCAGTGTTATTCAATGAGGAAGTGCATGTGTCGGATTTTTTTCCTTGGACAGAGTGGTATGGAGGACAAAAAAAATGAAAAAAGCTCTGCAAATCGTACC
This sequence comes from Anomaloglossus baeobatrachus, assembly GCF_048569485.1. NCBI lineage: Eukaryota > Metazoa > Chordata > Amphibia > Anura > Aromobatidae > Anomaloglossus > Anomaloglossus baeobatrachus. Next base: position 93,882,361 of record NC_134361.1, on the reverse strand, counting down.
ACACTTTGCAGTTCAAGTCTAAGGGGCACTTTGCAGACTACGACATCGCAAGCCGATGCCGAGTGCGATAGTCCCCGCCCCCGTCGCAGCTGCGATATCATTGTGATAGCTGCCGTAGTGAACATTATCGCTACGGCAGCTTCACATGCACTCACCTGCCCTGCGACGTCGCTCTGGCCGGCGAACCGCCTCCTTATTAAGGGGGCGGGTCTCGTGCGGCGGCACTGCGACGTCACACGGCAGGCGGCAAATAGCAGCGAAGGGGCGGAGCAGAGTGGGACTTAAACATCCCGCCCACCTTCTTCTTTCAGCATAGTCGGCATGAGCTGCGGTTAGCAGGTAAGGTGATGTTCCTTGCTCCAACGGCTTCACACACAGCGATGTGTGCTGCCGCAGGAGCGAGGAACAACATCGTACCGTCGCAGCAGCGTAATTATGGAATTCCCCGACACTACACCGATGATACGATTACGGCGATTTTGCGCTCGTTAATCGCATCATCTAGGATTTACACACTACGATGTCGAGAGCGACGCCGGAAGTGCGTCACTTTCAACATGACCCCACCGACATCGCACCTGCGATGTTGTAGTGTGCAAAGTGCCTCTAAGGGTCAGTGAAAAAAATTGTACTGCACTTGGATGACATTGAGTGTGGTGCAATGTTCACATACTGACAGCATAGTTTTTGGGTTTTTTTAAGTCTTCTCTACTTCTGAGAAAAATGGACCCCACTCTGATCAGCATTATCGGCCCAGTTTTCTCATTTGGAGAAAATACGGTTGTGTGATCCCAGCCTAAGGTCTCATGCACACATCAGTTTTTTCACGTAGGAGAAGGATGATTTTCATCAGTTTTCTTTCACTATTAAAAAAAAAACAAAAAACCCCAAAACCTTTTATCCTATCTATCAGTAAACAATGTACAGCACATTTTTAATCCGGCACTTGGATCAATATCGGACATGTGTCCGGGATTTTGCATTGGACATGTGAACAGCTCCATAGACTATCACAGTAATGAGTTCTATTCACAAAAACAAAAATCCGATCGGACTTGTATGTGAAAAATTGAGGAGTAAATGAGCCCTAAATCTTGTAACTTCCATGGCTTAAGGCCGCTTTACATGCTATGACATCGCTAATGCGAAGTTGTTGGGGTCACGGAATTTGTGACGCACATCCGGCCGCGTTAGCGATGTCGTTGCGTGTGACACCTATGAGTGATTTTGAATCGTCGCAAAAACGTTCAAAATCGCTCATCGATGACATGGGGGTTCCTTCTCAAATATCGCTGCTGCAGTGTGTACGATGTAGTTCGTCGTTCCTGCGGCAGCACACATCGCTCCGTGTGACACCACAGGAACGAGGAACCTCACCTTACCTGCCGCCGCCCGCAATGCGGAAGGAAGGAGGTGGGCGGGATGTTACGTCCCGCTCATCTCCGCCCCTCCGCTTTGATTGGGCGGCCACTTAGTGACGTCGCTGTGACGCCGCACGGATCGCCCCCATAGAAAGGAGGCGGTTCGCCAGTCACAGCGACGTCGCCGGGCAGGTAAGTAGTGTGACGGGTCCGGGCGATGTTGTGCGCCACGGGCAGCGATTTGCCTGTGTCGCACAACCGATGGGGGCGGGTACCCACGCTAGCGATATCGGTACCGATATCGCAACGTGTAAAGTGGCCTTTAGATACAGATGGTACAGACTAGTGCATTGTCGTTCAATCACAGCACAATGAGCATCTTCACTGACGGCAGAGTAATAGCTGGGAATCTGAACTCTCCATTTTTCTATTCCTCCTTGAATCAGCCATCAGACTATTGATAGAAAATATCTACTCCCCCTATATTTTAGGCAAGTTACACCCTATCTGGCTTATTTGGCTTGAGAGACATTTTCTTAGAACAACAAAAAGAACAACACTGAACAACAATCAGCATTTGGAGTAAACTTACTGTCACATTATATTTTTAAAAAGGACGGTCACTAAGAACGAAGGGCTAGGTGAATTTACGGCATCTTATAACAAAGAACACGTGCTTAGGGAGGAGTCACACCCATGCACTATACATCGGAGGTAACACATGTAAAATATCCACTGTGCCAGAAAACGCGGCCACCTGAGCTCCAGTGCAGAAATGAGTCATCTGTCAGGTAGTAAGGAGCGGCATAGGGATGACTCACGCTATTATCTGCATGCTGGGAGATTTCTGTGTGTGTGGGGTGCTGCGGATCTATTTGCTGCTCTTCTTCAACAACACAAAATACCCAGCAATAATGTAAGGTTAGGAAAATAGACAGTCCATAGTCATGTCCAGGCCAACAGGCGCCATTACCACGCAGACCGGGGACTGCAAACACAATTACTACAGAGATTTTCGCTTTCTTATGTTCATATGTAAAATCTAAAATGAGTTTTTCAAAGGTTTACACCCTTTCACTGCTGAGCAGCACATTTCCACCTCTCACCAAAGAAGTAAATGCTATTTTAGGTAATCTCCCAAGATGGAATTTGCGGATGTGGATTTGGCAGACGAGCTACAAAAGAAAAAAAAAAAAGTGCATGGGAGCCCCTGCATTATAAATACATTACATGGATCGCACTGTGTATTGGCACAAGTGCCCCATTTTTTCTCTCGGCTGACCCCAACACATAGAAAAGGTTCAGATGCAAATACAGATAAAGCACCTACAGAACTGACCGCTGATCTTGTTGTGACAAGTGAGGAAACAATATACAATGCTAAGGTTATCCTCTATCAGATACAGTGACCTGTGAAAGTACTCACACCTCATGAACTTTGCCACCTTTTCTCCCGTTACCCCCACAAACAAATATAATTTTATTGGGATTTTATGTGATATGCCAACCCAAAGTATCAAGGAAATGATACATGGTTTTCTAATTTAAAAATAAAAATCTGCAGATTGTCACATGCATTTATATTCAGCCCCTGAGTCACAGTCCAGACCTAAATCCCATTGAGAATCTGAGGCAAGACTTGAAAATTGCCGTTTACAGACATCTCCATCCAATCTCACTGAGCTAGAGATATTGGGCAAAGAAGAATAAACAAAAATTATATCCTCTAGATGTGCAAAACTGGTAGAGACATCCCCCAAAAGACTAGGAGCAGTAACTGCAGCAAAAGGTGGTCCTACAAAGTATTGACTCAGGGGGGCTGAATAGAAACGCACATCAGAATTCTCAGATTTATATTCTTAAAACCATTAGAAATCCATGTACCATTTCTTTTACAAAACCTCCGATTTTGTGTTGGTAAATTACATAAAATCCAAATAAAATACATTTATGTTTGTGGGTATAACATGAAAGAAATGTAGAAACATTTACGGGTATGAATACTTTTTCAAGGCACTGTACATACTGCTTTTATAATCCAGTGACAATTTGCCAAAAGCTTCCCCCTCCCCACCACTGAGGGCTAAAGAAAACATAAATACATAAAAAGTCAATCATCAAAGTACTCACTAATGAAAGAAAACTTAGTAATACATATCCGTAGCAAAATCTATGTCGAAAATGATAAAGAAACAAATAAAAATAGAGTAAGTTTGAATCAACTAACAAGACATGTAAGGTTACATTGCCACATTGACTCTGAGTATTTTCACTGCAGCAAAAATGCAGTGTCTTAGGCTATATTGACACAGGGTGTTTTTGCATTTTTTTATTGCTTTTATGAAAGTACATGCTAATAAAAAGCTGTTTTTTTCATACCAGCAAAATCTACGAGATTCCAGAAATCTCATGCACACACTTACTTTTTTTTTGCCCCTTAAGGGCACTTTACACGCTGCGATTTCGGTATCGATATCGCTAGTGAGCATACCCTCCCCCGTCGGTTGTGAGTCACCGGCAAATCGCTGCCTGTGGCGCACAACATCGCTAACACTTGTCACACGGACTTACCTTCCCTGCGACGTTGCTCTGGCCGGCGAACTGCCTCCTTTGTAAGGGGGCGGTTCGTGCGGCGTCACAGTGATGTCACAAGGCAGCCGTCCAATAGAGGAGGGGCGGAGATGAGCGGCCAGAACATGCCGCCCACCTTCTTCCTTCCTCATTGCCGGTGGATAGAGGTAAGGAGATGTTCGTCGCTCCTGCGGAGTCACACGTAGCAGTGCGATTCTCGCATCAGCCGGCAACAGAAGAGATAAATCCCTCCCCTCCGCAGCTGTGGTCTGATCGCACGATCAGAACACACTTGCATGACACTCAGTTCCCGCTGTGCTGCGAGTGTGAGCTGAGTGTCATGCAACCACTCGCATTAATTCCTGTGTGGCCTCAGCCTAAAGGCCGTTTTACACGCTATGATTTATCTGACGATATGTCATCGGGGTCACGGTTTTCGTGACGCACATCCAGCATCGTTAGCGACGTCGTTGCATGTGACACCTAAGTGCGACTCCGAATGATCGCAAATAGGGTGAAAATCGTTGAGACGTCGTTCAGTTTCAAAATATTGTTTGTCGTTTGGAACGCAGCAGACATATTGGAACGTTTGACACCCTGCCAACGACGAACAACATCCACACGACCGCCTTGGTCAAACAATATATCGCTGAATGATGTAGCGTTGTTTGTGAGATGTGTACGTGTGACCGCTACAAAACGACCTATGAGCGATCTCGGCAAATAGTAACTACGATCTGGGCGTGTCACATCGCTAATGATATCGTTGTGTGTAAAGCAGCCTTTACTGAAAAGGCAAACTGTTGTTTTTGAAAGAATCAGCATGTCAATTCTTTTAGCGTCTTTACTGCTTTTTTGCCCATTGAAAGCAACGAGAGTTAAAAACCCAGCTGCATTTTTGCGTTATTTTTGGTGAATGACAATTCACAATAGTAGACAAATGATACAAAAAAAACCCTTCAAAAACGTAGTTTTTTTTTTTAAGTGCCAAGAGATCAGGTTTTGCTGCAAAGAAAAAAGCGCAGCAAAAACGCAGTGTGAACATAGTCTTAAGTGTTTGGGATTTATAGAAATCTACTTCCCAATGCGTTTCCTCAGCGTAGACTGACCTGCAGGTGTCAAATCTGTAACATGTCAATATGTTGTGGGTATGCCGAGCTTTAGGCTGGACTCACACTAATGTATGGCATCCGATGCGAGAGCATAGGATGCAATATGCTAATGACCCCCGGCTCAGGCTCTGCTGCAAGTGTGAGCCGAGTGTCATGCGACTGTGACCCGATCCTGCAATCAGGTCACAGCTGTGAAGCGGAGGGAGAGCACTGCGGAGGAGAGGGAGGGGTTAATCCCATCTTCTCCATTGTCAGCCTGTGTGTATATCGCACTGCACTGGGATAACAACCGAGTGCAGTCCAATGTATCTCTCGCACCCATTCACTTGAATGGGTGCGAGGGATATGGCTGTAGCAGAAAATCACAGCATGTGAAAAACTGACCAACTGTTCTCTCTCATTGACTAGTATTGGTCAGAGTGCAATATGAGATTTTCTCGCATTGCACTTGTCCGTTTTTCACGCTAGTGTGAGCGTACCCTTATGTGCAGATTTTCCTCATGGACTTGTATTAGATGCGAAAAATCTACAGGTATAAAACGCATATGCATTTTTAGTGCATTTTCTCTGTGGAAATGCATCAAAATTACATGTAATCTGCACATAAGTATATCAGAGATTTCTCTAAGCCAAATACCAAAAAGTATCAAAACAAAGGAGCTTTATTTAAAGCATGACATACCAAAAAAGACAAAAACCACAGCATCAAAACACGATAACGCATGTTTAAATAACGCAGACAAAAATGCAAGTATCCTAATTTACATAAAAAAGGCAGAAATTCTGCAACATCAAAACCTCACCAAAAGCGCATCGTGTGAATGCAGACTTAGGTCTCTATCACACATCCGTGAAAACCACACACATTTTGCATGGACGTGTAAAAGGTGCGTATGGCCCTCCGTGTGCCGTGATTTTGGCACACGTGTGCTCACTGTGTGCTATCCATGATAACACACAGAGAACAGGAACTTTCTGCTCACCTTTCCCTAGTGTTGCTGTCCGTGGTGCTGATGTCTTCCGCTCTGCGGTCTCCGGCCCTACCGACTCCCCGCTGCTGCTGCTTCCGGTCCTCTGTGCTTGCATATGCGATGAGTATAATGAGCGGGGGTCAGAAGCAAGTGTCAGCAGTGCTGGAGACATCAGCGGTAGAGACAGGTGAGTAGAGAAAATCATTTTATTTCACAGACACGTGTGTTTTTTCCGGTACATGTCACACGGAGCACATTCGTGCGGTCCGTGTGACACCCGTGCTGCTGGAGAAAAACGGACATGTCTACGTGTGGAACACCCGAACACACGTATGCTCCACACATGGGAAAACACGCACGTGTGAAAACGGACGTCACACGTACCGGAGACATGGATGTGTGAAGGAGGCCCCAGGATTAGTGTGCACTGCGTCTGGCCACTTATTCTACAATAGTGTTCGGGCAAAGTCACCACATAGCCCTAGCCTAATTGTTAGTATGCAGTCGGCCAAACTTTTTTTTTTTAAATATATTTCAGCAGCGTAATTTGCCAAAAAGCTGCCCTATAGCTTACTGGGACAGCCCATGTGTGATACACAGGGGTCTCATAGCCCTTAACCAGGGCATACCTTTTGATTGCGCGGTCAATGCTGTAGTTAAAAAATGAATCAAATAAAATGTAGCCACTCTAGTTTTGCAATGTGATTTTAGGCACACGGTATTTACAGGTAAAGCATGTAAAAAAAGTTGTCAAAAAAGTCTTATGGAAATATATCTTGCTTTTTTTTTTATTTGTCAAAAAGACAGTGCCACGCCTGTCCACAGATTGGGGCAGATTTACTAATCCTATGAAGATCTGCCGATGTAATAGCACAAGTAAAAGGTGGTGGTTTTGTGCCTTGTACACGGCTGATGATGGTTTTGTGAACATACAATAATAGTGTTATCAGCAGCACGTCACCTGTTTACATGGGGGATGGGGAATATTCAGTGGCAAAATACCACCTTAATCACAGTGACTCATGTTGCAGGATAAGTCTTGCGCAGCTTTCAGACTGTCTAGTGTAAATTTACACCACCTATTAGGCTGCTTTCACACTACGTTTTTTTAACGTGCGTCATGAACGTTTTTTGCTGTAAAAGTGGATCCTGTTTTTACAAAGAAAAACGCATGTGTTATTTTGCAGGATCCTGTCACTTGAGGTTTATGGGCGGGCATTGAAGTCATGTGATCGGGAGTGAGGGGAACTGAATGTGATAGACTGGGAGTCGGCATCTGACAGCTGCAGACGCTGGTAACCAAGGTAAACATCGGGTAACTAAGCGAAATGCTTTGCTTGGATACCCGATATTTACCTTGGTTACGAGCGTCCGTAGCTGCTAGGAGCCAGGCTGCCTGCTCCCTGCACACGTAACCAAGGTAAACATCGGGTAACTAAGTAAAGCACTTTGCTTGGTTACCTGATATTTACCTTGGTTACGAGCGTCCGCCGCTCTCAGGCGGGGGAGAGAGAGAGGAGGGTCACGCCAGGCTGGTTTTTGGGCATGCTCAGTAGAGCAAGTAGGATCCTGTCTATCAGCATGCCAGCGTTCACATGCATTTGTGTGCAGTATAGTCAAAATCCAGTGAAAAACAGTATTTGGATGCAGCTCAAAAACGCTACAAGTAGCGTTTTTGAAAAAAGTTAAAAAACTGCAAGTCGCTGGATCCTCACTATAACGCACGCAAACGCATGTTGACGCGAGTCCATTGCAAATGCATTGAAATGAAAACGCATTTGCACTGGATCCGTTTTTGCGTTAAAAAAAAACGTTCATGACGCATGTTTAAAACGTAGCGTGAAAGCAGCCTAAGGCTACTTTCACACAACCGGTTTGAGCACTGCGGCTCAATCCGGCTGTGAAACCTATGCAACGGATGTGGCGAAAACACCGCATCCTTTGCATACGTTTTTCCATGCGGCCCGTCCGTCTTTTTCCGGTTGCGGCACGCTACTGAGCATGCGCAGTGGAAGAAACCGCATGCGGCGGCCGGATGCGGTTTTTGCCGCATCCGGCGTCCATAGGCATGCATTGAAAAATGGGCCGCAGCGACCAAACCGGACTAAATCTGCCGCATGCGGCAAAAACTGGACGGAACGCAAGCCGCATGCGGCACAATGCGGCGCCAATGCAAGTCAATGCTGGAAAAAACAAAACCGGCAACAAAAAAAACAAAACGGTTTCGTTTTTTCAGCAGAGCGCCGGATTGTGCCGCACTGCTACAGCTGGATGTGTGAAAGCAGCCTTAGTTGGCTTGTTTTAGATCACTCTTTCAACCAAAAAACCGGAGCACATCTTTGGCAAAATAGTTGCATTTTACAGAACCCTTAGGCCCTGTACGCACGCTGCGGTTTTTATTGTGGTTTTGCTGCATAAAATGTTCAGAACCTTACTGCAGTCATTCCCCAGCAAAACCTATGGCAAAAAAAAAATAATGCTGTGCGCACACTGCAGTTTTCTTCACCAACAGGTTTGCTGCATGTTTTCTGCAGCAAAAGGAATTGCACGTCACTTCTTTTCCGCAGGTACCTGCAGTTTTTGCCATAGATAATGGTCAAAAACCGCAGTGAACAACCAGGGGGAAAACCGCATGCGGTTTGCTGCATTTTTTTTTACAGTAGGTGCGGTAATCTTTCAGAGGGTCCGGAATTTTCTTAAGACAAATCCATTTTCTAAGACGCACAGGGTCTTAGCCATGCACCCTTTTCCAGACCCCTTAAGGGCTCCCTCACACCACTGTATAAGGCTATGTGCGCACAGTGCGTTTTTCGGATGCGTTTTTGGGCTCAAAACTGCATGATATTGCTTCCCCAGCAAAGTCTATGAGTTTTCATTTTTGCTGTCCGCACACAATTTTTTTTTAAGCTGCGTTTTTTAGCTTAAAAAAACAACCCCGACATGTCAATTCTTTCCTGCGTTTTTCTGCGTTTTCCCCCCATGCAATGCATTGGGAAAACGCAGCCAAAAACGCATGCGTTTTTACCGGTGTGTTTTTTGCGCGTTTTTATGCTTTTTTTGACGCTGCATTTTTGCCCGCTAAAAACGCACAAAAATGCTTGGTTCCCCATTGAGTTCCATATACTCTGTAGACGAGTCGAGCCTGTCAGAGCGTCAGACTGCTCCTTAGCGGTATGAAGCACCCGAGTAGGGTAGTGATCGCTCATCACTATCCTCCACTATTTGTCCAATTTTCCAAGCAGCTAGGTGATAATTGACTCGGCCTCTTTCAGCATCAGTGTTAGGCTATGTGCGCACGTTGCGTACAAGCCCTGCAGAAATTTCTGCAGCGATCTGAAGAGCACATGTGCGCTTTAGATCGCTGCAGAAATGTCCGTAGTGAGCGCCGATTCCATGCGCTCTGCCTGCAGCTCCTGCCATAGACAGAGCAGGAGCTGCCGGCAAAGCGCAGGAAAGAAGTGACATGTCACTTCTTTTTGCGCAGCGCTTCGCCAGTAGCCGAAGCGCTGCGCTCTTAAACGCCACGTGCGCACGGCCCCTGCACAGTCTCCATAGACTGTGCAGGGGACGCAGGACGCATGCAGTTACGCTGCGCTACAAAGCGCAGCGTAACTGCATGTTTTTACGCGACGTGCGCACATAGCCTTAGGCCCCATGCACACACTGTGGTTTTTGCCTTTTTTGGTGCAGATTGTATAAAACACTGCATGTCTTTCCTTCTCCAGCAAAGTCTATGACAAATCAGATTTGCTGTGCACACGTTGCTTTTTATTTTATCTGCACTTTTTGTGACAAAAACAACTGCATGTCAATTCTTTGTGCGTTTTTCTCCTGAGTTTTTTAGTCCTTACAGTTACTGATTTCACTAAAAAAAAAAAAGTGGCAAAAACACGTTTTTTTGTTGCGTTTTCTGGCATAAGCTGCATTTTTCTGCCCGAAGGTGAAATTTTATTGTTGGACATAGCCTTTAAGGATACATTCCCATGATCAGGAATTCCTGCGCTGTAGATGCAGTGTCATTTCTCTGGTGGAATGCAAGTTTTCCCCGAGGGAGCAGCCAGCGTCCGTTTTCTTCCACTGATAACACTAGTGTTTCTGCAAGAATAAATTGTCATGCTGCAGCATGGGAAACCGCGCCGCATGTCAGTTTACTCTGCATAGAAAACAAGCACAGTGGGCAGGAGATTTCTATAAATCTCATCCGCTGTGCTTGTACTGGTCAAAAATAGGCTGCATCCAAAACGCTGCTGACACGGATCTTAGGAACGTACCCTAAGGCTGTGTGCGCGCGTTGCATTTTTTCATGCGTTTCCGCAGCGTTTTGAGCTGCAGCGTTTTAATGCTAAATTACATGTGTTTTGAATTCCAGACAAAGTCTATGGAAAATAGGGATTTCTTGTGCACATGATGCTTTTATAAATGCACCGTTTTTGGTGGCAAAATCTCTGCGTTCGAAGCAGCAACATGTCAATTGTTTTTGCCATTTTGGTAGCGTTTTGTTAACATTAGAGTCAATGAGAATTATCAAAACGCATCCTAAAAGAAATTTCTAGCGTTTTGCATGCTTTTTTGACAAAATCAAAGCATCATTTTGGCATTATAGTGAGGTCAAGAGGTTTCCATTTGCCCTCACATCTATTACGACTTTAAAAAATGAGTTAAACAATACTATTACTTTATTTTGAACATAATTATTAAATATCATTAATCATTTTCGGTAAAATATCATTATAGTGTTTGATTTCAAGTTTATTTTTTTTTTCCATTTTTTTCATGTTTGAATGTTCAAACTTTATTTAGTTGTGTATTTGTAATGAAAACACATTTCAATTTAAGCACTGAAAATGCATGTAAAACGCGGCCAAAACACTTGCGTATTTCCTGTGTTTATGTGGTCAAAACCAAATTTGACAATGACAAATTCTGCCAGAGGATGCGTTCATTTCTGCAAGTTACTGAACGCTACGTGTGCACATGGCCTAAGGCATCTTGGAAATGTAAGTACACCAGCATCCCCACACTCTGAAAGTCACTTCCAGTACTTAGCTCCAGGGTAGAAAGCAAGTATTAGGCTACATTCACACTTCCGTTGTTTTAAATCCGTCGGATCCATCGTTTTTGAGATGTCAACTGACATAACAGATGTGTTATTTCACAGGATTCCGTTCTCAGGAATCCTGTGGAAAAAAACTGATCCGTCGCGTTCGTTACATCCGTTGTGCTTCCATTTTACGACGGATCCGTCGTGATCCGTTTGTGTTTGGCACAGCCCAATGGATGTGCCAAACATGCTGTGCATGCTCAGTAGAGCATGACAGAATCCAGCACTGGATTCCGTCGTGTGACAGATTACGGCGGAATCCAGCACCATAGATAGCCATTATAGCTCTTGACGGATTGTGACGGAATCCTGCGGAGTGCATTTTTTGCCGCTCCAAAAAACTTTACATTGTGGGTTCATACCGCCCGACGGTCAGTCATTCCACGACTGATCCGTCGCATAGCGGATGCAACGCATGGCCATCAGTTGTTAATACAAGTCTATGGGGAAAAAACGGATTCATCAAGGCGACAGATTGTGACTGATGCAAAACAACGGAAGTGTGAATGTAGCCTTAGAAATATGAGAATGACACTGACTAAATAACGTGTGTCACCTTGGCTACTTTATTATACCATGCCTGATAAAAGAGAGACCCAAGTCGCTGTGAAACCTTGCCACCTAATATATATTTTTTTATGTCAGTTCACCCCTTGAAAATATTTAATTTCTCCAATTGAGAGCAATAAATTTGCAGCTTGTAATAACTCAGAACAATAAAGTTGCTGGTCATCTTTAGGACCATTTTCTCCAAAGCAGCTTGACCTTCAAGGAATTAATGAGTTAATCGTCTCATCCTGGGTCTCAAGTCTGTGCAGCTTATCTCCGCTTTCTCTTTCTGTCTGCTTCCTCCTCTTCCTACCACCCACATAAGTTGTAAGAGGACAAGAATCTGTGACTTCGCACAATTGGGTAACATATGCAATGAGCGTGACTATGATTCAGTCTCCAGTGCACACATGCTTCTATTATGTGTAAGAGCAAGATGGGCACACAGGCAGTGGAGGTGCGGGTAGAGGTTCTTGTGTTTATCTGCGTTAGCTCAAGTGCCATGTCTGGGTTGCCATCTTGAGTCCGTCTTCCCTTCTGAAAATGTTCTCCTAATTAGCTATGATGCCAAAGTCTCATCAAATAGCACATCTATAATGGCAGCATGTGATAGATCAGTGACATATAGCTTCTGTCTCCTAGTGTATACAGCAGTCTCACCGTGTATCCTCTGTAATGTATACAGTAGACTCCGTGTATGCTCTGGGATGTAGACTGCAGTCCGTGTACCCTCTGTGATGTATATACAGCAGACTCAGTGTATCCTCCTCTGTGATGTATACAGCAGTGTCTGTGTATCATCTTTGATGTATACAATATTACAGTGTATCTTCTGATGTATACAGCAGAATCACTGTGATGCATACAGCAGACTCAGCAGTGTCTCCTATGTGATGCAAACAGCAGACGCAGCAGTGTCTATGTGATGCATACAGCAGACTCAGCAGTGTCTCCTATGCGATGCAAACAGCAGACGCAGCAGTGTCTCCTATGCGATGCAAACAGCAGACTCAGCAGTGTCTCCTATGCGATGCAAACAGCAGACGCAGCAGTGTCTCCTATGCGATGCAAACAGCAGACGCAGCAATGTCTCCTATGCGATGCAAACAGCAGACGCAGCAGTGTCTCCTATGCGATGCAAACAGCAGACGCAGCAGTGTCTCCTATGCGATGCATACAGCAGACGCAGCAGTGTCTCTTATGTGATGCATACAGCAGACGCAGCAGTGTCTCCTATGTGATGCATACAGCAGACGCAACAGTGTCTCCTATGTGATGCATACAGCAGACGCAACAGTGTCTCCTATGTGATGCATACAGCAGACGCAACAGTGTCTCCTATGTGATGCAAACAGCAGACGCAGCAGTGTCTCCTATATGATGCAGACTCAGCGTTTCCTATGTGATTCATACAGCAGATTCAGTGTCTCCTATGCGATGCCTATAGCAGACTCAGCGTCTCCTATGTGATGTATACACAAGATCACGGTGTGCTCTGTCATACATCATTATTATTTGCTATATATACACATGCAACTGAGGCAGGAAGCAAGATGTAGTGGACTTGTGCACACCAACAAAGTTAATGCATTTAGACAGTGTAACAACAAAAACCATTGAGGGATGTTTTCTTCCTGCTATAGATAAGGCTTTATTTTTCAGCGCACATTGGGGCAGATTTATTAGTGCAAGTGCACCTCAAAAGCAAAACACATTTTGGTGCAAATTGACATTTTTAGTTTTAGTCCTATTTATTACGTGATTAAAACACCATCTACGATTCAATGTGGGGGAGTGGTCTATCTGTAAGGGAGGTGTGTCTTAATATGCTCCAATGTGCACAAAACGTTAGTGTAAAATGTAAGCTAGTCAGAATGTGGTGCTCAGTTAGATGGGTCTAAAGAAGCTCCAAATATGAGCCACTGCGATAAATTATGTGTGGTTTACACCTTAAGGCCTGTTTCACACGTCAGTGATTCTGGGACGTTTGTACTTTTTTTTAAACGTACCAGAATCACTGACATACGCAGACCCATTATAATGAATGGGTCTGCTCACACGTCAGTGATTTTTCACTGCACGTGTCTCCGTGCGGCGTACCCGCGTGTCCGTGATTGCCGCACGGAGACATGTCCATTTTTTTCTGGCATCACTGATATTCCACGGACCACGCAGTGGTGTGATCCGTGAGACACGTGCCAGAAAAAAACGTGCTTTTAAAATAAAAATCATTTTAACTCACCCGGCGTGCAGCGATGTCCTCTGCAGCCCGTTCTCCCTGCTGCTTCTGAGCCGGCTCATTACTGTCGCGCATATTCATGATGCACGACACAGCCGACCCGGAAGCAGCTGCTGCGGGGGTCAGCGCCGGCCGGAAGCTGCACCGCGGGAGCGATCAGCACCATGGAGAGCGGGAGCGCGCACAGGTGAGTTAATCTCTAAGTGCAATCACGGACCACGGAGAACGGAGCCTGGATTGCACTTAGACAACCCACATGTGCCGTGATTCACGGCACACGGAGGGACATGTGCGTGTTTTACACGCCAGTGAAAAACGTCAGTGTTTTTCACTGACGTGTGAAACGGGCCTAAAGTAAATCCACCCTAAAGAGCATAGTGTCACAGGGATGGAGAATCCATCTAGAGATCTAATCATCTGCAGAATCCAAAGAGCGCCCTATATTCACATAGGATGCAGTTTTTAGATGACGTACTGTGAATCTTGTGGACTCTGCCTCTATAAAAAACGTTGGACTTCATTAGGGACATATTTAGGGGTTGTTAGTCTAAGGTAGCTGCCCTGTGACCAAATACAGTGAAACACATCTGGCTATTACCATGAACACAAGCAACCACAGCACTGGGGATGGAAAAATGGCGTGCGTCAGATGAACCTGGTATTCACAGTATTAATGCTAGAGAACTGCCACAAGGACACAGGAGAAACATTAGTCACATGAGCAGAGGCGAAGCGGTAAAGAAATGGAGAAAAGCACAGGATAGCAATGAAGACAAGGGGCGTCAATGGCTCTGAGCAGAGAACCAAGATAAGCCACTATTCTACAGAGGACGGACACTCAGCAGAGAGAGCCGAGAACCAAGATAAGCCACTATTCTACAGAGGACGGACACTCAGCAGAGAAAGAGCAGAGAACCAAGATAAGCCACTATTCTACAGAGGACGGACACTCAGCAGAGAGAGCCGAGAACCAAGATAAGCCACTATTCTACAGAGGACGGACACTCAGCAGAGAAAGAGCCGAGAACCAAGATAAGCCACTATTCTACAGAGGACGGACACTCAGCAGAGAGAGCCGAGACCCAAGATAAGCCACTGTTCTACAGAGGACGGACACTCAGCAGAGAAAGAGCCGAGAACCAAGATAAGCCACTATTCTACAGAGGACGGACACTCAGCAGAGAGAGCCGAGAACCAAGATAAGCCACTATTCTACAGAGGACGGACACTCAGCAGAGAGAGCCGAGAACCAAGATAAGCCACTGTTCTACAGAGGACAGACACTCAGCAGAGAAAGAGCCGAGAACCAAGATAAGCCACTATTCTACAGAAGACGGACACTCAGCAGAGAGAGCCGAGAACCAAGATAAGCCACTATTCTACAGAGGACGGACACTCAGCAGAGAGAGCCGAGAACCAAGATAAGCCACTATTCTACAGAGGACGGACACTCAGCAGAGAAAGAGCCGAGAACCAAGATAAGCCACTATTCTACAGAGGACGGACACTCAGCAGAGAGAGCCGAGAACCAAGATAAGCCACTATTCTACAGAGGACGGACACTCAGCAGAGAGAGCCGAGAACCAAGATAAGCCACTATTCTACAGAGTACGGACACTCAGCAGAGAAAGAGCCGAGACCCAAGATAAGCCACTATTCTACAGAGGACGGACACTCAGCAGAGAGAGCCGAGAACCAAGATAAGCCACTATTCTACAGAGGACGGACACTCAGCAGAGAAAGAGCCGAGAACCAAGATAAGCCACTATTCTACAGAGGACGGACACTCAGCAGAGAAAGAGCCGAGAACCAAGATAAGCCACTATTCTACAGAGGACGGACACTCAGCAGAGAGAGCCGAGAACCAAGATAAGCCACTATTCTACAGAGGACGGACACTCAGCAGAGAGAGCCGAGAACCAAGATAAGCCACTATTCTACAGAGGACGGACACTCAGCAGAGAAAGAGCCGAGAACCAAGATAAGCCACTATTCTACAGAGGACGAACACTCAGCAGAGAGAGCCGAGAACCAAGATAAGCCACTATTCTACAGAGTACGGACACTCAGCAGAGAAAGAGCCGAGACCCAAGATAAGCCACTATTCTACAGAGGACGGACACTCAGCAGAGAGAGCCGAGAACCAAGATAAGCCACTATTCTACAGAGGACGGACACTCAGCAGAGAAAGAGCCGAGAACCAAGATAAGCCACTATTCTACAGAGGACGGACACTCAGCAGAGAGAGCCGAGAACCAAGATAAGCCACTATTCTACAGAGGACGGACACTCAGCAGAGAGAGCCGAGAACCAAGATAAGCCACTATTCTACAGAGGACGGACACTCAGCAGAGAAAGAGCAGAGAACCAAGATAAGCCACTATTCTACAGAGGACGGACACTCAGCAGAGAAAGAGCCGAGACCCAAGATAAGCCACTATTCTACAGAGGACGGACACTCAGCAGAGAAAGAGCCGAGACCCAAGATAAGCCACTATTCTACAGAGGACGGACACTCAGCAGAGAAAGAGCCGAGAACCAAGATAAGCCACTATTCTACAGAGGACGGACACTCAGCAGAGAAAGAGCAGAGAACCAAGATAAGAAACTATTCTACAGAGGACGGACACTCAGCAGAGAAAGAGCCGAGAACCAAGATAAGCCACTATTCTACAGAGGATGGACACTCAGCAGAGAAAGAGCCGAGAACCAAGATAAGCCACTATTCTACAGAGGACGGACACTCAGCAGAGAAAGAGCCGAGAACCAAGATAAGCCACTATTCTACAGAGGACGGACACTCAGCAGAGAAAGAGCCGAGAACCAAGATAAGCCACTATTCTACAGAGGACGGACACTCAGCAGAGAAAGAGCCGAGAACCAAGATAAGCCACTATTCTACAGAGGACGGACACTCAGCAGAGAAAGAGCCGAGAACCAAGATAAGCCACTATTCTACAGAGGACGGACACTCAGCAGAGAAAGAGCAGAGAACCAAGATAAGCCACTATTCTACAGAGGACGGACACTCAGCAGAGAAAGCCGAGAACCAAGATAAGCCACTATTCTACAGAGGACGGACACTCAGCAGAGAAAGAACCGAGAACCAAGATAAGCCACTATTCTACAGAGGACGGACACTCAGCAGAGAGAGCCGAGAACCAAGATAAGCCACTATTCTACAGAGGACGGACACTCAGCAGAGAAAGAGCCGAGAACCAAGATAAGCCACTATTCTACAGAGGACGGACACTCAGCAGAGAGAGCCGAGAACCAAGATAAGCCACTATTCTACAGAGGACGGACACTCAGCAGAGAAATGCAAATGGTGAGGAGTAATCATCAGGTGACGTCTTAAGGGACAGGTGTAGTATAAACAAGAGGAAGGCATCACGGGGCATCTGTATAAGGCCACTTGCACACGTGGAGTATTTGGTGAGGTTTTACCTCTGTATTTGTAAGTCAAAACCAGGAGTGGGTGAATAATACAGAAGTGGTGCAGTGTTTCTATTATACTTTTCCTCCGATTGTTCCTCTCCTGGTTTTGGCTACAAAAAATTAGGTAAACACCTCACCAAATACTCAACGTGTGAACGTGGCCTTAAAGGGAACCTGTCAGGTGCAATATGCACCCAGAACCAAAAGCAGTTCTGGGTACATATTGCTAATGCCTGCCTAAGGCTATGTGCGCACTAGAAAGTGACTTTTTCTTAAGAAAAAGTCGGACCCTCGGAATGAATCCCGCACCCACGTTTTTGACGCGATTTTTCACGGATTTTCCACAAGTTGGTCCCCGCATTTTTTTAACATTATCTGTGGCAAAAACCGCAGGTACCTGCGGAAAAGAAGTGACATGCTCATTAATTCCGAGGGTAGAAAAAAAAAAAAAAAAAAAACAGTGTGCGCACAGCATTTTTTTAAACCCATAGGATTTGCTGGGGAATGACTGCAGCAATGTTAGACACATTTTCTGCAGCAATTCCGCGGTAAATACGCAGCGTGCGCACAGGACCTAACTGTCCCAGCATCTAGCAGCATAGATAAAGATATCTGCAGAACACTTATTTCTAAAGAACCTTTTTAATATGCTAATGAGCGCAGGAACTAGTCCCAAGGGTGTTAGTTTCTGCACTCATTCCGCCTTCTTAGTACGCCCACAGGAGCTTGCTAACATGCTATTCAATGTCCAGCGTCATTAGCGGTCACGCGTACCTGTGTCTGTTGCACCGCTGATGACTCTGGCTTTAGGCTAAGTGTGCGTGTGGTCAGAAGTCCGTCACACTTCCGGTCATGTGTACTCTCTCTGAATCCGAGACGCGTACACCCGGCTTCATAGTGCATCATCCATACGGGGCTGAGTAGAAGGACAGCAATCACACAAGATGGAGGAAGTGCTGGACCGAGAGCAGTGACGCCCATTGTACTGGACCTCCCTGCAGTAAAGAGGTTTTTTAAGTTATACAGAGCAGCCTGGGCTCTTATATACAGTATTCTAGAATGCTGTATATAAGGGCTGACTGGTGCTGCCTACAGATTATAGGGCCGCTTTCACATTGCCATTTTACCTATGTTCACTGGTCCGGTCGGGACATCCGTCTGAACCTCACTTCGCCCCGCAAAACGTGTTTTGGACGCATACGCCAACGGGCCACTGACTATAATGGAGCAGACAGAGTCAGCATATGCTCAATCTTGCGCCATTTTCAGGCATATACATTTTCTGCAGGCGGACACC
Source organism: Anomaloglossus baeobatrachus (assembly GCF_048569485.1). Lineage (NCBI taxonomy): Eukaryota > Metazoa > Chordata > Amphibia > Anura > Aromobatidae > Anomaloglossus > Anomaloglossus baeobatrachus. Next base: position 93,863,722 of record NC_134361.1, on the reverse strand, counting down.
CAAATGTAGTCTACTACGTCTGGGTGTCCGCCTGCAGAAAACGTATATGCCCAAAAATAGTGCAAGACAGAGCACACGCTGACTCGTCTGCTCCATTATAGTCAATTGTCCCGTCGGTGTATGCGTCGCAAAACACGTTTTGCGGGGTGGGGGAGGGGGGGTTCGGATGGATGCCCTGATGAGACCAGTGAATGTAGGTAAAAATGCAATGGGAAAGCGGCCTAAGGGTACGCTCACACGAGCGTATAACTCGCATGAGTATCGGACCGCATCACCCGGCGCGCCTAGCTTCTCTGCTGACAGGAGCGGCTCAGCTGCATGTATTTCTATGCGGCTGACATGCTCCTGTCCGGAGAGTGTGCGGCCACACCGAGTGATGCGGTCCGATACTCATGCGAGTTATACGCTCGTGTGAGCGTACCCTAAGGGAAAAACCTGGTGACGGATTCCCTTTAATGTGTATGAGTGCTCCATGCTTTTGATTGATCAGATTTGTACCTAGAATAATGAACAGGGCTGTTCACATGTTCATGACTTTCCGTCCACAGAGCGATTGGTGCAAAATTGTGGAGATGCTCAATATTAATCCAAGTGTTGGATCAAAATTGGTAAAGAAGGCGAATGAGTCATAGAAAAAAAAAGAAAAAAACATGCAGCACTTAGATGCCATCCGAGAGCAGATTTTCATGATCTGTAGGGCTATGTGCACACGATGAGTATTTGAAGAACTTTCTGCACCTAAATCTGCATCTCCTGGCAGGAAAAACGCTGCATTTTTAATGCATTTGGGGTGGAAAACCCCTGGCAAGAAAGTTGAAGAAATTGACATGCTGCAGTTTATTTTCTGCTACAAATCTGCAAAGAAAAAAAAATCAAAACTTCAGAATTCTCATAGACTTTGCTGGCACAAACTGCACTAAACACATGATAAAAATGCACTGTGTGCTCATAGCCTGAGAAGGTGGAGAAACTTTTCCCCCCACATACAAAAGCAACTGAAGAAAATCGGACCAAACTGATAAAATCCACTGATACTTGTTCCATTTTTCTCCTCTGTGAAAAGAAGTGACGTCTGAATGAGGCCTTAGGCTACTTTCACACTTGCATTCAGCGCAGTCCGTCACTATGGAGAATAGCGCAGTCCGTTAACGCACTGCGCTATTCTCCATAGACTTGTATGGACAATGCACTGTAACGCAAGTGTCAGCGTTGCATCCGCTGGACGACGCAGCATCGTTATTTTGACGCTGCGCCGGGCGGATGGAACGCTGCATGTAACGTTTTTTTGAGCAGCGGAAACCTTTATTTTTCACTGCGCATGCTCTCTCTTTTTTTTTTTTTTAAATCACAAACTTTATTTTATTTCTCGGTGGCCGAACGTTCAGCTGAGCGCTCGGCCGCCGGCATGTCAGGGCACTCAGCTCAGCACTCGGCCGCCGGCATGTCGGGGGACTCAGCTGAGCGCTCGGCCGTCGGCACGTCAGGGCACTCAGCTGAGTGCTCGGCCGTCGGCATGTCAGGGCACTCAGCTGAGCGCTCGGCCACCGGCACGTGAGAGCGCTCGGCCGCCGGCTATTAAGAGGGATCAGCTGATCGTTCACAATAGTCGGCTGCCGGTACTGTAAAGAAGAAAAAAAATAAATAAATAACGCTTTCCGTTATTTTGTACGATCCGTAGCATTGCGTTGTGCCACTATATGCAACGCATCCGATGCATCCGTCACACAACGCAATGCTATGGAAGCCGTCCAACGCAAGTGAACTAGCCTTATTCTATGAAATTAAGTGAATATGCAGGAGCTGGCGTCCTCACTATGCAATGTTATGGTGCATAGTGTCCCCCACCCAGTGGCTCCCAGATCCCTGCATTTTGCTTACAACTGAAAATATTATTATAACAAGGATGTTAGGTCACCGAAAAAAATATATATATCAAGTGTGTCAAAAAGAATCCTTTCACCGTAAAAAAACCACTCTAAAATTTACAACTTCTATTAAGATACATTAAAATATCCAATAGACATAACCTGTAACAATCCAGTGCACAAAAGGACATAGCAATACAGACATAAAGATATAATAAATTGGGGGCAGGATCCATATGATATAATCACAGATATGATGCGTGAAAAAGAAGAATCCAGTATTATCTGTCTGCTGTTCTATTGGTCATCGTATAGAGGAGTCGATCAGTCCAAACGTGATGTCAATCCAATTAAAATAGAGTGATGGTCAGATCTATATCACTAATCATAGCTCACATAGTCAATCTCAAAAGGTAATACTGACCTAAAATATAATGCTGGTTAAATTCACGTCACCAAGTTATAGTCATATCAGTATGAATCAAAGAATAAGAAATATATATATAAATGCCAGATATCTACTATCTGGATGCAACACCCTAGCTCAGCTTCATGCCCCAGCACCAATATCATTTCAGAATATTAATATAGCAGATACCCAGTTGGTTTCATACAGGGCAAAAATATCCCTTAGAAACCTATTATATCAGACTGCCCAACACGTTTCTCCTCACTGTATAGAGGTTCTTCAGGGTCATTTATAGTTACTATTAACCAAGCATACACATATACAGACTATTAGTGTTCAGTTATGAGGGACATTACGGCCGGATAAACACTGATATTAAAGGGAACCGAACATCAGTATTTTGGTATATAAGGTGCAGCCAGTGCAGTGCTGGCACTATCAGGCACATTGTGTACATACCATTAGTGGGCAGCTCGGATGTGTAGTCTTTGAAATCCAAGTTTGTAAAGTTTAAAAATTCATCATCTTTTTAACTGACAGTTGCACCTCTGCTGATAATGTACGGGAGGGTTATGCACATGGATTAACGCCTCCACCCCCCACCCGCTGTCTGTTCCTCCCTCTCTCTGGCTCTATGCAAATTTTTCTATTCAGTAACATGGCGTCAGAGTTGGCGCCTGCGCATAGCGCTTATCTCCGGCACCATGGTTCTGAAGCCCGCAATTACCCAGCCTTGTGCCTGAGAGGGCGGCGCATGCGCCCTTGCTTCTTCAGATCTCGAGCGCGCACGGTCACAACAGGACTGGAGAACGGCTGATCTTACCGATTAGCTGCAGCAGACATCTGCTACGATATCGTCTGCCATTCTTGAAAAGAAGGATTCCAGCAGGGCCAGATGGCACTCATTTCCATTTCTCCGCTCCTACAGATTGGGTAGGCACCACAATAAGATAATGGGATCACCCTTCCAGTCACTTATAGACACCTACATTTCAAAGAGGTCTCCTACCAACACAGTGGAGATACCAGCACCAGTCTATAGGGATTTGCTAATGGGCCACATCTGGCAGAAGCAGCAATGATGGACGTCTCACTTCCCTCTAGTCTCCGATATAGTGATATAGATCTGAGCATCACTACATTTTGATTGGTTGGACATCAGGCTTGGGACTGATTGACTCCTATATACTATGGCTAATAGATCAGCAGACAGATAATATTGGATTCTTCTTTTACATGCATCATATCTGTCATTATATCATATGGATGCTACCCTCAATTTATTATGTCTTCTGTCTGTAATTGTTACATGTTATGTCTATTGGATATTTTAATGTATCTTAATAAAAGTTGTACATTTTAGAGTGTTTTGTTACAGTGACTTGATACCAAGGATGTTACAGCATTGCATAGGGGCTCAAATCCGATCACTGGCAATCACCTGAGTTATCGGGTACCTAAACTTTTAAAAAAAAAAAAAAAAAAAAAAAAAAAAAAGCTAAAACTAAAATCACCATAAATATTGCAACACAAAACGGGAAACACTTATATCCGCTCTGATCTGGCAGGAGAGATGTGCCAGTGTGTGCGTGAACTAGTGGCCGGCATGTGCCAGTTAAGGTGCCACACTACTGCCATCATTGCTTGGTGTGGGTCACATGCTGGACACCTATACATGGACACTTGGAGGACTAACTGACGCGGAGGACCGCCAGACTCGGGAGCAGCCCCTGACGCGGAGGACCGCCAGACTCGGGAGCAGCCCCTGACGCGGAGGACCGCCAGACTCGGGAGCAGCCCCTGACGCGGAGGACCGCCAGACTCGGGAGCAGCACCTGACGCGGAGGACCGCCAGACTCGGGAGCAGCACCTGACGCGGAGGACCGCCAGACTCGGGAGCAGCCCCTGACGCGGAGGACCGCCAGACTCGGGAGCAGCCCCTGACGCGGAGGACCGCCAGACTCGGGAGCAGCCCCTGACGCGGAGGACCGCCAGACTCGGGAGCAGCCCCTGACGCGGAGGACCGCCAGACTCGGGAGCAGCCCCTGACGCGGAGGACCGCCAGACTCGGGAGCAGCACCTGACGCGGAGGACCGCCAGACTCGGGAGCAGCCCCTGACGCGGAGGACCGCCAGACTCGGGAGCAGCCCCTGACGCGGAGGACCGCCAGACTCGGGAGCAGCCCCTGACGCGGAGGACCGCCAGACTCGGGAGCAGCCCCTGACTCGGGAACAACCCGCTGGGCTGGGCCTGACGTTATACTGATGTGATGAGAGCAGCCGGGCACCGATTTCACCATGTGACTTATCCTAGCGGTCAGGGCTGATACATGAAGAGCGATGGGGGGGGAATAATATAGGGAGAGATATGGGGGAGGGATATATGGGGAGACAGGTAAGCTATGGGGGCACCACTGACTGTAGAGTTCAGGTGAGTGGCCTCTGCGGACCGCTCTGCTGGCACAGTGAGCTCCTCCTGGCACAGTGAGCTCCTCCTGGCACAGTGAGCTCCTCCTGGCACAGTGAGCTCCTCCTGGCACAGGCTGCCATGTAATAACACTAGTAGCTGGTAACAGACATGTTTGGGGCAGTAAATACCAGGGTGCCCCATCCGCAGAGCGGGGTGGGGGCGTTCCCGTCACACACTGGCACAGGGGGCACTGCCTGTGGGAGGGTCGCAGGGGCCCATGACACTCACCACGGCCCGTCTGCGCTGCTCCTCATCCCCGATGTAGCCGGATGGCGGAGGGCAGTGCGGGGCGCCAGGCTGCTGTACATGAGGGCGCCGTATCCTCCGGTGTAGTCCTCCAGCAGCACAGCACGGCGCGGACAGGCCTCAGCCAAGCCCTGGAGCGGTGGGCACACGCCGGGAGCGGCCTTCATCCAGGTCCGGGCCCTGCAGCTCCCGCCGTCCCTCCTCCACCTCAGCCCGAGCCCGCGGCACCAGCTCCCCAGCGCTGCCTGCAGCTGCCCACACACCGCCCGCTCCACGTCTCCTAGCAACGGCGGGCGGCCGGGCCTGCGAAACCTGAAGCGCAGCGCCACCTATGGAGGGGAGGTGGAAGTGTCTCCCGCAGTCTGCCGGCCGGCGGTGTGCGGGGCTCGGTGTGGGGCATCACACCGACAGAAGACACATGGCACATACAGGAGCCCCGATATAGGGGACGAGAAAGAGCTCGTATTCAATTATCGGCCGACCGACTACTGACCTTGTAAATTGCTGCTGTTTTTTTTTTTTTTTTTTTAATAGCTAGAAAAGAAATGGACAAAAAGATCTGAATGTGATTTATAAGGAAACTTGTCATCAGAGGAAGACTACTGAAATTAAGTTTTATGGAAAATGCAGTTTTTAAAAATATTTTAAAAAATCTGAAATGTCATTTTCCATATTCCACTTTTCTTCACACTTCATGTTCTGCGAAGAAATCTTTTCAGCAGTCTCAGTATCCACACAGACAGGATCACAATGACTGATAACAGCTATATACACAGTAGGTTCAGGGCCCAGCGGTCACGGTGCAGTAGTGAAAAGGGCCCGTTACACGCTACGATATATCTAACGATATGTCGTCGGGGTCATGTCGTTAGTGACGCACATCCAGCATCGTTTTGACATATCGTAGCGTGTGGCAGCTACGAGCGACTGTGAACGAGCAAAAATACTCACCTTATCGTTGCTCGTTGACACGCCGCTCGTTTTCAAATAATCGATCGTCCTTCTGCGCGCCGGTTCTTCATTGTTTCCGAGGCAGCACATGTCGCTCCATGTGACACCCCGGGAACGATCAACTGCAGCTTACCTGCATCCCGCCAGCGATGCTGAAGTAAGCAGGTGGGCGGGATGTTACGTCCCGCTCATCACCGCCCCTCCGCTTCTATTGGCTGGCCGCTGTGTGACGTCGCTGTGACGCCGAACGTCCCTCCCCCTTCAGGAAGTGGATGTTCGCCGCCCACAGCGAGGTCGTTCGGGAGGTAAGTACGTGTGACGGGGGTTACCGACTTTGTGCGCCACTAATTGCCTGTAATACACAAACGATGGGGGCGTGTGCGATCACTCATGCGATCGCACGATAAATCACTGCGTGTAACAGGCCCTTTATGGGTACTTTACACACTGCGACATCGCATCCAGAATATTGTCGGGGTCACGTCGTTAGTGACGCACATCCGGCGCCGGTAGCGACATCGCAGCGTGTAAATGCTAGATGCGCCGATAAACGATTGCAAAAGCGTCGAAAATCGGTGATCTGAGTAGCGTCGATCATTTTCATAATGTCAAGTCGACCGCAGGTACGATGTTGTTTGTCGTTCCTGCATTAAGGAATAACGTTTGGAACTCCACTCTATGTCTGAACTGGGTGCAAAAAACCTAAAAAACATCACTATGGGGAGATAAGGTATGCACACCAGTGACTATGGAAGGGGAATACATGGAATAGCAGAAACTGCTGTGTGAATACTGACATGAAAAATTCAATAGCTATTTGTAAGAATGAAATGTGAAAAATGGAACCTGCATTACTGCCATGAATATATGAATAAAGAGAAATTTAGCTACTGAATTGATCAATGCAATAGAGCCCCAACACTACGCCAAAGTATTTCTCTACGTTGGGGTACCTAGCTTGTGTGTGTCCTCTCATGCAGTTAAAAAACTTACCGTGTATGGGACGCTGAGACCCAGGCTATATATGCGTATAATGTGGATTGGCAATAGGTGTGTATGGGGAGGGTTCACAAACGAAAAACTACTAACATTAAGGAATAACGTTTGGAACTCCATTCTATGTCTGAACTGGGTGCAAAAAACCTAAAAAACATCACTATGGGGAGATAAGGTATGCACACCAGTGACTATGGAAGGGGAATACATGGAATAGCAGAAACTGCTGTGTGAATACTGACATGAAAAATTCAATAGCTATTTGTAAGAATGAAATGTGAAATTTAGGTTTTTTGCACCCAGTTCAGACATAGAGTGGAGTTCACACACACAAGCTAGGGACCCCAACGTAGAGAAATACTTTGTAAGAAATCCGCGGCAAAATCCGCGCATTTTCCGCAGCGTGGGCACATAGCCTTAGTCAGAGTCTAAGGCTATGTGCCCACGCTGTGGATTTTGCGCGGATTTTGCCGCGGATTTGCCGCGGATTTTCCGAAAATCTGCAGCAGCGGCACTTCCAAGCCATTTCAATGGCATTTTGGAAATGCTGTGTCCATGCTGCGGATTTTTCCGCGGCGGATTTGCCGCGGATTTTGATCCGGAAAAATCTGCAGCATGTCAATTATTGTTGCGGATTTTGGTGCGGATTTTGGGTATAGAATGGGGAAAAAAAAAAAATAAAATCTGCATCAAAATCCGCGGCAAATCCGCGGCAAAAAAAAGGTGCGGATTTGAGGCAAAAGTCGCGGATTTTCATGCAGAAAAATCCGCAGGTACATTCTGCCGTGGACACATAGCCTTAGAGTACAATGGACAAAATCCGCATCAAAATCCGCATCAAAATCCGCAACGAAATCCGCGTCAAATCCGCGTCAAATCCGCACCTATGCTAAGGTGCGGATTCCGGGGGACAGCTGCGGATTTTGATACCGAAAAATCCGCAGCTACATTCTCCCGTGGGCACATAGCCTAAGGAGTACCTTCCACGTGTCGATTAATCGTGCGTTCGCATGTACGATCGCACCCGCCCCCATCGTTTGTGCGGCACGGGCAATTTCTTGCTCATGTCGCACAATGCTGTAACCCCCATCACACGTGCTTACCTCCCGAATGACCTTGCTGTGGGATGCGAACATCCACTTCTTGAAGGGGTGGGACGTTCGGCGTCACAGCGACGTCACACAGCGGCCGCCTAATAGAAGCGGAGGAGCGGAGATGAGCGGGACGTAAACATCCCGCCCACCTCCTTCCTTCCGCATTGCCGGCGGGACGCAGGTAAGCTGCAGTTCATCGTTCCCGGGGTGTCACACGGAGCGATGTGTGCTGCCTCAGGAACAATGAACAACCAGACGTTCGATTATTTGAAAATGAGCGACGTGTCAACGAGCAACGATAATGTGAGTATTTTTGCTCGTTCACAGTCGCTCGTAGCTGTCACACGCTACGATATGTCAAACGATGCCGGATGTGCGTCACTTACGACGTGACCCTGACGACATATCGTTTGATATATCGTAGCGTGTAAAGCCCGCTTTATAGACTTACATTGAGAAGTGACTTCTGGTCCTCACCACAATACTGTGAGAGCCGGCTTGCCACAACTGCAATCACATGATGTAGGAGAGGATGGGAGCAGCGCTAGAAATGGCAGAAGACAGCAACCACTAAGTATTTTAGGGTCAGCACACACGGTGAGTAATACGGAGAGAGTGGACTGCGATAAAAACATGCATTCCACTCGGACCTATATTACTCTATGGGCCCGCTCCCATGAGCGATTGTTTTCTCAGCCCTAATCGGACCAAGAAAACAGTCGCAGCATGCTGCGGGTGTAAAGCGATCCTGTTCCATTCGCACCCATACAAGTCTATGGGTCGAGAGAAACATCGTATTGCTCTCGTTTTACACCGGTGTAACGCAAGAGCAGTACGATTCTTGCATCAGCCAGCAACGGAGGAGATAGGGAGATAAATCCGTCCACTCCTCAGCACCGGCCCTCCTCTCCGCAGCTTTGGTCTGATTGCATGATCGGACCACAGTCGCATGACACTCGCATGACATTCGGCTCCTGTTGTGCTGCGAGCGTGAGCCGAGTGTCATGCGGGGACTCGCACTAATCCCCATGTGGCCTCAGCCTTAAAGAGAACTTATCACCAGGTTTTTCCCTTATAACTTGTGGCCACCACCAGTGGGCTCTTATATACATATTCTAGAATACTTTATATAGGTTCCCAATCTGCTCTGCAAGGCACAAAAAATAGCTCATCTATGGGGCAGTCTGATGAGCAGCTCAGGTCTTGATCTGTCTTCTCCTCTCTACTTGTAATCACCATCCTCCTCCTGCTCTGTATGGATGACGTGTCCTACTTAATCCACACAGTGTCCTCCATTGCGCTCCTGCACAGGTGCACTTTTCTTACCTACCAAGGGCAGAGCAAAGTACTGTAGAGCGCATGCACATTCATTCTTTGGCCTTTCCTTGCGCATACCCACTATAATACTTAGCTCTGTCCTTGGCAGGGAAGAGAAGTGCGCCTGTGCAGGAGTGCGATGGAGGACACTGTGTGGATGATGTAGAACACGTCATCCACAGGAAGCAAGAAGGAGGAGGTGATCACAAGAAGAGAGGAGGCGCCGGATCATGACCTGAGATACCTACACTAACATCTATTATTTAATGGTGTTGCACAGCTTCTAGCTTCACAGGTGTAGAACAAAGTTCACAGAGCAGATTACATGGGATAACAAGCTCTTTACTTCTTAGAACATGAGGTAATGATATGCACAGTTATACAGCATTGCATCAGGAAGAGAAAGCGAAAACCAGGAAGAAAACAAGAGACTTTTTATAATACAGTGAGTAAGGAAACTTTACACAACATCGCCATCTACTGTTAGATCAGCATAAAGTCCTCCTTCACACATACAAAGAAGTCCTCATCTGCATATACCAACAAAAGGGAACATGTCAGATCCAATATGCTCCCAGAACCACGTACAGTTCTGGGTGCATATTGCTATTCCTTACCTAACCGTCCCTGTATACACTAGCATAGATAAAGGGATCTTTAGAAAAGTATTTCTAAAGATCTTTTATCGTATGCTAAAGAGCGAGGGGAGTAGTCCCAAGGGCATTGCTTCCCTTCATAGTCACCCCCATTAGCATGTTTGTACACCCCTGTGTTCGTGCTAACATGCTAATGAATGTGCAGCGTCAGATGATAATCTCACTCACCTCTCCACCGCCATCACTGCCCGACACTGGATTTCGGCTCAGTGCGCATGACCCTGGAGTTTCGGTCATGCGCGCTATGAAGCCGGGTGTATGCGTCATGGCTTCAAACTCATGTAGTGCGCATAACCGGAAGTCCTGGATCATGCGCTCTGAGACGAAATCCAGTGTCTGGCAGCGATGGGCGATGACGGTAGAGAGTTGACTGAGATCATCCTCTGACGCTGCTCATTCATTAGCATGTTAGCACTCCCACAGGGGCGTACTAACATTCTAATGGAGCCGACTAGCCGGGGAACTAACGCCCAGGGGACTAGTCCTCGTGCTCATTAGCATATTATAAAAGATCTTTAGAAATACTGCTTATGGTTCTGGGTGCATATTGGACCTGACAGGTTCCCTTTAAATGTTAATTACAGTTAGGTCCAGAAATATTTGGACAGTGACACAAGTTTTGTTATTTTAGCTGTTTACAAAAACATGTTCAGAAATACAATTATATATATAATATGGGCTGAAAGTGCACACTCCCAGCTGCAATATGAGAGTTTTCACATCCAAATCGGAGAAAGGGTTTAGGAATGATAGCTCTGTAATGCATAGCCTCCTCTTTTTCAAGGGACCAAAGGTAATTGGACAAGGGACTCTAAGGGCTGCAATTAACTCTGAAGGCGTCTCCCTCGTTAACCTGTAATCAATGAAGTAGTTAAAAGGTCTGGGGTTGATTACAGGTGTGTGGTTTTGCATTTGGAAGCTGTTGCTGTGACCAGACAACATGCAGTCTAAGGAACTCTCAATTGAGGTGAAGCAGAACATCCTGAGGCTGAAAAAAAAGAAAAAATCCATCAGAGAGATAGCAGACATGCTTGGAGTAGCAAAATCAACAGTCGGGTACATTCTGAGAAAAAAGGAATTGACTGGTGAGCTTGGGAACTCAAAAAGGCCTGGGCGTCCACGGATGACAACAGTGGTGGATGATCACCGCATACTTTCTTTGGTGAAGAAGAACCCGTTCACAACATCAACTGAAGTCCAGAACACTCTCAGTGAAGTAGGTGTATCTGTCTCTAAGTCAACAGTAAAGAGAAGACTCCATGAAAGTAAATACAAAGGGTTCACATCTAGATGCAAACTATTCATCAATTCCAAAAATAGACAGGCCAGAGTTAAATTTGCTGAAAAACACCTCATGAAGCCAGCTCAGTTCTGGAAAAGTATTCTATGGACAGATGAGACAAAGATCAACCTGTACCAGAATGATGGGAAGAAAAAAGTTTGGAGAAGAAAGGGAGCGGCACATGATCCAAGGCACACCACATCCTCTGTAAAACATGGTGGAGGCAACGTGATGGCATGGGCATGCATGGCTTTCAATGGCACTGGGTCACTTGTGTTTATTGATGACATAACAGCAGACAAGAGTAGCCGGATGAATTCTGAAGTGTACCGGGATATACTTTCAGCCCAGATTCAGCCAAATGCCGCAAAGTTGATCGGACGGCGCTTCATAGTACAGATGAACAATGACCCCAAGCATACAGCCAAAGCTACCCAGGAGTTCATGAGTGCAAAAAAGTGGAACATTCTGCAATGGCCAAGTCAATCACCAGATCTTAACCCAATTGAGCATGCATTTCACTTGCTCAAATCCAGACTTAAGACGGAAAGACCCACAAACAAGCAAGACCTGAAGGCTGCGGCTGTAAAGGCCTGGCAAAGCATTAAGAAGGAGGAAACCCAGCATTTGGTGATGTCCATGGGTTCCAGACTTAAGGCAGTGATTGCCTCCAAAGGATTCGCAACAAAATATTGAAAATAAAAATATTTTGTTTGGGTTTGGTTTATTTGTCCAATTACTTTTGACCTCCTAAAATGTGGAGTGTTTGTAAAGAAATGTGTACAATTCCTACAATTTCTATCAGATATTTTTGTTCAAACCTTCAAATTAAACGTTACAATCTGCACTTGAATTCTGTTGTAGAGGTTTCATTTCAAATCCAATGTGGTGGCATGCAGAGCCCAACTCGCGAAAATTGTGTCACTGTCCAAATATTTCTGGACCTAACTGTATATTCTATGTCTGTATACCTTACATCTCATATTTACAACCAATGTGGTGGTTTGATTCAGACAATAGTTTTATATTGTGCCGTGGGTGTATTTTTTTGCATCCTACACTTTGTCCTATTTTTTCTTTTTAAATGGTGTTAATATGTTTATCCCTTTGAATTCATATAACAATAAAGGATTTTTACATGAATCATTGGAGAAGCGAGTCTCTTTTTTTCTGTTGGATCTAAAGAAATAGATAGAGAGACATATTGATAGAGCTATAGACAGTGCCTTAGGGGCACTTTGCACATTGCGGCATCGCAGGTGCGATGTCGGAGGGGTCATGTCGAAAGTGACGCACTTCCGGCGTCGAACGCGACATCGTAGTGTGTAAATCCTAATGATACGATTAACGAGCGCAAAATCGTCGTAATCGTATCATCGGTGTAGTGTCTGGGAGTTCCATAATTACGCGACTGCGCCAGGTACGATGTTGTTCCTCGTTCCTGCGGCAGCACACATCGCTGTGTGTGAAGCCGCAGGAGCGAGGAACATCTCCTACCTGCGTCCTGCAGCTCACGCCGGCTATGCGGAATGACAGAGGTGGGCGGGATGTTTACGTCCCGCTCATCTCCGCCCCTCCGCTTCTATTGGCTGCCTGCCGTGTGACGTCGCTATGATACCGCACGACCCGCCCCCTTAATAAGGAGGCGGGTCGCCGCCCAGATCGACGTCGCAAGGCAGGTGAGTCCATGTGAAGCTGCTGTAGCGATAATGTTCGCTACGCCAGCAATCACAAGATATCGCTGCTGCGACGGGGGCAGGGACTATCGTGCTCGGCATCGCAAGCATAGGCTTGCGATGTCGTTGTGTGCAAAGTGCCCCTTAGTGTCAGACATATTGACAGAGCAACAGACATATAGACAGATCGACAGAGTGACAGACATATAGAAAGAGCGACATAGATATACAGTAGACAAAGTGATAGACAGAGTGACAGACATATAGACCCACATATAGAAAGAGCGACAGAGTGACACATATTGACAGAGCGACAGACATAGAAAGCGACAGACATTTAGAAAGAGTGACAGACATATAGATAGGGCGACACATATAGACAGAGTGACAAACAGAGCGACAGACATATAGACAGACATATAGAAAGAGCGATAGACAGAGTGACACATTTAGACGAAGTGAGAGATACAGTGGGTACGGAAAGTATTCAGACCTCTTTAAATTTTTCACTGTTTCATTGCAGCCATTTGGTAAATTCAAAAAAGTTAATTTTTTTGTTCTCATTAATGTACACTCTGCACCCCATCTTCACAGAAAAGACCATAAATATAGACATTTTTGCAAATTTATTAAACAAGAAAAACTGAAATATCACATGGTCATAAGTATTCAGACCCCTTCCTCAGTATTGAGTAGAAGCCCCCTCCTTTTGAGCTAGTACAGCCATGAGTCTTCTTGGGAATTATGCAACATGTTTTTCACACCTGGATTTGGGGATCCTCTGCAATTCTTCCTTGCAGATCCTCTCCAGTTCCGTCAGGTTGGATGGTGAACGTTGGTGGACGCCATTTTCAGGTCTCTCCAGAGATGCTCAATTGGGTTTAGGTCAGGGCTCTGGCTGGGCCAGTCAAGAATGGTCACAGAGTTGTTTTGTAGCCACTCCTTTGTTATTTTAACTGTGTGGTCATTATCTTGTTGGAAGGTGAACCTTCAGCCAAGTCTGAGGTCCAGAGCATTAAGGAAGAGGTTTTCTTCCAGGATATCTCTGTACTTGGCCACATTCATCTTTCCTTCAATTGCAACCAGTCGTGCTGTACCTGCAGCTGAAAAACACCCCCATACCATGATGCCATCACCACCATGTTTCACTGTTGGGATTGTATTGGGCAGGTGATGAGCAGTGCCTAGTTTTCTCCACACATACCGCTTAGAATTATCACCAAAAAGTTCTATCTTCGTCTCATCAGACCAGAGAATCTTATTTCTCATAGTCTGAGAGTCCTTTGTGTGGTTTTTTTTTTGCAAACTCTATGTGGGCTTTCATGTGTCTTAAAGGCTTCTGTCAGACCACTCTGCCATAAAGGCCCAAATGGTGGAGATCTGCAGTGATAGTTGACTTTGTGGAATTTTCCCCCATCTCCCTCCTGCGTCTCTGGAGCTCAGCCACAGTGATCTTGGGGTTCTTCTTTATCTCTCTTACCAAGGCTCTTCTCCCATGTTTGGGAGCTACAGCTTTTAGTGTGAGACTACGTTCATTTTATAAACAATCATCTATAATATCTCATAGATAAATTTGACTTGCAAATATGTAGCATATGATTAGTTATGCAGATTCTTGTCATATCACTGCATTCTTACCGTTTTGCTCCTAAAAATCTAACTTTTCATTTTTATTATTTTTATAGTATTTTGTAAATCCACTTTTGGCTTTCAACACTGCCTGAATCCTTCTGGGATGCTCTAGATCAGATGCAAGCAGATCTCGACCCAAATCTGATCCCAGGTCTCTTGTATACGTTCCCAATGTTGATGCATACTGGTCAACTCACTTGGGTAAGTATACAGCTTTTTCTTCACCTCTACACACAAGTGTTCAATTGGTTTGAAGTCTGGGGACAGTGGGGGCCGATGCAGCACCTCTACTTCATTGCTATTGAATAATTTTTTCACCAATATCGATGTATGGTTTGGGTCGCTGCCATGCTGGAACACTGTGTCGTCACATTTATACCCATAGTACTTGAGTGTACGAAGTAACTCGTCTTGTAGGATACTCACTTATAGCTCAGCATTAAGACCACCATCTATCCTGGTTAAGTATCCAATGCCTTTGGCTGTAAACAGCTCAATATCATCAGACTTCCTTCTCGAACTTGACAGTTCCTTTAATTTCTTGATCCGTTAGCCCCTTTTTCCTTTCTTTCTGCCAGACCCATTTGCACCCATTAGGGCCTATTCTATTGACATTCCTCTCATCACTCTAAATCACCCATTTCCAATCTTCTACAGTCCACTTTCATAATTTTTTGGAAACTCGAGCAAAAGATTCTGATGATATTGTATCATGCGATGTTCTGCTCTACACTCACTAGGTGTCATGGCGGCGTCGGACTCTGTGCACACTTCAGAGTCTGACAAGCAACCTTATGTCCTTTAGTTGTTCAGCCAGAGTCAGGCGTTGGCTGTTTTATGTTCACTGGTAATCAGACCAGCAGGAGTTAATTCCTGCTGGCTTGTGAACTGCTTCTAGGACAGGGGTGGGCAATTAATTTTCCCATGGGGCCGCATGAGAAATTGGGATTGATTTAGAGGGCCGGACTAATATAATTACCTCAATTCTACCCAATATACTACATCACTACACCCCCTCCATATACTACACCTGTAATATACTACACCACTACACCCTCATATACTACACCTGTATTATACTACACTCCCTCCATATACCTGTAATATACTACACCCCCATATACACCTGTATTATACTACACCACTATATAATACACCTCCAATATACTACATCATTACACCCCATATACTACACCTGTAATATAGTACACCTCCATATAGCACACCTGTAATATACTACATCACTACACCACTATATAGCACACCTGTAATATACTACAGCTCCATATAGTACACCTGTAATATACTACATCACTACACCCCTATATACACCTGTAATGTAGTACACCTCCATATAGCACACCTGTAATATACTACATCACTACACCACTATATAGCACACCTGTAATATACTACACCTCCATATAGTACACCTGTAATATACTACACCTCCATATAGTACACCTGTAATATACTACACCTCCATATAGTACACCTGTAATATACTACACCTCCATATAGCACACCTGTAATATACTACATCACTACACCCCATATACTACACCTGCAATATAGTACACCCCCATATAGTACACCTGTAATATACACCTCCATATAGCACACCTGTAATATACTACACCTCCATATAGTACACCTGTAATATACTACACCTCCATATAGTACACCTGTAATATACTACACCTCCATATAGCACACCTGTAATATACTACATCACTACACCCCATATACTACACCTGTAATATAGTACACCCCCATATAGTACACCTGTAATATACACCTCCATATAGCACACCTGTAATATACTACAACTCCATATAGTACACCTGTAATATACTACACCTCCATATAGCACCTGTAATATACTACACCTCCATATAGCACCTGTAATATACTACACCTCCATATAGCACCTGTAATATACTACACCTCCATATAGCACCTGTAATATACTACACCTCCATATAGCACTCCTGTAATATACTACACCTCCATATAGCACACCTGTAATATACTACACCTCCATATAGCACACCTGTAATATACTACACCTCCATATAGCACTCCTGTAATATACTACACCTCCATATAGCACACCTGTAATATACTACACCTCCATATAGCACACCTGTAATATACTACACCTCCATATAGCACACCTGTAATATACTACACCTCCATATAGCACTCCTGTAATATACTACACCTCCATATAGCACACCTGTAATATACTACATCACTACACCCCATATACTACACCTGTAATATAGTACACCCCCATATAGTACACCTGTAATATACTACACCTCCATATAGCACATGTAATATACTACACCTCCATATAGCACCTGTAATATACTACACCTCCATATAGCACCTGTAATATACTACACCTCCATATAGCACACCTGTAATATACTACACCTCCATATAGCACACCTGTAATATACTACATCACTACACCCCTATATAGCACACCTGTAATATACTACACCTCCATATAGCACACCTGTAATATACTACACCTCCATATAGCACATGTAATATACTACACCTCCATATAGCACCTGTAATATACTACACCTCCATATAGCACACCTGTAATATACTACACCTCCATATAGCACACCTGTAATATACTACACCTCCATATAGCACACCTGTAATATACTACACCTCCATATAGCACACCTGTAATATACTACACCTCCATATAGCACACCTGTAATATACTACACCTCCATATAGCACACCTGTAATATACTACACCCCTATATAGCACACCTGTAATATACTACACCTCCATATAGCACACCTGTAATATACTACACCTCTATATAGTACACCTGTAATATACTACACTCCCATATAGTACACCTGTAATATACTACACCTCCATATAGTACACCTGTAATATACTACACCTCCATATAGCACACCTGTAATATACTACACCTCCATATAGCACACCTGTAATATACTACACCTCCATATAGTACACCTGTAATATACTACACCTCCATATAGCACCTGTAATATACTACACCTCCATATAGCACACCTGTAATATACTACACCTCCATATAGCACACCTGTAATATACTACACCTCCATATAGCACACCTGTAATATACTACATCACTACACCCCTATATAGCACACCTGTAATATACTACACCTCTATATAGTACACCTGTAATATACTACACCTCCATATAGTACACCTGTAATATACTACACCTCCATATAGCACACCTGTAATATACTACACCCCTATATAGCACACCTGTAATATACTACACCTCCATATAGCACACCTGTAATATACTACACCTCTATATAGTACACCTGTAATATACTACACTCCCATATAGTACACCTGTAATATACTACACCTCCATATAGTACACCTGTAATATACTACACTCCCATATAGTACACCTGTAATATACTACACCTCCATATAGTACTCCTGTAATATACTACACCTCCATATAGCACACCTGTAATATACTACACCTCCATATAGCACACCTGTAATATACTACACCTCCATATAGCACACCTGTAATATACTACACCTCCATATAGCACACCTGTAATATACTACACCTCCATATAGCACACCTGTAATATACTACACCTCCATATAGCACACCTGTAATATACTACACCTCCATATAGCACACCTGTAATATACTACACCTCCATATAGCACATCTGTAATATACTACACCTCCATATAGCACACCTGTAATATACACCTCCATATAGCACATCTGTAATATACTACACCTCCATATAGCACACCTGTAATATACTACACCTCCATATAGTACACCTGTAATATACTACACCTCCATATAGCACACCTGTAATATACTACACCTCCATATAGCACATCTGTAATATACTACACCTCCATATAGTACACCTGTAATATACTACACCTCCATATAGCACACCTGTAATATACTACATCTCCATATAGCACACCTGTAATATACTACACCTCCATATAGTACACCTGTAATATACTACACCTCCATATAGCACACCTGTAATATACTACACCTCCATAGAGCACACCTGTAATATACTACACCTCCATATAGCACACCTGTAATATACTACATCACTATACCCCCATATACTACACCACTAGCCTACACCCCCATATCACACACACTACACCCCCATATGTCACACACCATGCCCACATATCTCACCCTGCCTGTACACCAACTTACCCCTCTCAAACACTGTGCACCCCTTCACATCCTTCTGTCAGTCTGCAGCCCTCATATGCCCCTCACCCTGCAGCCCCCCTCCCCCTCATGTCCCCTCTTTTCTCATTACCAGTCATCATGTGTCCACATCTCCTTCAGCATTCAGCATGTCTTGCTTTCTCCCCGGCATCCTGTGTCTCCTCCCACACAGTCACATGGGCGTGACATCATCGCAGGTCCTGGAAGATGAATTATTCCGTCTGCTGTGCTGCTCCTTCTCCTGCCCGGCGGGAACTTTTGAAATGACACACGCAGCGCAGTACTGACAACGTCAGAGCGCGCGTGTGTCACTGACAATTAGTGCCGGCAGGGAACAGAGGAAAGACTCCTGCGTTCCGCTGCCTGCACTGACTGTGCGGACCTGCACAGGATCTCCCCCTGCTCGGCACGCTGCAGCCCGGCTCCTCTGCACCAGCTGAATACGGGCGGGCCGGTCACAGAGAGCAGGCGGGCCGGATGTGGCCCGCGGGCCGCCCCTTGCCCAGGTCTGTTCTAGGAGCTCAGGTTGCTTATGACCACTTACAGCCACCTCCACCCTTTATAAAGGTGCTGGATCCGGTTCCTCATCGCTGATAATAGCTTCAGCGTTGCTCCAGCAATTCCGGTCTTAGGCCATGTGCCCACGGAACGCTCGTACCTGCGGATATATTCGCAGGTACGGCCACATGTTTCCCTCAGCTGCCCGCCGGCAGCCGCAGCTATTTTTAGCTGCGAGTTTCCAGCGGAATAGCTGCTGGAAACATGCGGACTTTCACGCGATTTATCTGCGGACGTCCCGGCCTCTATCTCCATAGCGGAGGGCCGGGATCTCCGCAAGTAAATCCGCATGAATAATTGACATGCAGTTAGGTGCAGCTGAGGGATCTCCGCAGGAGATTCCGCAGCCGCACTTTCCGCAGCGTGGACACAGACACTCCCCATGTCCCATAGGGTAACATGGGGAGTGCCTGTACATGCTAGAACCTGCGGATTTATCTGGAAAATCCAGATAAATCCGCAGGTTTTCCGCGGCAAACTCCGCAGCAAAAAGCTCCCGTGGGCACATGGCCTTAGTGTGTGATCCAGTTGCTGGTGATCAGTTGTAGGATATCTGGTGTGGATATATCCTTGTGGACATTATATTTCCTCCCTGTATCTTGTTTCTTCCTGTGAACATGTTGTCTCTCCACTGTGTCTGATTGCAGTGTGTACTTGGTTTGGTTCTCCCCTGCCTGCGTTATTTGTGGGGTTTGTTACTCTGGTCCTGGCCCTCCCCAGGGGTGGGGGGTGGGGGTGTTAGACCAGGGTCCGGACAGGAGTTAGGGTCACGCTGGATGGCCAGACCTCGTTACCATTGAGCATACCTCTGGGATAAGAGACAGCGGAGGGTCCCCACTCTAAGGGCCAGTCTAGGTGCCTCTGCCCAGTTACCCATCATTCCTGTGACATTATTATTGGCCATCTCTTAATTCTTTATGAATCCCGTTACCAGACGTAGGTGCTGTCACTCCAGGTAGCAGAGCTAAAGGGTGTGTTTCAGCTACAAGCTCAGTTATCTCCTGCGGCACAGGGCAGATCAGTTGCCAGTGCACTTGCACCCAAACTGCTGCTGCCCAAGTTTTCTGAGGATCGTAGTCAGTATGTCTACTTCTGGGAGGCATGCAAGTTGTACTGTAACGCTCGCAGCTGGTGTAGAGGCAGCGAGCAGGATTAGTGGACCCAGTAGACCACATGGGGGACTCTTGCTTACCCTGTAGTAGGAGGGGCTTAACTAAGCGCCCACCGTAAGGCGGACGCCAGTTACCACTCCCAGGGCAGTGACCGGGACTGTGGCAGCTGACCCCCAGGACAGGTGATAGACTCAGGTATAGACGGGTACAGGCGGGGTGACTAAGGCGGGCTGGACAGGTGGGTATATACAGGAATAGTGGGCACAGCAGGGATATACAAGTATGGGAAGGCAGGTACAGGAGACGGATACAGGGTTAACAGGACCTAACAACTAGGTAGCAAACTGAAATACTGAGAAACTGAATATGTTGCGCAGGCACCTCCCCTAATGGAAGGATGCCTTAAATACACTGTGCCTTCTCATAGGCTGAGAGGCATTTCCTAGAAATAGCACGCCGGCCCTGTAATATGAGGGTCGGTGAGCACACGTGCGTCTTAGGTGCAATCCTGTGCGGCATGTACAGCACCCGGGAGGGGAAGGAGGCAGCCCTGCACATGGATAGCCGGAGAAGTGCGGGGAAGGATGTGACCCGGCGGGGGCGGTGAGTAAGTCGGCGTCTCTGCAGAGACGCCGCCGCTAAGGTACCCCCCTTTACGCCCCCTCTTCTTCACACCTGAAGGAGGTCTTTTCTCCTGCAACTCGTCTTCAGAGATGGTAGAAGAAGACATGGCCAGTGTACGAGGATGACTGGATGGCTTATGCTTGAGGGGCTTCTTCCAGAGATCAGAAAAGAAGGCCGCACCAACTTCCACAGTAGGCCTCACTGGAGCTTCAGGAACCAGATGTGTTTCCGGCCTCACAGGACACACATCAATAAAGTGTTCTCTATCGGAGCTGGAGCGGCAACCGGAAACTGGGACATCAGTGGCCTCTGGAGGGAGGGAGACTGATATATAGATTCCCTATCACACTTTACCTCCATGGATCGCTCCTGGAACCTAAGGTCGACCCATATAGCCAAGGAAATGAGGTCATCCAATGCAGCAGGAATATCATGGCCAGACAGTTCATCTCTAATCTTCCCAGATAAGCCTTCCCAAAAGGAGGCCACCAGCGCTTGATTATTCCAGCCGAGTTCTGAAGAAAGAATGCGGAACTGTACCGCATACTGGCCGACAGTGTCTACCCCTTGACGTAACTGTATTAGGGAGGATGCAGCAGAGGCGACTCGACCCAGTTCATCGAAATCTTTCCTGAAGGCCTCAAGAAACTCCAGAACATCAGAGATCGCTTCTCTCCCACAGCAGATTGATGCAAGCAAGATCCACCCCACCGAGATGCGAGAACAGGAATGCCACTTTGTTCTGCTCTGAAGGGAACTGGTGTGGCAAAAGTTCAAAGTGCATAAAGCACTGGTTGAAGAAACCTTGGCATTTCTTGGGATCGCCGTCAAAACGTGGGAGGCAGACAAACAGGGCCAGGATTCTAATGGTGCCGGAGCTGCAAGCTGGACGGATGCCGAAGAAACAGCCGGAGCCAGTTTGTTCAGCCAGGTGTTAATGGTCCGCAGAAACAACAGGACTTGTTCTTGCTGTTCCCACATCTGCAACATCTCCTGGTACAGCACTAGCAGCGAAAGGGTAGTGGAGTCCTTGGCCTGCGCAAACTGTAACGCTTGACCGGCAGTGACCAGGACTATGGCAGCTGACCCCCAGGACAGGTCACGGACTCAGGTATAGACGGGTTCATGCAGGGTGACTAAGGCACGCTGGACAGTTGGGTATGGACAGGAATAGTGGGCACAGCATTTCAACACTTTGTCAATGATGTGTTTGCTCACATATTGGGTAAATTTGTTATCATATATATGGATGACATCCTTATTTACTCTTGTCGTGGAAACCCCTTTCCTGGGAGAGCTAATTTAGGGTGAGATGCAAAGTGATCTCCAGATCTGCCAATGTTGGTCCAATTAATAGCGATGCATCGGAGACAAACACAAGAACACACAGTCAATGTCCGTGTACCAGGCTTTGTCTGAATCTCAGATGCCCAAACAGTAGTTTATTAAAACCACAAAAGATAAGGGGACGGCTTAGTACATGACCAAAAATGGAATGAAAGTTGGAAATAACAAAATCGTAAATTATGGATCCTGCTGAATTCCTTAAAACCAGATCTGTCCAGTTTTCTGCAACTTCAGTAACAAAGAAACTTTAGACAAAGGCCTCTTTAAAGAGACTACACCCAGTGCTATTGCTTTTATGAATAACACTTATAAAGCTAATACAAAAATACAAAATTATTAAACATATATAAATTGCTTAAATGATAATCAAAACTTAATATAAAATATTAACCATAACACTCTCAAGATCTAAGGTCTCACATGGAAGATATTAAACAAGTATTGCAGTTGCTTAGGGCAAACAAGAATTACGCCAAGCTTGAGAAGTGTTTATTCGTGCTTCAGGAATTACCTTTTCTGGATTACATCATTTCCTCATCTGGGTTCAGGATGGATCCCTCTAAGTTCCAGGCTATTTTAAATTGGAACTGTCCTGAGAACCTTAAAGCACTACAGTGATTTTTAGGTTTCGCCAACTATTACAGAAAGTTTATTAAAAAATGTTGTGCTATAGCAAAACCTCTGACCGATATGACTAAAAAAGGGGCAGACTTCTCCGACTGGTCTGAGAGTGCTTTACGTGCTTTTGATTGTCTGAAAAAGTGTTTTGTGTCAGCTCTGGTACTTATACAGCCCGATGTGTCTCTTCCTTTTACTGAAAACACCTTTCTCCGAGACACGCTCAGTAGTCTTTGTTTTTAAACAGGTTTAACTTTTTTGTTACCTACTACCCTGGGACTAAGAAAACTAAGGCAGATGCATTCTCAAGGAGTTTTCCAGGTGGAGCTCTAAGGAGCAACCGGTGCCCATCCTGCAGAAAGGTGTAGTAGTGTCAGCGCTCAGTACTGTGGTGGAGTCTGAGATTGCTGAGGCACAGGATAAGGCACCATTGGGGGTTCCAGCGAACAATTGACTTGTTCCGTCGAACCTTTGTCTTAAGCTTTTGGGGGAGCATCACGATTCTGTGCTAGCTGGTCACCCTGGGGGTGAAGGGTACACTAGACCTCTTGTTACATTGTTTTTTGGTGACCCAAGATCTGAAGGGATGTAGTCTCCTATGTGTCCGCATGTAACATCTGTGCACAGTCCAAAGCATCGCAGTCTCGTCCATCTCGGTGTTTTCTACTGTTACGTGTTCCTTGCAAATTTGTCACGGCTCTCTCCCTGCATTATAAGACTAGTGACAGATTCAGAACTTGAGAGTAATTTTCCATTCTTGACTCTCAATATTAAATGTGTTTCCTTTCCTTTGGCAGCCGTAGGGTTAATTTTAGTTTGCTTTCCATCAGCTTCTGACTCATGGTCATGTGTTTCTGGTTTGGGAACACTCCCAGTCCCTTTATATACCCTCTGCTACCTGCAGAGGGTGTCGGTTATTCTCTCATTCATTTGGATGCTGGCCCTGGAGGTGGAAGGAGCTGCTGAAACCCTCTTTTGAAGTTGCTGTGGTGGTTGCAGTCTTGGTGCTGACTGCAGCAGTAGTGTTTTACCCCTGTCTGTTGTCCTTCCCTGGTGTGTTATTTTAGTGCAGCAGTGGGTCTAGTGACCCATACCTGTGCACTCCCTAGCCAGGAATATTTTACGGTCACTCAGGGCTTCAGGTTCCTGCTTGGCGACAGATGAGGAACCTGTATAGAGACTGGGTAGGAGTGAAGAGGACAATGGTAGGAAAGTGAAGGAGGTATCCATCTCTCTCTCACTAGTCCTAGGGCCCTCCGTTGTTAAAGTGTCCCCGATATACCCCTTGTTTGTCGTGGTGTTACCCATGTTAAGTTGTGTGTTTGGCCTAATGCCAGTCTTTACCCAAGTCCGCTCCGTGACATAACCGGCCTTACCTTACTACTGAGCTTATGTGGCTCAGACTCCTGCATTAGTACACCTGTTGCACACTCTATCACAAGAGGTGGTGGCGATGCAGTCTCAGGTAGTGCAACATCTGCAGCATGTGGTAGGTCTGCTGGTCACGTCCCAGTCACAGCCTGAACCTAAGGTTGCCCTCCCAGACAGGTTTTCTGGGGACGTGACAGTTCAGGGTATTCGAGGAAGTTTGTGTGTCGCCCAGGGAATGGGGTACTCGGTTCTGGGCAGTATATACCTGGGGAATGTCACTTTGGTGGCTGTTGCCCGTTCCCGTGCCCTGGGTGCTTTTTAACGGGGAGTATTTACAGGGAAGATTAAAGTAATTTGTGTGACGCCGCGGGTTGCGGTTAAGATGGTGGAACCGCTGCTGCTGAGTTGATTATCTCCCAGGGCTGGTGGTAATGGCAGCTGTGGTGGTAGGCCCTCCGCAGGTAGGGCTGAGCCTGGGAGATGTATGATGGAGTAATAAGGGAGACCACACCATGGGTTGTAGTTAACAGTCTCCACTCACTCTGGACCCTTGGATGGCTGGTTCAGGTCCCTGTATTTCCAGTGCCAGTTGATTACTCGGTTGCTCTGTCCCCGGCACCCTCAGTGTGGTTGGGTCCGCGTAGCGTGGAGCGTTTGGGGCCCGACTGTCCCTTTTTGGTGGCAGTCTCCTTGTCCGTACGGTGGGCAGTGTGGACCCTGTAGGGCTGGTCTGTGTCCGAACTCTGATCCTTGCTTTACTGCTGGTGCCCCCGAATCTGTGGGTCAGTGAGGCCCGTGAAGCTCTCCTCACAGTGCAGGTATTTGCCAGGTCATCTGAAACTGTCGCCTGACCTAGGGCCCTGTGCCCCGTCGGTGCTCTGGTCCCAGTGGTACTCTCATGTAGCTCCCCTGGCGACCACTCTCCTGTGCCCCGGGCCACCGTTACACGACCCAGCTCTAGGCACGTCTTTCTGATTTCACTACTTCTCTAGACTGACTGCTGTCCCCTCCTACCAGGTTGTCTAGTCCTCTAGTCTGACTCCACCCTCTAGGTGGCCATCCCCTTGTATCTGACTAACCAATTA
This sequence comes from Anomaloglossus baeobatrachus, assembly GCF_048569485.1. NCBI lineage: Eukaryota > Metazoa > Chordata > Amphibia > Anura > Aromobatidae > Anomaloglossus > Anomaloglossus baeobatrachus. The sequence continues at coordinate 93,838,128 of NC_134361.1, read as the reverse complement.
CACCTGGTGTGGAGTGGTAACTAGGATTTTCGTGTGTCTAGGTGTTGTTGGCACTGGTGTTCCAGATCCCAGGGGGTAGGCCCTGCATCCCCGTGAGGATGCAGTTTCTAGTAGTGCCCTGAGTGGCTCAGGGGTGCTACATTTGCAACTTATACTTTAAGCTCCATCCTTGTTCCTCAGGGAGTGAGAAACAACGAGTGGGAATTGTAGTTTCCCCTGTTGCGTGGAGATCCCCAGTCCTGGGCCTTCTCTCTGCCAAAGGATTTTTTGGTGTTATAGTCAGTAGATGATTTCTTTGTCGCTCTGGCCTTGGTCTATGGTAATCCTTATGGTGTCTCCCTTGCGGAATCTAACCTTCATAGTCTCCAGCATTGGACACGGCCAGCTGAGGAGTATTGATCTGAGTACCGGAGATGGGCCACAGACACCCAATGGAACGAGCTGGCTCTCAGGAGTCAGTTCTTTCATGGTTTGTTTGTTCGGTTGAGAGATTCTCTGGAACAGTATGCTGCTCCGAAGTCGTGGTGTTACCCTTGTTAAGTTGTTTGTTTGGCCTCATGCCGGACTTTCCTCAAGTCCGCTCCGTGACAAAACCGTGGATGGATATCTCTATGGATTTCATTACAGCTCTGCCTCCCTCTGCTGGTAATACGGTTATATTAGTGGTTAACAGATTCTCTAAAATGACCCACTTTGTTGCTTTAATGACGGCTCTGCTGAATGCCAAAACATTAGCTCAAGTTTTCATACGGGAGATTGTCAGACTCCATGGAGTTCCGTCTGACATTATCTCTGATAGGGCTACACAATTCATTGCTAACTTTTGGGAAGCTTTTTGTTCTCGCTTGGCGACATCTGTGATCTCACTATCATGAATCATATGAGCCATCTCCACTGTCGTGTTTGTCGTGCCAGAACTAATAGACCTTCTGATGAGCGACTTGTTGACTCTGATATTTTGCCTGGTGTCGACCTCTTGGCTATTGAATGGACGGATGAACTTAATTTCATATTATTCCAACTGTCATGACACTCACATGATGCAGTTAGGCAATTTTCTTGGCCGATAGATCGCTATCGATGAGCTGGATGATGTTCTATTTTCTTGGGAAATCTTCATGGCTGCTCGATTTCAACCAGTGACCTTTCGCTTGGGAATAAACCTAATAACACACTGAGCTATTAGGATATAATAGGAAATGTTAGAAAATAAATTTAAATGATCGCTAAAGGGTGTAATGAGAAAAAATCAAAACGCCAAAATTACCTTTTTTTGGTTGCCACACCATGGCAATAAAATGCAATAACAGGCAATGAAAACAGTGCATCTACCCCAAGATGGTATAATTAAAACTGTCAGCTAAAAACAAAAAATAAGCCCTTACATAGCCCTATACACTGAAAAATGAGAACGCTATGGGTCTCGGAAAATGGCGACAAAAGCGTAATTCTTCTTTTTGACAAATTTCGGATTTTTTTTAAAACTTAAATAAAAAGAAACCTATACATACATGTTTGGTATCTACGAACTCGTACTGACCTGGTCAATCAAACTGCCAGGTCAATTTTATCATATAATGAACATGGCAATTAAAAATCTCCCCAAAAAATTGTGAAGTTACATGTTTTTGCAATTTCACTGCGCTTGGAACTTTTTTCTTATTGTCCAATACAATATGAGGCAGAGTGAATGGTGTCATTCAAAAGTACAACTTGTCCTTCAAATAACACACCCTCATATGGCTATATTGACAAAGAAATAAAAAAGTTATGGCTCTTGGAAGAAGGGGTGGAAAAAACAAAAAACGGGAAATCGCCCGGGGGTGAAGGGGTTAATCTTAGAGCCTACATTAAAAGGGGGTTTCTGGGCTTTACAAAATATTAGCTGTAAATGTGGTAAGATGGAGGAAAATAAATATCTCTGCTGCAGTGGTCGCCTGGTGTGCACACAGAGATGACCGTGGAGGCCAGTGATTTGCGCGTGCTGTCACATCGCTGCATTAGTAAGGTAAATACAAACCAGCTGGGACCCCTGGATTTAAATTAGGTGCAACATTATTAGCTGACAATTTTTTTACAGAGCGTGTCGTATTCTTAATTGGAACCTTGTGCGAAAATCTGCTGTTATTACTGCAGTTAGCCATCTTATGTTATGTTGCAGGGAAATTAAAAAATAAAGGTCCAGATTCATGAAAGTGATGCCAATTAATAACTGGAGTACATTTCCACTAAAATTTACATCAATTTATATCATAGATTATAGTAGATTTTTTGGACAGCAGCTTACCCTCAAAAATGTCGCAAAAATTAGGCTTTTATCAATGGAAAAAAGTGGAATAATAAGTGATAAAAAAAAGTAAAATGTAAATAAAATAAATATGGTATAGCATTCCTTCTGAGATTTGCACTGTTCCTGAAAATTAGTTTCTGATTACATGTAGGGTATTGGTGCATATAGAAGAAATTCCACAACAAACTTTGTGGTCCAATTTTTTTCTATAAGCCATATAAAAAAGTAAAAACTTATGGCCTAAAACAACATTTTTGTGGTAAAATTATTATTAAAATAATTATTCTTTCTTCACCAACCCAATGGTATAAAATTCTGTGAGGCACACGTTGAGTCAGCATGCTAGTTTATAAATTGGAGTCACTTTTGGAGGGGTTCTGCTTTTTTGGCACTTCAGGGACTCAGCCAATGTGACATGGCACCTCCTTCCCTTCCAAACTTTGCCCTCTGCTTCAAAAGTAGTTTTCAACCACACATGGGGTATTGGTGGACTCAGGAGAAATTGCATGACAAATTGTACTCTTCATTTTATATTACTCCTTGTGAAAATTAAAAACTTGGGGCCAAAGTAACATTTTATTGGAAAAAAATGGGAATTTTTCATTTACTCAGCCCAATGTTGTACAGTTCCGTGAATCGCTTGATGGTTAAACATGCTCACTACATACCTACATGAAGTACTCGAAAGGTGTAGTTTCGAAAATGGGGTCACTTGTGGGGGTTTCTGTTGTTTTGACATGTCAGGGGCTCTTCAAATGTGACATGGTGTTTGCAATTTATTCCAGCCAAAGTAGGACTGCAAAATTCAAATAGTGTTCTTTCCCTTACAAGCCCTGCCATGTGCCCAAAAAGTAGTTTTCCACAAGCATCAGTGTACTCAGGAGTAGTGATGGGCGGACCCAGACTGTTAAAGTCCGAATCCGTGCGGTTTCAAATGTGCCCAGAATTCTCAGGGACCACACCACCAGACACAGGCGTCATCTACGCTGAAAGAGATACCAGTGGGCCTCAATGCTGTTCAATGATGAAAGTTAATTCATGGTGAGCAGAAATTATGGCTACCAACGATGTTGGACGTAAAGCAGAGCAACATGAATCAGCCACTATTGTCACCAGATGAGCTTTTTGGTGCTGGTGGTGTTACAATGTGGGCAGTGGCGTAACTAGAGTTCAATGCCCCCCCCCACCCCGTCTCCTCTCACCTCCCCCCAGCTCGGAGTACAGGACAATTATGCTGACACTCGAATCTCTGCCTCAGCACCCTGCCCTCCCATGGTCTTCTACACATATTTTCCTCAGCACCCAGTTTTCCCATGCTCTGATATCCCTCTTTCCCTCAGCACCCAGCTTTCCGATGTTCTGCTATGCATCTTTACCTCAGCATCCAGCTTTCCGATGCTCTGCTGTACATCTTTACCTCAGCACCCAGCTTGCCCTAGATATCAGAGCATGGGAAAGCTGGGTACTGAAGGAAAAATGTATAGCAGAGCATAGGAAAGCTGCATGCTGAGGGAAAGATGTGTTATAGAACATGGGAAAGCTGGGTGTTGAGGGAAAGATGTTTAGTAGAGCATGGGAAAGTGGGGTTCAGGGACAATTGTATAGCAAAGTATGCAGAAGCTGGGTCCCGAGGGAAAGAGCCTTATTCCCTCAGCATCCAGTTTTCCCATCCCTTGCTTGTATCTTTGTCCCCCATTCTTGTATATGTTCCCGTCCTTGTATATGGCCCCATTCAATTTTTTTTCTGTACATATTTGTAAAAATGGTAGCTGTTTTTTTAATGGCACATGAGATTTGCCATTTTTAAGTTTTGGTTTTTTTGGTGCTTTTAGTATTATTTATGCTTTTTAAAATCTGAATTTTATCACTAAAATGTCAGATGTACACAGTCACTTATTCACACAAATGCAGACATGCACACTATTTATGTTATATAATGTATATGTCTGCATGTTTAAACACACTATATACACAAAGAAATAAGAAAGTTGGATGTCTGGCAGCAAACCATGAAGATGAGGAGACCCGGCCACCATCACAGGACAGCAATAAGGCATATCATCAGCTACAGGACAGTGGGGGAGGGGGCAGGAGAGTGCAACTGTGAGGGCAAATAGAAGGATAGGTGAAGGAGAGAAGAGGGGAGTGGGGGAGGGGGCAAGAGAGTGCATCTGTAAGGGGCAAATAGGAGGATAGGTGAAGGAGAGAAGAGGGGAGTGGGGGAGGGGGCAAGAGAGTGCATCTGTAAGGGGCAAATAGGAGGATAGGTGAAGGAGAGAAGAGGGGAGTGGGGGAGGGGGCAAGAGAGTGCATCTGTAAGGGGCAAATAGGAGGATAGGTGAAGGAGAGAAGAGGGGAGTGGGGGAGGGGGCAAGAGAGTGCATGTGTCAGGGGCAAATTGGAGGATAGTAGAGGGGAGTGGGGCTACAGACATCATTCAGGGAGCTCCAGTACTCACTTCAGCTCGCATTGTGTCCTCTGGAGCTTCCCCCTCCTCCTACTGCCGACTACTGAGCAATGGCAGTGCAGGGGAGAGGGATACAATCTCCTCAAAAGACTCATATTTCTGCAGCACACACTGCACAGGCAGCTCCGAGACAGGGGGCGGGACTTACTGCCATGGGCAGGGCTTACTTGTGTGGAAGGGGCTGGCTTTGCTGAGGAGGAGGCAATGATCAGCTTTGTCCCCTCTTCTGATTTACGAGAGGGGCGGAAAGTGGTGGCTCTTGAAGAAATGGCACAAGCAGCAGTCCACGTTTTGTGAATCTCCCCCAAATATTTGAATGGCCTTTTGTTAACAATCCTATCAAGGCTGCGGTTATCTCTGTTGCTTGTGCACCTTTTTCTACCCCACTTTTTCCTATCACTGAACTCTCCATTAATATGCTTTAAAAAAGCTTTGGTACAGGAGTCTGTGAAAAGCCAGCTTCTTTAGCAATGACCTTTTGTGGCTTAGGCTAGTTTCACACTTGCGTTGAACAGCATCCGTTGCATTGCGTTGTGTGTCGGATGCAACGGATGCGTTGCATATAGTCACACAACGGATGCAATGGATCATACAAAACAATGGAATGTGCTTTTTTTTTTTTTCTTTACAGTTTTACTGGCGGCGGACTATTGAGAACGATCAGCTGATCACCCGGCTGCCAGGTGATCAGCTGATCGCTCACAGCAGCCGGCCACCGGGTGATCAGCTGATCGCTCACAGCAGCCGGCCGCCGGGTGATCAGCTGATCGTTCACAGCAGCCGGCAGCTGGGTGATCAGCTGATCGTTCAAAGAAGCCAGCCGCTGGGTGATCAGCTGATTGCTCACAGCAGCCGGACGCTGGGTGATCACCTGATCGTTCAGCCGCCGAGAATGTGTGCGGGGGGCGGAGTGTAGGGTGGGTGGAGATGAGCGGGGCTATGTTGCTGAACACGTCAGTGCCGGGGACTGCATGGCTGGGGACAGGTGAGTGTGTGTGTGTGTGTGTGCGTCTGTGTGTGTGCGTGTGTCTGTGTGTGTGCGTGTGTATATGCGGAGTGGAGTGCGGGAGGGGGCGGAGCCGAGCAGGGAAGTGTCGGGCTCCCTGCACACGTAGCCAGGGTAAGTATCGGGTAACTAAGCAAAGCACTTTGCTTGGTTACCCGATATTTACCTTGGTTACCAGGGGCAGCACGGTGGCTCAGTGGTTAGCACTGCAGTCTTGCAGCGCTGGGGTCCTGGGTTCAATTCCCACCAAGGATACCATCTGCAAGGAGTTTGTATGTTCTCCCCGTGTTTGCGTGGGTTTCCTCCGGGTACTCCGGTTTCCTCCCACACTCCAAAAACATACCGTTAGGGACCTTAGATTGTGAGCCCCAATGGGGACAGTGTTGCCAATGTATGTAAAGTGCTATGGAATTAATAGCGCTATATAAATGAATAAATTAATTATTATTATTATTATTACCAGTGTACACCGCTTAGTGCTGGCTCCTTGCACACATAGCCAGGGTAAATATCGGGTAACTAAGCAAAGCGCTTTTCTTAGTAACCTGATGTGTACCCTGGTTACGTGTGCAGGGAGCCAGAGAGAGCATGCGTAGCAAAATCCTAAGGATTCCGCTGCTCAAAAACCGTTACATGCTGCGTTCCTTCCGCCCGGTGGAAGCAATGCAGCATGTCCATCAGTCACAATCCGTCGTTCATACAAGTCTATGGGAAGCAGCGGAATCCGTTAACGGATTCCGCTGTTTTCCAAAACGGCGGATTGCGACTGAAGGAAAAAAACGTAAGTGTGAAAGTAGCTTTAAACTCCTCGTGGAGTATGTCAATGACTGCCTTCTGGATATCTGTCAAGTCAGCAGTCTTCCCCGTGATTGTGTAGCCTACTGAACCAGACTAATAGAGCATTTTAAACACTTAGGAAGCCTTTGCAGGTATTTTGTGGTAATTATTCGAATTTTCTGAGATAATGATTTTTGGGTTTTCAATTGCTGTAAGTAGAGTTGATCGAGTACCTAACTAATCGCACTCGCTACAGTCATAACGAGTACTGTCTAATACTCGCTTATTCATTCCAAAAAGCATGTGCAATGCAAGTCAATGGGGAAAAACTCGCAATGTAAGGAGTAACCCGAATTCCGCAGTATTTGCTACCCACACGAAAAGTACGGCATTCAGGTTACTCTTTACATTGCTAGTTTTCCCCACTGACTTGCATTGCACATGCTATTCGGAAAGAATATGCGAGTATTAGACAGTACTCGTTATGAGTATGGCGAGTACGAATAGTTAGTTACTCGCTTAACTCTAACTGTAAGCCATAATCATCAACATTAACAGAAACAAACACTTGAAATACATCACCCTGTTTATAATGACCCTATATAATACACCGTGTGCAGACTTATTAGGCAAGTTGTTTTTTATCGATTTTTTTTATTATTGATCAACAACTATGTTCTCAATCAACCCAAAAGACTCATAAATATCAAAGCTTAATATTTTTGGAAGTTGAAGTGAGTTTTTTTTTAGATTTGGCTATCTTAGGAGGATATCTGTTTTTGGAAGTAACTATTACAGTACAGACTTATTAGGCAACTTAATAAAAATCAAATATATTCCCATCGCGCTTGTTTATTTTCACCAGGTAAACCAATATAACTGCACAAAATTTAGAAATAAACATTTCTGACATGCAAAAACAATACCCCAAAAAATTAGTGACCAATATAGTCACTTTTCTTTATGATGACACTCAACAGCCTACCATCCATAGATTCTGTCAGTTGCTTGATCTGTTTACGATCAACATTGCGTGCAGCAGCCACCACAGCCTCCCAGCCACTGTTCCGAGAGGTGTACTGTTTTCCCTCCCCGCAGATCTTACATTTTATGAGGGACCACAGGTTCTCTACGGGGTTCAGATCAGGTGAACAAGGGGGCCATGTCATTATTTTTTCATCTTTTAGACCTTTACTGGCCAGCCACGCTGTGGAGTAGTTGGATGCATGTGATGGGCTGGTGGTGTTTGCAGCAATGGTGTTAGGCCCTCCGTAGGTAGAACTGTGCCTGGGTGGATGTTGCAGGGTAATAACGGAGACCACACCAGGTTGTCTTTAACAGTCTCTACTCACTCTGACCTTTGAACCACTGGTTCAGGTCCCTTGGAGTATCAGTGCCAATGTAATGACCTAGGTTGCACTGTCCCCGGCACTCTCAGTTGATTGGGTCCCCGTAGCATGGAGCGTTTGTGAGCCCCGACGTCCCTTTTGGGGTACAGTCTCCTTCTCCATACGGCGGGCAGTGTGGACCCTGCAGGGAGGTAAATGTCCGAACCCCGATCCTAGTTTACTGCTGATGCTCCCGGATTATTTGGTTCGGTGAAGTCCGTGAAGGTGTCCTCACTGGGCAGGTATTTATCAAACCGTATGAAACTGACGCTTGACCTATGGCCCTGTGCCCCGTGCGTGCTCTGGTCCCAGCACTATCTCCGGTACCCGTCCTGGCGACCTTTCTCCTGTGCCCCCGGGTCACCGTTACACGAACCCAGCTCAGGCACGTCCGCACACCTCTTCTGTGTGCCACTCGACTCACTACCGACTACCGACTGACTGACTGGTGACCCCTCCCACCAGGCTGGTTATACCGAGGGACTCATCCCCATGGCGACCATCCCCTTACATGGTTAACCCTCTATGCCCAGTGTGCAGTGGAGAACTCGGATTTTGGTCGTGTTTTGGTGGAATCGGCACTGGAACTCCAGGTCCCAGGGGGTAGGTCCGGCATCCCCAAGAGGATGCAGTTCCCTGTAGTGCCCTGAGGGTCTCAGGGGCGCTACAGATACCACTATGATAACAAAGACAGAAAAAACTAGATAAATGTCAGACTAAAGTGAAGCAAATATTCACCGGAGTCTCCAAATGGAAAAGTGTATTGGAGTGGTAATGTTTCACACCACCACATACTGACTCTATAGGGGATTTCCCAAGTCAGTGGGGACAGACCCTTTATGGTGGATAGATGGTGGCATAGGGGGATTAATTTTAGTAAACTTTTCCATTTGAAGATGCTGGATAACATTCTGCTCCTCTTTGAATATTGTTTTCCTGATGGACTCGGTGGTTTTCCTAAGACAAGGAATGTCCGTGTGTAAGAAAAACTGCGACTGATTGTAAATAATAGATTCCATTATTAACTGCAATAAATAAGATGCTACAAGAAATCCTGTGATATCTGCAGGGCACAATGCAGGTGTTTTTTCACACCGTAGTTTGCTAAAAGGCGCAAGTTATACTGAGAGAAGCCGAAAATGAACAAGTAATAAAACCGTTTATGGTAGCTACAGTGTGGGCTCCTAGAGTTAATTTCCCTGGTAGGCCCCTGGCACCCCAGTCCGACCCTGCCGGTATTAGCAATGTCATATGTAATAACATGAGATGTATTAGTGGCATGCCCAGTAACAGATTATGCTAATAGTATCACACTTGCCAAATGACAAATAGCGCTCAATAGCAAAAAGCACAATATACCCAATGGCAAATAATATTGCACAGCATTACAGATGTGCCAAATGACACAATAACTTAGCTTGAGTAACCTCAGACTGACGCGTTTCTCCTCCCTTTCCAAATGCCAGGGTTTCATCAGGGGCATCCCAAATTGGACCTGAGGCTCATATAGCCAAATAGACCATGTTGTATTCAAAGGCAGCTTTTTTTATACCTGTAAACATATGGTGTCCCCAGGAAGAAAACTCCCTGCAAGTAGCTGGAACGCACGCTAGGCAGTCAGGGCTCATTTCCATCCGAGGCCTGAATAGTATGCTGGCCTCTATGGGCGGGGCCATGCTCGAGACAGCCAATCAATCTTCTATCAGAAGGTGGGGCGAACAATCTCTGCATAGTACCAACCTCTGCGGCCAGGTAGGGGAAGTCTAGGGAATCCATCCTGGGCCCCTCCCCCTCTGAGGTATATATTGATTTATGACTAACGTTGTAACAAATTTTTATTGTGCTGTATTCAATTGTGTGTGGTTTTAATTAAATAAAGTTATTGTTTTAACATGAATTTGATTTTCTTCCAGGTATGATGACATCACAAGGCACATAACATCACAGTGCACTTGATATCATAGACCTCACATGACATCACAAATGCTATAGAATGTACAAAGCTCTAATCCAGAACCATCTTGTGTCACAGCTTGAAGACGACTGGTCCAGGTAGGTAGCTCTTCACTGAATACTGGAGGATCGGGCAACATCGGAGAGGGATGAAGAAGGACTCGCTGCACAGCACACACAGCACAGCAGGACAAGGAAGAGATCAGCAGTGTGTACTGTATGGACTCATCACCATGATTGTTCCAAGCAATAACTAGCTGCATGTTTTATTTCTTCTTGACCCTTCCACAAGGCTGTCATAGGACCTACAATTATCAAGTGAGAAGAATTTTCAGGTTCAGACCTAGAAGGTAGGTATGTGTGTGTGTGTGTGTGTGTATGTGTGTGTATGTATGTGTGTGTATGTGTGCATGAGTATATGTGTGATCGCTTCCCAGAACTGCAGCACTGAAGGTGTGTGTTCCAAGAATGAAAGGTTGTTTGTGTGGCCCCAGCAATAAAGGGACGGTGTGTCAGTGTCTATTTGACCCCACTACTAAAGGGGTGTGTGAGGGTTTGTATGGCGTCCAGGTAATGAAAGGATTTATTTGTGATGGTTTGTGTGGAGTCCCAGCAATTAAGGGGTGAGTGTTTCTGTCCGCAGCACTGCAGCACTGAAGGGGTGTGTGGGTGTGTGTGTGTGTGTATATCTGTGTGTGTGTGTGTGTGTGTGTGTGTGTGTGTGTGTGTGTGTGTGTGTGTGTGTGTGTGTGTGTGTGTGTGCGTGTGCATGAGTGTGTGTATGTATGATCGCTTCCCAGAACTGCAGCACTGAAGGTGTGTGTTCCACGTAATGAAAGGTTGTTTGTGTGGCCCCAGCAATAAAGGGACGGTGTGTCAGTGTCTATTTGACCCCACTACTAAAGGGGTGTGTGAGGGTTTGTATGGCGTCCAGGTAATGAAAGGATTTATTTGTGAAGGTTTGTGTGGAGTCCCAGCAATTAAGGGGTGATCGTTTCTGTCCGCAGCACTGCAGCACTGAAGGGGTGTGTTTGTGTATGTGTGTCTTGAGGTGAGTGTGTATGTGTGTGTTTGTGGGCATATGTGTCTGTATGTGTGTGAGCATCAAGTTGAGTGTGCATATGTTTGTGTGCATATGTCATATTGTATATTAGATTGTAAGCTCCTAGGAGCGGTGTGTGTATATATTTTTCTGTGTAAGATTAGCGCTCCATAGCTTATAATTACTAGTGATGGGTCAATAGATATTCGGGTTTGGATTAGTTGTACTGAATACCGAGTACTATTTCAGTATTAATGAAGAATAATTAACCTAATGCAAGTCAATGTGGAACCCGAGCATCTTTTTTTGAAGATGTCCTTAAAATAACACTCGAGTTCCCCATTGACTTGCATTAGGTCAGTTACTCGTGATGAATACTGGAATAGTACTGGGTATTCGATCCAACAATCCAATCCCGAATATTTTACTATTCGCCCATCACTAATAATTACATATAAATATATTGCAATTTGCAGCAGGACTGACGTGATCCAGGGAAATATCCGATCGCCAGAACTGGGGTCAGGAAGGAATTTTTTCCCCCCCCTGAGGCAGAACTCTCCGGGGGGTTTCTTCGCCTTCCTCTGGATCTTTGGGTCCAGTGCCTCTCAGCTGCTCCCCCAATGACTGCAGCTGGTTCTGTAGTCCACACGGGGGCTCACCTGAGAGGCACTGTGACCATTGTGTAATTTCTCAAAGGGCCAGTATACTTTCAATACAATGCTGCTTATTGATCTTCTAATAAAAAACAAGCATAAATTTAGATATATATCGTGTTGTGTGTTTTTTTGTCTGAATTTCTCCTCACACAGTGATAATGATGGGAATGATCACTACTACCCTGAATATACCACAACTAGAATCGGGCAGTATAGAGGAGTCACTACAGAGAATAGATGTCATAAATTCAACTCCTGTCCCAAATTACACTACAATTATTATGGGATTCAGTCTCTGTGATTGGGGCACTAACATTGTGCACTACATACTACCTGAAAGAAGAAAGAAGACCGAGACATAGAGCAGCAGAATACAGGAGACACAGGACCTTGTATAAGAGTAAAAAAATGACTAAAGAGGTTCAACAAGCAGAGAGGTGGCCCCGGAGGCAACCAGGAGGGAGGCCGAACCCTGCAATGGTCACTATTCAGAGGAAACAGGCAACATTTATTAAGTGGCAATCCCTACTTTATGCATATTGTGCCAAGATGGAGCGATTTGTGCCAATTTGTTAACACTTGAAGGCGTCTTAATAAAAGTGGCACATTTGGAGCCATCTAATGGACACTTGTTACATTTGTTCAGCAGCGCCTTTGTACTTGCAACCACTAGGCCACTGCTGGAATTCTGTTCTGACTGGTCTTTGTATGGAAAGAGAACTAAGAAACCAATGGTAAGACATGGGGTGGATGTGGCTACACAATGTATTACAAAACCTGCATTATGGAGAAGATTAGGAGCAGGTTGGCAAATTTTAACTTGAGGGACAGTCATGAAGCAGTGGCCAACAAGTTGAGGCAGCCTATCTTTTGCCGGCTAACATCTGACTGCTGCATTAACCCTGCTATGCACGTCATGAGTCATTTCCCTGCCTTTGATGTGAGCTCATACGCCGATCCTGAATCTTTCCCTGCAGATAAAGGCTGAATTACTCAGTCTTCATCTGCCTCTAACAGCCATGGGTGGAGCGGCACTCCGCCTGTGGCTGTTAACCTGTTAAATGCTGTTGTTAATCTCAGATAGCGGCATTTAATGCATGCTGGCAGGGGGGCATGCTGTTGTGAGTCCTCACTGGTATGCAGCCGTGGGATACTGATGAGATGATCATGTGACGCCCTGGACTAGCCAGGTTGTCACGGGTAGCCCCATACACACAGGGCCCCCCCCTAGCTTAGTAAGGTGACAGCAGCCAAACTACAAAACCCTTGTCACCTCGCTGCGGGTTTGATGTTCACACCAGGGGGGCAGAGCCAGGCGGTTGGCTCCACCCACTGAGTAGTTCACAGGCCCAGAGGCGGGAAAAAAAGTAGTCGAGAAGAGATTAGTATTGACAGTGGAGTGGAGTGGAGTTCAAGGGCAGACCTGTGTCCAGGCCTCCAATAGTCTACACGAGGCGTCTGGGTTGGAGCCCAGTCACCTCTGGCAAGGAGGCAGACGGTGGTGGCCGCCTGCAGGAGCTGGGATTACAGCCGGTGGAAACGTAGGGACCGGGGATGGGCGGTGGCCCGCCGAACTGGGGAACCGATTGGAAACTGGAGCACCAGGAGAGGTACTCAGACCCAGTACGAGGCCCCAGAAACAACCGGATCACGGTTGAGCACGGATCCAAGCGGGTCGGCAGCCGGCCGAGCCCCGGGGCGGTACAATTACATCTGTAAAACGCTGTGCTGTGGAATTAATAGAGCTATATAAGTGAGTAAAATAAATAAAATAAATGTCATGACAGTCATTGGTCAGTGGATGACCCCCGTGTCTGTCACCATGGTACTCTTGTGATAACCAGCCAGTGGCCGGCATTCATAGGAGACTGTGATTTCTTCTGTAAACAGCATTGCTGTATATAGAACAAGTGGTCAGACTCTTGCAGGTTCAAAGTACAGTACAAAGTAAAAAAAAGTTTTAAAAATAAAAGTTCACATCACCCTTTACCACATTTAAAAAAAAAAAGAAATAAATTAAAAAATACACATATTTGATATCACTGTGTTTATATAAAAGTCCAATCTATCAAAACATAAATTAATCCAAACAGTAAACCGTGTCATCAGAAAAAAATCAAAACGACAAGATTACCGTTTTTTTAGGCCTTTGCAGCAACAGAAAAAAAATGTAATAGCAGGCAATCAAAACATCATATATGTCATGCTCGCAGGGCAAGCAGCAGGTAAGTTCCACTGGACCAAAGGCACTGAGTACTGACCTGGAGGAGCAAATCTGAACGGCTACCGAGTCTTCACTAAAGCCACTGGAGGTGCAACTAGGCTAACACGCTGGTAGGTAGCCGACAAGGGCAGCCCCAGGGGATCACGGTGCCCTGGCAGCTGGCACCATGGATATACTACAATAGTCTCTGACATTAGGAGCAGCAGCCGGTATTGCAGTTTCGCCAGAGATGGGTAGTTGCAGCAGCGAAGGCCAAGATGAGTGGTTGCAGCAGCATCGCCCGGTAACATAAAAGAGTAGCTGTGTGGACAGTTGCAGCAGCAGTAGTAGGTATGGATAGTGGCAGCAGCAGCAGAGTCATTATGCACTAGAACACAGAAGAGAAACAATAATAAAGCACAGTGCAATAATCGTAGCAGCGGTATAAAGAGACCTGAGAACCAGCACTAGCGATAGCACCCACCCCCGTCGTTCGTGCGTCATCTGTTGATCGCTGCCATAGTGAACATTATCGCTACGGCAGCGTCACACGCACATACCTTTGCAGCGACGTCGCTGTGACCGCCGAACAATCCCTCCATCAAGGGAGAGGTGCATTCGGCGTCAAAGCGACGTCACTGCGGTGTCACTAAGCGGCCGCCCAATAGAAGCGGAGGGGCGGAGATGAGCAGGACGTAACATCCCGCCCACCTCCTTCCTTCCTCATTTCCGGTGGACGCAGGTAAGGAGATGTTCGTCGTTCCTGCGGTGTCACACATAGCTTTGTGTGATGCCGCAGGAACGACGAACAACATCATACCTGCAGCAGCAACCAGGGCCGGATTATAGGCAGGGCAGGCGGGGCTCCAGCCCCGGGGACCCCACCACAAGAGCTTCTGAGGGGGCCCCACCACCATCTGTGCGGGAGCCATTTTATTAATGCCGCAGAGGTTCAGGACCACACTGTACCTTTAAAATATTTCAATCCTGGCCGTCACTGTGCTGCAGACACGCCCACTGCACGCTGTGTGGGCTGCGTCTGCAAGGATGACGTCACCGTGCGCCTGATGCTGCTTCTTCCTGCCGAAGAGGAGCTTGTCACGGTGAGTATAACGTCATCCATCATGGTGCCGGGCAGGAGGCTGCAGTGAGGAGGGAGCGAGCGGGATTCCATAGTGTCAGCGGCAGCTCTGCCGGGATCAGTGTGCGTTATTGCAGGACTGTGAAATGGTGCAGATCAGGTCGGGCTGTCAGTGCCGGGTAATTGGCTCCAGCCTCAAACCCTCCGCTGCAATAACACACTGAGCTCCAGCAGAGAGCACAGACAGCCGCGGAACTTACATGGCACATACAGCGTCTGTGCTGTATGCTGGAGGAGAGGCTGTCAGAGCTCAGCGGGGGATCCACTGACTTCCAGGTGGGCACAGAGCAGTCAAATCGCTTTCTTTAATAGCAGCAATCGCCCAGCAGATACACAAAGCCGGGGGCGGGTGATCACTGTGCTGCTATAAATGCTCTCCCCGCCCATAATCCCGCCCACCTCTCAGCAGCGGCTTCACTGGAAAGAGGTGGGCGGGATTATGGGCGGAGAGAGAAGTGCATATGCATTTTTTAAGTAGCCAGGACATGTGTTACCCCAGAGCCGCTGCAGTGACTATGTTCCACCGTAGTTTGCAGAACAGGGTCCAGATTGGGCTCAGTTCTGCAATACATGTCATCTGGATGTGGTTCACATCAAGCTGAACCAAGTGCTTAGGTCCAGAACGGGCCCTTTAAAGCCCCGGCCCGGTCGCAGTGGCGACCCCTGCGACTGCGATCGTTACGTCCCTGAATGTGGGCAGGTGTCTAGTCAATACTGTCCTACCCTTTGTGAATGGTAAAGTGAAAAGCTCCTAGTAACTGAGTAAAGGCCCCATCACACGCAGCGATATAGCTAGCAAGCATACCCGCCCCCGTCGTTTGTGAGTCACAGGCAAATCGCTGCTGTGGCGCACAATATCGTTAGGAGCCGTTACACGAACTTACAGTACCTGCCTAGCGACGTCGCTGTGGCCGGCGAACCGCCTCCTTTCTAAGGGTGGGCGGTTCGTGTGGCATCACAGCAGTGTCACTAAGCGGCCGCCCAATAGAAGCGGAGGGGCGGAGATGAGCGGACGTAACATCCCGCCAACCTCCTTCCTTCCTCATTGCCGGCGGTCACAGGTAAGCTGTAGTTCGTCGTTCCCGCGGTGTCACATGTAGCTATGTGTGCTGCCACGGGAACGAAGAACAACCTGCGTCCTCAATAATCAACGATTTTTTGAAAATGAACGACGTGTCAACGATGGACGATTTGGTGAGTATTTTCCATTGTAAACAGTCGCTCGTTAGTATCACACACAACGGTGTCGCTAACGATGCCGGATGTGCGTCACGGAATCTGTGACCCCGGCGATATATCGTTAGATACGTTGTTGCGTGTAACAGGGCCTTAACATAATTAATCCAGTCATTGTGCCTTTGCATGAAAAACACAGGCCTAATTTCATCTTCATGGATGACAATGCTCCAACTCATCGAGGCCGCATCATTAGCGAACGGCTGCTGGAGACTGGGGCACCTCAGATGGAGTGGCTGATACTTTCTCCAGACCTAAATCCCACAGAAAACCTTATGGGATCAGCTGAGTCACTGTGTAGAGGCCGTAACTCTGTACCCCAGAACCTCAATAACCTGAGGGCCCCCCTTCAAGAAGAGTGGGACATCATGCCTCAGCAGACAATAACTCTACTTGTAATTAACAGGATAAGTCATTGTCAGGCTGGAACTGATGCTCAAGGCCACATGACAAGTTATTGAGACATTGACATTTTTGGGGGGTATACCAACCAATGTTGACTTTTGTTGCATTAAATTGTTTGAGATGAGGATATTACCATTGCACACTTCTACTTAAATGCCTATCTTTCATGCTATAATATCACTATAACGTCAACATTTTACGTTTTCCATATATTTCACCCAAAAGCCAAATATCCTTAACTTTTTGTGAGTAGTGGATTTTTTCCTGTACGAAAAAAACTGATAACTCTCGGAACACACTTTGATGAAAGTCTGTTCCCCAAAAAATCGGTTCATTTTTCCTCAGACGTGAGAAAAACAGTCATCTGAACGAGTCTTCAGTAATATATAAACAGTATACGATCTGCCTTTGATAAAATGCTTAATTACAAGCACAGACAAAGTCTAGTGTTCCCATTTGCTAGGCGATAATCAGCGTCCCTCTACCTTACTATGTTTGTGCCGTGTCTCTCCGGAATCTGTTGCATGGCAACCACCCTGCCGCACGGAGCAGATACCTTACACCCACCCACTGAATCAACTGGTCTATTAAATTTAAGCTGTGTCTTCCCGTAACTCTGATCACCCCCTCCTTGCGTTTCACTCGAAACCCTGGAATTTACTAATTATTCCGTACACACATTTCACTAAATGAAGGTTACGTGTACTTTTTATACTACAGATTAATCAATTCGCCTCAGTTAGGTTGCTCAGAGGTGAGACGCGTGGTAAAAAAGATGTCACGGCTTATTAGTTGCGTTTCTCCTAACAGGACTCATTAATTATATGCAGAAAATCATTTATTATTCGGAAACGTGAACATGGTGGAAGTCATATATTAAAGCAGGTGCATTATCTGCGGTGTTGCCCATGGCAACTAATCAGAGGATTTCACTTTCCCTAATTGGCTTAAAGGGCCATACCAGTATATTTGCATTTTATTGTTCTACCCCAAAATAGTGAAGGTGTGGAGGCCATATCTATATTCACATTGTTCTTTATGCTTCATAACTATATACTGGCCTCATCTCAGTTCTGAGTGGTCGTGGCAGCATAATACAGTCGCAAAGAATCCTGTGGGATTTTCCGTACCTCTCTTTCATTACATACATTTAAGGGGACTTTACACGGTAGCGATATCGCTAGCAATTTCTAGCGATAGCGACCGTGTAAGTACCCGCCCCCGTCGCGCATGCGATTGTTTGTGATCGCTGCCGTAGCGAACATTATCGCTACGCAGCGTCACACATACTTACCTGGTCGGCGGCGTCGCTGTGACTGCCGAACAATCCCTCCTTCAAGGGGGAGGGACGTTCGGCATCACAGCGACGTCACCGCAACGTCACTAAGCGGCCGGCCAATCAAAGCAGAGGGGCGGAGATGAGCAGGACGTAACATCCCGCCCACCTCCTTCCTTCCTCATTGGGGCCGACGGCAGGTAAGGAGACATTCCTCGCTCATGCGGTGTCACACATAGCGATGTGTGCTGCCGCATGAGCGATGAACCACAACGCTAAACAACCCTTACCGATTTTTTACTTTGGGACGACCTCTCCATGGTGAACGATTTTCACCATTTTTGAGGTCGCCTAAGGTCGCTGGTAAGTATTACACGCTGCGATATCGTTAATGACGCCGGATGTGCGTCACTAACAACTTGACCCCGGCGACCAAACATTAACGATATCGTAGCGTGTAAAGCCCCCTTTAGTGTTAGGCAACAATATTTTTTACATGCCATCGAATTAAAAAAAGAAAAATGGTGTCATGCTCCATCAAATGCAAGGTCTCTGTTGAGGATTACCAGCCTCCATCACAATCATTCAGCACTCAGACACTGTAAGAGAATGAAATGTTCTACTTGGGACATACACCAACCATTATCTGCATCATCACAACATTGAGGATACAAGAAAAGGGCAAGTCAAAACTAACTAGAGCGGTCATACAATTTAGTCTAAAGCACAGCCCATCTGATGTCTGTTAATGATCCCTCCACTGCATAAGCCTGGAGTTGTATCCTCAAAAAAGGTTCCCCTTATGGGCTAAAAGATTGCATCTGATTTGAGAGTAAAACCCTCTGCATGGTTATTGTATAAGCAGCATTTTCCTCCCCTAAATTATTTGCTTTTCGATTGACAATCATCTGGTAGCACTCTGATGCCATAAGTTACCAGTGCACTACACCATATGGTACTGGTGCACAATACCATATGGTACTGGTGCACAATACCATATGGTACCAGAGCATTATACCATATGGTACTGGTGCACTATAGTAATGAAAGTAAAGGCCGCTTTACACGCTACGATTTATCTGCCGATATGTCGTCGGGGTCACGGTTTTCGTGACACACTTCCATCATCGTTAGCTACGTCATTGCGTGTGACACCTACGTGCAACTCCGAACGATCGCAAATAGGGTGAAAATCGTTGATCGTTGACACGTAGTTCAGTTTCAAAATATTGTTCGTAGTTTGGAACGCAGCAGACATATTGCTATGTTTGACACCCTGCCAACGGCAAACAACATAAACACGACCGCCTTGGTCAAACAATATATCGCTGAACGATGTAGCGTCGTTCGTGAGATGTGTACGTGTGACCGCTACAAAACGACCTATGAGTGTTCTCGGCAAATCGTAACAACGATCTGGGTGTGTCACATCGCTAATGAGATCGCTAGCGATATCGTTGTGTGTAAAGCAGCCTTTGGTCCAGCTCACCCCGGAGACCACTCCAATTGTCAGCAGTAGGAAGCGCGGGATCCCGCTTCTGCTCAGCGTTGGGCACAGATGAAGGAAATAAGTGATCCAACTTCCAGGTAGCTTTGAATAAAACTTCAGTTTTTAATCAAAATTATTTTTTAAAAACAAGATCCAAGCTACAAAATAGAATGTGATACAGCAGGTCCAATGACTTGTGTGACCACCACCAGACACATTCCGAGCGAGACCCTCTTAAGGCCCCGTCACACACAACGAGATCACTAACGAGATCGTTGTGGAGTCACAGTTTCTGTGAGGTAGCAATGATCTCGCCAGCGATCTCGTTGTGTGTGACACCTACCAGCGATCAGACCCCTGCTGTGAGATCGCTAGTCGTTGCCGAATGGTCAGGAGCATTTTCTTCAAAGGCGATGTCCTGCTGGGCAGGACACATCGCTGTGTTTGGCGCCCACCAACAACCTCCTAACAGGGTCATTATACATATATAATGATCCGCCGAGATCGTTATACAGGTCGCTCATCGTTACTGCGTCGTTGGTAAGGTCTGACTGTGTTACATCTCACCAGCGACCTCCCAGCGACTTACTAGCGATCCTTATCAGGTCGTATCGTTGTCGTGATCACTGGTAAGTCGTTGTGTGTGACTGGGCTTTTAGACTTGGTGAGTATGAATGGTCACAAAGTCTGTGGTGCTCATATAGCAAACTCATTACTGCAGGAGGTAGGACATCTGATGCACCAAGTGAGTTGCAGCTCCGCTCCATTCATGTAAGGGTTAAAACCAATTAGTAAGAAAGAAGAAACAATAAGTAAAAAGATGCACTTAACACTGGTGCACTATACCATATAGTACCGGTGCACTATACCACCATATAGTACCATTGCTAAACACCATATTGAAGCATATGGTTAAACATGAGGTAAAGTACAGAACTTTACTCGTGCAGTTTGTGTACCCAAAGATTGCTTGCAATAACACCATATTTCACAAGGGCCATTATACTTGAGTCCCCAAGCAAACTAATGGCTGAAAATGCGACCTTTATCATAACCTATGGATTTTAGGCTGCTTTGAATTCTGACTTACATCATGTTCTTATAGCTTTTAGAATATAAAGACATTTTCAATCAGAAATCCTTTCTTTTAGGCAGGGGTCACACTGCCGTATAGCATCCGATGATTCTCCTACACGACAGCATTGGACATGCTAATGACACTCCGCTCAAACTCTGCTGTGAGCGAGAGTCATTATACTGTGATCAGATCCTCTCTCATGCGAGAGTCAGAGTACAGGTGTGGAGAAGAAGAAATGAATCTCTCCATCTTCTCCTCTGCCTATCTCTGCGTATATTAGACTGCACACGGATAACATCCAATTACAGTCCGATGATTTCCACGCACCCATAGACCTGTATGGGTGTGTGTGAGCCGAGATATTCTGCCAATCGCAGCATGCTGCTTTTTGTTACTCGCTCTGATTACAGCTGAAGAAAAACTGGTAGATCTGAGCTGTATCATTAACTGACATTGGTTAGAGTGGAAGGCGAAATTTTCTCGCGCTCCTATCGACCGATTCATATGTTCAGAGGACAATCACCTAGAGCACACGCTCTCATGTTGAGTATATAATGAGGTTTTTACCTCAGTATTTGTAGCCAAAACCAGGAGTGGGACAGTCAGAGGAAAGTATAATAGAAACACGAGCACCACTTCTGTATTTCACCCACTCCTGATTTTGGCCACAAATACTGAGGTCAAAACTCACCTGGTACATAAAATGTGCTCATTGCCTTAACTGTATGTGCTTACATTGTCTTTTTCAGACAGATTCTGCTCTGAAAACCACCTGACAAAGTGCTAACTAAACACTTAAAAGAATGAACATACACAATATGATGCAAAGACGACTTGTTGTTCACATGTTCAGTCTTTTGAGCATCTTTTAACTGCTTCAGGTTTCCAAAAACAACAAATGGTTAAAAGAAGTGATCTGACCATTCTCCAGGTGTTTCTGTGACGCTTCTGGACTAGTCAGGGCGTCACAGGGTCCTGACTTTCTGCCTTTTGGTGCAGGGCTCATCCCCTCTTGGTTCTGGGTTCCCAACCTATGGTAATGGCTCCAAATCCCAACCACACCACACACCATACCCTGTCATCCCCCAGCGATGCAGTCCCCGCGGCACTGACGTCCTCAGCCATGGCCCTGCTCGGCTCCACCCACCGCACTCCGCCCCCCGCTCCCGCCCCCCGCACACATTGTCGGTGACCGAACGATCAGCTGATCACCCGGCGGCCGGCTACTGTGAGTGATCAGCTGATCTCCCGGCGGTCGGCTACTGTGACTGATCGGCTGATCACCCGGCGACCGGCTACTGTGAGTGATCGGCTGATCACCCGGCGGCCGGCTACTGTGAGTGATCGGCTGATCACCCGGCGGCCGGCTACTGTGACTGATCGGCTGATCACCCAGCGGCCGGCTACTGTGAGTGATCGGCTGATCACCCGGTGGCCGGCTACTGTTAGTGAGCGGCTGATCACCCGGCGGCGGACTACTGTTAGCGATCAGCTGATCGTTCACAATAGTCTGCCGACGGTAAAACTGTAAAAAAAAAAAAAAAAAAACCCAAAACGAATTGCGTTGTTTTGCAGCATCCATTGCATCCGTTGTGCCACTATATGCAACACATCCGTTGCATCCGTCACACAACGCAATGCAACGGATGCCGTTCAATGCAAGTGTGAAACTAGCCTTACCTCAGGCTGGCCTGGACCTACCAGCGGATCCGTGCACTCTGAAGATCTGAGCAGTCTGGCTAGCAGGTGAGCTCAAATTTTTTCTTTTTCATTCACGCTCAATGGCAGGGATGTATGCAATTAGTAAATGAATGATTAGCCACAGGCAGTAGTGATAAACAGGCAAACTGGATACTTGCTTACAGAAAAGAGTACACTCAACAGTAACGTAGTAGTATGAGCAGCACAAGTATTAACAAAGAAGAGTTTATTATGCTTACAGCAGTCGAATGATTAAGTGTGGATCTGATCCAGGAGATGTTACGCACCTGTGTTGTGGTCACAGTTAAGCCCCACTTATTTTCTCTATGGCTGCCGCTCTTTGTTGTGATCCAATTCAGGTATTACAAATGACATTATTTTCCAACGCATTTTAATGAGTAGTTAACTGGAAGACAAGAAAGAAGAGCAAAATAAGGTCTTATTTGAGGGTTGTCAGATAGGATGAGTATTGGAAAAACCCACCTTGTCAGATTGTGCGAGTCACAACCAACTAAAATGGCCACAATACATGTCTGTAGTAGCCCAACGTGTAGACAGGATAGTCCGAGAATGAAAGACTGGACATTAAGGCTGCGCTGCTGTGATGAAAGAAACATCCAAAGGCGAATCTATAGTGATTTATTTCTCTATGTGTTTCGGAGAGATCCGTCTCCTTCTTCAGGATATATCACATATATTGACATGACACATTGTATTTCTGACCCTAGTCTTAATTTGTCCTGGTTGTGAATTAGATACAACAATTTGTGATGTTTGAATACAAGAGTGGAAGCAGTTTCATTCTTTCTGGTAGAGGGCTCTCTTATCTAGACGTTCTGAACACTGTTTTGAGTTCTTTCCTGTGCTCGCTTATTCATGACTGAAGTGTTTGCCATTCTCATTGATTGTATAATTAATTCTCCTTAGTACATTATCTTAGAAAGTGAGTCCTCCTACTGCAACTGTTATCTTTAAGCATACTTTTTTCTGATAAGTGGTTTTATATATTTTTGAAATATTATTAATACTGATGTATTGTAAGTTCAAACTACCTATGGCAGCCTAGTTAGGGTTCACATTTATACAGTGCATTCCAGTGAACATACGGTATATACAGTTAGGTCCAGAAATATTTGGACAGTGACACAAGTTTTGTTATTTTAGCTGTTTACAAAAACATGTTCAGAAATACAATTATATATATAATATGGGCTGAAAGTGCACACTCCCAGCTGCAATATGAGAGTTTTCACATCCAAATCGGAGAAAGGGTTTAGGAATCATAGCTCTGTAATGCATAGCCTCCTCTTTTTAAAGGGACCAAAAGTAATTGGACAAGGGACTCTAAGGGCTGCAATTAACTCTGAAGGCGTCTCCCTCGTTAACCTGTAATCAATGAAGTAGTTAAAAGGTCTGGGGTTGATTACAGGTGTGTGGTTTTGCATTTGGAAGCTGTTGCTGTGACCAGACAACATGCGGTCTAAGGAACTCTCAATTGAGGTGAAACAGAACATCCTGAGGCTGAAAAAAAAGAAAAAATCCATCAGAGAGATAGCATACATGCTTGGAGTAGCAAAATCAACAGTCGGGTACATTCTGAGAAAAAAGGAATTGACTGGTGAGCTTGCGAACTCAAAAAGGCCTGGGCGTCCACGGATGACAACAGTGGTGGATGATCGCCGCATACTTTCTTTGGTGAAGAAGAACCCGTTCACAACATCAACTGAAGTTCAGAACACTCTCAGTGAAGTAGGTGTATCTGTCTCTAAGTCATCAGTAAAGAGAAGACTCCATGAAAGTAAATACAAAGGGTTCACATCTAGATGCAAACCATTCATCAATTCCAAAAATAGACAGGCCAGAGTTAAATTTGCTGAAAAACACCTCATGAAGCCAGCTCAGTTCTGGAAAAGTATTCTATGGACAGATGAGACCAAGATCAACCTGTACCAGAATGATGGGAAGAAAAAAGTTTGGAGAAGAAAGGGAACGGCACATGATCCAAGGCACACCACATCCTCTGTAAAACATGGTGGAGGCAACGTGATGGCATGGGCATGCATGGCTTTCAATGGCACTGGGTCACTTGTGTTTATTGATGACATAACAGCAGACAAGAGTAGCCGGATGAATTCTGAAGTGTACCGGGATATACTTTCAGCCCAGATTCAGCCAAATGCCGCAAAGTTGATCGGACGGCGCTTCATAGTACAGATGGACAATGACCCCAAGCATACAGCCAAAGCTACCCAGGAGTTCATGAGTGCAAAAAAGTGGAACATTCTGCAATGGCCAAGTCAATCACCAGATCTTAACCCAATTGAGCATGCATTTCACTTGCTCAAATCCAGACTTAAGACGGAAAGACCCACAAACAAGCAAGACCTGAAGGCTGCGGCTGTAAAGGCCTGGCAAAGCATTAAGAAGGAGGAAACCCAGCGTTTGGTGATGTCCATGGGTTCCAGACTTAAGGCAGTGATTGCCTCCAAAGGATTCGCAACAAAATATTGAAAATAAAAATATTTTGTTTGTGTTTGGTTTATTTGTCCAATTACTTTTGACCTCCTAAAATGTGGAGTGTTTGTAAAGAAATGTGTACAATTCCTACAATTTCTATCAGATATTTTTGTTCAAACCTTCAAATTAAACGTTACAATCTGCACTTGAATTCTGTTGTAGAGGTTTCATTTCAAATCCAATGTGGTGGCATGCAGAGCGCAACTCGCGAAAATTGTGTCACTGTCCAAATATTTCTGGACCTAACTGTATGTCTGAATTGCCAAACACTGTATATGGCAGCACACTGGGTCTTTTTAATGATATTTTGGAGCCAAAAACTGCATAGAAACTACATGTTTTTGAGGAGTTTTTAATTTTTCCAGGAGGATTTGAAAGGTTTGTGCTCCAAAAACTTGCACTTTTTGTACATGTAAAACATGTAGTCTGATCTTGCAGTCATGTGGCATTTATTAAAAGTCACAGGTGTCGCATAGGTGACAGACAGTCATGTGGTTTCTGAAAATAGAAGGTCACAGCGTTTGGCTGCGCAAAATGCTCCCTGACTTTCTATTGTTCCTGCTGTTAGAATTCATTGTAATAGGTAGCTTTCCTGATGTTTTTCCATTTCTTCCCCTTTTGGTGCTTAAATACTCCCTTCTTCCTTGGACTGGTGCTTGTGATATTTTTCAGTTCATTCTAGCTCTGGTTGCAAGCAGATGGCTTGCTCTCATCTGTAGTATCGTTACTGAAGCTTTGCTGAACTCCTGCCTGTGTCATCCGTGGATAAGGAGTTCATGCACTTTCCCCTGTGTGTCCCCTTTGTGTCTTCCTTTAGCGTTTAGTGGGGTTGATGAAGAGCTCATCCCACCCGTTCCCTATTTAGGGTTGAGCACTAGGATGAGGTATTCGGCTAGGCGCAGAGGTGTGAAACCTATCTAGGGTGGTGAGGGACCCCAGGGACCAACAGTAGGTTTGGTCAGGGGTCACCATCTCCCCCTTCTCTAGACACAAGGGTCCCCTTGCCTTACCTTTCTCCGCTCGCTTCGTATCTCCCCGTACCTATCATTACATTAAGCTGATTTTCTCAGATAGTATGTGATATAGCCTTAAAGAGTTGTCTGGGTTGAAATTCCTTAAGTAGGCAAATAGGGCTAGAGAATTGTAAGCTTGGAAGAATAGATAAAATAGTGCTCAGGGAATGCTCAGTAAGTGCACAGCTTGCAGCTTCCCATATAAGCCCAAAAAAACAAATAATAAAGAAATCAATTAAGGTCCTGTGCGCACTAGAAAATGGAATTTTCTTAAGAAAATTCCGGACCCTCTGAAAGATTACCGCACCTGTGGTAAAAAAACGCAGCAAACTGCACCCGAAATCCACATGCAGTTTTACCGCAGATTTGCTGTGGTTTTGCTGCGGTATGTCCCTACGTTATTTTGATAGCACAGGTAGATACACACATATCCCCGCTCCTGCTGTCCGTGGTGCTGAAGTTTCCCGCAATGCTGTGTCCCGTGCGGCTGTCTCCAGCGCTCTGCTACTTACGGGTCGGCTGTGCAGTGCATATTTACATATGCATGAGCCGGCCTGTCAGCAGGACACCAGCGTCCGGAGGCAGCCTCGCTGGAGAAGGAGTATAAGATCAGCGGTGACTTCAGTCAGCTGATGTGCAGTGACAGCTGGAGTCCTCCACCTGTCACCGCAAAGCACATGAGTGAAGTCACCGCTGATCTTGCACCGCTCACTTCACTTGCGGCCTGACCCTCACAATGAGCAGTCATGGTCTATGGCGCTCGCTGTGATTGTCAGGTGTAGCAGAGCTGGAAGCGTCGTGGGACATCGTGTGGATAACGTCAGACCTGGAGGGCTGTTATTGGTGGGGTTAATAAAGTGGTGAAATAGGGGGCTTTTTTGTCTTTTATTTCAAACTAGCTGTACTACCCGGCTTCGCCCGGGTTAATAACTGTTGTTAACAAAATAGAATGTATTAACAAAAATTTATTCTGCACACAATATCCGCTGCCCGGGATAGTAACTGTCTCTCTGTTTCTCTCCCATTCTCTGTCTGTCTATCTCTCTGTCTCTCTCTCTCTCTTTGTCTGTGTGTCTCTTTCCCTGTCTGTCTCTGATTGTCTCTGTCTCTTTCTCCGTCTGTCTCAATCTCTTTCCCTGTCTGTCTATCTATGTCTTTACCTGTCTGTCTATCTATCTCTGTCACTTTCGCTGTCTGTTTCTTTCCCTGTCTGTCTCTGTCCCTCTCTTTCCCTGTCTGTATCTTTCCCTCTCTTTCCCTGTCTGTCTCTTTCCCTCTTTCTCTTTCCCTGTGTCTGTCTCTTTGTCTGTCTCTTTGCCTGTCTTTGTCTGTATCTTACCCTGTCTGTCTCTTTCCCTCTCTTTCCCTGTCTTTCTGTTTCCCTGTGTGTCTCTGTCTCTTTGTCTGTGTCTGTCTCTTTATCTGTCTGTCTCTTTCCCTGTCTGTCTCTTTCCCTCTCTTTCCCTGTCTGTCTCTTTCCCTGTCAGTCTGTCTCTTCGTCTGTGTCTGTCTCTTTGAGTCTGTCTCTTACCCTGTCTATGTCTGCCTCTTTCCCTGTCTGTGTCTGTCTCTTTCCCTGGCTGGGCTGCATTGTGACATGCCAACATTCTATATAAAGGCGTGGCTGCGCATTCTTCTGAAGTTCTGGCTGCACTGTGGCTCCCAGCTCCATTCGCTTTGATGGAGGCAGGTTTTTTGGCGAATAACTGTAAAGCGCGGGGTTAAAATTTCCCCTCAAAAGATAGCCTATGACCCTCTCGGGGTCCAGACGTGTGAGTGTGCAAAATTTTGTGGTTGTAGCTGCGACGGTGCAGATGCCAATCCCGGACACACACACACACACACACACATATTCAGCTTTATATATTAGATATAGGATTTTTGGGGTGTTTGTGTTCATTTACTTTCACTTATAGTTTAGTGATGAGGGGTGTCTCATAGACGCCTGACATCCCTAAACTAGGCTTTAGTGGCAGCTATGGGCTGCTGCCATTAACTCCTTATTACCCCGATTGCCACCGCAACAGGGCAACGTGAAGAGCAGGGAAAAGTCCCGGGACTGTCGCATCTAATGGATGCGGCAATTCCGGGTGGCTGCTGGCTGATATTTCTAGGCTGGAGGGCTCCCCAGCCTGAGAATACCAGCCCCCAGCTGTGAGGCTTTACCCTGGCTGGTTATCAAAATTGGGGGGACCGCACACCAGTTTTTTTTTTAATTATCTATATATTTTACTGTACGCTATAGACCTGCCCACCGGCATCTGTGATTGGTTGCAGTGAGACAGCTGTCACTCAGCGTGGGGGCGGGTCTGACTGCAACCAATCACAGCCACCGGTGAGCAGGGAAAGTGTGAATATGTTATGAGACTAATGAGCGTCCGGCTCGGGAAGATAAAAGAGCTGCCGCGGGAGTAGTGTGACAGCCGACTGGTGATCGGTGAGTATGAAGCGCTTGCTCCTACCCCTTTGCGCCCGATTCTGGTCCCCATAGACTTTCTATGGGGAGCAGCATGTGGCCAGATACCGGGGATCAATCCTCTGCCAACCCAGAGTCAGCGGGTGATTGATCTGCCAGCCCTCCAAACCTTAGGTACTTGCGAAAATTAAGTGACATGCACATTAATTCCGCAGCGGAAATTCTGCAGCAAAATCCGCGGGGACAAAAAAACGCAGTGTGCGCACAGCATTTTTTAATCCCCATAGATTTTGCTGGAGAAGGACGGCAGAAATGTTATAAACATTTTCTGCAGCATTCCTTCAGCGAATTCCGCGACAATTCCGCGGGTAAATCTGCAGCGTGCGCACAGGGCCCAAGAAATATTTTCATTTACATAGATACCGTTACTGGCTCACCTGGAGAGTTGAATTCTCTAAGCAGTAAATGAGAGTGAGCAACACGGTCTGAAGGCGATGGCACATTGAGCAGGGCTTATTAAACGGCATGTAGCTCAGTGATTACCTGGACAGTAGGGTAGACAGGATAGTAGACAGACAAGCGAAGCTGGAAACATCAGAATACACAGAGCCATTAGAGTTGATATACACAGGAACTGTAGGTTGATAGTCAGCCCAGGAGTTTTGGCAATCAAATGGTCAGTGGTGTAAAGGCTGCTTTACACTCAGCAACATCGCTAGCGATCGCACCCGCCCCCATTGTTTGTGCGTCATAGGCAAATCGCTGCCCGTGGCGAACAATATCGCCGGTACGCGTCACACCAACTTACCTTCCTAACGACGTCGCTGTGGCCGGCGAACAACGTCTTTTTTAAGGGGGCGGTTCGTGCGTCGTCACAGCGACGTCACACAGCAGGCCACCAATAGAAGCGGAGGGGCGGAGAGCAGCTGCATGAACGGCACTCCCACCTCGTTGCCGGAGGACACAAGAACGCTGTTGTTCGTCGTTACCGGGGTGTCACACGTAGCGATGTGTGTTGCCTCAGGAACGACAAATAACCTGCGTCCAGAACAAGCAACGACATTTTGAAAATGAACGACGTGTCAACAATCAACGATTTGGTGAGTATTTGGGATTGTTAGCGGTCGCTCGTGTCACACGCAATGACGTCACTAACGAGGCCGGATGTGCGTCACGAATTCCGTGGCCCCAGCGACATCTCGTTAGCGATGTCGTTGCTTGTAACGGGGCCTTAAGAGTCTTTTTTGCTATCAGTAGACTGATGGTCAATGGCAGGGATGTATGCAATTAGCAAATGAATGATTAGCCACAGGCAGTAGTGATGAACAGGCAGACTCGATACTGGCTTGTAGAAAAGGGTGCATTCAACAGCAACGTAATAGTATGAGCAGCACCAGTATTAACAAAGAAGAGTTTATTATGCTTACAGCAGCCGAACGATTAACGGTGGATCTGATCCAGGAGATGTTACGCACCTGTGTTGTGGTCACAGTTAAGCCCCACTTATTTTCTCTATGGCTGCCGCTCTTTGTTGTGATCCAATTCAGGTATTACAAATGACATTATTTTCCAACGCATTTTAATGTGTAGTTAACTGGAAGACAAGAAAGAAGCGCAAAATAGGGTCTTATCCGAGGGTTGTCAGATAGGATGAGTATTGGAAAAACCCACCTTGTCAGGTTGTGCGAGTCACAACCAACTAAAATGGCCACAATACATGGCTAGAGCAGCCCAACGTGTAGACAGGATAGTCCGAGAATGAAAGACTGGACATTAAGGCTGCGCTGCCATGATGAAGGAAACGTCCAAAGGCGAATCTATAGTGATTTATTTCTCTACGTGTTTCGGAGAGATCCGAGTCCTTCTTCAGGATGTATCACATATATTGATATGTCACAGAGATGAAATCAGCGAAGATTACTGCTCTGATTGTATTTCTGACCCTAGTGTTAATTTGTCCTGGTTGTGAATCAGATACAACGATTTGTGATGTTTGAAGACAAGAGTAGAAGCGATTTCTTTTCTTTCTGGTAGAGGGCGCTCTTATCTAGATGTTCTGAACACTGTTTTGAGTTCTTTCCTGTGCTCGCTGATTCATTACTGAAGTGTTTCCCATTCTCATTGATTGTATAATTAATTCTTCTTAGTACATTATCTTAGATAGTGAGTCCTCCTACTTCAACTGTTATTTTTAGACATACATTCTTCTGATAAGTGTTTTTAAATATTTTTTAAATATTATTATTATTACTAATGTATTGTAAGTTCACACTAAGGCTACTTTCACACATCCGGTTTGAGCCCTGCGGCTCAATCCGGCTGTGAAAACTATGCAACGGATGCGGTGAAAACACCGCATCCTTTGCATAAGTTTTTACATGCGGCCGGTCCGTTTTTTTCCGGTTGCGGCATGCTACTGAGCATGCGCAGTGGAAAATACCGCATGCGGCGACCGGATGCGGTTTTTTCCGCATCGCGCCGCATCTGGCCTCCATAGGGATGCATTGTAAAATGCGCCGCAGCGGCCGGATGCGGTGCGATGCGGTGTTTTTTGCCGGAGCAAAAAACGTTGCAGGGTACGTTCGATCCGGCCGCCGCATCGGCTAAATCTGCCGCATGCGGCAAAAACCGGACCGAACGCAAGCCCCTACGGCACAATGCGGCACTAATGTAAGTCAATGCAAAAAAAACCGCAATCGGCGTTACAAAAGCCGGTTGCGGTTTTTCTGCAGAACGCCGTATTGTGCCGCAGAGCAAAAATCCGGATGTGTGAAAGTACCCTTAGTTTGGCAACCTCGTTAGGGTTCACATTTATTCAGTGCATTCCAGTAAACATATATATGTCTGATTTGCAATACACTGTATATGGCAGTGTTCCTTTATGCGAAAATGGACAAGCAGGGATAAAAAAAATATTATTTTGACTGCACTTTGTCTGATTTAGGTCATGGTTGGGGGTGGCTAGATGTACAAGAAACATAGTTGACCACATTTTTTAGTTACCCCCCCCCCACAAATGTATTTAATACCCCAAGTATTTCCTGTCCTGACCAGTAAGGGCTAATTGAGAAAGAATAAAAAAAACCCATGCAGATATAGATGAAGAAAATACATTACATACATTTATCTTATATAAATCGAATCTCAATACGTTGTTCAACGTAGTATATATAGTGAACGCTTGCCTACGTTTCAATATATACATTCAAAACATACAGTATATCACAAAGTGAGTACACCCCTCACATTACTGTAAATATTTTATTATCTTTTCATGGGACAACACTGAAGATATGACACATTGATACAATGTAAAGTAGTCAGTGTACAGCTTGTATAAGGCTATGTTCTCACACGACATCTTTTACTGTGTTTTTGGTGCATTTTTGAGGTCACAAACATGACCTAAATGCCTGCATTTCCTTCCCCAGCAAAGTCTATGAGATTTCTATTTTGCTGTCCACACTGTGCATCTTTTTTTGGCTGCATCTTGGCTGCGTTTTTGAAGATGCAGGATGTCAATTCTTTTTGCGTTTTTGAGCCCTTCCAGTCAATAGATTTGACTTAAAAAACGCATTAGGCAAAATGCGGTAAAAACACGTAAAAAACGCATGCGTTTTATATGCTTTTTTTGCCGCGGATGTGTTTTTGGGGCCAAAAACGCTGCATCTTTGTGGTTAAGAAAAGATGCAGTGTGAACATTGCCTAAAAGTGTAAATTTGGTGACCTCTAAATAACTCACACAGCCATTAATGTCTAAACCGCTGACAAAAGGGACTATACCCCTAAGTGAAAAGGGCTAAATTGTGCCCAATTAGCCATTTTCCCTCCCCGCTGTCATGTGGCTTTTTAGTGTTACAAATTTTTAGGTATGAATGGGGAGCAGGTTTGTTATATTTGGTGTTATCGCTCACACACTCTCTCATACTGGTCACTGGAAGTTCAACATTTGCTCCTCATGGCAAACAATTCTCTGAGGATCTGAAAAAAAGAATTGTCGTTCTATATAAAGATGGCCCAGGCTATACGAAGATTGCCAACATCCTGAAACTGAGCTGTAACACAGTGGCCAAGACCATACAGCAGTTTAACAAGACAGGTTCCACTCAGAACAGACCTACAACCAACCACTAACCTCAGTGATTAGTACGGTAGTGTTGAAGCACTGGGCTCCTGGGTTCAAATCCCATCAAGGACAACATCTGTATGGAGTTTGTATGTTCTTCTTCATTTTTGCATGGGTTTCCTCTAGGTTCTCTGGTTAACTCCCACACTCCAAAGACATACGGATAGGGAAAGTAGATTGTCAGCCCCAATGGGGACAGTGATCATCACTGTCCCCATTGGGGCTGACAATCTACTTTCCCTATCCGTATGTCTTTTTTTTCTCTTACTGATATAATGCTATTAGGCACTTTACACATGTGTAAAGCACTGTGGAGCTAATAGCATTATATCAGTAAGATAAAAAAAAATTACCCATAGCAGCACTGTTTTGGCGGTCAAATTTCAATAGATGTACCATATTTTTCGGATTATAAGATGCACTTTTCTTTCCAAAAATTTGGGAGGAAAATGAGGGGTGCATCTTAAAATCCAAATGTAGCTTACTGAGGGAGGTGGTGGACAGGGGTCAGGGTCTCTGTGCCGGGGCTGTGGGCGTTACTCTGTGCAGCAGGAGATGCTGATCTGTATGCTAGCGGTGCTGCTCTGTGCGGTGGGCTGCGCGCCTCTATGTGGCAGGCGGCGCTGCTTTAAGTGGCGGGTTGCACTGCTCTGTGCTGGAGCTGCGGGCGGTGAGGCACAGGCCATTGTGAAGATGTCAGCATTGAGGGCTTCAGATAATGGCACCCAAAGTTGGCGCGTGCACACATGGAGCTCTTGGCTCAAGCTCTCATCTTCGCACGCATCGCCTCTGGCCCATTGATGTCCTAGTAGCGAACTTAAGGAAAATGGCGCCCATAGGTGGTGCATGCGCAGATGAGATCTCGGCCTATCATTGAGCCATTAACTTAATCTGTGCACGCGCCGAGTCCTGGCACTATTTCATTTAAAGATTGCATAACGACATCCTGAGAATGGCCCATACCTCACCGCCCGCAGCGAGCGCCAGCACAGAGCAGTGCCCACAGCTCCAGGACAGAGCAGCGGCCCCTGCGCAGTGCCCAAGCTCTAAGACAGAGCAGCACCCGCAGCCCCAGCACAGTGGCACCACCCGCAGTGCGCCTCTTGGCCCACCTACACCGCCCGCAGCATCGTTGTACTCCAGCACTGCCCCTGCCTCCTGTGACCACTGCTTCACGACCGCTGCCGCCCCCACTCCCCGGTAAGACAGCACCGGATTATAAAACGGACCCCATATTTTTTTTTTACCTTTTTTTTCTCTAAATTTGGGGTGCGTCTTATAATCTGGTGCATCGTATAAAACAAAAAATACGGTACATTTACACATAAAACAATTTATCTTCTATCACGATGTAAGAGGTGATGTCTTTAAAGCTTCTAACAAACTTTAAATCATCACTCCAGTGTTTTTTTTTTTTCTTATTTTACTGTTGGAATTGTGCTTTAAACCTAAGGGGTACTTTGCACACTACGACATCGCAGCTACGATGTCGGTGGGGTCAAATTGAAAGTGATGCACTTCCGGCGTCGCTGTCGATATCGTAGTGTGTAAATCCTTTTTGATACGATTAACGAGCGCAAAAGCGTCGTAATCGTATCATCGGTGTAGGCTCCGACATTTTCATAATTCCGCTGCTGCGACGGTACGATGTTGTTCCTCGTTCCTGCGGCAGCACACATCGCTGTGTGAGAAGCCGCAGGAGCGAGGAACATCTCCTACCTGCGTCACCGCTGCTCACGCCGGCTATGTGGAAGGACGGAGGTGGGCGAGATGTTTACGTCCCGTTCATCTCCGCCCCTCCGCTTCTATTGGCCGCCTGTCGTGTGACGCCGCATGACCCGCCCCCTTAGGAAGGAGGCGGTTTGCCGGCCAGAGCGACGTCGCAGGGCAGGTAAGTGCATGTGAAGCTGCCGTAGCGATAATGTTCGCTGCGGCAGCAATCACAAGATATCGCTGCTGCGACGTGGGCGGGGACTATCGCGCACGGCATCGCAGCATCGGCTTGCGATGTCATAGTGTGCAAAGTACCCCTAAGTCCCTGCCTCCTGTATTATACTCCCCTTCCGTCACGTCTCATGTGTTTCATGGATTTCGCAGGAGGTCACAACTTATGACATATCTCTGGCTTTGTGCGCAGTAGAAAGGGACTATTTCTTAAGTAAAAAAACGGACCCTCTTAAAAACTCCCACACCCACGGTAAAAAAGATGCAACAAAATCCGCATGCGGTTTTACCTGGGTTTGCCGCGGATTTCCTGCAAGTTGGTTCCCGCGGATTTTTACCATTATCTATGGCAAAAACCGCAGGTACCTGCGGAACAGAAGTGACATGCACATTAATTCCGCAGCGGAGACTTGCAAGCGTATGTGTTGTTAGCTATTACAGGGCAAAATGTCTTACTGAACGCTTCTGTCTGTGCTTGTCATTTTCATCAATATTTCTTCATCAACAAGAAATATTTAGTTTTAGGCTACATTTCCACAATGAGTATTTGGTGAGTTTTTTACCTCAGTATTTGTAGCCAAAACCAGGAGTGGGTGAATAATCCAGAAGTGGTGCCCGTGTTTCCATTATACTTTTCCTCTGTTTGTTCCACTTCTGGTTTTGGCTACAAATACTGAGGTAAAAAATTCACCAAATACTCAACGTGTGTACATGGTTACTTGAGATCTTTTGCATGCGTTTTTGACGCTGCATTTTTTTGTCTCTTGTTACTATGTCATGTTTTAACCCCTTAGTGACGGAGCCAATCTTGACTCTAAAGGGAATCTGTCAGCAGGTTTTTGCTATGTAGGTTGAAGGCAGCATGCTGCAAGGGTTAACACAGAAAATGCAGGGATGCTTGTCTTGTCACAGTGCGATTTGTTGTTTATTTGCTATGTTAGTTTAAGCAGCAGGACTACAAAGTCACAAGCACGGTAGTCCGCCACACCCCCTCATCTGATTGACACCACACTGTCAATGTACAATCTCTACAGAGAGCCTGGTGTGGGCGGGGAAGCTCACTCAACTCTGCCTAGATGACAAAAGCTAAAAATTCTGTTTGTGTCAGAACGGCTGGACCCAGTAATCTAAGTGATACATTGTTGGATGCAGAGTCTCTTTGTCTACATCATTCTGCTCTTAAATGAGGTAGCGAAAACTTGCTGACAAATTCCTTTTAATAACCAGGCAGCCAATTTTTTTTAAAATCTAATAAGTGTTACTTTATGTGGTAATAACTCTAAAATGCTTTAACAAATCCTAGTGATTTTGAGACTGTTTTTTGTGACACATTGTGTTTTATGTTAGTGGTAAATTTAGGTTGAGATTTTTTGCGTTTATTTGTGAAAATATTGGAATTTTGGCCAAAATTTAGAAAAATTAGCAATTTTCAAACTTAAAATTTAGAAATAAACCACTTTAAACCAGTCATTTGTAGAAAATAAAATAATTAATAAATAACATTTCTCACATGTCTACTTTACATCTGCTTTATTTTTCAAATATTTTATCTTGTTAGGATGTTAGAAGGGATAAAAGTTTAGCAACAATTTTTACTTTTCACGAAATTTAGTTTCTTTAGAGACCAATCCATAATTATGTAAATATGTAAAGGGCCTATATATTGGAAACTCCTCAAAAGTGATACCATTTTAAAAACTGGACCTCTCAAATACTTCAAAACTGCTCTCAAGAAAATTTTTACCCCTTCAGGTTCAGAGAAAATAACTCCCCCTGACGAAGGCATTTCCCGCCGAAACGGCCGTCGGGTGAACGCCGGTCCAGGCCTCCCGGTTTCTTAATACAGGTATATTTATTTCTTGGGACATTGCTCCCTGTGAGTTCTCTTTATGGCCAACATGGTCCTCATATTCAATATACAATAGAGTCCACGGGGTGACTTTTGTTACACATGTTGTACCATGTGCTCTTGTATATATTTATATGCCTGTGTTTTCCGGCAACTTTGCCCATTTTTTACCATGTATATAACTACTTCAATCTACTATGTATACAATGAATGGATATATGGTTCCTAAGTGATTGACTTTTTATCCACCGGGAGTTCTGTAATCGGTGTCTCTTGGATTGTGCCGCTCACCATTTACCTTAATAAAGCTTCTTTTTCACTTTGCAATTGGGCTTTGGTCGTTCCTTCCTCTTTTTTTGGTTCTCACTTACCACGACTTGCCCTAGTCCTTTCCAAACCTATACCTATTGATTCTCCTTGTTACAGTATGTACTTAATATCGCTAACATGGATTGGTTGAGAGTTGTTCTTAATATCAGAGAAAATAATGCAAGGTGGAATGAAAAAAATTGAAATTCTTCCTCTACACTGTGTGCAGAGTTATTAGGCAAATGAGTATTTTGATCACATGATACTTTTTATACATGTTGTCCTACTCCAAGCTGTATAGGCTGAGAGCCAACTACCAATTAAGTAAATCAGGTGATGTGCTTCTCTGTAATGAGGAGGGGTGTGGTGTAATGACATCAACACCCTATATAAGGTGTGCTTAATTATTAGGCAACATCCTTTCCTTTGGCAAAATTGGTCAGAAGAGAGATTTGACGGGCTCTGAAAAGTCCAAAATTGTGAGATGTCTTGCAGAGGGATGCAGCAGTCTTGAAATTGCCAAACTTTTGAAGCATGATCACCGAACAATCAAGCGTTTCATGGCAAATAGGCAACAGGGTCGCAAGAAGCATGTTGGGCAAAAAAGGCGCAAAATAACTGCCCATGAATTGAGGAAAATCAAGCGTGAAGCTGCCAAGTTGCCATTTGCCACCAGTTTGACCATATTTCAGAGCTACAACGTTACTGGAGTATCAAAAAGCAAAAGGTGTGCCATACTCAGGAACATGGCCAAGGTAAGGAAGGCTGAAAAATGACCACCTTTGAACAAGAAACATAATATAAAACGGCAAGACTGGGCCAAGAAATATCTTAAGACTGATTTTTCAAAGGTTTTATGGACTGATGAAATGAGAGTGACTCTTGATGGGCCAGATGGATGGGCCAGAGGCTGGATCAGTAAAGGGCAGAAAGCTCCACTCCGACTCAGACGCCAGCAAGGTGGAGGTGGGTACTGGTATGGTCTGGTATCATCAAAGATGAACTTGTGAGACCATTCCAGGTTGAGGATGGAGTGAAGCTCAACTCCCAGACCTACTGCCAGTTTCTGGAAGACAACGTCTTCAAGCAGTAGTACAGGAAGAAGTCGGTATCGTTCAAGAAAAACATGATTTTCATGCAGGACAATGCTCCATCACATGCATCCAACTACTCCACAGCGTGGCTGGCCAGTAAAGGTCTAAAAGATGAAAAAATAAAGACATGGCTCTCTTGTTCACCTGATCTGAACCCCATAGAGAACCTGTGGTCCTTCATAAAATGTAAGATCTACAGGGAGGGAAAACAGTACACCTCTCGGAACAGTGTCTGGGAGGCTGTGGTGGCTGCTGCACGCAATGTTGATCATAAACAGATCAAGCAACTGACAGAATCTATGGATGGTAGGTTGCTGAGTGTCATCATAAAGAAAGGTGGCTATATTGGTCACTAATTTTTTGGGGTTTTGTTTTTGCATGTCAGAAATGTTTATTTCTAAAATGTGTGCAGTTGTATTGGTTTACCTGGTGAAAATAAACAAGTGAGATGGGAATATATTTGGTTTTTATTAAGTTGCCTAATAATTCTGCACGGTAATAGTTACTTGCACAAACAAATATCTTCCTAAGATAGCCAAATCTAAAAAAAACCCACTCCAACTTCCAAAAATATTAAGCTTTGATATTTATGAGTCTTTTGGGTTGATTGAGAACATAGTTGTTGATCAATAATAAAAAAATCCTCTAAAATACAACTTGCCTAATAATTCTGCACAAAGTGTACAATGTTGCTTTATTCCATATTTTTTTACTTTTACAAGATATAGCATGAAACAGTGGACACCACAATTTGTTACCCAGTTTCTTCTGAACGCACTAATAGCCCACATGTGGTCAAAAACGTCTGTTTGGGCACACGACACGGCATGGAAGGTAAGGAGCAATATTTCAATTTTGGAACACAAATTTGGTTGAAATAAA
Organism: Anomaloglossus baeobatrachus; assembly: GCF_048569485.1. NCBI lineage: Eukaryota > Metazoa > Chordata > Amphibia > Anura > Aromobatidae > Anomaloglossus > Anomaloglossus baeobatrachus. The sequence continues at coordinate 93,799,867 of NC_134361.1, read as the reverse complement.
TTGTGGGCACCATGTCACATTCGCAGGGTCCCTAAGTGGCCTAAACAACAGAAACCTCCTACAAGTAACCCCAGTTTGGAAATAAAACCCATCAAGGATTTTATTCAGGGGTATAGTGAGCATTTTGAACCCACAAGTACTTCATAGAATTTGATAACATAAGGTCATCATTTAGAAAATGTTCCTTTTTTTCACAAAAATGTTGTTTTAGCCCCAATTTTTTCACTTTTGCAATACAATAAGTAGCATGAAAGAATTGACCCCAAATTTTGTTACTCACTTTCTTCTGAGTGCAGTGATACTACACATGTAGTAAAAAAATTGTGTTTTGACAAACAGCATGGCTCGGAAGGGAAGAAGCAACTGTAATGCTCGCAGCCGGTGTAGGGGCAGCGAGCAGGATTAGTGGACCCACTGGATCACAGGGGGGACCTGAGCTTACTCCTTAGTGGGAGGGGCCTAACTAAGCGCCCACCGTGAGATGGATGCCAGGTGCCACTCCCAGGGTAGGGACCGGGACTGTGGCAGCTAACCCCCAGGACAGGTGACAGACTCAGGTACATACACAGATGCAGGCAAGTACAGGTGAGAAGACTGGGCAGACTGGCAGACAGGTACGGACTGGTATAGTGGGCACGGCAGAGACAGACAGGTATGGGAAGGCAGGTACAGGGTGCCAGACACAGGAATAACGAGACCTGACAACTAGCTAGACAGACAGGACACTAACATAAGGTGTGTTGCACAGGCCCCTCCCCTAATGGGAGGGTGCTTTAAATTCACAGTGCCTTTCAGCCATAAACGCACCAGTCCTTTAAGAGGTGGGCCATTGTGCACGAGCGTCTTTACATCACTACCGGCAACCCTGTGTGGCATGTACAGGGCCCAGGAGAGCACGTGGAAGGTTGCACGGCCACAGGGGAGAGCGGCACCCAGCTAGGGCTGTGAATAAGTCTGCGCTCCTGCAGGGATGCCGGCATTACTGTGACATTTGGTATTTGGAATATAAATGTAGCTGGAATAGACTGCAGACACCATGCCTCATTTGTAGAGCCCCTAGAGTGCCTTAACAGTACAAACCCCTACAAGTAACTCCATTTTGGAAACTAAAGCATCAAGGAATTCATCTAGGGGTGTATTAAACATTGTTATCCCATAGGTGCTTCACAGAACTTTTTAAAATGTGAAAATGAACATTTTGTTGTTTCCTCTAAAATTTAGTTTCAGCCCCAAATTTATCATTTTCACATGGATAACAGGAGAAAATAAACCCCATAATATGTTACGCAATTAGTTTTGAATGTGCTGATAGCCCAAGGCGTCTAAGGTAACATTAGTTATGCATTTATACTCACGAGTTACAGTAATTTTGACCAGGGGTGCCCAAACTTTTACATGCCACTGATAAATATTTCTTCTGTTACTTGATTGTTCCATGCATTGCAGGTGTACTAGTTATCATATCTCTTATCTTCTTTGAATTTTTCATGATGTTTTCATCTTTTTCTCAGCTAATTGTTTTTATCATGTTGTCTTTTTAATCAATAAAGCTCTTTACAAACTAATAAAAGTCATTTTTTATAGGTTTTGTTTTCATGTGCTGTTTTGCTGACAGTATTTCTTTCTCTATTTATGCTGTTTATACTGGTTCCATGCTTAGCTGCCAGTTTTAGTAGGTTTTCACTAAATTTATAATTTCCACAAAGGGTAAGAGGAGAAAATGGACCCCATACATTTGTTATGGAGTTTCTATCAATCACAGTGGTAACCTATATTTGGTCAAAACCGAATGTTCGGCCACATAGCAGAACGCGGAAAGCAAAGAGTTTAACCCCTTAACAATCATGAATATGTTTCAAAATCGCGGCCGTTAAAGAAACTTATTTCTTACTGTCGTTTTAAAAAAGTGTTAAGGAACAAGTGAATAGCGCCGCCTCGCAGTTGTACATGACAATTTTTGAATCGATTGGGGTGAATTAACAGCTTAAATACGGCTGTCAATCGTGACAGCAGAATCTAAGGGGGTTAAAAGACCCCCTTTGGCATGATCGGTAAGGTTGGCAGGATGGTAATCACAGGTGCTGTTCGCTACCATCGTACCCTGAGGTCTCTGATGACAACAGGGTACGGTGGCATATAGGATCCTGCTATAAACAGGGTCTTACACATCAGTGAATCAGTCAGGTCTCATGTTCTGCTATACACGAGTACAGCAGTGCATGAGACCCGTGATCAAACTAAAAAATATTCATATTCAATATGTTATACAGTGGGACTCAAAAGTAGGGTTAAAAGTGAAAAATGTGTAAAAAGTAAAAGAAAAACCCACAAAAAAGCGCACAAAAATCTCTTTTGCCATTAAAAGTACAGTGTTTTCGTTAAAACAAAAATAGAAAAAAAGTACACATAATTAGTAGCAGTGAACTATAAAACAGTCTTGTTATTTATTCCATACGGTGAACACCGAAAAAAAAAATAATAAAAAAGACACCAAAAAAGTTGTTACACAAAAAAATGAATAAGAAGTAAACAAAAACTCATATGTAAAAAAAAATGTTGTGATTGAAAACACCAAACCATCACGCAAAAAACAAGCCCTAACATGGCTCAATAGGAAAAAAAAGTAAAAAGTTACAGCTCTCAGAATATGGCGATGCAAAAACAAATTAATGTTAGTAAAATATTGTTGTTAGTGTATAAAAGTAGCAAAGCATAAAAAAAGCAATATAAATCTGGTATCGCTGAAATCATACAGATTAGTGATGGGCAGACTTTCAGATAACCGGGACCAGCGGGTCTAACCGGGTTAAAAAAAAACCCAATTCCGGCCTGGGATTAGTCCCGGTTATCTGGCCGGACGCCGTTCCCCATATAAGTCTATGGGGACCAGAATCCAGTGATTAATAATGGTGATAGAAGGAATAGGGGGATAGGAGCAAGCGGGCTATACTTACCTAGTCTCTCTGCATCTCTGCAGAGACACTGACTTAGTCACCACCCCAGCCAGATTACATCCTCCCTCGCACTCCCCAGGCCATCCACGTGTGTTGCTGCCTCCTTCCCCTCCTAGGCCCTGTACATGCCGCACAGAGTTCCCAGGAGGGCACCTAAAACACACTCGCGTACACAAGCAATCCTCTTAAATGGCCAGCGTACCATTTCCAGGAAATGCCTCTCAGCCTGTGGCTGAGAAGCACTGTGTATTTAAGGCAGCCTTCCATTAGGGGAGATGCCTGTGCAATGCTTCTAGTTATAGTTAGTCAGTCAGTCTCCAGTCTGCCACCTATCTAGTTGTCAGGTCCTGAGCTCTTGTTCTGTCATCCCTTTTGTCCGTCTCCAGTACCTGCCTTCTCATACATGCCTATCACTGCCGTGCCCACCACTCTTGTCCGTACCCGCCTGTCCAGCCTGCCTCAGTCACCCCACCTGTACCCAGCCATTCCTTAGTTCGTCACTTGCCTTAGGATCAGCTGCCACAGTTCCGGTCACTTCCCTGGGAGTGGTACCTGGCGTCCGCCTTGCAATCTATATGAAGTGAAAGCTGCACACAATTCAGAGAAATATGACAAGCATAACTGCTTTATAATACATAAGGAATGAAAAATACAATTAGCCATATGAAAAATTGAAAAAATTGAAATGTGACATTGCATAACTGCTTAGGATTATTTGAAAAAAGAGATATTTAGCTAATGTATTGATCAATTCATTACTGCCCCATTACCAACTTCACGGTAATCTCTTATTTACAGTTAGGTCCAGAAATATTTGGACAGTGACACTAGTTTTGTTATTTTAGCTGTTTACAAAAACATGTTCAGAAATACAATTATATATATAATATGGGCTGAAAGTGCACACTCCCAGCTGCAATATGAGAGTTTTCACATCCAAATCGGAGAAAGGGTTTAGGAATCATAGCTTTGTAATGCATAGCCACTTCTTTTTCAAGGGACCAAAAGTAATTGGACAAGGGACTCTAAGGGCTGCAATTAACTCTGAAGGCGTCTCCCTCGTTAAGCTGTAATCAATGAAGTAGTTAAAAGGTCTGGGGTTGATTACAGGTGTGTGGTTTTGCATTTGGAAGTTGTTGCTGTGACCAGACAACATGCGGTCTAAGGAACTCTCAATTGAGGTGAAGCAGAACATCCTGAGGCTGAAAAAAAAGAAAAAATCCATCAGAGAGATAGCAGACATGCTTGGAGTAGCAAAATCAACAGTCGGGTACATTCTGAGAAAAAAGGAATTGACTGGTGAGCTTGGGAACTCAACAAGGCCTGGGCGTCCACGGATGACAACAGTGGTGGATGATCGCCGCATACTTTCTTTGGTGAAGAAGAACCCGTTCACAACATCAACTGGAGTCCAGAACACTCTCAGTGAAGTAGGTGTATCTGTCTCTAAGTCAACAGTAAAGAGAAGACTCCATGAAAGTAAATACAAAGGGTTCACATCTAGATGCAAACCATTCATCAATTCCAAAAATAGACAGGCCAGAGTTAAATTTGCTGAAAAACACCTCATGAAGCCAGCTCAGTTCTGGAAAAGTATTCTATGGACAGATGAGACAAAGATCAACCTGTACCAGAATGATGGGAAGAAAAAAGTTTGGAGAAGAAAGGGAATGGCACATGATCCAAGGCACACCACATCCTCTGTAAAACATGGTGGAGGCAACGTGATGGCATGGGCATGCATGGCTTTCAATGGCACTGGGTCACTTGTGTTTATTGATGACATAACAGCAGACAAGAGTAGCCGGATGAATTCTGAAATGTACCGGGATATACTTTCAGCCCAGATTCAGCCAAATGCCGCAAAGTTGATCGGACGGCGCTTCATAGTACAGATGGACAATGACCCCAAGCATACAGCCAAAGCTACCCAGGAGTTCATGAGTGCAAAAAAGTGGAACATTCTGCAATGGCCAAGTCAATCACCAGATCTTAACCCAATTGAGCATGCATTTCACTTGCTCAAATCCAGACTTAAGACGGAAAGACCCACAAACAAGCAAGACCTGAAGGCTGCGGCTGTAAAGGCCTGGCAAAGCATTAAGAAGGAGGAAACCCAGCGTTTGGTGATGTCCATGGGTTCCAGACTTAAGGCAGTGATTGCCTCCAAAGGATTCGCAACAAAATATTGAAAATAAAAATATTTTGTTTGGGTTTGGTTTATTTGTCCAATTAATTTTGACCTCCTAAAATGTGGAGTGTTTGTAAAGAAATGTGTACAATTCCTACAATTTCTATCAGATATTTTTGTTCAAACCTTCAAATTAAACGTTACAATCTGCACTTGAATTCTGTTGTAGAGGTTTCATTTCAAATCCAATGTGGTGGCATGCAGAGCCCAACTCGCGAAAATTGTGTCACTGTCCAAATATTTCTGGACCTAACTGTATGTGGTCCCTGTAAGTGAAAGTAAATAAACACACAAAAAATCCTTTATTTGAAATAAAAGACAGAAAAAGCATCCTCTTTCTCCACTTCATTAACCCCAAAAATACCCAGGTCTGCCGTAATCCACACGAGGTTCCACGATGATCCCGCCTTTACTACATTACTGAAGGCACAGCGCACAAGTCGATTATGCTAATGATACTCCTATGAAACTCTGATCCGAGTTTGATCGGTGTCAACTTAATGTGATCCTATTAGCTCGGATGAGAGAATCAGAGCACACTGTGTGTTAAAGATGGACATCAAATTTTTTCCATCTTCTCCATTCTGTGAGTCCACGGAAATCGGACTGCACTAGGACGTCATCTGAGTTCCATCCAACGATTTCCATGCACCCCATGAATGGGTGAGTGACATTTGATTCCAGAGTGAAATTGCAGCTATCTGTGATTTTTTTTCACTGACAGATTCTGCCAGAGAGTAAAATCGGACATCAGCACTACACCATTAAATAACATTGGTCCGAGTGCTATCTGATAAAAAAATTGGATAGCACTGTTCCGATTTAAGCACTGTGAGCGTGCCTTTTGGGAATGTTTTCCCTGTTGTCGTTTTTAGCTTTAGACTATCTTTTTTTCCCTCTCTGTTGAAATCAATTTGTTTTATTATTTGGAAATGTTTTCATTCCCTCCTAAATTGGGAGGAGTTTGTAATCGTGGCCTGGGAATTTTTTCTCGTTGTCTTTGCCAAGAACATTTCCATTTCTGATTAAGAAGCTTTCCTTGCTAGGAAACACTTCAAATTTCTGATTTACAGATATTTTCTTAATTATTTTTTTTTTGGTGTAATCTGTTCATATTTTTGTTAAAAAATATGGAAAGGAAAATGAGTCCACATTACCAAATGTGAAACATGAAAAGAAAAATGTCTTGTATTGTGTTACAATTAATTATGATGCTTTCAGTCTGTGAATTGTTCTCATGCTGTACACCTGCAAGAACTGTAATTTGACTAAGTAAAGTGGCAGCTCTTTCACATTGGAGTGATTTCCTGTGCTTGCCATTGTTTTTCTAATTGAAAGGGAAGCTGAGGATGACTATGAAATGCTTCCCACTGTGTACCATGGACTCCCATTGGTCTACTATTCACATACTTTTGTACAACAGAGAAAAATCACTGGAAGAAGCTGTTCTACACAAATCATCAGAGCAGGGTGGTCCAAGTTCAGTTTTCAAAGGCAACAAGGAAACCAGGTCACCTAAACGGTACAGGCAATCCCCGGTTACAAACTAGTTCTGTAAGTTTGCTTCTAACCTAAGGCTAGAATACGTGTGCGTATTGCATGCAGTTACGCTGCGTTCTGCACCGCAGCGTAACTGCATGCATCCTGCGTCCCCTGCACAATCTATGAAGATTATGCAGGGGCCGTGCGCACGTGGCGTTTTAGAGCGCAGCGATTCGGCTGCTGCCCGAAGCGTGCGTTCTAAGAAGTGACATGTCACTTCTTTCGTGCGTTCTGCATGCTGTCTATAGGGAGAGGCAGCATGCAGAGCGCACAAATTCTGCAGGCACCAGGCGCTTCAGAACGGAGCTTTTCAGCTGCGCTCTGAAGCGGACCTTTTGTGTGCGGTGCAGAGCGCACACGTGCGCACATAGCCTAAATTTGTATGTAAGTTCGAAAAGAAAAAAACAACTAATGCCTTATTGCTGAGCCTTCTAGCTGCTCCACTTCTTATCGACTGGTCCTGTTCTCTAAAGGGGTTGTTCACTACTCATTCCCATTTGTTTACAGCAGTCACCTGCTCCTTTGTATTGTCATCTACCAGGTGGATTTTTGTCCTCATTTCCTCATGTCCCTTCAATGTGCAGTTTGCATCTTGTAGTACATACAAAGCAGTGGTGATCACTCTGGGCATGTTTTCTTGTTTGCCTTTTATCACAGTCAGACGTGGTCCTAGAGTGACTTTGTATCTCCTTTAGCACATATCTTGCAAAGGTATACCTCTGTTCTCCTGCTTCATCATACCGCATCAGGTTACTTATCCCAGGATACTCATAGAGACACTTTGTATTGTCAGTAACGTAATATTCTGGATGTTTCTTCTGGTTTTGTAATTCACAAGGTGTTTCACCTATTCTTGTGATCCTAGGATATAGCGCTTTCGCTTTTCAACGAGTCATTTACGTGTTCAATTGTTTTTTCTTTACATTTCACTTGTCTTTACAGACAGTCTCTTGAAAAAGACAGATTCTGTCGAAACGTTGATACTGTCTATTAATACCATTATCACTGATGGACATAATTTTTTGAGCAATAATCAAAATAAGAATAAATATTAATACTGAGCAAAAAGCATCTGGATTCTACTTTCTCTTGTCCCGTTTTGAGTTCTGAGTTGATGGCAGTGCTGGACATTGTCCAATTTCAAAGGAAAGCATGATGTGTCTTTCATCTATTGTACTGCATTATCGATAGTACTGAATTTTGGTGCTTCTTCAAAAGATCTTGAATAGCATATCTTGAAACCCCAGTCTGCTTTGAAATCTTTGCCTGGGAGAGACCTTGCTGATGTGTTTGATTGCTCTGTACAATCTTGACCTGTTACATGAAACTAGCCTTCCACACCCCCATCTTTCGTAACAGAGTTTTGGCTGTTCCTCTACTAGTTGTAAAGTTCAAATTGTTTCTTCAGGGAGGAAGGAGATGAACTCTAGTGCCACCTATTGGAAGTAGCAATCCTAATGCCGGCGTCACACGAGACGATCTATCGTGCGATCGCATGATCGATCGCACCCGCCCCCGTCGTTTGTGCGTCATGAGCAATTAGTTGCCCATGGCGCACAAAGTCGTTAAACCCCTGTCACACGTACTTACCTCCCGGACGACGTCGCTGTGGGTGGTGAACATCCTCTTCCTGAAGGGGGAGGGACGTTCGGCGTCACAGCGACGTCACACAGCCGCCGGCCAATAGAAGCGGAGGGGCGGAGATGAGCAGGACATAACATCCCGCCCACCTTCTTCCTTCCGCATTGCCGGCAAGACGCAGGTAAGCTGTGTTCGTCATTCCCGGGTGTCACAAGGAGCGATGTGTGCTGCCTCGGGAACGATGAACAATCGGAGCACAGAAGGAGGACCGACATTTTGAAAATGAACGACAAGACAACGAGCAACGATAAGGTGAGTATTTTTGCTCGTTAACAGTCGTTCGGAGGTGTCACACATTACGACATCTCTAACGATGCCGGATGTGCATCACGACTTCTGTGACCCCGCCGACATATCGCACGATATATCGTACCGTGTGACGCTGGTAAAAAAGTAAAAAATGGCCCTTTAACGAGCCTTTTCATATAACCTAGAATTTTTGCCAGATCAGAACCTCAATTTGCAGACATGGTGTTTCGGGATGATTGTCCTTCGTCAGTGCAAAGTATGAGATCTGATCTGGCTATATGAGAAGCTATAGTGGGCTCTAAGGGGAAAACTTTTCTCCTTACGGAGACTGACAAACTAATCTGGCTGTTAGTGGGGAGGAGTCTTATACCTGCAATACTTCTCTGGGAAATATTCAAATTGTCTCTTCAGAGAGGAAGGAGACAAACTCTAGTGCCACCAATTGGAAGTAGCAATCCTAAAAGTCAAAAGTGGCCCTTTAATGAGCCTTTTCATATGACCTAGAATTTATGCCCGATCCGAACCTCTATTTGCAGACATGGTGTTTCGAGATGATTGTTCCTCGTCAATGCAAAGTATGAGATCTGATCTGGTTATATGAGAAGCTAAATTTTCACCATTGAGTTGTGAGCTCCAGCACGCTTCATGAAACATAGGAACTGCCGACAACTCACAAAGAGGAGAAGACCGACTGTAGTAGCAGTAATATGATGAAGCAACCAGAGGGTGAGTATAAGACAGGGGGCAGGGAACATAGATTTATAGCATCACTTTAATGTGTGAAAAAAACAACAACTCTGTAGTGGTGCTTCAACGAAAATAGAAACAGCTGTATATGAGGCTTAAAGGGAAATGGTCGCAAGGGTTTTTTCCATATAAAGTTCAGCCATCATCTGCATGCCCTTATATACAGCATTCTAGAATGCTTTATATTAGTCCACAAGTCGATCTGGATAATGTAAAAATAGCTTTTATAATACTCACCTATTGGATGGTCCAGTCAGATGGTCGTTGGTGGTCTTGATCCAACGCCTGCTTTTTTCTTGCTCCGTTTGGATGACATGTGCTGCATGATCCACACACTGTCCTCCATCGTGCTCCTGTCTGCCATCATGCTCCAAGTCCTGCCAGAGGCAGAACAAAATAGTGTAGTGCATGTGCACGAGGAAAGGCCAAATAGCACCCGCACATGCACAGTACAATACTTTGCTCTGCCCTTGACAGGACAGAAAGAAGTGATAGAAGATAGGAGTGTGATGGAAGAAACTGTGTGGATGACTGTAATATAGTTACCAGCGTTCTCGCACTCTCCTGCTCCTCTCCCCAAGCAAGGATGTCGGTTTACTTACCTGTTTAGGCGTCCTATGGTGGTGGTCCCACCCCCATCCCATGCTGCTGCACCCTGGAGCGTCTGTACACCTGGCAAGCCTCTGCCTGTAGCATGCGCCCGCGGCCTTGCCACCTTTCTTAAAGGGACATCATTCTCCTAACCCGGAGGTACCTAACAGGTCAGCTGGGAGGCCGCAGGTATTTAAGGCACCTTTGCCCTATCAGTGGTACCTGGGCAACACGTCTATTATGTTGCTAGTCCTCAGGTCCCCTAGCTCTGTGCTGCCGCCGCTAATACACTGTGCTACTTCTGTTGCTTATACTTGTTTGCATTACATACCACTGCTGCCGTATCCATACCTGCTGCTGCTGTGAGCCGCTACCCTGGCAGCCTACCATTATAACAGCTGCTACGATGTATCGTTTCCTGCTGCCGCAAGTATCCACGCAGGATACTGCTGCTGTATCATCCATCCGTCCATCCATCCCGGATGGAGTCTCTACACCTGCTGCTGCCGCAACCTATTGCCAGAGACTGTCTCTGCCATACCCCTGGGGCCAGCTGATGCAGCACCAGTCTTCCCGAGTGGCACCCGGACTCACACCTGCAGCGTAACACTCTCGCCATTAGGGGCTCTGGATAAGACCAGGCTCAAGTCCTGTAATGCTGTGTTCCTGCACTCCTTGCTTTCCAGCAGTTACACGCGCAGATTCACCGCCACGGCCTGGTCCCTGCACCCTGTCCAGTGTCTCTGCCTCTGCTCCACGTGAGTTCTTCTCCCCTGCCTTCCAGAGACTGTGTGCGCATCACAGCATCTCCGGGAGTGCTCCTAAGGTGTGCGCATTGCTGCCTCTCTCTTAAAGGGCTAGCATGCCACTCCCAAGAAGTGCCTCCAAGCCTATTGCTGAGAGGTATTGGGTATTTAGGGCACGCTCCCACTAGGGGAGTTGCCTGATTAATGCCCTAGTTTAGCTAGTCAGTGTCCAGTACTCCAGCTATCTAGTCAGGTCCCTGTGTCTGTCCCGTCCTGTTGGCTCCCATCCTGTTGGTGCCAGTGTATGTGCCCATCCTTCCTGGCTGTGCCTCAGCCATCCTGGTGGCTCACGCCACACTACAGACTGTGCCTGTCCGCCCCGTTTATGCCTCTAGCCTCACCTATCCCTGTGGCCCTTGCCAAACTAGAGACTGTGCCTGTCCTCCTTGGTCGTGCCTCTAACCTCAGCTATCCCTGTAGCACTCGTTGCACTAGAGACCGCCTGTCCATCCCGGCCATCGTCATCCACACAAAGCAAGGAGATGGGAGGTGCCGGATCAAGACCAGTGAAGATCATCGAACCGGACCGCCCCATAGATAAGTATAATAAATGCATAAAGTCAATAATCTCAATGTATCTCTATGAGAGCCTTGTTCTGGCTCTCATATAGATAGATTGGGAGCTTATGACAGGGCAGAGGTCAGAAGTTATGGGCATAAGATAGTGCAGTAGGATCGGTGAAGCCGCCGGAAGGTAAGTTTATGACGGGGGCAGGAGCTTACATTTAAAGCACCAGTCCAGGGCTGAAAAAAATGTTGGGGTGGTGCTTGAATGGTTGTATTTCAACTTACATATGAAAATGATGATCATTGCCACCTGTGTGATATAATTGGTTACTCGTTCAATTGACTATAATCCTATAAAATCCCTAATTTTGTGCAAGTGTACCTAGAAGAACTGATGCCTTATTCTCTGTACTACACATCTATAATAAGGTGGTGCCATACCATATCACATCTCCATACAACACATCTATAATAAAGCGGTGCTGTATCACATAGAGCTGTCAATTTGAAATTTTATTTTTTGTGGACAGCCTAAGAAAATACAATATATTTTATGGACACATTGGAAAACCTAAATAATCTTTAGGATTATAAATGATACTTGTCTACAGCCCTGAGTTCTGATGTGACGACATCGGCTGCACTCAGTGTAACCTGTAAAATGATAATAGTTTGCAGTCAAAATAATCTGTGTAAGTTTCTTCGGCTGAAAAAAAAACCCCATTGACGCATCAAATTTTTTCTAGGCAAAAATATGCCCCATTTTTCTGGACTTTCCCTATAGTGGAGTTACTATACATGAGGCCCTATAGTACACAGCTATGATACACGAGGCCCTATAATGCACAGTTATGATACACAAAGCCCTATAGTACACAGTTATGATACACGAGGCCCTATAGTGCACAGTTATGATACACAAAGCTCTATAGTGTACAGTTATGATGCATGAGGCCCTATAGTGCGCAGTTATGATACATGAGGCTCCATAGTGCACAGTTATGATACAAGAGGCTGTATACTGCAGATATGATACACAAGGCCTAAAGTCTTATAGTGCACCATTATGATACATGAGGCTCTATAGTGCGCAGTTATGGTAAACGAGGCCATAGTGCAGTTATGATACATGAGGCTGTATAGTGTAGATAAGATACACATGGCCCATGGTCCTAAAGTGCACCGTTATGATACACGAGGCCCTATAGTGCAGTTATGTTACATGAGGCACTAAAGTGACTGTTATAACACGTGAGGCCCTAAAGTGAACCATTATGATACGCAAAGCACTAAAGTGCACCGTTATGATATGTGGGGCCCTATAGTGCACAGTTATGATACATTGGGCCCTATAGTGCACTGTTATGATACATGGGGCCCTAGAGTTCACCATTCTGATATGCGAGGCCCTATAGTGCACCATTATGATACACAAGGTCCTATAGTTAACCATTATGATACGAGAGGTCCTATAGTGCAAGGCTATATGTGAGGCCCTGTAGTACACACTTATGATACACGAGGCCCTATTGTGCACCATTATGATACGTGAGGTCCTATTGTGCACCATTATGATACGCAAGGTCCTATAGTTAACCATTATGATACGAGAGGTCCTATAGTGCAAGGGTATATGTGAGGCCCTGTAGTGCACACTTATGATACACGAGGCCCTATTGTGCACCATTATGATACGTGAGGTCCTATTGTGCACCATTATGATACGCAAGGTCCTATAGTTAACCATTATGATACGAGAGGTCCTATAGTGCAAGGGTATATGTGAGGCCCTGTAGTGCACACTTATGATACACGAGGCCCTATTGTGCACCATTATGATACGTGAGGTCCTATTGTGCAACATTGTGATACGCGAGACCCTATAGTGCAGTTCTGATACGCAAGGCCCTATAGTGCATAGTTATGATACATGGGGCCCTATAGTGCACACTTATGATATGCAAGGGCCTATAGTGCGCGGTTGATATGTGAAGCTCTGGACCCCAGGGGTCACAGGTAATAACACCAACCACATACACACACACCCCACCCCCCTGTGAGGTCACACACGTCACCCGAGAGGGAGACCTGATGCCTCCCTCAGGGCCAGTAGGGCACACCAGGTGGGCGGAGTCAGGCGGAAAGGCACGCCCACCGAGGAGACTACTGGCCTGAGGCAGGAAGTACAAACGGTCTAGAGTCTAGTTGTAGAGAGTGAGAGTCAGGGACCTGGGTTGGAGCCTGGGCCCCTTGGAAAACGTCAGGCAGGCAGACGGTGGTGGCCACCTGCAGGAGTACCGGTACAGCAACCGGCGGAACCGTACGGACCGGGCCTGGGTTGGAGCCCGCCGGTCCTGAACCGGGGAGTCAACCGTGTACCGGAGCACCAGAAACCGGGTACTCAGACCCCGTCCTAGCTTAGAAGCCACTGAGTATAGGCAAATTTACTGATTGCTGGCTGGACCTCATGGGTTCATCCACACCCAAAGTCCCGAAAGAAGCCAAAAGCCCACAGAGACCGGGTGAGTGCCACCGCCAAGGGCCAAACACCCGACGGGCCAACGCCTGCGTGCAACCGAGGGCTCCTCCTGCAGCTCAACGCCGGGGAGCGGGCTACCACTGCTCAGGCAGGGGAGCCGAAACACAACAACCAGAGGTGCACGGGAAAGGGGCCACCATCAACCCCACAGGGGACATCAGCAGCTGGCCGCGGGGACCGACCATATCCGAACTTTGGTTTACCAGTGACTCTGAGTGTGAATTAATCGTGAGTACACCAGTGCCATCCGGGCACGACACTACACCGCGGCATGGCACCCTGACAACATCAGCGCTTACAGATCCCCGAACCGGGCCCCGGGACGCACCACCCCTACCAACGGATGGGCTAACATCTCGGCTGCGGCCGCAACACCGATCCCGGACGAGCCCGCCATCACTTTAGCCGCAGCGGTGGTACAACCCGTCAGCACGACCCGTGAGACGACAGCGTGGCCCTCCCCGGCTGCGCGCCTCGTCCCGTCACCACCACCCCCACTGCCTCTCCCTTTAACAGAGCAACGTAGCCCCCGATCCGGAGGCGCTTGCGCCACCGACAACCCGAGCCCGGACCTTGAGTGGCTCGGCCCGAGCAAGCGGCCGGGCCCCTCTCAAGGCGGTACAGATACGTGAAGCTCTAAAGGGCATCATTTTAATACGCCAGGCACTTAAGTATACCGTCACAATATGCTGGCCCTATAGTGCACATTTTGTGCCATTTTACAGTGTAGGACTCTGACTCCCCTCTGTATTACAAGACTCTGGCCTTCACAAATGATTGAGTGCTATCAATAAGACCCCTAAACCGCACTAATAGCCAGAGCCCATCCATTTCTTCCCTCACACTAATAAGCCCTTGATGAATGGAGAGCGCAGTGAGGCATGGCCACATTACACTGTCCCAGCAGCATTGCCTCACACTCTCATTAGGAAGACTAATATCTGATGCTCCGCCGCCTCCCTCTGCTGTCAGCCCCTTCACATCATTAGCTCCAGCAAATTGATGAACACTGGGATGTTCTGCACAGCACTGGGAGGCAGCAGGAAGTGAAGGGAGAGGAGGCGCGCGGGGTCTTCTGGGAGCTGTAGTCCTAGCTTCCTGGATGGGCTGGAGGGACACCTTGGGACGGACTGTATTTCCCGGCAGCACCAGGGAGCGTCACTTTGCTGGATCGCAGGCTGTGCTTACATTTGTGCCCATTGTATTGTTGTGCTGGATTTGTCTGTACATTTCAGTGGTCAGCTGCGCTGTGGAGCGGGGAGTATGGGCGACGAGCAGGAGATCATGTGTAAGCTGGAGAGCATCAAGGAGATCAGGTAAGACAGTGCATTGTTCTCCCTGCAGCTGCTGTGTGCACGTACTGCCGAGCACTGCGCTCCACGATCAGCCTGCAATACCTTCTGCTGCTAGTAGCCCACTTTTGTAGCCAAGGCTCATTTTTATTTTATTTATTTTTGCAAATATCAAAGTAATTTTCGGATTACAGAATTGTTGATAAATTTTTGGAAAAAAAATGATGAGTTCTGCGGTGAATCCCATGATTTCTCCAGGTTTATGTACAAAGAAAAAATAAAAAGCAGCACAAAGGTCCCATATATATCACAAAGGTCCCATAAATATCACAAAGGTCCCATAAATATCACAAAGGTCCCATAAATATCACAAAGGTCCCATAAATATCACAAAGGTCCCATAAATATCACAAAGGTCCCATAAATATCACAAAGGTCCCATAAATATCACAAAGGTCCCATAAATATCACAAAGGTCCCATAAATATCACAAAGGTCCCATAAATATCACAAAGGTCCCATATATATCTCAAAGGTCCATATATCTCAAAGGTCCCATATATATATATATATATATATATATATATATATATATCTCAAAGGTCCCATATATATATCTCAAAGGTCCCATGTATATATCTCAAAGGTCCCATGTATATATCTCAAAGGTCCCATATATATATATCTCAAAGGTCCCATATATATATCTCAAAGGTCCCATATATATATCACAAAGGTCCCATATATATATCACAAAGGTCCCATGTATATATCTCAAAGGTCCCATGTATATATCTCAAAGGTCCCATGTATATATCTCAAAGGTCCCATGTATATATCTCAAAGGTCCCATGTATATATCTCAAAGGTCCCATGTATATATCTCAAAGGTCCCATGTATATATCTCAAAGGTCCCATGTATATATCTCAAAGGTCCCATATATATATCTCAAAGGTCCCATATATATATCTCAAAGGTCCCATATATATATCACAAAGGTCCCATATATATATCACAAAGGTCCCATATATATATCTCAAAGGTCCCATGTATATATCTCAAAGGTCCCATGTATATATCTCAAAGGTCCCATGTATATATCTCAAAGGTCCCATGTATATATCTCAAAGGTCCCATGTATATATCTCAAAGGTCCCATGTATATATCTCAAAGGTCCCATGTATATATCTCAAAGGTCCCATGTATATATCTCAAAGGTCCCATGTATATATCTCAAAGGTCCCATATATATATATCTCAAAGGTCCCATATATATATCTCAAAGGTCCCATATATATATCACAAAGGTCCCATATATATATCACAAAGGTCCCATATATATATCACAAAGGTCCCATATATATATCACAAAGGTCCCATATATATCACAAAGGTCCCATATATATATCACAAAGGTCCCATATATATATCACAAAGGTCCCATATATATATCACAAAGGTCCCATATATATATCACAAAGGTCCCATATATATATCACAAAGGTCCCATATATATATCACAAAGGTCCCATATATATCACAAAGGTCCCATATATATATCACAAAGGTCCCATATATATATCACAAAGGTCCCATATATATATCACAAAGGTCCCATATATATATCACAAAGGTCCCATATATATATCACAAAGGTCCCATATATATATCACAAAGGTCCCATATATATATCACAAAGGTCCCATATATATATCACAAAGGTCCCATATATATATCACAAAGGTCCCATATATATATCACAAAGGTCCCATATATATATCACAAAGGTCCCATATATATATCACAAAGGTCCCATATATATATCACAAAGGTCCCATATATATATCACAAAGGTCCCATATATATATCACAAAGGTCCCATATATATATCACAAAGGTCCCATATATATATCACAAAGGTCCCATATATATATCACAAAGGTCCCATATATATATCACAAAGGTCCCATATATATATCACAAAGGTCCCATATATATATCACAAAGGTCCCATAAATATCACAAAGGTCCCATAAATATCACAAAGGTCCCATAAATATCACAAAGGTCCCATAAATATCACAAAGGTCCCATAAATATCACAAAGGTCCCATAAATATCACAAAGGTCCCATAAATATCACAAAGGTCCCATAAATATCACAAAGGTCCCATAAATATCACAAAGGTCCCATAAATATCACAAAGGTCCCATAAATATCACAAAGGTCCCATAAATATCACAAAGGTCCCATAAATATCACAAAGGTCCCATAAATATCACAAAGGTCCCATAAATATCACAAAGGTCCCATAAATATCACAAAGGTCCCATAAATATCACAAAGGTCCCATAAATATCACAAAGGTCCCATAAATATCACAAAGGTCCCATAAATATCACAAAGGTCCCATAAATATCACAAAGGTCCCATATATATCTCAAAGGTCCCATATATATATATATATATATATATATATATATATCTCAAAGGTCCCATGTATATATCTCAAAGGTCCCATGTATATATCTCAAAGGTCCCATGTATATATCTCAAAGGTCCCATATATATATCTCAAAGGTCCCATATATATATCTCAAAGGTCCCATATATATATCACAAAGGTCCCATGTATATATCACAAAGGTCCCATGTATATATCTCAAAGGTCCCATGTATATATCTCAAAGGTCCCATGTATATATCTCAAAGGTCCCATGTATATATCTCAAAGGTCCCATGTATATATCTCAAAGGTCCCATGTATATATCTCAAAGGTCCCATGTATATATCTCAAAGGTCCCATGTATATATCTCAAAGGTCCCATATATATATCTCAAAGGTCCCATATATATATCTCAAAGGTCCCATATATATATCACAAAGGTCCCATATATATATCACAAAGGTCCCATATATATATCTCAAAGGTCCCATGTATATATCTCAAAGGTCCCATGTATATATCTCAAAGGTCCCATGTATATATCTCAAAGGTCCCATGTATATATCTCAAAGGTCCCATGTATATATCTCAAAGGTCCCATGTATATATCTCAAAGGTCCCATGTATATATCTCAAAGGTCCCATGTATATATCTCAAAGGTCCCATGTATATATCTCAAAGGTCCCATATATATATCTCAAAGGTCCCATATATATGAAACGGCAGCGATAACCGGAGTCAGAAGTGATTCATTGTCGAATGTTTGATTAATCTGAATAATAATTCTTTATCCATTCATGATCTCATCTATAAATGATCATTGGATCTAATTTGTCAATCAATCAATTATATACTATGGAAAAATTGAGAAACTTTAATGAAACTAGTAATATAATATAGGCTATGGGTCGGAATCAATTTTGCACTGGCGCTTATTTTTTTGTCTTTTATTTTCCCCTGTTTTGAGACTTTTTTTTTTTTTTATTTTGCTGTGCTCCAAATTATTTTTATGTTGCTCCTTTTTTGATGTCTATTTTCTACCTGGTTGCCCATATTATTATTATTATTATTATTATTACTATTATTATTTTTTAATTTTATTTATATTTTCTATCTGCTTATTACATTCATTATTTGCAACTTTTTAAAAACATTTTGACCAATTGGACTTCAGTTCTCCCCTCTTCCACACCTAGTCTTTAGTTTTTGTGCAAATGTTATCGTTGCTTATGACATTTTAATGCATCATCTAACTTTTTTCTCTAAAAAGGTCATGGACAAATATATTTTATTTATTTTTTTTAATATTTTTTATTGCACCAAATTCATGAACCCACACGTGCTGTGTTGATGACTTTGATGCTAAAAACGCAGTGAACGTAACAAGTTAAAGAAGATGGACTTAAAAAAAATGTAAATGATATATTAGGCCTTATGTTACCTGATTATATTCATTATTATAGCGCCATTTATTCCATGGCGGTTTACAAGTGAAAAGGGTATACATAGAATAAAGTACAATAATCATAAACAATACAAGGCACAGACAGGTACAGGAGGAGAGAGGTCCCTGCCCGCGAGGGCTCACAGTCTACAAGGGATGGGTGAGGATACAGTAGGTGAGGGTGGAGGTGGTCATGCAGCTATGTAGTAGACTGAGGGTTATTGTAGGTTGTAGCCTTGTTGGAAGAGATGGGTCTTCAGGTTCCTTTTGAAGCTTTCCACGGTAGGAGAGAGTCTGATTTGCTGGGGTAGAGTGTTCCAGAGTATGGGGGAGGCACGGGAGAAATCTTGTGTGGATTATGGGAAGAGAGAAGGAGATCTTGTTCGGATCTGAGGTTGTGTGTAGGTAAGTATCGGGAGACTAGGTCACAGATGTGGGGAGGAGACAGGTTGTGCATGGCTTTATATGTCATGGTTAGTGTTTTGAACTGGAGTCTTTGGGCAATGGGAAGCCAGTGAAGGGATTGGCAGAGAGGAGAGGTGGAGGAATAGCGAAGGGACAGGTGGGTTAATCGGGCCGCAGAGTTTAGGTTAGATTGGAAGTGTGCATGAGTGTTGGAAGGGAGGCCGCAGCACAGGAGGTTGCATTAGTCGAGCGGGAGATGATGAGGGCATGCATTAACGCTTGACAAGCAGCTTGATATGTTCCAAAATAGCCAACTAGTTGAGTGGTATCAGTAGGGAAATTGAATATTTAGGTCTTATTATAGTTAAGTGACTATTATGCAATATACAGTCATAGCCGAAAGTGTTGGCACCTTGAAATGATTGCAGAAAATGAAGTATTTTTTTCAAAGAAAATTATTGCAATTACACATGTTTTGTTATGCAGGTTTATTTCCTTTGTGTATACTGTAAAGGGTGCTTTAGGCTGTGTTCACACACTGCGTTTTTTACCTGCGTTTTTGGTGCGTTTTTGCTGCAGAAATTTCTTGAGAAATTCTTGTAACCTTTCTGCAGACATTCCCCAGCCAAACCTATGGCAAAAAAAAATTAGCTGTGCGCACACTGCGTTTTTTTCTTAAGAAAATTCTTTCTGTAGATTTTCTTAAGAAAAAGAATGAGCATGTCACTTCTTTTCTGCAGCTAACTGCGTTAGTTACCATAGATAACGGCACAATAACGCAGGGAGCAACCAGCGGTGAAAACGTACCAAACACACACCAAATCGTGGTAAAAACGCAGGTGCGTTTTTGGTGCGTTTTTTTTAACGCAGGTGCGCTAATCCTTCACTCTCAAGACATTTTCTTAAGAAATTTCTTAAGAAAAATCCTTTTTCTAGTGTGCACATAGCCTTACACGCTGCAACATCGCTAGCGATAGCACCCGCCCACGTCGCTGTTTCATCATGGGGGTGATCGCTGCCGTAGCGAACAATATCGCTATGGCAGCGTCACACGCACATACCTGATTAGCGATGTCGCTGGAGACACCGAAAATCTCTCCTTTTAAGGGGGCGGTTCGTGCGGCATTACTAAGCGGCCGACCAATAGCAGAGGAGGGGCGGAGATGAGCGGCTGGAACATGCCGCCCACCTTCTTCCTTCTTCATTGCTGGTGGACGCAGGTAAGGAGATGCTCGTCGTTCCTGCGGTGTCACACATAGTGATGTGTGATGCCGCAGGAACGACGAAAAACCAGCGGCATGCACCACCAACGATATTATGAAAAGGTGTGATATGTCAAGGATTTTTGATGTTTTTGCGATCGTTGATCGTCGCTCCTTTTAGTCACACAACGATATTGCTAACGGCGCCGGATGTGCGTCACAAACACCGTGACCCCGACGATATATCGTTAGCGACATCGTTGTATGTAAAGTACCCTTAACAGCACAAAAAAAGCAAAAAAAAAAAACGGAAAAAAATTCAAATTGAACATCATTTCACACAAAACTCCCAACATGGACCTGAGAAAGTTGTTGGCACCTTTCCAAAATTTAAAGGAAACAACTTTGTTTCAAGCATGTGATGCTTGTTCAAACTCACTATTGACAAGTAATAGGTGTGGGCAATATGAAAATCACACCTCAAACCAGAGAAAGAGGTTGGATCAATCTTTTCATTGTGTATGTTTGTGCCACACTAAGCATGGAGAATAGAATGAGTAGAGAACTGTCTGAGGACTTGAGAACCAAAATTCTTCAAAAATATCAACAATCTCTTGGTTACAAGTCCATCTCCAGAAATCTTGATGTTCCTTTGTCCATGGTGCACAACATAATCAAGAAGTTTAATACCCAGTATAGCTAATCTGACTGGATGTGGACGGCAGAGAAAAATTGATGAAAGGTTGCAAGGTGGAATAGTCCGGATGGTGGATGAGAAGCCCCAATCAAGTTCCAAAGAGATTTAAGCTGTCCTGCAGGTTCAGGGTACCTCAGTGTCAGCATGAATTATCCGTCAATATTTGAATGGAATGAAACGCTATGGCAGGAGACCCAGAAGGACCCCGCTGCTGACACAGAGGCATAATTCTAAAGAGGAAAAAACTGGAAAACAAAAGGCGCAATAGGGTCTTATCCTTCAACAAAACCAGAGTAGAAATAAGCTAAGCACGCTCACCTGTTAAAGTTGTGAGAGAGTCACCACATCCAAAGCAAACTCAATGAAACAGGCTGCAGCAGTCCTCTGAGATATCAAATGTAGACTGGAGGAGCAGAAGGAAGTATTACTGCGCTGCCCGTGACAGGAAATATACAAAAACATTTTTTTGTATAATAAAAGGAGTGATTTTTGTTTGATGTGCATCAGAGTGATTCCTTTCCTGAAGAAGGGGGCTTAGACTCCTGAAACGCGTAGAAATAAAATCACACCTTTTATTATACAAAACAGCTGTTTTTTTTGTTTTTTATTTTTCCTGTCACAGGCAGCGCAGTAATACCTCTAAAATTCTTCTTGGAAAGCGTTTCGTGAACAGATGAGTCCAAGATATAGGTTTTTGGTAAAGCAGATCATTCTACTGTTTACTGAAAATGTACAAAGAAAAATAACACAGTACCTACAGTCAAATATGGTGGAGGTTCAAAGATGTTTTTCCAGCACCCATGACAGCACCACGAGAGAGGGGATCCGCCCTCTCTCGTGGTGCTGTCATGGGTTCAGAAAAAACACATTACCGGTAAGTAATTACGTATTTTGGGCTTGTTTTGCTGCCTCTTGCACTGGGTGCCTTGACTGAGTGAAAAGGATCGTGAAATTTGAAGATTTCCAAAAGATTTTGGATCACAATGTAGTGCCCAGTGCCAGAAAGCTGGCCTTGCTTCCGAGGTCATAGGTCTTCCGACAGCACAATGACCTTAAACATACTTCAAGAAGCACTCAGAAATGGATGGAAACAAAGTACTGAAAAGTTCTGAAGTAGCAGAATTGAGTCCGCATCTAAATCCCTTTGACACCTGTAGAGAAATCATACAATTGCTGTTGGGCGAAGGCGCCTTCAAATATGAGAGACCTGGAGCAGTTTGCAAAAGAAAAGTCCAAAATTCCAATTGAGAGGTGTAAGACGCTTGTAGATGGTTATAGCAAGCGATTGATTGCAGTTATTTATTCCAAGGGGTGTGCAAGCAAATATTAAGTTGAAGGTGCCAACAATTTTGTCCAGCCCATTTGTGGGCTATGTGTAAAATTATATTTGCCTTTTTTTTTTTTAAATAAAATTTCCAGTACACACAAGGGAAATAAACGCGTATAACAAAACATAGTTGGAATAATTTATTGGGAGAAAGACTTCATTTTCTGGAACAATTTCAAGGGTGCCAATACTTTCGGCCATGACTGTATAGAAAAAAAAACTTCATTGTTTTGTATAAAACTCCATGCAGTCACTTATAGTAAAGGGGTTAATCCTTGTTTAGAGCAGTGGGGGAGTATATTCACCGATGTCACAATGCAGCCAGTTAGGGGACTCTCACCCCTCTCCTTGGTATTTAATTGTCCGTTGTACACACACAATAGCCAGAAGCCTTTTCTAATGAGAGTCAAGAGTCAGTGAATCTCTGGACAATGGGAGAAGACACTAAAGGCATCTGCTTTCACTGATTAGTATTCACTTACCACTTACCATGGCCTTACTAAAGCCACCCGGCGAGGTTTTTCTTTGATTACTTATTTTAGTCTTTCCTTATCGTTATTTATTTTAATTAAAAAAAAAATGTAAAAAAATAAAATAAAAAAATATATACAGTACAGACCAAAAGTTTGGACACACCTTCTCATCTCTAGAACAACTGTTAAAAGGAGACTTTGTGCAGCAGGCCTTTATGGTAAAATAGCTGCTAGGAAACCACTGCTAAGGACAGGCAACAAGCAGAAGAGACTTGTTTGGGCTAAAGAAGACAAGGAATGGACATTAGCCCAGTGGAAATCTGTGCTTTGGTCTGATGAGTTCAAATTTGAGATCTTTGGATCCAACCACCGTGTCTTTGTAGAAAAGGTGAACGGATGGACTCTACATGCCTGGTTCCCACCGTGAAGCATGGAGGAGGAGGTGTGATGGTGTGGGGGTGCTTTGCTGGTGACACTGTTGGGGATTTATTCAAAATTGAAGGCATACAGAACCAGCATGGCTACCACAGCATCTTGCAGCGGTGTGCTATTCCATCCGCTTTGCGTTTAGTTGGACCATCATTTATTTTTCAACAGGACATTGACCCCAAACACACCTCCAGGCTGTGTAAGGGCTATTTGACTAAGAAGGAGAGTGATGGAGTGCTACGCCAGATGACCTGGTCTCCACAGTCACCAGACCTGAACCCAATCGAGATGTTTTGGGGTGAGCTGGACCGCAGAGTGAAGGCAAAAGGGCCAACAAGTGCTAAGCATCTCTGGGAACTCCTTCAAGACTGTTAGAAGAAACATTTCTGGTGACTACCTCCTTGAAGCTCATCAAGAGAATGCCAAGAGTGTGCAAAGCAGTAATGAAAGCAAAAAGTGGCTACTTTGAAGAACCTAGAATATAAGACATATTTTCAGTTGTCTCACACTTTTTTTTTTTTAAGTATTTCATTTCACATGTTTTAATTCATAGTTTTGATGCCTTCAATGTGAATCTACAATTTTCAGAGTCCTGAAAGTAAAGAAAACTCTTTAAATGAGGTGTGTCCAAACTTTTGGTCTGTACTGTATATATGTATATCTGTGTATATGTGTGTGTGTGTGTGTATGTATGTATGTATGTATATATATATATGTATGTATGTATATATATCTATATATATATATATATATATATATATATATATATACATACACACACAGTTAGGTCCAGAAATATTTGGACAGTGACACAAGTTTTGTTATTTTAGCTGTTTACAAAAACATGTTCAGAAATACAATTAATACAATTATATATATATATATATATATATATATATATATATATATATATATATATATATATATATATAATATGGGCTGAAAGTGCACACTCCCAGCTGCAATATGAGAGTTTTCACATCCAAATCGGAGAAAGGGTTTAGGAATCATAGCTCTGTAATGCATAGCCTCCTCTTTTTCAAGGGACCAAAAGTAATTGGACAAGGGACTCTAAGGGCTGCAATTAACTCTGAAGGCGTCTCCCTCGTTAACCTGTAATCAATGAAGTAGTTAAAAGGTCTGGGGTTGATTACAGGTGTGTGGTTTTGCATTTGGAAGCTGTTGCTGTGACCAGACAACATGCGGTCTAAGGAACTCTCAATTGAGGTGAAGCAGAACATCCTGGGGCTGAAAAAAAAGAAAAAATCCATCAGAGAGATAGCAGACATGCTTGGAGTAGCAAAATCAACAGTCGGGTACATTCTGAGAAAAAAGGAATTGACTGGTGAGCTTGGGAACTCAAAAAGGCCTGGGCGTCCACGGATGACAACAGTGGTGGATGATCGCCGCATACTTTCTTTGGTGAAGAAGAACCCGTTCACAACATCAACTGAAGTCCAGAACACTCTCAGTGAAGTAGGTGTATCTGTCTCTAAGTCAACAGTAAAGAGAAGACTCCATGAAAGTAAATACAAAGGGTTCATATCTAGATGCAAACCATTCATCAATTCCAAAAATAGACAGGCCAGAGTTAAATTTGCTGAAAAACACCTCATGAAGCCAGCTCAGTTCTGGAAAAGTATTCTATGGACAGATGAGACAAAGATCAACCTGTACCAGAATGATGGGAAGAAAAAAGTTTGGAGAAGAAAGGGAACGGCACATGATCCAAGGCACACCACATCCTCTGTAAAACATGGTGGAGGCAACGTGATGGCATGGGCATGCATGGCTTTCAATGGCACTGGGTCACTTGTGTTTATTGATGACATAACAGCAGACAAGAGTAGCCGGATGAATTCTGAAGTGTACCGGGATATACTTTCAGCCCAGATTCAGCCAAATGCCGCAAAGTTGATCGGACGGCGCTTCATAGTACAGATGGACAATGACTCCAAGCATACAGCCAAAGCTACCCAGGAGTTCATGAGTGCAAAAAAGTGGAACATTCTGCAATGGCCAAGTCAATCACCAGATCTTAACCCAATTGAGCATGCATTTCACTTGCTCAAATCCAGACTTAAAACGGAAAGACCCACAAAAAAGCAAGACCTGAAGGCTGCGGCTGTAAAGGCCTGGCAAAGCATTAAGAAGAAGGAAACCCAGCGTTTGGTGATGTCCATGGGTTCCAGACTTAAGGCAGTGATTGCCTCCAAAGGATTCGCAACAAAATATTGAAAATAAAAAATTTTTTTTTTGGGTTTGGTTTATTTGTCCAATTACTTTTGACCTCCTAAAATGTGGAGTGTTTGTAAAGAAATGTGTACAATTCCTACAATTTCTATCAGATATTTTTGTTCAAACCTTCAAATTAAACGTTACAATCTGCACTTGAATTCTGTTGTAGAGGTTTCATTTCAAATCCAATGTGGTGGCATGCAGAGCCCAACTCGCCAAAATTGTGTCACTGTCCAAATATTTCTGGACCTAACTGTATATATGTCTTTTCTATATACTATTACAGTACGTTATGTCCAACTATTTGCAATATGTGGCTAAACTGCTTCCCTGGAAAACAATTTTGCATGGCAATCCCTATATAACATGATTTTTCCAGCCAGATTATGCTAATGGTGGAAAATCTTAACATGTAATTGCTGCAGTTCTTCGTCGGGTAGCAGGACGCCCCTACCAGAATCGCGTCCTGTGATGCTGCAAAATCAAAGTCTCCACTAAGAATCTGGTCACAGAATATAAGCCACTGCTTGTGGCAGTCTGTATTCTGCATATGAAACTACCTGTATATGACACTAGTAAGTCCAGAATGAATGTGTCTGTCTGTATTTTGGACTTTTTTTTTGGTTTAGGATTGGTTATAAAATGGCACACACTATTGGTGAGCTACCTTTTTGATAAATGTGTTTCCCACCTTTCTGAAGAACAGGGCCCCATTTTGCTAATGGAGAAGTGGTAGCGCTCGCATGATTATCTTCTTTCATTTCTTTTTATGAAAACTGTTGAGCAAGTGCCCTCTGCCTTTTATTCAGAATTACCATACAAGTGAATGGAGAGACCTGCACCCTGTCATTTAAGCTGGGTTCACACTAAGCGACAGCGACAACGACGTCGCTGTTACGTCACCATTTTCGGTGACGTAACAGCGACCTTGTAAGTCGCTGTTATGATCGCTGCTTAGCTGTCAAACACAGCGACGCAGCAGCGATCATAACGTCGCTGTGCTACATGTTCAGAGAGCAGGGAACCGCGCTTAGCGCTGGCTCCTTGCTCTCCTAGGTACAGTACACATCGGGTTAATTAACCCGATGTGTGCTGCAGCTACATGTCACAGTGCAGAGAGCAGGGAGCCGCGCGCACTGCTTAGCGCTGGCTCCTTGCTCTCCTTGCTACAGTATACATCGGGTTAATTAACCCGATGTGTGCTGCAGCTACATGTGCACAGAGCAGGAGCCGGCGTCTGGCAGCAAGAGCGGAGGCTGGTAACGAAGGTAAATATCGGGTAACCAGGGAAAGGCCTTCCCTTGGTTACCCGATGTTTACCCTGGTTACAGCTTACTGCAGCTGCCAGACGCCGGCTCCCTGCTCGCTTCATTTCGTCGCTCTCTCGCTGTCACACACAGTGATGTGTGTGTCACAGCGGGAGAGTGACGACCAAAAAATGAAGCTGGACATTCAGCAATGACCGGCGACCTCACAGCAGGGGCCAGGTCGTTGCTGGATGTCACACACAGCGACAGCGACGGGACGTCGCTGCAACGTCACAGAAAATGGTGATGTAGCAGCGACGTCGTTGTCGTTGTCGCTGTGTGTGACACCAGCTTTACAATGGCACAAGCCGGATTCTTTAATTAGGTGGGAATTGCATCTATCAGAAAAGACATCCCATGGAAATACCAGAAATGGCCATGATTAGAATTCCTTTTAAAGGGTTTTTCCAGGTATTTAAGACCTGTTAGTCTGCAAATGTCTGCCACACAGGGCCACGCATTTTACCTTTTACTGTTTTTATATCAGGTCACTACCAGAGTTGAAAATGGCTAATCGGTGGAGATCTCAGGTGTGAGACATTTTTGACCTAAAGGAGACCGGTGTCAAAAAATTGAGTTAAATGCCTTGTATAAATCCCTGATTTTTCCATTTTTGCACTCTGTCACTCTATTGTAGAGATATTAACATCTGTTACTTTGGGATTTGCAATATGTGAAATCTCAGCTTTGCAGTCCAATCAGTTTTTCCAAGTCTTCTCTGGGGGCGTAAGCTTTCACCCCTCCGTCCCAGATGTTACCAATCCCATCACTGGCACATGATGTGTGGCTCTCAGCTGTGTGCCACCATGGTGCATTAGCACCAGGTCTAGAAATCAGTTATGTAGAGTTACTCTCCAGATGGTGACTCTTGAGTAGCCCCATACAGAAATCCAGATCTGGATGCACATACAGTGGCCATGGGGATTTAGAGATAGGACGGTAGCACCAATTAGAGCAATTCTGGAAGCTGGATACCACAGTGTAGTGGGCGTGCTTGATGAAAGAATACTGAATGGGAGTAAGGGTATGTGCCCACAATCCGGACATGCTGCGTCCTAGATGCAGCATGTCCTCTCCTGCAGGGCTGAGAGACCACAGCTGCCTGTGCCCACGATCCGGACATGCTACCTCCTGGATGCAGCATGTCCTCTCCTACGGGCCGCGAGTGCTGTCTGCAGGAGACCACAGCTGCCCATGCTCACGATGAGGGTTTGGGCCGCTGCAGATTTTTGCTGTGTTCTCCCTGCCGAGAACGATTGCAGCTCCACAACAATAAATTGACGTGCTGGGGCTTGAGACACCGCACCACAAATCAGTTTACACTGCGTGAAAAACCAGCACAGTGGGCACGGGATTTCTAGAAATCCCATCCACTGTGCTTGTATTGTACAACACAGTAAAAACACGCGTTCAAAACACCGAACCCCGATCGTGGGCACGCTGGCTAAGGTGGGAACATCTGGAGTATACTGTCTATAAGGCCACTTTCACATTGCGCGTTTTTACCTATGTTCACTGGTCACGTTGGGCCATCCGTCCAAAGTCTCCTCCCCCCCTTCCGCAAAACGAATTTCGGATGTATACGCCGATGGGGCCATTGACTATAATAGATCAGATGGAAGCTACGTTCGGATGTCCGCCTGCAGAAAACGTATATGCCCGAAAATGGTGCAAGACAAAGCACGCGCTGACTCAGTCTGCTTCATTATAGTCAATAACTTGTCGGCGTATGCATCCGAAATGGGTTTTGCGCGAGGAGGAGGGGTGGTTCGGACGGATGGCCCGACGGGACCAGTGAACGTAGGTCTGCTCCATTATAGTCAATGGCTCCGTTGGGGTATGCGTCCGAAACCCATTTTGTGGGAGGGTAGGGAGCAGTGAACGTAGGTAAAAACGCAATGTGAAAGTGGCCTAAAGCAAGGTGGCACAAGGTCTCAAGTGATTTCTGGGAGGAAGGATTGTCTATTCTTATCCTGATAATCAGTGTCTCTGGGTACAACCTCTCGGTGAGAGTGGGGGAACTTTGTCACTACCCGGAGGCCTCTGTATGTTGCTCATAACCACATTTCTGAGCTGAATAATGCTTTTAGGCTTCGGTCACATGACTGATCATTGTCTCTTCCCAGAGAATTGGATTACCGGTAATTATGGTAATAACACTCGCTCTGACCAGAGTATGAGCCGAGGGTCAATTTACTGTGCTCCGATTCTCTTGCATGGAGAACTTAATTTTTCCATCTTCTCAATTGTCTGTGTCCACGTAAATTGGATGTTATCCTAGTCCGATGTTTCACACATGCACCCACAGACTTGACTGGGTAAGCATTATTGAATTTGCGGAGACACTTGCAGCAAGCTGCAATTTTTTTTTTGTCGAACCCGCATGAGAGAGAAATGCAGATCTGCACTGCCCTGTTGTATCACATTGGGCTGAGTGCTATTCGATAAAACATCGGATAACACTCATCTCAGTTATACATTTGCATGAGTGAGACCTTAGGGTAAGAAAGGTTGAGGACAACTGCTATAGTCTAGCACTCAGATGACGTTGAGATCTGATTGGCAGCGTCTGCTGCAAAAGGGGTGAAAACCACACTCCCAGAGAAGACTGATGAAGTGCCCAGTTGGACTGCAAACAGAGATTTCACATAGTGCACTCCATGAGCAACAGATGTAAATATTTTACCCAAAAGTAAACGTGGCTGACAAATTCCTTATAATTTAAGCCAAAAAGTTCTGTAAAGTAAGTCAGAAATGTAGTCCAGTCTACAACATGTCTTGCAATGGCGCACGGCAGCTGATAGATGCACTAAATTTATTAAATGGTTTGTTCCATAAACAATGTACATTTTAATTAATACGTCTTGGAATAATAAGTTCCACAATTGGATGCGTTAAAAATCTTCCTATGCCGAGATGGTTTTATAAATAGTCCCCTAGCTATGTACTGTGTAATGGCCGTGCCTGACCATGCAGGGCTGCGCCAGTTCACGGTCAGCACATACAACAGATCTTTGCCAGAGGGGAAACATAAGTGACTTATCATAAGTGACTATACAGACAAAACAGCAGTGCCATGGAGCTCCTTCTTTCTGAAGTAATACATTTCCCTGCCTGTTTTATCACAGGAGCAAGTGTTTCTGCCACGTCACTAATCCTGTGAGGGCATCATAAATCAAGCTCAGCAGCCACAGGAGCTCCTACGTCACTTACTTGATTTATGTTATGCTCAGAAGGCTGGAGACGCAGTAGAAACACTCACTCCTGTTATAAAACAAACAGGGAAATGTGTTCTCAGAAAGTAGCAGTTGTGAGCCACCCCTGTGCCATCTGTATACTCACTTATCATAAGTGACTGATTGTTACTACCATGGCCAGGAACTGTGCTATGTGCCGACTGTGAACTGGAGCAGCTCTGCATAGTCGCACACACAAAATCATTTACCAGGGGTGAATTTACAAGATTATCTCAGCATAGAAACATTTTTTAACACATCCAAATATGGATCTTATTATTATTGCAAGATCTATTGATCAAAATGTACTTTATTTGTGGGACAAACACAATAAGAAGGGTGTGCACACTGATTTTGACACATCTTACTCTAGCGAACCCTTCATTGAGACTGGCAAATGAAACACCAGTCTGGAAGAATTGGGGCTAAAGAGTTTCTAATCAAAAACTCTTGCGTTTCTTTGAACATTCACAACAGAGTAAAATAATAATGGATTGTACAATTTCCAGATATTTTGAAGGGATGTAAAATAGGTCATTGAGTCTATTGGTTCCTTGTAGCTGTCGAAAGATCTTAAAATAACATACAGGGCTGCAGGCAACTTCAAACACGGCTTCTCTTCTAGTACGTCAGCGCTCTACAGGCGGCGGTCTACATCGGTCCACCGTCTGTGAATCCGATCCAAGCTATAGACTGTTTAAAGCAGCCTACATCTGGTGACATATCTGCATGGGACTAGAACAAGACTTGTGGTGACTGAGCTTTAGTAATGGTTTCCCCTAAATTCTCCTGAAATTATAAGTCAATTACAGAATTCCTTGGCCAACACATTTTCTTGTTGTCTTAAGCTGCCAATTTTCTGCACCAATGAGCTAATTTAGCCTATTTGTGTTTTTTTTTTTGTTTTTTTTTTTATTAATTTTCTGTATGTTTCTGCTGGTGTTGTTTCCAAAATACACCACTACAATTTTCTCTGACTTTACACTCTTCTTCTTTTTTTTTTTTCCTTCTTTTTTTCCTTCTTTTTCGCCTTTCTTTCTGACTTTTTCTTCTTTCTTTCTCTTTCTTTCTTTTTCTTCTTTCTTTCTTTTTCTCCTTTCTTTCTTTCTTTTACGCCTTTCTTTCTTTTTCTTCTTTCTTTCTTTTTCTTCTTTCTTTCTCTTTCTTTCTTTTTCTTCTTTCTTTCTTTTTCTCCTTTCTTTCTTTACGCCTTTCTTTCTTTCTTTTTCTTCTTTCTTTCTTTTTCATCTTTCTTTTTCATCTTTCTTTTTCTTTCTTTCTTGTTCTCCTTTCTTTCTTTTTCTTCTTTCTTTCTTTTTCTTCTATACAAAGCTTTGATTCACCACTTAAGTACGCAATTGCGTTCCTTTTACATGCGTTTTTTCTGGCTTTCCATAAAAGCCTATAGAGTATCCAAAGACAGCACAATTCAACGACTTTAGATGCACAGTGGACAGGAGTTTTCATGTAATCGCATCACCTTGACTAGACATGTAAATGCAGCAGATTTTGCTGCCCAAAACGCAGCAAAAATAAGGCAACATTTACGTTTATGAGGGAATATGGCCTTTTTGATATTTCATATTTTAACCCTTTCACGACCAACTGATTTTGCGCTTTGACTTTTTTTTGCAATTCTTCTTCCGAGAGACGTAACTTTTTTTTTTAATTTTTATTTTTCAGCCAATTTGGTCAGGTGAGGGCTCGTTTTTTTTGCGGGACGAGTTGTACTTTTCAATGAAACCATGAGTTTTACCATATAGTGTACTGGAAAACGGCAAAAAAATTTCAAATGAGGAAAAATTGCAAAAAAAGTGTGATTGCACTATTGTTTTTGAGATTTTATTCACATTGTTCACTATATGGTAAAACTGATGTGTCTCTGCAATGCCTCGGGTCAGTGCAAGTTCATAGACACCAAACATGAATAGGTTTACTTTTATCAAAGGGGTTAAAACAAAATCCAGAAGTTTCTCCGTAAAAAGTAGTGTACTTTTTCGCCATTTTCCACGACTCGTAGCGTTATCATTTTTCGGGATCTATGGCTCAGTGACGGCTTATTTTTTGCATATCGACCTGATGTTTTTAACTGTACTGTTTTTGCGCAGATGATGCGTTTTGATCGCCTCATTTCTTTTTGCGCAAACTTTGTGGCGATTAAAAAACATAATTTTGGTGTTTGGAATTTTTTTTGCTGCTATGCCTATTACTGATCAGATTAATTGATTTAATATTTTGATCGGGCATTTCTGAACGCGTTGATACCAAATGTGTATATTTTTTATTTTTTTAACCCTTTCATTTTCAATGGGGGGATGATCTGAATTTTTTTTTCAAAACTTTTTTTAAACTTTTTTTTTTTTTTTTTTTTTTCCCTTTTTTTTAAATTTTACTAGTACCCCTAGGGGACTATAATGATCATCAGTCTAATCGCTCACTCATTTCTACAGATCAGAGCAGCATCGCTCAGACCGAGAGAAATGATCATCTGTTGTAACAGCCAGTACTCGGCTGTTTACAGGACCTTAGTCATGTCAGCACAGGAGTCATCACATCACCCTGTGCTTCCATGACAGCCACCGGATCCACGTAATCACGTCACGTGACTTCCGGTGGAGGCCTTGTAAGTAAAGTTACAGCGCGATCACTATTATAATGGCGCTGTCATATATTAACAGTGCCATTTAAGAGGTTAAAAGGCACAGGCAGATAGCGATTCCGCTCGTGCCTAGCGGGCACACGTCAGCTGTAGAAATTAGCTGAGATGTGCGCCGATCTTCCCTGGCTGCCGGCAGCACTCGGGGAAGATTATCACAATGACTGCTAGGACGTAAGATTACTGCCCGCAGTCGTTAAGGGGTTAAGCAAAACTGGAAATGTCCTGTTTGTGGATACACCTAGCATTATTAGTGTTATTTAAAAAGATTAGTGATGGGCAGACTCGCAGATTACTGGGATCAGCGGACCTAACTGGATTTAAAAAACAAAAAAAACAAAAGAAAAAACAAACAAAAACCGTTTCTGCTTGAATATCAGGCCGGACGCCTCTCCCCATTTAAGTCTATGGGGACCAGAATCTGGTGACTAAAAATGATGGTAGAAGGGATGGGGGATAGGAGCTATATTTACCGAGTAAGTATGAAGTGCCGCTTGCTTTATTTTTGTTTTCTTTTATTTTTCTTTTATTTTTTTTGTATTACCAGAGTGTTGGACCCAGATCTTTAGCCGGAATTCCCTGAGAATTCCAGGCATGGGTCCGGCATCCGGATACTTTTGAAACTGCGCAGATCCGGATACGCCTATCATTAATAAAGATACATGTGGATTACAAGGTTTTTAATTGTCACCACTGCGGAAATGCGCTAAAAACACATGTAGGTTTTTTAGCTGCAGATTTTCCACTTCTCATTCAACTTGATCGGGAAAGCCCGCAAGTAAAAAAAATTGCAACATGCACTAATCTCGTCCATATCCAAGATGAGAGGTGCCCATTAAAGTCTATGGGGGGAAAATAAATTCAAATACCAGATCTATCAACCATATGCCATCCAATTTTCATGGACACATTGCAATTCTTAATATATGAAACTGGTTTTAGTCTTGTATATTTTATTCACTACGCCTACAGATGACCACATAGAAGGAAAAAATGGCCATTTTTTTCTAGCTCAAAATGAAGCAATTTTTTTAAGGTCTTGTGAGCTTAGCCTTATGCCGGCGTCACATAGTACTATATATCGTCCGATATGTCGGCGGGGTCACGGAATTCGTGACGCACATTCGGCATCGTTAGAGATGTTGTACCGTGTGACACCTCCGAATGACTGTTAACGAGCAAAAATACTCACCTTATCGTTGCTCGTTGACACGTCTGTCATTTTCAAAATGTCGGTCCTCCTTCTCTGCGCCGGTTGTTCATCGTTCCCGTGGCAGCACACATCGCTACATGTAACACCCCGGGAACGACGAACAGAGCTTACCTGCGTCCCGCCGGCAATGCGGAAAGAAGGAGGTGGGCAGGATGTTACGTCCCGCTCATCTCCGCCCCTCCGGTTCTATTGGCCGGCGGCTGTGTGACGTTGCTGTGACGCCGAATGTCCCTCCCCCGTCAGGAAGAGGATGTTTGCCGCCCACAGAGAGGTCGTGCGGGAGGTAAGTACGTGTGACAGGGGGTTAATGACTTTATGCGCCACGGGCAACTACTTGCCTGTGACGCACAAACGACGGGGGCAAGTGCGATCAATCGTGCGATCGCACAATATATCGTCCCGTGTGATGCCGGCCTTACACAGAGTACATTCTTCTATGGCCTCATATTTCATGAATGTGCTAAAGAACCCAGGATGACGGTAAAATAAAGGAAAAATGAAAAATAACACATACCTACCAGTTGGTGGCTGCTCCTCTGTATTCATTACCGTGTCTGTATTAAGTTACCTGTATTCCTGATTAACTGCAGCAATCATGATGTGTCTGAGCAAACACTCCCTTGATGCTCTCTCCGCTCTGCCTCACCTCCACACCTTTCATGCCAGAGAAGGAGCCGCGACACTATCTGGGGACACGTACAGAATACTGAGGGGTGCAGCAAAGATGTTAGGCGAGTGTATGGTATGGACAACTCTTTTTAAAATAAAAAAAATAAAAAAAGCCAAAACGTACAAACAGGAATTTTAATGCCAGCATGTCCTATATATTGCAATTTAGTTGTGGCTTGGACCAATTGACAGTATCTCAGGAATTAGTGATCTTGTAGATCTATTTCTGAAAGTGCCCATTAAACAGGACCCGTCAATTGCTGGAAAAGATTGATTTTTCTCCATTGCATAGATATTTATATTTGTTTATTTTGGAGCACAATATGTGAAATGTCTGATTGCAGTCCAACCTTGCGTTTCTTCATTCTTCTCTGCTGTTACATTGGCTACTGAGTTGTGAATGGCAGTTCACCAGGAGGAGTGACGTCACACACCTGCAGAGAAGTCTCTGAAGAAACACCCAGTTGGACACCAAGCAGAGATTTCACATTGTGTGCTCCAAAAGCCGCAAATGTCAACATCTCCGCAATGGAGCGATGCAGTGCATAATAGAAAAAATGTGGCAGAATCCGTAGAGCTCAGGGATTATTACTAGACATTCAATTTTTGTGTGCGTGACAGGTCCTTAATTAAAGGGATTTTGTCAGCAGATTTCTGCAATGTAATCGGAAGACAGCATGCTGCAAGTGCTAACAAATGCAGGGCTGAAGTCTCTGTTTTCAGTCGTCTTTTTTTTTTTTTTTGTTAGCTTAAGCCTTTTATGTTTATCATTAGTGGGTCTCAGTGGCGCGTGAATCGTAGTCGAACTCCACCCCCCTTCTGTGATTAGCAGCTTCTGTCTATGGAAATGTACACTGGTAGCCTAGTGTGGGCAGGGGCAGCTCTCCCAGCACTGCTACATACAAAATGTAAAATCTTTCATTGTGTCAGAACGGCTGCAGCCACAAATCTAAGTGATACATCATTGAACTCAGGGCCTCTTTGCCTACATCATGCTGCTCTAAGATGAGGAACCAAAACCCTTCTGACAGATTCTCTTTAAGCCGTGTTTACAGTAACAGATTATTTAATG
The DNA here is from genome assembly GCF_048569485.1 of Anomaloglossus baeobatrachus. Classification (NCBI taxonomy): domain Eukaryota; kingdom Metazoa; phylum Chordata; class Amphibia; order Anura; family Aromobatidae; genus Anomaloglossus; species Anomaloglossus baeobatrachus. Next base: position 93,763,987 of record NC_134361.1, on the reverse strand, counting down.
GGTATTAAGGGATGATCAGAAATAATGGTATATCCCACAAGATAAGAAACACATTATAGTTATCTAATAAGTCCATTACATGCAATTGTCATATGCTTTCTACCGCTGCACACAATCGTTGACCTCAGTGTTGAAGCAGGTATGTATTGCACCAGTCATTTGGCTACATGGCGTAAGGAGAAAAATATACAGGAGTGGTGGAATGGCCAAGTTCAGAGATGGCTCCGATCCTGCTAAATGCCGCAATGTGCTAGCAGTATGCTGACATCTGCTGGTGGTGGCGCAAACTGCGCTTAGTCTACACTATCCCTTATGTGTAAATGGCAGATGAACAAGTGCAAAATAGTTGAAATTCACATCACAGTGGTAAAATCCATTACATATTGATTCCACTGCTATGTTTCACCATCATTTACTGCTTTAATTAGTGTAGTAGGAATGTGCATATGTAAAATTGCAATATAAATGAGACTAAAAAGACATTATATCAAAATTATTATTTATTATTGTCACAAACCACCGGGGGGGTCACTCAGAAATCCCCCGCGCTGGCTACCAGTACGTCACAATCGGGGGGTAACAAGTGGGGGTCACCCCTCCTTTATACCTCCCGACCGACAGACAGAGCACGTGACGCGCTCTCTAGCGCCCCTCTTATAGTCAGGCCAATTATGGAATTGCCCGACAATAAGCAAGGAGGCCGCTATACTACTTATGCCGATTATTGAAGGGTCCCCGGTGAGAGTAAGGTATATATTCCCCCGACCTCCGCGGGCGGAATATATAAAATCTCCCCGAATCTCACTGGCCTCCCCACAATAATCCTTGGCACAATTCGCTGCCACCAACCGATTTACGGTAACTATTAGCCGAACACACAGACGTGGGATTCAAGATCGAGATAACAGAACAGCCCAAGATTAATTATATAATTTAATCAGCCTAAAGCACACTAGAAACTACAATATATACAATAGGGAATCTACAGAATATACATATGTCAGAGTACAGTTACAATCAAAGCATGGGTTACAAACAGGCATACACAGTTCCAGCAGTTACCTTGTTGCGTCTGGCCACAGGGGGGCGCTGTAGACCAGGTTTCCAGGAACTCCCTCACAGGTCTTTCCCAACCAGGCCCCCGAGCAGAAGAACACTGGAAAATGGCCGAAGTAGGGTTATCAACCTGGCCAAATCCAGGTCCCCTCCTACCTTCGTGACCTCACAGGGAGCACTGCTCCACCCCTGGCTTGAGTTATGGACAATATCCCAACATGGAATATGGGCCATAACTTTGCCTGGGAGCGTCGTAGGCGGACGCCAATGCTCTCATTGTGACAGTTATGAATTTAGCTACAGAACGAGGGGACTCATGACCTGTCTGCCAGTTCCCCATTGGCTGATATCATGCCTGGGGCATTTCCCAATGTCCTGCTCCCATAAAAAGGGTGTGCCGGCATCGTCCGCATGCAGAGACACCATTTTTATGGTTGCCATATTTATCGGAAATATGGCTTGCGAGATATGAACCATTTTTTACTGGAGTCGTTCTGTCTGGCTATTTCCATAGCCTTGCTAACTAGCTAGCAGCTCCTACTACAGGGTGACGGCAGGGAGTCATCCTGTGTCCATTGTCCTAAAGCCACCTAATTTCCATATCACAGGACATGGCCATGGAATTCGTTGCTAAACCAGTTGTGTGAAGGAAAGGGGGGGTGACACCAGGAGAGGGCTTCCTGACATACTTGAATATCATGAGTTATCGTCATATCTCCGGATTTACCTCACACCTCCCCCCTTTTGAGGGCGCTAGGGGGCAGCACACTCCGGTGTTCCCCCGTGCGCCCGTCCGCGACCTCTCCTTGTCGGGACAGCCCGTCTGCGTTACCGTGGTCACGGCCCCTTTTGTGGCGAATGGTGAAGTTGTATTGCTGGAGCGCAAGGCTCCATCGCAACAATCGCCCATTCGTCCCAGAGACGGTGTGCAACCAGCTGAGGGGATTGTGGTCCGTCTCCACGATGAAGTGGCGCCCGTATAGATAGGGTTGCAGACGCCCACACTATGGCCAGGCACTCCTTCTCCATCGTGGAATAGGCAACTTCCCTTGGTAACAGCTTCCTGCTCAGGTACAAGACTGGGTGCTCTTGGCTCGCAGAGTCCACCTGGCTGAGCACCGCACCGAGGCCGAAGTCACTGGCGTCGGTCTGTACTACAAACGGCCGCGTGAAGTCGGCTGCCTGTAGCACGGGCGGGCTGGACAGGGCGTCCTTTAGGGCCCGGAAGGCTGTCTCGCAGTCCATTGTCCAATCGACTGCAGAGGGCAGCTTCTTCTTGGTGAGGTCCGTCAAGGGCTTTGCCAGGCTACTATAGCATGGAACAAACCTCCTATAGTACCCAGCGGTCCCCAAGAAGGACATCACCTGCTTCTTGGTCCTGGGGGTGGGCCAGGATGCGATGGCCTCCACTTTCTCAGGCTCGGGCTTCAGTGTTCTCCCGCCTACCCGGTGACCGAGGTACTGGACCTCGCTCATGGCCAGCTGACACTTTCCCGGCTTGATGGTCAAACCTGCCCGGTGGATCCGCCTGAGCACCTGTGCTAGATGCTCTAGGTGGTCCTCCCAGGTGGGACTGAAGACGGCAATGTCATCTAGGTACGCGGCCGCGTACCCTTCAAGTCCCTTGAGCAGGGTGTTGACCATCCGCTGGAAAGTGGCAGGGGCATTCCTCATCCCGAATGGCATCACCGTGGACTCGTACAGTCCAAATGGGGTAATAAAGGCAGAGTGTTCCCTGGCCTTGCGAGTCAGGGGGATCTGCCAATATCCCCGGCTCAGATCCATGATGGTCAGGTACTGAGCCCCGGCCAACTGATCGAGCAGGTCATCGATGCGTGGCATTGGGTACGCATCGGCGACCGTGACCGCATTGAGCCCCCTGTAGTCCACGCAGAACCGAGTGGTTCGGTCCTTCTTAGGGACGAGGACTACAGGCGAGGCCCAAGCGCTGTTGGATGCCTGGATCACCCCCAGCTTCAGCATCTCGTCAATCTCCTGGCGCATGTGTTGCTGCACCTCCAGGGAGACCCGATATGCTGAACGCCGGATCGGGGGATGATCCCCAGTGTCCACGTGATGGACAGCCAAGTCAGTCCTTCCGGGCTGGTTGGTAAACAACCCCCGGAAGGGGTGTAGGGTGGCCCACAGCTGGGACCGTTGGTCCTCCAAGAGCTGGTGGCCAACCTCCACATCCTCAATGGATCCGCCTGCCCTAACCTGGGCTAGCATATCCAAGAGGGTTTCCGCTTCTCCCTCCTCGGGCAGGTTGCACACGGGGAGCGGACATGCCTCCCGCTCATGATGTGCCTTCATCATGTTCACATGGAAGGGCTTCCGCCTTCCACGGGCAGGGTCCAGGGTGACCAGGTACGTCACAGGGTTGAGCTGCTGGTACACGAGGTATGGGCCTTCCCAGGCTGCCTGAAGCTTGTCCTGTGGTACGGGGACCAGTACCCACACCTTTTGACCCACTTGGTAGGTCCTCTCACAAGCGTTCTGGTCGTACCAACGCTTCTGATCGGCCTGGGCTTGAGCCATATTGTCGTGTACCAGTTGCGTCAAGGCCTGCATTTTGTCCCGGAAGCGCATGACATACTCGATAACCGACACTCCAGGGGTGGCCAAATCCCCTTCCCAAGCCTCTTTCACCAGAGCCAGGGGGCCCCGCACACGTCGCCCGTACAGGAGCTCAAACGGTGAGAATCCTGTTGAGGCCTGTGGAACCTCCCGGTAAGCAAATAACAGGTGTGGGAGATACCGCTCCCAGTCACGCCCATGGGAGTCGACCAACATCTTAAGCATCTGCTTTAAGGTGCCATTGAACCGCTCGCACAGGCCATTAGTCTGTGGATGGTACGGGCTGGCCACCAGATGTCGCACCTGGACTTGCTTACAGAGGGCCTCCATCAGCTGGGACATGAATTGGGTCCCCCGGTCAGTGAGCATTTCCTGGGGAAAACCCACTCGGGAGAAAATCTCCAGCAATGCGGTGGCCACCTTGTCAGCCCGAATGGACGACAAGGCCACTGCTTCTGGGTACCGGGTGGCATAGTCCCCTACCGTCAGTAGGAAGCGTTTCCCGGAGCTGCTGGGGATGGCCAGCGGGCCGACCAGATCCACAGCCACCCTCCTGAAAGGCTCATCGATGATTGGCAGAGATACTAGTGGGGCTTTGGGGCGTGGCCCCGCCTTCCCCACTCTCTGACAGGTTTCACACGAACGGCAGTAGGCAGCCACATCGGCCCCCATTTTTGGCCAGTAGAAATGCTGGTTTAACCTGGCCTTGGTCTTAGCGATCCCTAGGTGTCCGGCCATCGGAATCTCATGTGCGATCCGCAACAACTCCGTCCGGAACGGATAGGGTACCACCAACTGTCGGTCCCTGGGCCACGCCTCCGGTGAACCCTGCTGGACCGTGGCCCGGTACAGCCGTCCTTGGTCCCAGACCACTCGCTCCGGGTCCGAGTCCGAGGGAGGCTGTGCCGCCTGCTCCTTAAGAGCTTTCAGGCTGTCGTCAGCTTCTAACGCTGCCTGAAACCCCTGACTAGATGTGGCCAGAATCGACGAGACTGTCACATCTTCAGTCAGTACCCCGGGACCTGTGTCCTGGCCTCCACCTGACTCGGCTGCCACTTGGTCAGAAGGGGAAGAGCTATCGGACCTCCGGGAGGCCCCTTGGCTTCCAGCACTCCCACTGCGGGTGACAGCGGCCACAGCCGCTGCGACCGTGGGTCGTGCCTGCTCCTCCTCCGTTCCTGACCAAGTCGCCGGTTCAGGCAGACCTACCTGGCTTCCTGACACCCCGGTTGTGGGGGAACCATGCACCGAGATCTTACCTGGGAGCACTTCCGCTCCTGGACCGGCCCCAATCTCACCTGCCTGTTCCCCTCCTGCAGCAACAGAACCCCGCTGTGAAATCTCTGGGGACCCCACATTTGCTGTGGTAGCCCCCACCCCACACACTGGTCCTCCCCCTGCAGCACCCTGCTCTCTGCTTATCCCTTCAGAGGGCAACAGATCCCAGCTCACAGGCTGATTACTTGTAGAGGCATTGTCACACCTTTCTCTGACCCCCTCCCCTGTCACAGCTGCAGCTGAGTGTGTGTCTATGGTGTCTATGCAAGCAGAAATATCAGAGTTCACTCCCTCCTCCCTTACATCATTCATAGATAACACATTAACATTGTCCGGAGGCATGTCAGTACTGGCTGAAGGTTCAGCCCTTGGTTGGGGCCCAAACTGGGAGGTTATCTGCCCCAAATCTGTCCCAAGTAGCACGTTTGCGGGGATCCGATCAGTTACCCCCACCTCCCTCACCCCTCGCCCTGCGCCCCAGTCCACATAAATGCCAGCAACAGGCAGCGCCGGGTCAATGCCTCCAATCCCAGAGACAGCGAGGGTTTTTCCAGGGATCAAGTCTTGGGGGGACACCATCTCAGGCCGCACCAGAGTCACCTCCGAGGCGCTGTCTCGCAGTCCTATGGTCACAGACCGGCCGACGGTGACAGGTTGGAAGCTGTCCAGGGACCTACCACCACCCCCACCCACACAATACACCTTGGGCGGCCCTTGGGACGGGGACGGAGCCGGGGCCTTGGGACGCTGAGGGCACATGGCCTTGAAGTGTCCAGGTAGGTTGCACTGGTGGCATCGTCTTGGTTCCGCCACGGGCCTGGAGAGGGGAGTTGAGGGGGACACCCCCTGCAGTCTAGGGGCAGGTGGGGCAGTCGCAGAATTCATCTTACCCCCTCTCCAGGTGCTGCTGGTGGCCGCTCTCCTGGCCTCAGGGGCCCGGTTGTTGGTGTAGTCATCGGCAAGGGCAGCTGTAGCCGTGGACCCCTTTGGCTTCTGGTCTCGGATGAACTGGCGGAGATCCTCAGGGCAGTTCCACAAGAGTTGCTCCGTGATGAACAAGTCCAGGATCTCCGGTCCGGTGGAAAGCTGCAGGCCTTGGGTCCAGTGGTCGGCAGCTCGGGCAAGTGCCCGCCGGTGGTCAGCCCAGGAGTCCTTTGGTCCCTTTTGCAGGGTCCGGAACTTCTTGCGGTAGGACTCCGGAGTGAGGTTGTACTGTTGGATCAGGGCCCGCTTGATGGTGTCGTAGCCCTGATCTGCCTCAGCAGGCCAGTCCCCAAGGATATCCAGGGCCTTACCCCTTAGACGGGGGGTCAGGTATTTGGCCCACTGGTCCTTGTTCAGATGGTGCTGCAAGCAAGTCCGTTCAAAAGCAGTCAAGAAAGAGTCCAAGTCTCCATCCTTCTCCAGCACTGGGAAGTCCTCAACACGGACCTTTGGAAGTTTGGTGTCTTGAAGGTCACGTGTGGCTGATGAGGGCCGGAGCTGAGCTAGCTGCAGCTGGTAGTCACGCTCTGCCTGGCGCTCTTCACGCGCTGCCTGCCGCTCCGCAGCCTCATCCTCACGCGCTGCTTGCCGCTCTGCCCTGCGCTCTGCCAGGAGTCCCTTGTAGCCCTCCTGGTCTCCAGCCTGGAGAAGGGCCATAGCCATTTGAAGAAGGCTATCCGAGCCTCCCAGGCTCGGTGGAATGGCACGTGGTGATCTGCGGCCCGCTGCGGAGCCTGGTGATTCACTGTCCATTGCAGAGCGGAGGGCTGGCATCTGGCTCGTTGAGGACCCTTGGGTGAGCTGCTCCTCATCTTGTCCATAATTGCCAGCTTGTGCGCTGTCCTCTGCAGAACGGTTTTCTGGCGTCGAGCTCCTGGAGGACTCGTGGGCAACCTCCTCATTACTGCCCACAGCACCGTCCTCCCTCTCTTCGGCTCCTGCTTTAGCATTGGCCAGTTGCCTAGCTCTGCTCCTGGTGCCATCAGCCATTCTTGCAGACTTTTGGTCACTGACACAGAACTGACACCTGATGCCTCCACACACCTTACAGTATCTGCACTCTGACACTCTAGTGTTGAGCTAGTCTGAAGACCCCAGCAGCCACAGCTGCTGCAGGCAGTCTTTAGTGTCTGGGAGTATGGGTCTCACACTCACACACACTATTATCTCGATCCCACCGCTATGCCACCAATATGTCACAAACCACCGGGGGGGTCACTCAGAAATCCCCCGCGCTGGCTACCAGTACGTCACAATCGGGGGGTAACAAGTGGGGGTCACCCCTCCTTTATACCTCCCGACCGACAGACAGAGCACGTGACGCGCTCTCTAGCGCCCCTCTTATAGTCAGGCCAATTATGGAATTGCCCGACAATAAGCAAGGAGGCCGCTATACTACTTATGCCGATTATTGAAGGGTCCCCGGTGAGAGTAAGGTATATATTCCCCCGACCTCCGCGGGCGGAATATATAAAATCTCCCCGAATCTCACTGGCCTCCCCACAATAATCCTTGGCACAATTCGCTGCCACCAACCGATTTACGGTAACTATTAGCCGAACACACAGACGTGGGATTCAAGATCGAGATAACAGAACAGCCCAAGATTAATTATATAATTTAATCAGCCTAAAGCACACTAGAAACTACAATATATACAATAGGGAATCTACAGAATATACATATGTCAGAGTACAGTTACAATCAAAGCATGGGTTACAAACAGGCATACACAGTTCCAGCAGTTACCTTGTTGCGTCTGGCCACAGGGGGGCGCTGTAGACCAGGTTTCCAGGAACTCCCTCACAGGTCTTTCCCAACCAGGCCCCCGAGCAGAAGAACACTGGAAAATGGCCGAAGTAGGGTTATCAACCTGGCCAAATCCAGGTCCCCTCCTACCTTCGTGACCTCACAGGGAGCACTGCTCCACCCCTGGCTTGAGTTATGGACAATATCCCAACATGGAATATGGGCCATAACTTTGCCTGGGAGCGTCGTAGGCGGACGCCAATGCTCTCATTGTGACAGTTATGAATTTAGCTACAGAACGAGGGGACTCATGACCTGTCTGCCAGTTCCCCATTGGCTGATATCATGCCTGGGGCATTTCCCAATGTCCTGCTCCCATAAAAAGGGTGTGCCGGCATCGTCCGCATGCAGAGACACCATTTTTATGGTTGCCATATTTATTGGAAATATGGCTTGCGAGATATGAACCATTTTTTACTGGAGTCGTTCTGTCTGGCTATTTCCATAGCCTTGCTAACTAGCTAGCAGCTCCTACTACAGGGTGACGGCAGGGAGTCATCCTGTGTCCATTGTCCTAAAGCCACCTAATTTCCATATCACAGGACATGGCCATGGAATTTGTTGCTAAACCAGTTGTGTGAAGGAAAGGGGGGGTGACACCAGGAGAGGGCTTCCTGACATACTTGAATATCATGAGTTATCGTCATATCTCCGGATTTACCTCACAATTATTATTATAGCGCCATTAATTCCAGGGCCCTTTACATGTGAAAGGGGTGCACATAATAGGGACAAGTACAATATTCATGAACAATGCAAGGCACAGACTGGTACAGGAGGAGAGAGGTCCCTGCCCATGAGGGCTCAGTCTACAAGGGATAGGTGAGGATACGGTAGGTGAGGGTAGAGCTGATTGTGCGGCGCTATATCAGACTGAGGGTTACAGCAGGTTGTAGGCTTGTCGGAAGAGGTGGGTCTTCAGGTTCCTTTTGAAGCTTGTTAATGGTCTCATCAGACAGACTAGTTCTTCTTTTTTCACTCCCCATGTAATATGAACCTTCTGTATTGTCTCAAGTACAGACAAATGTGACTTTTTAGAAGATTAAAAGGGAATCTGTCACCAGGTTTTTGGTACCCCATCTGAGATCAGCATAATGTAGACATGTACATGACAACTTATGAGAAGTCACTTGCAAGAGCAGTCACACTTTATAGTTTGTCAGCACAGAATTAATGTACAAAGCAAGTAAAGGTGCTTGTGCATCATGGCGGGGCTAATCATTTCATTGCACCTTTGCACCTACTTGTTTTCCATTTATCACTGCCCTTCTCTGGCTCAATAAAGTCAGCACTGTCAATCAAAGAGGGGAGGGTAAAGAGAGGGGAAAATGAGTGTGAGGGTGCAGTTAGGCCTGTTTCACACGTCAGTGATTCTGGTACGCATGTGCTAGTTTTTATTTGTACCAGAATCACGGACATACGCAGACCCATTATAATCAATTAGTCTGCTCACAAATCAGTGATTTTTCACTGATCGTGTCTCGGTGCGGCGTACACACATGTTCAGGATTGCTGCACGAAGACATGTCCGTTTTTTTCTGGCATCACTGATATCCCACGTACCACACTATGGTGTGATCAGTGAAACACGTACCATATAAACACGGACATTGAAAATAAAAAGCATTTTAACTCTCCTTCTCCAGCGCTGCTTGTCTCCGGCCTCAGCTGACTCCTTCCAGCCCGGCTGCTTATTCTCATGCATATTCATGTATGCAGCCACAGCCGACCCGGAAGTAGCTGCAGCGCGGGCAGAAACACAGCAGAGCTGAAGAGTTCAGCACCACAGACAGCAGGAGCGGGGACAGGCGAGTATATGTCCATGTGAAGTCACGAAAATGTATCACGGATTGCACATGGACAGCCCACTTGTGCCATGAATTACGGCACACGGAGGGACATAGGCATTTTTAACACATCAGTGAAAAACGTCTGTTTTTCACTGACGTGTGAAATAGGCCTTAAAGGGAATTTGTCAGCAGGTTTTTGCTATGTAATCTGAGGACACCATGATGTAAGGGTAAGGCCCCTTTCACACATCAGTTTTTTGCAATCAGTCACAATCCGTTTTTGCGACTGATCCGTCACAGATTGTGGCTAAACTGATGCGGCAGATCAGTTTTTTGACGGATCCGACTAGCTGGGGGCTAAACAATAAATTGGAGCATGCTCAGTTAAAAAAATGGAATCTTTCGACGGATTCCGTCATTTGACAGATCCTGCGCCCATAGGCTTCCATTCTACCTAACGACGGATGGCAACGGATCTGTTGCTGTCCGTTTTTTCGACGTACACAAAAATCATTACTGTGGTCATCGTCTCCGTCCGATGGACCAACATTTTTTGATGGATCCATGGAACGACTGATGAAACGTGAGGCCATCCGTAGCAATCCGTCGCTAATACAAGTTGATGAGAAAAAAACGGATCCATAAGCATCAGTCGCCGGATTAGTTTTTTTCAAAATTCGACAGATTGTGACTGATGGCAAAAAACTGATGAGTGAAAAGGGCCTTAAAACACTCAATTCAGTGATGTCTCTTGTTAGGTTGTGTTCTTTTTCCATACAGTAAAGGTTTTATCACTATGAGATTACCACTGCCAGGGCAACAGTATACACGAGCCCTTGTCCGACCATGCCCCTAGCACTCATTTAGCAGCTTACTGTCAATATACAATGTACATAGAAGGTGGTGATGTGGGCGGGGTTAACTTTCTGAGCTCTGCTACATCTAAGAACTCTGTGTCACAACCGCCGCACCCAGTAAACTAAGTGATAAGTCATTGGAATTGGGGTCTCTTTTCCTGCATTATGCTGCTCAGATGAAGTCGCAAAAACCTGCTGACAGATTCCTAGGCTTATCCAGTAATCATCTTTTGGAATCTTTATCTTTCTATCCCTTTGTTGAAAGATTTTAAAGCAACTGTTTGATTCTCTGATTAGACTTTAATTTTGCCCCCCTCACCCACCAATTACAAAGGTTAAATATTAGGTTAAAAAAAGACAAATCCCCAAATAAATGATTTCCTAGCACATATTCTGCTGTTTCGAGTAGACGCTAGAGGGGGCTTCATGGATTGTGCATGTCCACACTGTGAAGCAGTCTAATTACCGGTGTCCGCACAGTATAGAGGTTCATCCAAGGCTACAGCTCCCTCTGTGTTACCACTGATCCTTATTATCCTTAATTTAAGATTTGATGTTTCTTAGGATATTTGCTATGTTAATTTCTCTAGGAACAAGACTCTTCAGATGGAGAAGATAAAGGCTCGCCTTAAAGCAGAATTTGAGTCTTTGGAGTCTGAGGAGAGACACCTGAAAGAGTATAAGCAAGAAATGGACCTTCTACTGCAGGAGAAGATGGCCCATGTAGAAGAGTTGAGGCTGATACACGCGGATATTAATGTGGTATGTACAGTACATTAATTTTAGCTGCATACATACAGGTGTTAATATTGGGAAATATTTGCATTCTAGCACTGAATAATGTAAAGCTTGTTGGCACAGTTGGGTTCATTGCCAAAACCAGAGTATTTTCTAGGCTAAATTCTGTTCTAATGAGTCTGTCTGGAACTGAGACATTGATGATCACCTATGCACGTCAGTTATAGCATAGCTGTAATATTAGAAAACGGCCACTACGCTGTGTATAGAGCTGCGGTGTCTGGGCTTCATACACTGTGTAAGGCCTTGGCACCCGGTACTAGCTGATCGGTGGACATGCTAGTTGTTGGACCCACAATGATTATGGAGTGTATCTGATGGCCTATACAACATGGCACAAGTGCATCAACATTGTCAATCTTTATGCCTTGTGAAAATCAACATGTGGAAAAGGAAATGACTACATAGTGTAAGTATCATTTAGGATCTAGATGATGTGTTCCTATGTAGTTATTTCCAGGGTGTCAAACTCAAGGCCTGCTGGCTAAATCTGACCCACCACATCATTTTATGAGTTCCTCAAGGTCAAGACACAGATTAAAATTTCACTTTGATGCCGTCCTAGCTGCTGGCAATCTTTATGCACTTTGAGTGGACTTCAGGAAAATGGAGCGGGTGGTACTGCACGTGTGCAGCAGCTAAAGACTGCCAAGAGATTAATATGCTCGAACAAATAGCTAGGACGGTGCCATCACAAATTTTAAAGTGAACCTGTCAAGTGCAATATGCACCCCGAACCACGAGCAGTTCTGCGTGCATATTGCTAATCCCTACCTAACCGTCCCTGTATCTAGTAGCATAGATAAAGAGATCTTTAGAAAAAGTATTTCTAAAGATCTTTTATCTTGTGCTAATGAGGCCAGGGACTAGTCGCAAGGACGTTACTTCCCTTGGCTAGTCAGCCCTCTTAGCAGCATGTAAGCGCGGGCGTGCTAATGAATGTGCAGCGTCTGACGCATGGTCAATCTCACCGCTCTCTGCTGCCACTGCGCCTGACGTTGGATTTCGGCTTAGCACTCATGATCAGAAGTCCTGGACTTCCAGGCATGCGTACTATGAAGCCGGGTGTACGTGTCCCGGCTTCAAACTGGTGTAGTGCGCATGATCGGAAGTTCGAGGACGATCTGATGGTGCGCACTGAGCTGAAAACCAGAGATGGCAGTAGAGGCGAGAGCAACCATGTTCTAATGGTGCGCATTCATTAGCATGTTAGCACGCACTCAGGGTTGTGCTTACATGCTAAGGGTCCGACTAGCCAAGGGAACTAACGCCCTTGCGACTAGTCGCTGGTCTCATTTGCATATTATAAAGATTCTTTAGAAATACTTTTTCTAAAGATATCTTTATCTATGCTGCTAGATGCAGGGACAGTTAGGCAGGGATTAGCAATATGCACCCAGAACTGCTCGTGGTTCTGGGTGTATATTGCACCTGACAGGTTAACTTTACAGAAGGATGACGAAAGAACACAAAGAAGTGGCAGAGGAGCCAGAATAGAGCTGAAGACCCTTCTACCAGTCGTGCCTTAAGTCATGAAAATATGATAGAAGCAATCTTCAAACACCGATTAAGGAAAATATATAAAATGCATTTATTCAACTCCGGTATCATTTTAATCAGTATGACAGCGCGAGTATGGCCCTATCTGTACTTTACGTAGTAAAATGCTGCTGACAGGTTCTATTTAAAGAGCAGTGTTGAGGTGTGCCCCGAAACTTAAAATCCAATATGGCATCCGTCCCCTGTGCTGGCGCCACCCTCTCTTCTAGCTGCATTTTATGTTGACACAGCTAGTGCCTAATAGCTTGTCAGAGGCAGCAAAAGGGAGCTGGTGCCATCTTGGAATCTTGAGTGGACGCAACTAGTGCTTAGTAGAGTGGGTGGCACCAACATAATTGAAGCTGATACCTAGCCCGCGCCCTTAGCCCCACTGCCCGGGGACGGCGCCCCTATAGCCCCACTGCCCGGGGACGGCGCCCCTATAGCCCCGCTGCCCGGGGACGGCGCCCCTATAGCCCCGCTGCCCGGGGACGGCGCCCCTATAGCCCCACTGCCCGGGGACGGCGCCCCTATAGCCCCACTGCCCGGGGACGGCGCCCCTATAGCCCCACTGCCCGGGGACGGCGCCCCTATAGCCCCACTGCCCGGGGACGGCGCCCCTATAGCCCCACTGCCCGGGGACGGCGCCCCTATAGCCCCACTGCCCGGGGACGGCGCCCCTATAGCCCCACTGCCCGGGGACGGCGCCCCTATAGCCCCACTGCCCGGGGACGGCGCCCCTATAGCCCCACTGCCCGGGGACGGCGCCCCTATAGCCCCACTGCCCGGGGACGGCGCCCCTATAGCCCCACTGCCCGGGGACGGCGCCCCTATAGCCCCACTGCCCGGGGACGGCGCCCCTATAGCCCCACTGCCCGGGGACGGCGCCCCTATAGCCCCACTGCCCGGGGACGGCGCCCCTATAGCCCCACTGCCCGGGGACGGCGCCCCTATAGCCCCACTGCCCGGGGACGGCGCCCCTATAGCCCCACTGCCCGGGGACGGCGCCCCTATAGCCCCACTGCCCGGGGACGGCGCCCCTATAGCCCCACTGCCCGGGGACGGCGCCCCTATAGCCCCACTGCCCGGGGACGGCGCCCCTATAGCCCCACTGCCCGGGGACGGCGCCCCTATAGCCCCACTGCCCGGGGACGTTCCTTCTTATAGCCCCACGAACCGGGGACGGCTCTCTTATAGCCCCACGAACCGGGGACGGCTCTCTTATAGCCCCACGAACCGGGGACGTCCCTTCTTATAGCCCCACGAACCGGGGACGTCCCTTCTTATAGCCCCACTACCCGGGGACGGCTCTCTTATAGCCCCACTACCCGGGGACGGCTCTTATAGCCCCACTACCCGGGGACGGCTCTCTTATAGCCCCACTACCCGGGGACGGCTCTCTTATAGCCCCACTACCCGGGGACGGCTCTCTTATAGCCCCTGGCCAGTTTGTGCATTGCAGTCCATGCTCGTACCATGTTGCATGGTGATCTCCATGAGTCCTTACAATTACAAGTGGCCCTTTTGAAGGCAGCCATAATGCTGTTGTAGCATCGGTAAAAATGATTTTGACACCCCTGATTTAGCCCGGGGACGGCTTTCTTATATAGCCCACGAACCGGGGACGTTCCTTCTTATAGCCCACGAACCGGGGACGTTCCTTCTTATAGCCCCACTACCCGGGGACGGCTCTCTTATAGCCCCACTACCCGGGGACGGCTCTCTTATAGCCCCACGAACCGGGGACGTCCCTTCTTATAGCCCCACTACCCGGGGACGGGTCTCTTATAGCCCCACTACCCGGGGACGGCTCTCTTATAGCCCCACTACCCGGGGACGGCTCTCTTATAGCCCCACTACCCGGGGACGGCTCTCTTATAGCCCTACTACCCGGGGACGGCTCTCTTATAGCCCCACTACCCGGGGACGGCTCTCTTATAGCCCCACTACCCGGGGACGGCTCTCTTATAGCCCCACTACCCGGGGACGGCTCTCTTATAGCCCCACTACCCGGGGACGGCTCTCTTATAGCCCCACTACCCGGGGATGGCTCTCTTATAACCCCTGGCCAGTTTGTGCATTGCAGTCCATGCTCGTACCATGTTGCATGGAGATCTCCGTGAGTCCTTACAATTACAAGTGGCCCTTTTGAAGGCAGCCATAATGCTGTTGTAGCATCGGTAAAAATGATTTTGACACCCCTGATTTAGATGCTGTGTAAAGTTGTGCTGAAAAGTCTACAAATGTACTGTGTGACCATGTTAACCTTAACATATAACCAGTAAATCACACACTGTTTTCTTTGTGGTAAAGATTAATAGCGAGGGAATGGCAAGAAGAGATAATTATTTTAACACAGTGGAAAGGCCAAGAGACTGGATTTATTTGGTTAATACTGGGAGCGCTCCCTGAATCAATAGTCACTGAGTTATATAGTGTGTTTACACAATCCTGTTCTTTACAAGACTTTTTTTTTTTTTTTTTTTTTTAGATTAATTGGTAAGAATAATACTTTTGACAGGAGGTAGGAAATTAATTTTCCAAGGGGCCGCATGAGAGACTGTGACTGTTGTGTGGGACTAAACCAACATGCTGAACCTAATTCTGCTCACTATTATTATTAACTTTTTATTATTATTATTAATAATAATAATAATAATAATATTATTATTATTATTATTATTATTATTATTATTATTATTATTATTATTAGTTTTCTTTTAGACTAATATTAATTTTGTTGCTTATAATCAGCAGAATTAAAGGGAACCTGTTACCGGATGTTCATAATACTTACCTAACGGTCAGTGCGGAGCAGACGGGTCGGATGGACGTCTCTGTTCTCCGGGTCCCGTGCCTCCTCTTTCGGCCATCTTTGTCCTCCTTCTGAAGCTAGTGTGGATGATGCATTCTACGTCATCTACTCTAGCTGGCATTGTGGAGAGTAAGCTTAGCATTTTTCAGTTGATGGGGATAATGTGTGGAGGCCATGATGCTCAGGGCAGATCAAAATATTGTAGTGCGCCTGCAATACTTTGATCTTCCCTGAGCAGATCAAAGTGCGACTGCCATATAATATATTATTTATGCCTTTTATTCAGGCCCTTTATCATGATTAACAGTCCACCCCCCCGTACCCGCCAAAGCGGTATGATGGTCCCATGACCTCCTACACGATGCCCTCCATGTACAATAGGATGCCTACCAGGTCCACGCCTCCACAGAGTATCATGGCCCCACACATTATCCCCATCAACTGAAAAATGCTAAAATTAAACTCCTCAGTGTTTCTCGGAACGATGCTCCTGTCTCTATGCATGGGCAGTCTGAGGCTTTGCACAGCAGGCGCAATTTGGTGATAACATTTCGCCTTTTTTTGCTGCAACTCGCATAGATTGAATGGTGGAAGATTGAGCTGATGGCTTCCTCCTCCACCTTTTGTATTCACAGCTATCTGATTATGCAGATACCAGTGAAATTGAGATGCTGAGTTGGGGAGGGTGTCCGAGTGGTGTGGCCTAGGAGTCACTGTTACCAGTCCTTTTGCTGTTCCATACCTGGACCAGACATAAACAGCCAAAGATGCAGTTCAAGCTTTGCGCAAGTCTGTTTATAACTAAAGATGAATGATTGTGAGTTTCGGTGTTTGGTGTTCGTACTATACAAAAACTTTACAAAAAAAAACAAAACAAAAAACAGGGTTAGGTGCTTTAGGTATAAACTCCACTCATGTGAGCATTGTTGTGCTTGGGTACGCTCAGGGCTAAGCCCAGTGTGAACCACCTGCAGTGTTTGAACGCCGCAGACTGGGGGTAAAAATAGCGTGGTCGGATGTAGTGTGCACCCCCCCCAAAAAATTGGAAAAACCCGCACCGGAAGTGTTCTGTTTATGGCTCTCTGTATGTGTGCAGAGACCCGAACTGCCTAATTAGTGACTTTCATTGGGATTCAGGTCAAGACTGGGTCTCAAACCGAACCTCCACGGATCCACTCATCTTTGACTATATTATTTTTGTAGTTGAATGAAAAAAGGTTTGCATTGCACACTAAGGCTATGTGCCCACGGGGACAGTGTCCTGCGGCTATATCCGCAGGACATTCCGCAGAAGCTCCCAGAAATCCGCAGCACAACTTTCTGTTTCCATGCTGCGGTTTTATTGCGGAATGTCCTGCGGATATGCTGCGGTCATTCTGCATTGAGGATACAGTACCATGGCTTCGGCACTGCATCCTCAATGCAGAACAAGTGCTGTAGTGATCAGGCGTTCATACTTGCCTCCATCACGCAGCACCTCACCTTCCGGCGGCCGTGTCACTCTGTCATCGTCTGCTGCACTGTGCAGGAGAAGGTGGGCAGGCCTGAACTAGCTCCGGCTGTCACATGACTGGAGCTTGTGCAGGCCCCGCCCACCTCTTCCTTCCCGTACCTGGATCCACCGCGCTCCTGTACACCGGACAGAGAAAGTGACTCCGGTGTCTTCTATCAAGGCCGGTAAGTATGGGACCCTGCGGAGAAATCCGCAGGAATAATTCACATGCTAATTTTTCCGCAGGGAAATACTGCATTATTTCCGCTGCGGAACAAACCGCAGCATGGGCACAGCATTCCCCAAATGCCATAGAAATGGCTGGGGACTCGCTGTACTGCAGATTGTTTAAAAATCTGTGGAATTTCCGCGAAAAAAATCGCGGCAAATTCCGCGCATTTTCCGCAGCGTGGGCACATAGCCTAAATGTTCAAACTGATCAGTAGAAACTGTTGAAATCAAAATGATTTCACCCACTCTGTAAATTAGGATAATTAACAAAATTTGCAAACTTTCTGCAGTTTGCAATAAACCATTGAAACAAGGATTTAAGTAGCTGAACACCACTAATATAACAAATAACTTCTCTAAATTTAATACAAAATGTCTCTTAACACCTACATTCTCCGAATTATGCAACTACTTCATGAAAGGCATTTAATATGTAATACAGCACCTTTCGCTGTTGTGACCTGCTACAAACGAGAAGTAGTCACCAGATTCTGGCAGTGTTCCTGGGTAGAGATGAGCGAACGCGAGGTTCCGTTTTTGAACTGAACACCATCTAAAAACACAGGGCTCGGGTTCGGAGTTCAAATGCGTTACGTGCAAACTTAACTTACGCAAGCAAGGCTGTGCTCAGGTATGGTTGGTGCTCAGCCCTGTGTGAGCCACTTGCCTTGTTTGAATGGCTCGCACTGGGGGTAACAACAGCGTGATCCCATGTAGTGTGCATACCAAAAAATATTTTAAATGCCTGCCCACCATCCACTGGAAGTGATCTGCTTATTGCTGTCTATATGTGGGCGAAGACTCAAACGGCCAATCAGTGATTCCGAACCTCCTTGTGCAAGGTTCGGTCACGTAGAGATTCGGTTTGTTTGCTGCCAGCGAATCGAACCTCCACATGTTTACTCCTCTTTATTCATGGGGAATCTTAGCCGAATCCTCATGGACAATGACCTTCAGCTCACTAATATTCTTGGATTTGTGTGCTGCAAAGAATTTCTATGTTGTTCAAGTGAAGTGACTGTGATGGTAACTCCAGAATCTTACACAATGTCTTCTGAAATCAAACCTTAGTGGACTAAAGGGTGCTTTACACGCTGCGACATCTCTAGCGATTGCTAGCTATGTTGCGAGCAATAGCACCCGCCCTCGTCGTTCGTGCGACATGTGGTGATCGCTGCCGTAGCGAACAATATCGCTACGGCAGCATCATACGCACATACCTGTTCAGCGACGTCGCTGTGGCCGCCGAACAATCCCTCCTTCAAGGGGGAGGTGCGTTCGGCGTCACAGCGACGTCACTAAACAGCCGCCCAATAGAAGAGGAGGGGAGGAGATGAGCGGCCGGAACATGCCGCCCACTTCCTTCCTTCCTCCTTTCCGGTGAACGCAGGTAGGATGTTGTTTGTCATTCCTGCGGTGTCATACACAGTGATGTGTTTTGCCGCAGGAATGACGAACAACCTGCTGAATGAAACACCAATGACATTATGATTAGGAGCGACGTGTCATCGATCAACTATTTTTGCTGTTTTTGCGGTCGTCGATCGTCGCTCCTAGCTGTCACGCGCTGCGATGTTGCTAACAACGCCGGATGTGGGTCACAAACACCGTGACCCCAATGATATATCGTTAGTGATGTCGCAGCGTGTAAAGCACCCTTTTAGAGTACCTCAAATCATTGTCGTGTTGGAAGGTCTAATGATACCCAACCTTCATTTTCCTCACAAAAGGCATGACGTTTTCACCTAGGAATTCCTTATATTTTTTAGATCCTCGTTACCCTTCAGATGTTACAGGTTTTACTGTAGGCACAGTGTTCTTTTCAGTGTATGCTGCTTTCTTCATTCTTTCTAGGCCCTGAAAACTTCCCATTTTCTTTAATTGCTCCACAGAATAATGTTTCAAACCTTCTATGACATATTTATATGGTTTTGAGCATATTGGAACCTACATTTCTTGTGCTTCTGTGATAGTAAAAGTGTACGTTTTTGAGTTTGGTCAATTAATTGATTAGTATGCAATTACTGTGCAAACTGAAACCTTAGTGCCTGCAGCCACCAAATCTTGTTGCAGATCTCTTGCAGTCGCTCAACGACTTCTGACCACCTGTTGCATCTGCAATGTTTTAGTAACCTCAGATAGCGTCCTATTTCTGCCACGTCCAGGTAGTGTAGCCAGCGTTCCTTTTAACTTTGGTCTTGTGAACTCTGCTTCCAACTGTATCACTAGGAACACTTGATGCCTTTGCAAATTTTTTGTATCCTTTTCCATGTTTGTACAAGGTAGTGATCTCTTGTCTTAACTTTCTGGACATTCTCTTATGGAGGCAACCAGGTGAGGTGTACAAAGACAAGTGTGTCTTGCCTACAGTCAAGCATGGTGGTTGGAGTACATGAGTGCTTCCGGCTGTGGGAACTACAGTTCATTGTGGGAACCATGAATGCCAACCTATAGTGAAGCAGAGTATGATCCCCTTCTTCATTGAATTGGTCGGTGGCTGACCCCCACCTTGCTATGCACCCCAATTTGGGATGTATTCCATCTGTCTAGATTTTGGCGATTGGTGACTGTTCACATGCAGTCATCAGGCCCTATCCACAGGCTTTTTACTTCATGCAGCATTTGCTTGGACCTGTCCCGCCCACAGCCATGATTCAGTCATGGGTACGGGACTGAAATAGACCAGGTGAGTGCTGCTAAGAGCAGTTCTACTATTTCATATGTGAGGCCGTTTGGCACATTTTTATAAAAATATTTTAGTGTTAGGACTGCCCCAAGTGAGATTTGCCGTGGAGTGGCGGGGTGGCTCAAGAAATTGCAATTTTTTGCCAAAAATCTCAAATTTATAATAAGTACAGTTGGAATTTTTAGTGCTGTAGTGCACATTTAGTGCTGGCTTTTTGTTTTTTCTTCATATGATCCCCTTCCTTAGGACAGTGGGCCACAGGGCAGTATTCCAACATAACCCCAAACACACCTCCAAGTTGGCCACTGCCTTGCTAAAGAAACTGCGGGTAAAGGGACATGTGTCACAAAGGGACTGTAGGAAAGCAAGGGACTGGGGGCTCCACTGCTGTCTTTCTTGCTTGGGGTACCTAGGCTATCTCTGTCAGGGTTATCTGGAATAGTGGAGGTGCCTGAGTCACATACCTGGCTATGCATGTGTGACGGTAACACAGATTAAGCCAGACCGTGGAAAACCAAAACTCTGACACACTGCAACCTCACAGGAACAAACAATGAGAGACTCAGTAGAAAAGCAACAGCAGGAAAGGAGCAACAAAAAGACAACAAGGCTTAACTCCTCAACCGCACCACAACAACAGGTACTACAACCTTGAGTTAGTCTGGATCACAACACCTCTCCTGTCCAACTTGGATAAACTATAGCTGGCATAGAAGGAAGGATCTATATAGGAGGGGGGGCAGAGTTGATTTGGCTCTCCCACAACATGTGATCAAAGCAAGCAGACTAGCAGAGATTAAGGGGTAGTTCTCACATAGTGAGATCGCTAGCGACATCGCTGCTGAGTCACAGGTTTTGTGACATACCAGTGAGTGACCTTATCAGCGATCTCGCTTTGTGTGACACTAAGCAGCGACCTGGCCCCTGCTGTGAAATCGCTGATCGTTACACACTGTTCTTGTTCATTTTTTGCTCGTTGGTCTCCTGCTGTGCAGCACGCTTCGGCGTGTTTGACTGCGGGAGACCAACGAGCACCGACTATGTGTAAGCAGCGTACGCTGGAAACCAGGGTAAATATTGGGTAACTAACGCTTTGCTTGGTTACCCGATATTTACCCTGGTTACCAGCGTACGCTGCTTACAGGTTGCCAGCGCTGGGTCCCTGCACACGTAGCCAGGGTAAATATCAGGTAACTAAGCAAAGCGCGAGCAGCCTGTAAGCAGTGTACGCTGGTAACAAGGGTAAATATCGGAAATGAAATAATGCATTCATACAGTAACTTAAGTACTGGCCACAATAATCCAGGAAACAGCCAAAAAGACAGAAGGTAAATCTCCTATTTGGATTGTATACAAATCATCACAAACCTACAGGATCGATCAAAAATTACAGTATACAAATATACTTAATTTTCGAAATACGGTGGCTATATAAATTCTAAAATACCATTTTTGTGTAAAGTTAAAAAAATTGTACCAAGAAGAACAATTTCAGACCTTTTTCTACTTTTAATGTCCTCTATAACCTGTATAATTCAATTGAAAAATAAACTGAAATCTTTTTGGATGGAAACAGGAAAAATAAAGAAATAAAATAATGTGATTGCATAAATATCCACAACCTTAAACTCCTAATTTGTTGAATTTGGGGAGACATCAAAGAGTTCTGACATTTATTCTTCTTTTGTATGATTTTTTTTTTATTTTTTACATGAGAAAAACCTGCCATGCTAACAAGGGTGTTTGGACTTTGTATATTCACTGTAGAAAAACGTGCAAAACGTGTGAAAAAATATTACCACTAGTAGGTAGGGCATAAACTAAATTACAAGAATATAGTGTAATTTGTCTAATCTAAGCAGAGAATAGAGTGAACCTGTAGACATGACCCCCCCCCCCACAGCATGGATCAAATGGAGCCACCATTATAGTGCTAAGCTTTGCCATCCAGAATGAAGGGCCTGGGATTTATTCCTCCCTCTCTTCTTGCATACCACTTGGACCAATTATTCTGCCTTTTGTTTTCTAACAATACAGTAGTTGTGGAAAAGGGAGTCCTACAAAGAGTCTCTCAACCTAATGGCACAGTGCATTGTGCCCTTTTCTCTCCGCGGGCCACTTACGTAGCAGCCTTCTCTATGATACTTAAGGCCCCATTACACACTGAGACTTTCTAGCGATCCCACCAGCGATCCCGACCTGGCTGGGATCACTGGAAAGTCTCTGGTGAGCTGTCAAACAGGCAAACCTGGCCAACGACGCAGCAGCGATACGGACCTGCAGAACGACCTAGCTAGTCGTTAGGGACTTGTCAAAGCAGCTATTTGAAAGGGAAGTCGCTAACGATGTCATTGTAGGTGTCAAACACAACGATGCTTGCTGCGCAGCGGGAAACAAAGGACCAAAAAATGTTCCTGAGAGATGTGTTGCGATCAGCGACCTCACAGTGGGGGCCAGGTTGCTATTACGTCACAAAACCGGTGACGTTACAGCGATATCGCTAGCGATGCTGCAATGTATAAAGGGGCCTTTACTCTTCACCATCGAGCTTTGACAGTTGTGACTTGTGTAGTAATGCTGTGAATAAATGTACAAGCTACGAGAATAGAAAGAGATCGGTTCTCCATATTTCTTGTTGCGCCGACTCGCTATCCACTCATCCATACCAAAATTTAAATTGCCGGTTAAATGTCAGAATAGCATAATGGCCTGTGACATTATCCCCACGGTGAGGATTTGTTGTAATTTGTACAAAAATAAGCTTTGCTTCGTTTCCCTTCATAATCCAACAACATTTATTCTAAAGGGAGAAAGTCGCATTAATGAATGTAATAATTAGAAGAATGATGGCGAGTGCCATCTTGGTAGTTACAGCTTCCAGGGGATTTGGGTATTTTCGCAGCAGGGATTACTACTGTCGTAATTGATTGTGAAAGTTAAGTTAAATGCCTCATTTATTTTCTTTCATTGTCATTGAAATGTAAATTTGTAAAATGATTGTGGGTATTGCTGTACCCCTCAATTGTTGGGGTTGGCCACGATAGCTTAATTTTAACAGATGTGTTAGGGACATGATTACTAATATATAAACACGGGAGATTCTCCTCCTTTAGGCACCATTCACACGCCAGTGATTCCGGTACGTATGACGCAGTTTTCATATGTACCGGAAACCCGGACATGCGTAGACTCATTGAAATCAATGGATCTGCACACACATCAGTGTTTTCACAAAGACTGTATGCCCGTATCCTTGTGTTCCACACAGAGACAAATCCGTTTTTCTCTTGCAGTACTGATGTCACACAGACCACACAGTGGTGTGATCCGTGTGACCTGTACCGGGGAAAACACATCTTTGAAATAAATTGATTTCTACTCGGCTGTCTCCAGCGCTGCTGTCTTCGGTACTGTTGTCACTTGCTTCCAGGCCCGCTCATTATGCTCATGAATATTTACTGCACTGCGGACCCAGAAGCAGCAGCGCTGGAGACATCAGCACCTTGGACAGGTGAGTAAAAACTTCCTAATCTCCATGTGCTATCACGGATAGCACACGAATAACACATGTGCCAAAATCACGGCACACAAGGGCCATGTAGGGACCTTCAACACATCCGTGAAAAACGTGTGTTTTCCATGGACGTGTAAAAGAGGCCTTACAGGCTAACTCTCCTATCCACAAATGATGGAGGCGCTTGTGTTAGACCTATCCATCAGCCTCCTCCAGTTACAAAACCCTGCACAAGGTAAAGCCAATTTCCAGTTGGAGGAGGCTGATAGTCAGATCTGATCAGTCTCCTATCAGCTGCCATTTTTACAACAAACTTTTCCACAATTTCATGTACCCAACTCATATGTTAGGCTTCATTCAGACGTCTGTTTATTTTTTACATACGAGAAAAAACTGACCAATTTTTATTCTTATTTTTTCTTTTGTCAGAGTTTCATAATTTTGTTCTATGTGAAAAAAAATAAAAAAAAAAATTCTCTGTTCTTCTGCAATCTAGTAGTCGGTGAAAATCAGGACACTCAGATGACATCCTCGTGCTGTCCGATTTTTTTTAATTTATTTATTTCACTGACACATGGACTTGTATTGCCAACTTTGATCCAACACTAGGATCAAAATTGAACGTCTTCTTGACTTTGCATGGACCACTCCATTTGCGGAAAAACACGAACACCTAATTGAATACATTTATTATTATTGGTACAAGTGATATCTATGGAAAAGCACAGATAGGACTTGCACGCAAAAAACAGATGTCTGAATGAAGCCTTTAATATACAAAAAGTGGTGAATTAAAGGACTTGTCCAGTCTAAAATGACAATTTTGAGTCTTGTCATCACACACTGGGAGGATTCTCCGGTGTCCGAGTCGGGAATGACGGTCACATGACCACGAGTATGCGATATGCAGACTCCCAGCTAGAACCCGACTAATTGGGTGTTTCCTCAATACATTTGCATTGAGAGAGGCCGCTGCCCTTCTAGTCTTATTCTGGCTAAGAGTCTGCATATCATGTAGTCGCCGACTTGTGGCCGCCATTCCTGGCTCTGATACCGGAGAATCCTCCCAGTGCAAAGGGTGCGCGAAGTGAGGATATACAAGTCTGCAGTCACATAGTGACTGCAGCCTCGTCAGTTTTAGCCAGGACAACTCCTTTTAAATATTTCTCTGCTATATCCTGCTAATTATGCCTACTGGATCCTCAGTTTACATTAGAAGCATTTTTAAGCAATCTTGCACTTGAAAAATTTCACTTTTAGTGTCTGGAGATCCAACGACTTTGACTTTTTAATTAGTGTACCCCAAAATAAACTTCCCTAAGAGAACCCCTGCAATCAGCACCTTAGACCATAGTAGTCTTTCACTGGGGATCTACCCTACTCCTGCCTAAAATACTGCGCCGTATGTATATAATGCGGCAGAGGAGATATGCGGCAAGGTATTTGTGGGTGTCGAGCATTTCCATGGGAGAGTAGAAAAATGAAACATGTGCAGCTAAGAGAGGATGGAAAATGAGGCCAAATTTATCTAATATTGAAGGGCCCATATACTGTTCTTGCACAGTGCCCTCTTCCTTCTGTGTGCACCTGAGACAAATACATTACGTATCCATAGGTTAGGTGATAAATGAATGATCACAAGGGGCCCCCTACGACCATCACCAGTCACAAGTAAAGGGGTCCCTTGTTTGATTGGAGCAGCAGTTGGACATGTGCCCATACACGAGATTTGTTAACAGATCTGTACCATTTAGATGGTTCCTATTGTCATGGGTACGGAGGTAGTCAGACTGTCCCCAACATTGGGGGACATTTTTTTTTTTTAAAACTCACTTTCCTGTTTGGCTAAAAGGTTTATGGGTATGTGCGCACTAGGCGTTTTTTTCACGCTGCGTTTTTATGTGCGTTTTTGTCTAAAAAACGCACCCGCGGCTAAAAAAACGCGGCAAAAACGCATGCGTTTTTGCCGCGATTTGGTGCGTTTTTTGCTGCGTTTTTGCTCACTGCGTTTTTAATCAGTGCACAATGCCATTAAAGATTGTTGATGAAAAAAAAAAAAAAAAAAAGGTCTGATGTCATTTCCTTCTTCAAAATGTTCATTGTATGCAGGAGAGCAGACAGCTGCAGAACTAGTGTATGCAGGAGAGCAGACAGCAGCTGCAGAACTACAAGTCTCAGCATCCTCCATTCACTAGTGTATGCAGGAGAGCAGACAGCAGCTGCAGAACTACAAGTCTCAGCATCCTCCATCCAGGACTGTATGCAGTTTTTTGCCCAAAAAGAAAAAAAAAATGACGTGGGCTTCGCCATATTTTTGTATGCTAGCCGGGTACAGCAGGCAGGTACGGGCTGCCCCCAACCCCCAGCTGCCTATTTGTACCCGGCTGGGAACCAAAAATATAGAGAAGCCCTTTTTTTTTAATTATTTCATGAAATAATTAAAAAAAAAAATGACGTGGGCTTCGCCTAATTTTTGAGTCCAGCCGGGTACAACTAGGCAGCTGGGGATTGGAATCCACAGTGCAGGGTGCCCATGCTTTCTGGGCACCCCCACTGCGAATTGCAGTCCGCAGCCACCCCAGAAGATGGCGCTTTCATAGAAGCGCCATCTTCTGGCGCTGTATCCAACTCTTCCAGCTGCCCTGAAGCCGGGTGGCTAGCTAGGTAATAATGGAGTTAGGGCTAGCTGTATATTATCAGCTAGCCCTAAGCCCGAAATTCATGGTGTCACGCCAATATTAGACATGGCCACCATGAATTTCTAGTAATGATAAAAAAAAAAACACAACACAGAGAAAAATATTTTTATTAGAAATAAAACACAACACAATTAGTGACTCCATCTTTATTGAAATAAACCCCCCTCCGCAGTAATCCTGGGTCAGGGTCCCGCGCCGTCCAATCCGGATCCAATATCATCTGATCGGTTTGCTGGAAGGCAAAGCGATCAGATGATGTGTCAGGATCAAGTGCCTGAATCACATCACACATCAGCTGATTGTATAAAAGCCGGTTATACAATCAGCTGATGCATCGTTGCCAAAAAAAAAAAAAAAAAGAGAATTTTGTTTACTTACCGTAAATTCTTTTTCTTATAGTTCCGACATGGGAGACCCAGACCATGGGTGTATAGCTAGCGACCTCCGGAGGACACACAAAGCACTACACTCAAACGTGTAGCTCCTCCCTCCGGGCTATATACACCCCCTGGATGACAATCTACCCAGTTCAGTGCAAAAGCTGAAGGAGGACATCCACCCATAAGTAGAGATAGAGTAAAACTCGGCAAAACCAGCACTCTGTCTACTAACAACAGCCGTGAAGCACACGGAACAAAAAAACTGCCAACAGGCAACAGGGAGGGAGCTGGGTCTCCCATGTCGGAACTATAAGAAAAAGAATTTACGGTAAGTAAACAAAATTCTCTTTTTCTTCATCGTTCCTTATGGGAGACCCAGACCATGGGACGTTCCAAAGCAGTCCATGGGTGGGAAATAAACGAAACGGAGAAGTAGGCAAAACCTAACTTCACAAATGGGCGACAGCCGCCTGAAGGATGCGTCTGCCCAAGCTCGCATCTGCCGAAGCATGAGCATGCACTTGGTAGTGCTTAGAAAAAGTGTGCAGACTGGACCAAGTGGCAGCCTGACACACTTGCTGAGCCGTAGCCTGGTGCCTGAAAGCCCAGGAGGCACCGACAGCTCTGGTCGAGTGCGCCTTAATCCCCGACGGGGGAGGCACCTGAGAAGATTGGTAGGCATCGGCGATAGCCGACCTAACCCAACGAGCCAAGGTCGGTTTAGACGCCGAAAGGCCCTTGCGCTGACCCGTGGTTAGCACAAAAAGTGAGGTGCACCGCCGAAAAACGGCGGTGCGAGACACATAGATTCGGAGCGCCCGCACCAAATCTAAGGTGTGCAACGCCTTCTCAAAGCGATGCACAGGGGCCGGACAAAAAGAGGGCAATGAAATGTCCTGGTTAAGGTGGAAGGAAGACACCACCTTAGGGAGAAAGTCCGGAGTCGGACGAAGAACCACCTTGTCTTGGTGAAACACCAAAAAGGGGGATTCCGAAGAGAGCGCAGCCAAATCAGAAACTCTCCTGAGAGAAGTTATGGCTACTAGAAAGACAACTTTCTGTGAAAGTCTAGACAAAGGAACCTCCCTGAGAGGCTCAAAAGGGGGTTTCTGTAAGGCCGTGAGGACCAAATTAAGGTCCCAGGGATCCAAGGGTCGTCGGTAAGGAGGAATGATGTGAGATGCGCCCTGCATGAAGGTGCGCACCTGAGCCAGTCGGGCGATACGCCGCTGGAACAATACCGACAAAGCCGACACCTGTCCCTTAAGTGAATTGAGGGACAGACCCAACTGTAGACCCGACTGTAGAAAAGACAGGATGGTCGGCAAGGCGAACGGCCAAGGAGCATGGCCGGAAGAGCGACACCAGGACAGGAAAATTTTCCAAGTCCTGTGATAAATCTTAGCCGAGGAAGACTTCCGAGCCTGAGTCATGGTGGAGATGACCTCAGAGGGAATGCCTGAAGCCGTCAGGATCCAGGACTCAAGAGCCACGCCGTCAATCTGAGAGCCGCAGAATTCTGGCGGAAGAACGGACCTTGAGAGAGAAGGTCTGGGCGGTCCGGAAGATGCCACGGCACCCCTACGGACAGGCGGAGCAGGTCTGGGTACCAGGCTCGCCTGGGCCAGTCCGGAGCAATGAGTATTACTCGACGGCCCTCCATTCGGATCTTGCGCAGAACCCTGGGCAATAGCGCCAGAGGGGGAAACACATAGGCCAGACTGAACTGAGACCAATCCTGAACCAGTGCGTCTGCTGCGAAGGCTTGAGGATCGTGGGAGCGAGCCACGTAAACCGGAACCTTCTTGTTGTGCCGGGAAGCCATTAGATCTACTTCCGGAGTGCCCCACTTGCGGCAAATTGACCTGAACACTGACGGATGCAGTGCCCACTCGCCGCCGTCCACGGTTTGACGGCTGAGATAATCGGCCTCCCAGTTTTCCACGCCTGGGATGTGAACTGCGGATATGGTGGACTTTGAGTCCTCCGTCCACTGGAGGATTCGTTGAACCTCCAACATCGCCAGACGGCTGTGAGTCCCGCCCTGGTGATTGATGTAGGCAACCGCTGTCGCGTTGTCCGACTGAACCCGAATGTGCTTGCCCGCCAATAGGTGGTGAAAGTCTAGGAGAGCTAGAAACACGGCTCTGATCTCCAGCACATTGATCGGGAGGGCCGATTCGGACGGAGTCCAAGTGCCCTGTGCTCGGTGATGGAGAAACACCGCTCCCCAGCCGGAGAGACTGGCATCCGTGGTGAGGATCACCCAGGACGGAGTCAGGAAGGACCGTCCCTGTGAAAGGGAGAGGGGCTGAAGCCACCACTGAAGGGAGTTCCTGGCCTGTGATGACAGAGCCACCAGCCTGTCCAAAGAAGAGATCCGCTTGTCCCAACAGCGGAGAATGTCCAGCTGCAAGGGACGCAGATGGAACTGGGCAAAGGGAACCGCTTCCATGGAGGCCACCATCTGACCCAGCACCTGCATGAGGTGTCTGATGGAATGACGGCGGTGCCTCAGCAGAGAGCGCACTGCCAGACGAAGGGACTGCTGTTTGACTAAGGGCAACTTGACAAGTGCCGGCAGCGTCTCGAATTGCATCCCTAGGTACAAAAGTACCTGGGTCGGGGTCAGAGTCGACTTGGGGAGGTTGACAAGCCACCCGAATTGGACTAGAGTGGCGAGAGTGAGCGAGACACTCCGCTGACAGTCTACACTGGATGAGGCCTTGACTAGAAGGTCGTCCAGGTAAGGAATCACTGCCAACCCCTGGAGGTGCAGGACCGCAACCACTGCTGCCATGACCTTGGTGAACACTCGGGGGGCCGTGGCTAAGCCAAAGGGAAGAGCCACGAACTGGAAATGGTCCTCTCCGATCGCAAAGCGTAGCCAGCGCTGGTGTGAAACCGCAATAGGCACATGCAGATAGGCATCTCTGATGTCGATGGATGCCAGAAAATCTCCCTGGGTCATTGAGGCAATGACCGATCTTAGAGATTCCATGCGAAAATGCCGCACCTGAACATGCTTGTTGAGAAGCTTGAGATCCAGGATGGGCCGGGAGGAACCGTCCTTTTTGGGAACTAGAAAGAGGTTTGAGTAGAAACCTCTGAACCGTTCCCGGGCGGGGACCGGAACAATTACACCGTTGGTCTGCAGGGATGCCACGGCCTGAGAGAAGGCGGCGGCTTTGGAGCAGGGGGGGGTGGACAGAAAAAATCTGTTTGGCGGGCTGGAGGAAAAAGGTATCCTGTAGCCGTGGGTGATGATATCCCGCACCCACTGATCGGCGACGTGTTGCAACCACATGTCGCCAAAGTGGGAGAGCCTGCCCCCGACCAAGGACGTTGCTGGCGCGGCCAGATAGTCACGAGGAGGCTGCCTTGGTGGCAGCGGCTCCTCCGGTCTTTTGAGGACGCGGCTTTGCGCGCCAGTTGGATTTGCGATCCTTGGCGGTAGTGGACGAGACTGTGGGCTTAGAGGATGACCAGTTAGAGGAACGAAAGGAACGAAACCTCGATTGGTTCCTGCCCTGGGTAGGTTTCTTGGCTTTAGCTTGTGGCAAGGAAGTACTCTTCCCGCCAGTAGCTTCCTTAATTATGTCATCCAGCTGTTCCCCAAACAGCCGTGACCCAGTAAAGGGGAGACTCGCAAGGTACTTCTTAGAGGAAGCGTCCGCTTTCCACTCTCGAAGCCACAAGATCCTGCGGATCGCGAGGGAGTTAGCGGAAGCCACTGCCGTGCGGTGAGAAGCCTCCAGGATGGCAGACATGGCGTAGGATGCAAAAGCCGAAGCTCGGGAAGTTAAGGCATCCATTTCAGGAATAGAGTCCCTGGAAAGGGAATGAATCTCCGCCAGAGAGGCAGAGATAGCCTTAAGAGCCCACACCGCCGCAAAAGACGGAGAGAAGGAGGCTCCTGCCGCCTCAAATACAGACTTGGCCAGAAGGTCAACCTGGCGGTCAGTGGGATCCTTAAGAGAAGTGCCGTCGGCCACCGCAACTACTGTGCGGGCTGAGATTCTGGACACTGGAGGGTCCACCTTTGGGGACTGGGCCCAGTCCTTAACCACCTCCGGTGGAAACGGGAAACGGTCATCTGAACTACGTTTCGGAAAACGTTTGTCAGGACAGGCCCTAGGCTTGTTAACAGTGGTCTGAAAGCTGGAGTGGTTAAAAAACATACTCCTAGGTTTCTTAGGAGAGGTAAACTGGTGTACCTCTACCAGAGAGGGTTGATCCTCTGACTCCTGTGGGTTGAGGTTCAGTACGGAGTTAATGGACGCAATCAAGTCACTAACGTCCGCATCACCCTCAGACATATCAATGGGGTACATAGAGGCAGCGTCTGAGCCCACAGTAAAGGAATCCTCCTCGCCCTGCACCTCGGCTTGTGAATCAGAGCCGTGGGACGAGGAAGGAGAAGGGTCCGTGCGTCTCCGTTTAGGGGGACGGGGTCCTAGGACTTGCTCTGAGGGCTCTGCAGAGCTCGGAGCCGCAGAGACACCCTGAGAGGGAGGCTGATGCATAGACAGCAGCGTCTGGGACAGCTGCCCCATGGAATCGGCAAACGACTTGGAAAGAGCCTGTGAAAAGGATGCTACCCAAGCCGGAGGTTCAGCCACCGGGACCGAAGCAGCCTGAGGGACCCCTGAGGAGGCTCCAGGCTGAGACACAACCATATTAGCACAGTTATCACAATGTGGGTACGTGCTAGGCTCTGGCAGAATTAGCTTGCAAGCAGTGCATATAGCATACATGTTTGCAGCTTTGCTCCTAGTGACAGACATGCTGCTGTGGAGGAAGCTCTGCAGCCAAAACACACTCCTGTAGAAAGCCTGAGTGTATAAAAATCCACAACCATAGGTTGTGGCTTACCAGCCCTGCTCTCTGTGTCCTCCGGATTTCACCGCTCCCCTGTAAAGTGACAGCTTTCCAAAAAGTATGCAGCTGCAACATCCAGCGCTTCTCAGTGATAAAAACGCTGATAAAATGGCGCTGGGAGAAGGAGGGGGGGCGTGTATAAGCCCCGGAGCGGGAAAACAGAAGCACAGAGATACAGGGGGGTAGACAGGGGAGGGGACATCTCCTTAGAGAGAAGTGCCCTCCCCTCTGCTGGCCGGGCGGTGGGCGGCGCTGTATGCAAAACATACAGCAGAAGCCAAAAACGAAACTAGGCCCAAACTGAAGCCGGGGCCTAGATTTCAAAGTGCGGCCGACGAGCAGGCACCGTCGGCGCGGTTCTCATGGGAAATTCCCAGAACCGGCCGAAATTAACAGTAACGCTAAAGCACATACTGCCCCCATAATAAAAGCACCCGGGACCCCTGAAAAAACGTCTCAATACTTAGCTTTGAGACGCAGGGCCATGTCCCTGAGTGGGGTTAACGCTCCTTCCAGCAGGGACCAGACAGGGCTGTGGATGGAGCCGGCCTCCTGCAAGCAGAGAGGACCGTGGAGGCTCCCACTTCAAACAGAGCCTCGACAGAGGATGCGAAGGAGCTCGGCATGTGAAGGCTCCAGCCTTATGAAGATCAACCTTAACAGCACCCCGCAGAGTGGAGCGTGAAGGGACATGCCGGGAGTCCAGATTGGACCCGCTTTTCTTCCAAAACTTTAAAAAATTAAAATAAAATTGAAAAAAATATGAGGAAATAAAAGTGTGTGTATCCTCCTGAAACACAAAGCGTTGAACTGGGTAGATTGTCATCCAGGGGGTGTATATAGCCCGGAGGGAGGAGCTACACGTTTGAGTGTAGTGCTTTGTGTGTCCTCCGGAGGTCGCTAGCTATACACCCATGGTCTGGGTCTCCCATAAGGAACGATGAAGAAAAAAATAATCACTTATGTGCTGAATACCGGCAGCTCCTGGAGCGATCGATTGGACAGGAGTCTGATCCTATACTATCGCTGCCGGTAATCAGCTGATGAAGTCCCCTGACGGCAGGATCAGCTGATAGCCGGCCGGGCGCGAAAAAGCCGGCGACACCGCGATCAGCTGATGCGTCAGGTGACTGCATCAGGTGATCAGCGCCAGGTCCTGCAAGCAAGGTCCTGCCGGCCGGGGAGACTGCACACAGCCAGAGCGGCGGGACCGGGAGGAGCTGGGAGCGGGCATGGCATCGGGACCCTGCAGACAGGTGAGTATATGACATTTTTTTTTTTCTACTGTTCTCTTTGTTTTTCAGCTAAAAAAAAACGCTGTGTGAGGACAGCACTTCTGAAAACCCATTGACATTGCTGGGGAAGCAATGTCACTGCGTTTTCAGCACAAAAACGCGGTAAAAAACGCCGCTAAAAACGCGGCAAAAACGCCTAGTGCGCACAAGGCCTATGGCTGCATCCTTTGTTGCTGCTTAAAGTGTTTGTCTCAACATCAATAATGGATACAATTGCCAAGAACTTGTGGAAACAAGCAATTTTGCCAATTTAATTTTATTAAAAATTGCTCTTTTCACAAGGTCAGTGAGGTTTTTCTTTTATTGCTTAATTCTTGTCTAGGTTACCGGCCACCGCCGCCAGTTTTCAGCGTGGCTGAGCATGTGCAGCACTTACAAGCTCTATTCAATAGAGCATTGACCTAAATCTGACTGGATCACTGGAGCAAACGATCAATGATCCGACCCAGCTTTGGTATCCTCCAGCAGTGCAGCCATGCTGATGGTCCGAGCTGTCAATATTCAAGAGTACAAACAGGAAGTTGGGAGGTTGGGGAGCGGTGCGCTCCGGAAGATGAGACAATCCTTTAACCTCTCTCTCTGTATTCTAGTAGATGCTAGACATGCATAACTTTAGAAACTATTCATGATAGTTTGTTTGTCTGATGTAATTTTGGTTACCAAAAAAGGCAGAATATTGGTATTCTTATTTTGTTTGACAGATGGAAAACACTATCAAGCAGTCTGAGAATGACTTGAACAAATTACTAGAGTCCACACGCCGCTTGCATGAAGAATACAAACCTCTGAAGGAGCACGTGGATGCCCTGAGAATGACGCTGGGTCTACAGAGACTGCCGGACCTGTGCGAGGAGGAGGAGAAGCTGTCTCTGGAGTAAGTTGTGTAGCGCTGCCTGCGTATCTGTTATGTTTGTATCTACATCCATCCAGGCTGTGCTAATTCTAAGCCTGAGGTCACAGTACAGGCCGTATCCTTTTTGCATGTAGTCAAAATCAGCTAAAAGTCTTGCAACATTTTACAAAATCCCAATACAAAATCATACAAAATCCCAGTTATTAAAGGGTTATTCCCATCTCAAAGATCCCATTCCAATATATATGATGTATTAATATTAGCAAATACCTCCAATTAGAAATGTAGTATAGTTCTCTTGATATAGCAATGTCTCTTACTTCATGTGCAGGGCATTGCAGCAGGTATCCATGGTTATGTGCACTCATATAGTGACGGTTACCATGGATACTTAAGCTGCAATGCCCTGCATATGAGGTAAGAGACATGGCTATATCAGGAGAACTATACTACATAATTGAAGAACAGACGAGGTGGAGGAAAGCTTGACACGCCCAATGGAATAGGTCACCACACATCCATGGAGTACAACGATATGAAGTCCGCCAGGTGGACTATAACTTGAAAAGAAGGAAAAGATATCGGCACATCCAACGTAAAATAATTTCTTTCTTTGTCACATAGTATTAAAAAAAGTCCATCCATATTTAGAAGACCCTGATGCGTTTCCGACGCAAAAGAGCGTCCTTAATCATAGGCTAACATTTTTTGCAAGCTCTAGACATTTTTAGAATTTGTAGTGTTATTATTACACCTACTACATATTGGGATAGGATCTTGGAGATGGGATAACCCTTTTTAAAGGGATTTGTAACAGATTAGGGAATTCCTCTATATATTCCTGAGGGCTTCTTTCCCACCTGAGACAACTAATATTTATACTCTGTACGGGCACCTAGATGTTATTGAGCCAGTGAATTGCAGTTATACTGTTCTTTTGGAGATCGTGGCATGTATGGCTCATTCATTCTTAGGCTAAGTTCACACTTCTGTTGTTTTGCATCAGTCACATGCGTTGCTTGACGCATGTGACTGATGCGTTGTACAACGGATGACAAACGGTGACAAAGAAAAGAATTTCTTTGTCGGACTCCGTTGTGTGCGGGGGGCGGAGTTCGGGGGGCGGAGCTGAGGACATCAGTGCCGCGGTCTGCATGGCTGGGGACAGGTGTGTGTGTGTCTACATGCGGAGTGCGAGAGGGGGCGGAGCCAAGCGGGGCCGTGGAGCTGAGGACGTCAGTGCTGTGGGGACTGCAGGGCTGGGGACAAGTGAGTGTGAGTGTGTACACATGCGGTGTGCGGGAGGGGGCGGAGCCGAGTGGTGAAGTGTCGGCCTCTTTGTACACTGTATCCAGGGTAAATATCGGGTAACTAAAAGCAAAGCACTTTTTGCTTGGTTACCCGATATTTATCTTGATTACCAGCATACACCGCTTAGCGCGGGCTCCCTGCACCCATAACCAGTGTAAATATCGGGTAACTAACCAAAGTGCATTGCTTGGTTACCCGATGTTTATCCTGGTTACGGGGGGGGGGGAGCCAGAGAGCACATGCGCAGCGAAATCCTACAGATCGCGATGCTCCAAAAACGTTACAGGCTGTGTTGCTCCCGCCCGGCGGTCAGTTAAAAAACGACTGACCGCGACGCAGCGGATGCAACGCAGCATCATCAGTCACAATCCGTTACTAATAGAAGCCTATGGGGAAAAACAGGATTCCTGCAAAATATTTTGCAGGATACCGTAATTCCTCAAGGCTACGGATTGTGACTGATGCAAAACAACGGAAGTGTGAACTTAGCCTAAGGCGGGCTTTGCACACTACGACATCGCAGGCCGATGCTGCGATGCCGAGTGCGATAGTGCCCGCCCCCGTCGCAGCAGCGATATGTGGTGATAGCTGGCGTAGCGAAAGTTATCGCTACGCCAGCTTCACACACACACTCACCTGCCGTGCGACGTCCCTGTGGCCGGCGACCCGCCTCCTTGTTAAGGGGGCGGGTCGTGCGGCGTCACTGCGACGTCACACGGCAGGCGGCCAATCAGAGCGGAGGGGCGGAGATGAGCAGGATGTAAACATCCTGCCCACCTCCTTCCTTCCGCATATCCTACGGAAGCCGCAGTGAGGCCGGTAGGAGACGTTCCTCGCTCCTGCGACTTCACACACAGCGATGTGTGCTGCCGCAGGAGCGAGGAACAACATCGGACCATTGCGTCAGCGTAATTATGAATTACGCCGACGCTATACCGATGATACGATTACGACGCTTTTGCGCTCGTTAATCGTATCATCCAGCCTTTACACACTGCGATGTCGCATGCGATGCCGGAAGTGCGTCATTTTCAATTTGACCCCACCGACATCGCACCTGCGATGTCGCAGTGTGCAAAGTGCCCCTAAGGCTCTGGCTTTCGCCAGCAGGCCGCTGTATGACACGACTATTTGGAATTAACGTTAGTTTGGAATAACGATTGTATCGTATATTTATGTTGCAGCTACTTTGAAAAGCAGAAAGCGGAGTGGCAGACAGAGCCCCAGGAGCCACCGATACCAGAATCCCTGGCAGCAGCGGCTGCAGCCGCCCAACAGCTCCAAGTAGCCAGAAAGCAGGACACCAGACAGACTGCCACATTCCGCCAGCAGCCGCCTCCCATGAAGGTAACTGTGCCATCTTGTTTTGCTATCCGCTAACTGAAAGCCATATAGCCCTGTACTTGGCTTTCTTGGTCAGGTCCCGTAGAGTTTGAGTGCATCCATGACCCCCGCTCTATTCATAAATGGACACAGGACTCCCATTCTCCTGACTCGTGAGGATCCTAGTGATGGGAGCCTTGGCGATCAGATACTAATCAACTATCCTGTGGAAAGGGGGTGAATTGTAATTGTGGAACAACCTTATTAAAGTTGGAGAATAAGTCTTGGTCAGTAGCACTGTTCACGACTGCAGACAATCACCAGGGACATGGTAAACAGCAAGACCACTTAGCCCCGTATTGGTGCAACGATGATTTGATGTCAACGCTGTGGCCTGTAAATATTCACAAGAGTAGTTGCATAGATGCAGTGCTGGTTCGGGGGAGGGTGAGTAACAACAGATTAAATCTTGTTTTAAAATGGGCATGCCAATGGAGTTAATTTTGTTAAAACCCTTTAACCTCTTCACGACACATGGCGTACTGGGTCATGGATCGTGTTAGGTAAATCCCCGCCGACTGCCACGGGCAGTCAGCAGCGATCCCTGCACATATCAGCTGATTTGAACAGCTGACATATGCGTCTATCAGGCACGCGTGAGTCCGGGACCCACTCGCGCCTGTTAACCCCTTGCATCTCGCTGTCAAAATGTGACTGTGAGATGAAACAACGCGCCACGGTAAGCATTCACTTTCCTGGCGCCATTAGAAGCCATGTGATGTGATCACAAGGATCCGATGGTTGTCATGGTAGCACAAGGTCACGTGATGACTCCTGTAGCTATCATCAGTCACTTCCTCTTACACCTGACAGAGCGCCATGTGTGAGAGTAAAGCAGCTTTTCTGCAGATCACAGCTGTGTAGCTGTTATCAACAGAAAGGAACAAGCGATAAGACTGCTGATACTTATAGTCTCCTAAGGGGACTAGTAAAATAAAGAAGAAAGTAAAAAAAAAATAATTAAAGAAATAAAAAAAAAATTACCGTATTTTTCGCTTTATAAGACGCACTTTTCCTCCCCAAAATTTGGGAGGAAAATGGGGGGTGCGTCTTATAAACCTGTGCTTGCGTGCGGTGGCAGCCGGGTACCCGTGGCTGTGTGCGGGCGGCAGCCGGGTGCTGTGTGGGGTCGGCAGCCGGGTACCTGTGCTTGCGTGCGGTGGCAGCCGGGTACCCATGGCTGTGTGCGGGCGGCAGCCGGTTGCTGTGTGCGAGCGGCAGTCGGGTGCCCGTGCGGGCGGCAGCCGGCTGCCGCCCTCACACAGGCACCCGGCTGCCACCCGCACACAGCCATGGGTACCCGGCTGCCTCCGCACGCAAGCACAGGTACCCGGCGGCTTGTACGCAGGGTGGGCGGGCAGCCTGCTGGCTGCCACTCTGTGCATGCGGGGAGGGCGGCTGTGCAGCATGTTACCAGTTGTCCGCGGTCCCACTTTCAAATGATGGCGCCGGTGGAGCTCTTGGATGAGAGCTCCATCTGCGCACGCGCTGCTCCGGGAGTCAGCGCGTGCGCAGATGGAGCCCTTGGATGAGAGCTCAATCTGCGCATGCGTCGTTCCGGGCGCCATTACTTGAATCGGGACTGCGGACACTGGGAAAACACCGCATCCGTCTGCTCCACCACTGAGCAGTCGCCGCCGCTCCCACCACTGAGCCGTCGCCGCTGCCACCACTGAACCGGGACCGCGGACACTCACTGCACCGGCCTGCTGCACGGCTCACCCGCCACCGCTGCTGCCGCCACCACAGACCCCACGGCTCCTGCCACCGCGGACGCCACCGTGCCTGCAACCACGGACGCCACGGCACCTGCAACCACGGACCCCGCTGCCACTGACCCGCCGCGCCTGCCAGCACAACCTGTGCCTCCTGTGACCTCGCTTCACCACCACTGCTGCCCCCCTCCGGTAAGAGAACACCGGAGTATAAGATGGCCCCCATGTTTCTTTTTTTTACCTTTTTTTATGTCTAAGTTTGGGGTGCGTCTTATATTCCGGTGCGTCTTATAAAGCGAAAAATACGGTAAGTTCAAATTACCCCCTATATTCGCCCCATTGAAAATTAAAGGATTAAAAAAATAAAAATTATATATAATATACACACACATTTGGTTTTTCCGCATTCAGAAATGCTCAATCTATCAAAATATAAAATCAATTACTCTGATCGGTAAACAGCGTAGCGGCAAAAAAATCCAAAACCCAAAATTACGTTTTATGGTCGCTACATATTTTGCGCAAGATGTGACAACAGGCGATCAACACGTAGCATCTGTACAAAAATGGTATCATTAAAAATGTCAGCTCGGGACGCAAAAAATAGGCAGTCACTGAGCCATAGATCCTGAAAAAATGAAAAAGCTACAGATCACGGAAAATGGCACAAAAAGTGCGTCTTTTTTTTTTTTTTTTTTTTACACGTTTGTGAATTTTAAACCCTTTAGATAAAAGTAAAGCTATACATGTTTGGTATCTCTGAACACATACCGACCTGAGGCATCACACCCACATATCAGTTTTACCATATAGTGAACACAGTGCATAAAATATCCCAAAAACAATCGGGCAGTCACACTTTTTTTTTAAAATTTTTTCACAGTTGGAATTTTTTAGCCGCTTTTCAGTACACTATATGGTAAAATCAATCATTTCATTCAAAAGTACAACTCGTCCCGCAAAAAATAAGCCCTCATATGGCAAGATTGACAGAAAAATAAAAAGGTTTAAGGCTATGTGCGCACGTTGCGTACAGTCACTGCAGAAATTTCTGCAGCGATCTGAAGAGCACATGTGCGCTTTAAATCGCTGCAGAAATGTCCGTAGTGAAAAAAAAAAACGATTCCATGCGCTCTGCCTGCAGCTCCTGCCATAGACAGAGCAGGGGCTGCCGGCAAAGCGCACGGAAGAAGTGACATGTCACTTCTTAGAACGCAGTGCTTCGGCAGTAGCCGAAGCGCTGCGCTCTAAAACGCCACGTGCGCACGGCCCCTGCACAATTTCCATAGACTGTGCAGGGGACGCAGGACGCATGCAGTTACGCTGCGCTACAAAGCGCAGCGTAACTGCATGAATTACGCACACGTGCGCACATAGCCTTAGGTTCTCGGCAGAAGGGGAGAAAAAAAACAAAACGGAAAATCGTCCAGGGGTGAAGGGGTTAACGAGCAATTCTTCATATGACTGTTGGTGGTGAGTGTCTGTAGATAAAACAATTCTGCAATTTACTGCTTATTAAAACTTCAGCTGTTTTTGAAATATTAACGTCTTTGTCTTCAGCATATTGCCTTGGAGATCAACCACCACTGCTAGACCGCAGAATATGTGCAGTGCTTACAAGTTGTTTTTATTAAGCTTGTAAGCACTGTTTTTAAAACCATCCAGGATTGCTGGAGAACCGTTTTACCTCCAAATCCCAACCAATTTCAGCGCAGTGCTTACAAGGTTGACAGCAGTGGTGGTCGGACTCCTAGGCAACGAGCTGTAAAGTGTTCCTACCTAAAGAATGGCTGCAAAGTTTAATAAGCAGTGCTTGTTTTTATAAGCAATATCCACCAATAACCATCCATGGACAAGAAAATCACTGCTGGTTGAATTTGTATGACTACTACCCAGCAATGGTAGTCCGTTCCGTTTGCACTCCAGAAAAGACCATGTTAGGCTAGGTTCGCACACTGCGTCTTTTTGACGCTGCGTTTTTGGCCGCTAAAAACGCACAAAAACGCACCTGCGTAGAAAAAACGCATCAAAAAACGCATGCGTTTTTGCCGCGATTTGGTGCGTTTTTGGCTGCGTTTTGCTGCGTTTTTGATCTCTGCATTTTGCTGCGTTTTTCCAATGCATTGCATGGGGGGAAAACGCAGAAAAACGCAGGAAAGAATTGACATGTCCATTTTTTTTTTTTTAACTCAAAAACGCAGGTAAAAAAAACAGATGTGTGCGGACAGCAAAAATGAAAACTCATAGACTTTGCTGGGGAAGCAAAGTCCTGCAGTTTTGAGACCAAAAAACGCACCCGAAAAACGCGCAAAAACGCTGCGAAAAACGCACTGTGCGCACATAGCCTAAGCGTCAGTGTGAGTGTAAAACTCACAAGGCTGCGGAAGTGAAGCGATACCTCATGGAGACCTTCCTACAAGTCTCACGTCCGCAGCCTTGTGAATTTTACACATTCTAATCATAGCATTTCTGTATGCAAGGTGTCGAATTGTATTGAATTGGTGATATTCTACAATTTTTTTAATTCACTTTTTTTTCGCTATCTCATTCCGTTTTCTATACCTAGACACCACTTCTATGCCTATAGCTGCCGCCATTCTCAAGTTAACCCCTTCACGACCAAGGACGGATCTATCCGTCATGGAGCGTGTGAGGTTAAGCCCCGCCCCCTGCTGCGGGCATGTTGCAGCGATCCGCGCACATATCAGCTGTTTTCAACAGCTGACGTGTGCCTGCATGTTACGAGTGGAATCGCTTCCACTCACATTATTTAACCCCTTACATCTCGCTGCTAAAGTCTGTCAGTGAGATGTATATGCGCGCGGCCATTACTTTTACTTACCGCCACCCCCACCGGAAGTCACATGCGTGATCACGTGACTTTCGGTGGTTGCCATGGTAGCACAGGGTCATGTGATGACGCCTCTAGCTATCATGAGTCACTTTCGGTTTCACTCGGCCCGGAGCCGAGTGAATCAGAAAGTGATCATATCTGCTGTTTACAGCTGTGCAGCTGT
The DNA here is from genome assembly GCF_048569485.1 of Anomaloglossus baeobatrachus. Taxonomy (NCBI): domain Eukaryota; kingdom Metazoa; phylum Chordata; class Amphibia; order Anura; family Aromobatidae; genus Anomaloglossus; species Anomaloglossus baeobatrachus. The sequence goes on along the minus strand of NC_134361.1, from coordinate 93,723,027 downwards.
GATCAGCAGATAGGGCAGAGCGATCAGATTGCTGACCCATATAGCCCCCTAGGGGGACTAGTAAAATAAAAAAAAGTTTTAAAAAATAAAAAAAAAACAAAAAAACCTAAAAGTTCAAATCACCCCCCTTTCGCCCCATTGAAAATTTAAAGGGTTAAAAAAATAAAAAATATACACATTTGGTATCGCCGCGTTCAGAAATGCCTGATCTATCAAAATATAAAATCAATTAATCTGATCAATAAACGGCGTAGCGGCAAAAAAATTCCAAACACCAAAATTAAATTTTTTTGGTTGCTGCAAGTTTTATGCAAAATGCAATAACAGGCGATCAAAATGTAGCATCTGCACAAAATGGTACCATTAGAAACGTCAGCTCGAGACACAAAAAATAAGCCATCACTGAGCCATAGATCCCGAAAAATGAGAACGCTACGGGTTTCGGAATATGGCACAAACCGTGCGCCACTTTTATTGAATTTTTTTTAACCCCTTAGATACAAGTAAAACTATACATGTTTGGTGTTTGCAAACTCGCACCGACCTGAGGCATCACCATGACACATCAGTTTTACCATATAGTGAACACTGTGAATAAAATATCCCTAAAACTATTGTGCAATCACACTTTTGCAGTTTTTCCACACTTGGAATTTGTTGCTGTTTTCCAGTATACTATATGGTAAAACTTATGGATTCATTTAAAAGTACAACTCGTCCCGCAAAAAACAACCCCTCATATGGCAAGATTGACAGAAAAATAAAAAAGTTACAGCTCTCGGAAGATGGGGAGCAAAAAACAAAAACGGAAAACGATCTGGGGCTGAAGGGGTTAATAGCGGTGGACAGGATATGGGAGGACACACTGTATATAAGGTTTAATGCAGCAGTTTGGATAGTAGTTGAGTTTGCATCTTAGGATAAACACCATGCACTTCTCCACATAGTAGGTTAACCACTGGTTAGGACTATACAATTTTGTGTACAGTATACTTTTGTTTCGGCTCACCTAGTGAGCTGGATCCTCCAAGCCCAAGGTCTAAGTGGGCACATGGGGATTGGTGTTGCAGGTAGGTGAACCAAGTAGCAAAAGCACTGCAGGCAGACAAGAGACTTTGAAGTAGGCATGGTAGCAGAAACTTTGTAGGCCACAGGGAAACAGATCGGGAAGCAAGTAGTAGAAGCACTGGAGGTCTCAGGCAGTCAGGAGACTAGGAAGGAGGTAGCAGAAGTACTGAAGGCTGCAGGTAGACTGGAGACTGGGAAGCAGGTAGCAGAAGCACTGATGGCCGCTGACAGACAGGAGATCATGTAGCTGAAGCTTTGGAGGCCACAGGCGGACAGGAGACTGATGCAGATGGCAGAAACACTGGAGGCTGCAGGCAAACAGAAGACTAGGAAACAGGTAGCAGAAGCTTTGGAGGCTGCAGGCAGACAGGAAGCAGGTAACAGAACCACTAGAGGCCCCAGGGAGACAGGAGATCAGGAAGCGGGTAGCAGAAGCTTTGGAGGCCACCAACAGACAGGAGACTGGGAATCAGGTAGCAGAAGCTTTGAAGGCTGCAGGCAAACGGGAGACTGGGAAGCTGGTAGCAGAAGCACTGAAGGCCACAGGCAGACCGGAGACAGAAAAACTAAGTCTTACTACGAAGACACACGTATGTGTCTTGGTGACCCCTTTGTAGGCCCGGCAGATGATCACATGGGAGCACGCCAAACTACCTGCAAAGCCCAATCTGGAGCATAACAGAGTTCAGTAGACTGAGGTGAGGGGAGCAAAGCCGTTATCGGGGAAAAATGTGTAACAGTGTTACTATTTCTTTTGTAGCAAAAGGCTTTATATGAATGTAGATTCTGCATTTGTGTCACTATAGTAAAAATGAATTGCCTATATTTGTGTTTTATTTTTCCAGGCCTGCTTGTCTTGTCACCAGCAGATCCATCGTAATGCACCCATTTGCCCACTATGCAAAGCAAAGAGCCGCTCTCGAAATCCAAAGAAGCCAAAACGGAAGCAAGATGAATAGAAAATTGTAGCCTGTCCCTAAACCAGAAAAGTCCCTTTCCCATTACATACTTTCTAGTAACAATGTAACCATGCTCGCCCTGAAGCCTGTGAAACCTTGAACTGAATGTGTGATGTTTTTTCTATTTAACGTGTTGTAAGCACAATGGGCCTGTTTTGTTACATGGAGCAGTTTTAGTATAAAACAGCTGCAAAACAAAGCCAAATATTGTACCTGTTTTTGCTGTAACTCTGCTACAACCATACATTTCCAGTGATTGTTGTAATTTTTTTTTTTCATCAAAAAAGGAAATGAAATAATATTGACGTTTTTAGTGAGATTTTAACTTCCTGCCCATAGAACAGAATCTTCCATTTGTAATAGAGGATGAGAGCAATGTACAATTACATAAGAACAATAAGAACACTCGAAATGATTACTTTACTTTAAAATGCCTCAATTGCATTCATCGCCAAAATAAAGCGAGAGACAAAAATCAAAGTTAAAGGTATTGTGTATACTTGTGCATAACTGACAAGATCATTCTAGGCTAAGTTCACACTGAGTTTTTGATGTGGGTTTTTTTTTTCTGTGTCCATTTTCACTGAGCATAAAAGTGTTTTACAGTTCCAGGTAAAAAAATGCATATGCACGAAAAACACATTTATGCCACATTTGACTGTATCAATAGTTTTAAAAAACCGAATAACATGAACCATCAAATACAAAGCACGTACCAAAAAAGGGACAAAAGGCACAGCGTAATAAATGCAATAAAAAATGTAAAAAGCACTGAAAAACACAATGGAAAAAAAAACGCAGGTAACCTAACTTTAGTAATAGGTGCAGAAAATGTGCAACATCGAAAACTCACCAAATATTCATTATGGGAACGTACAAGTTCATCTCAATAAATTAGAATATTATCAAAAAGTTAATTTATTTCAGTAATTCAATACAAAAATGGAAATGCATATAATCATGAGTTAAGGGTGATTGTTTCACCTGAAACGCGTAATGCTGTGCTGGTCATGTCATCCGTTGTCTGCATGCTAAAATAAAGACCATGGCTTTCCTCACCTGAAGAGCTGGATGTTCCTTCTTTCTTCTGTTTAAAATGGTCCCTTAGTCTGGTTCAGTAGGCTACACAATCATGGGGAAGACTGCTGACTTGACTGATGTCCAGAAGATAGTCATTGACACACTCCATAAGTAGGGTAAGTCACAAAAGGCCATTGCTAAAGAAGCTGGCTGTTCCCAGAGTGCTGTATCCAAGCATATTAATGGAAGGTTGAATGGAAACAAAAAGTGTGATAGAAAAAGGTGCACAAGCAACCGGGATAACCGCAGCCTTCAAAGGATTAAGATAAGGCCATTCAAAGATTTTTTTGAGATTCACAAGGAGTGGACTGCTGCTTGAGTCAGGGCTTCAAGAGCCACCACACGTATCCAGGACATGGGCTACAACTGTCACATTCCTTGTGTCAAGCCACTCATGGCCAATAGACAACGCCAGAAGCGTCTTATCTGGGCCAAGGAGAAAAAGAACTGGACTGTTGCTCAGTGGTCCAAGGTGTTTTTTTCAGATGAGAATAAATTTTGCATTTCATTTGGAAATTAAGATCCCAGAGTCTGGAGGAAGAGTGGAGAGGCCACAGCTTGAGGTCTAATGTGAGGTTTCCACAATCAGTGATGGTTTGGGGAGCCAGGTCATCTGCTGGTGTAGCTCCACTGTGTTTTATCAAGACCAAAGTCAGCGCAGCCGTCTACCAGGAAATGTTAGAGCACTTCATGCTTCCCTCTGCCGACAAGCTTTTTGCTACAAGCTGATCGCCTCCATGCCACGCCGCATTGATGCAGTAATTCATGCAAAAGGAGCCCTGACCAAGTATTGAGGGCATTTACTGTACAGACTTTTCAGTAGGCGCCAACATTTCTGAGTTTAAAATCCGTTTTTCAGTTGGTCTTATATAATCTGATTTTCTGAGATAATGACTTTTGGGTTTTCATTGGCTGTAAGCCATAATCCTCAACATTAATAGAAATAGATCACTCTGTGTGTAATGACTCTATATAATATGTGTTTCGCTTTTTGTATTGAATTACTGAAATAAATTAACTTTTTAATGATGTTTTAATTTGAGATGAACTTGTAGCATTGGAGAGACCTGTCAATCAGTGTATAGAAGGCCAGGGAAGCCTGTTGCTTCTAAACAGGAGGCATCCACAGCAGCGGTGTAGCATTGAGCAGACTCCTGAGCTTGGCTAGGTTGATACTAATAATCTGATTTTTATAGAAACTATTCAGAGTGCATCATAAACCTGGTGACAGATTCCTTTTCGTAGAGCCCAAATTAGCCTTAGATTAGATGCAGATACTCAACACTTTCCGTTCCCGCAGTCCTGCTCAATGCCAGCACCACTATAAACCACATCCAGTGCTGATTAATACTTCTCACAGCCATGTCTGATGTTTGAGTGCTTGGTGCAGTCTAAAAGAAACGTGTAGTAGACTATGTAACAAATAACAGACAGCAACATTGCTCCGAACAACATCCTCCTAAAAAAAAAAAAGCCCAAAAAAGTCCCAGAAATATCCAGTCATTGATTTAGAAAATTAAAAAATATTTATAGCCTCAGCTTTGATTGCTACTCTAGCCACAGTGTCAGAATTGTCTGGAAAATATGTTTATATCCTTTGAAAAGGGATGGCCCCTACATTTTCGGTCCGCTGCTGCTAGGTTCCATAGTCAGTGTACCCTGCTTCTATGATGAGCAGCCAATGTAACTCATTATAGGGCAAAGCCCATTACAATTAGTTAAACATTCATTAGGATTTGGATTAAAATAAAATATTTTGTGATGTTTTGCTGTAATTATGTATTTTCTGTGTTTTTAGCTTGTGGGGAGGACACACTTTTTTTGTTGTCGAACTGAATTGAATTATGAGTACACTTTGGGACATACTTGGGGAAGAACCAGCCGTAGTTCACGCCTCTAGTCTAGCTCCTGTTTAGCCTGTGGTTTTCCCATTCTGACTTTAGAACGTTTTCTTATGTAATTCAATTTTGTTGCTTGTCTGCCGTCTGGGCTCTGACCCATCGACTTGACCATTTGTTCCACTCGCTCTGCCAGCGACTACTCCAAGGAATCAACAAATGGACCCTGTGTATTTCCACATTCCTGTGCAGAGGCTAAGAGATAAAGGCCAGGGCACCCCTGGGACCTGATCCTCTTTATGCTGGCTTTTTTGACTATCGGTGGAAATTATATTAAGAGCTGCAGGTGCCCACACACAGTGCCCCATTACACTGCTGCATGGAGCAGTGCCTGTAGCCTCCTCCTGTACTTGGCTCTGCCTTTTGGTGTTGAGGCCAATTGTTCATGCTTTACTTCTCTGGACGATATTTGAATTAATTAGACATCCTCGATGTGAAAGGAATTCCATAAACCTGATATTGATGCCAGTTAAAATACCTGTTTATGTTTATGAAAGTGTTTGAATTTTACTTTGCCCAATTGATTTATTAATAAAAATAAGCCGTCCTCCATCTGGTCACTGAGAACATATGCATGCATTTGTAAAGAAAATAATGTCCAAAAAATGAACCATGTTGGGACCTGGTAGTCAGTCAGTTTTTTCAGGTCTAAGTAAAGGGGTTTAACAAAAATATCCTGTGAAATTTAGCAATTGCAACGATTTTTCTAAAAAATCTCCATATCAGGGGCTCAAAAGTAATTGGACAAATTTAACTTTACCATCAATAAAATATTCATTTTTAAAAAATTGTGGAGAATCCTTTCCAGGCCATGGACGTTGCCAAACCTTGGCTTTCCTTGTTTGTGATGTTTTGCCGGCTTTAACTGCAGCTGATGTCAGTTGTTGCTTTTTTGTGGGTTTTTTTGCCTTAAGTTTTGTCTTAAGCATGTGAAATGCAGCTCAATGGGGATGAGATCTGGTGACAGAATATTCCATTTATTTGCTTTTAAAAAAAAAAACCCAGCCCTCCTGTTTTCTCAGTATTTTTTGTCATTGCCCATCTGTACTGTGAAGCACCATCCAATCAATCTTGCTGTGTATGGTTGAATATGAGCAGAATGTATCGCCCGGTACACTTCAGAATTCATCCAGCTGCTTCTGTCCTCAGTCACATCATCAATAAACACTTGTGACCCAGGGCCATTGGAAGCCATGCATACCAGGCCACCACCCTGCCTCCACCATATTTTACAGAGGATGTGGTCTGCTTTGGTTCATGAGCCGTTCCAATCCTTCCTTATTTTTCTTTTTTCCATCATTCTGGTAATTTCATATTTCCACAGAATGCTTTTCCAGAACTGAACAGCTTCTTTAGATATTTTAAGGCAAAGTGTAATCTGACCTTTCTAATTTTAAGGCTGATTAATAGTTTTCACCTTGTGGTGAACTCAAAGCTTAAATACTGAAACACCTACTTGCTGGAGTGTGTTCTTCACTTCGGTAGATGTTTTGAAGGGGTTTTTCTTCTCCATGGAATGGATTTTACATGCATACACCACTATTGTCTTATCGTTTTCCGTGGACGTTCAGGCCTTTTTGTATTCCCAAGCTCACCAGTGTGCTCTTTATTTTGCAGAATGTATCAAACTGTCGATTTGGCCTCTCCTAAGATTTTTGCTACCTCTGATGGATTTATTTATTTATTTGTTATTTTCATCCTAATAATGGTCTCTGCTATTGAGAACTCCTCTGACCACGTCGGTTCACAGGAATATTTTCCAAATGCAAATGCCACACCTGGAATCAGCCGCAGACCTTTCACCTGCTTAGTTAATGATTAATTAACAAGGGAATAGTCTATATAGGTCATTAAAGATCTTTTAAGATAATTCTCTAATTACTTTTAGTCTCTTGAAAAAAAACAACATATAGAGCTTAATTCCTAATTCTTTTCTCCAATTATCATGTGAATGCCCCATGAAGTATAATTCAATCTGTGTTTATTGAGTTTATAAAAGCAACAGTTAACATATAATGCATGGTAAAAAATCCATATAAAAAACATAGGTCTATCTGACCTGTTCCAAGTAAAAAAATTAAGTGCAGAACCATTATATTAGTGTTCCGAAAATGTAAATATACCCGCAACAGTTAACGCTCTGCTTGTCAAATAACTCTGGATTCAATGAATGAGCGTGTATGCATGCGAATACATAACTAAGTGGACTGTGCCCGCCAACAGAATCCTATTAACTATTTTCACACTAATAAGTAAATGAAACCCTATAGAAAAACTGAAGACCCAGAGAATATTAGATGTATAAGAGGGAAAGGACTAGAACAGAAGCAGGGAAGAACAGACGAGGAAAGGCGGAGAGGGAGGGCATCGGGTTGGGGGGGGGTCTCTTTGCGTCCGACAGTAGGACATCACTTTATTCAACCCGCGTGGTTTTGGTCAAGCCCCACCGCACCAATCCAGGTCCCAACCGGCCAAGTCAGGGCCTTACTGAAACATTTTATAGAAGTCTGGGGAGTCGCGAAACAAGATCAATTCGCTCCAGGTCCTGCAATATCTGTCATTAATGCCAGTAAAGTCAGTGGATAACTCCTCCATCCTTCAGATATCCGCCATCACCGAATTCCATTTGGAGATGGGAGGGGTCGTGGTGGACTTTCAGTACCCGGAGATAATGGAACGTGCTGCTGTTATACAAAAACAGAGGATATCACGCTTATGATATGCAATTGAATCGGGTAGGATAAAAAGAAGCGTGATTTTAGGACAGTTCTCGACTGTTTTACCAGTAACAAGACAGTAGTTTGAAAGAACCTTTTCCCAAAATGGCTTTATTCCATCACATTCCCACCAAATATGCGTCATTGTACCAATGTCTGTTACATCTCCAGCATAGCTCTGAGACAAGGGGAAATATGGTATGTAATTTAGGCGGAAACTGGTACCATCTCGTTATAATTTTAAAATTCTTTTCTTGTGCAGAGCAGGCGACCAAAAGTTTATCAGTAAATAGAAAACATTTGTCTGATTCAGCAAGGGAGATGGGTTGCTCCAGCTCTCTTTCCCAAGCGAGTTGGTAGCCCCGTTTACCGGAAACCCCCACTCTAATTAGTATACTGTAAGGTAGATTGTATGTTCAGGCGGGACATCCCCCTGTAACAGGTCCTCAATTGCTCCACAAGATCTCCGGACCTGGCCAACAGACTCGAGCTGAGATAAAATATTGCAATTGGAAGAACTCCAACCATTACACACCCCTAGATGGAATCTGAGTCTGAAGGGTATGAAATGTGGGTAACTTACCATCAACTAGTATGTGCCTCAGGTGGATATCTTCCTCTGCCCTCTCTGCCTATATCCCAGATGATAGACTGGGTGGAAAATAGTGGTGTGAGGGGAACCACAAAGTCTGGCACATAATTTCCAATAAAATTTTCCCTCCACACTCTTAAGTGTTTCCTTGGTGTATCTAATAGAGGGCCTACGGAGGGAAGGTCTGATGAAGGTATCCATGGAAGATGCTTCAGGGGGATCCTCAGCCCTTCCTGTTCTATCTGTGTCCATTGTTTGGTGTTCCGGAAGTGCCAGTCTAGTAAGCAGGCTAGAGCAGCAGCTTGCATGTACACTTTAAAAATAGGAAGACCAGCCACTCTACATATTTTAGGCAGAATCAGGGTGTGTAGGTTAACTCTAGGTTTCACCTTTCCCCATATAAATCGGATTAGAGTGGATTGGAGACTACGAAAAAAGACGCTAGTGGGGAGAGATGGGGATGGTTTGAAAACTGTACAAGAAGCGTGGGAGGATGTCCATTTTAATTACATTCATCCCACCCAGCCAGGATAATTTCAGTCTGCCATAGGACGTAAAGTTCTTAATCATGCGCTCCAGTAGTGGTTGGTGGTTGAGTGTGTCTAGTATGGCGAGGTCTGCAGGCATCAAAACTCCCAGGTATTTTACAGCAGAGGATCTCCATTTGAAAGGGAAGTTAGACACCGTCTAGTTAACAACTGATTGAGATACGGAGATATTGAACGCCTTAGATTTTTAGAGATGTACCTTAAAATTGCTAAGGTGGCTGAACCGTTTGAATTCTTTCATTAAGGATGGTAAGGAGATGTGGGGTTGGGAGACGTATACTAGAAGGTCGTCTGTATAGTGCAACTTTATGGTGCATGGAGTCAATCACAATCTCACTAATGCTGTTATTTCTCCTAATTGCATTAGGTGTTTCATGACCACCACGTATAAGAGCGGGGAAAGGAGGCATCCCTGTTTAGTCCCATTTCGAATAGCAATGGAGGAGGACAAAGTTCCATTAACCCAGACCCTGGTTTTTGGATTTTCGTATAATGCACCAATTTTCTGCAAGAATTGAGGCCCCGGTCCTAGCTGTCCCAGTGCTGCCCTCAGAAAGCCCCAATGAACTCCATCAAAGGCCTTTTCAGCGTCGATAGCTAGGAGACCAAGCGTAATCGACTTAAAATTTAGCTTTAGAAATGAAGAACATAGTTTTAATCGTGTTGTCTCTTGCTTCACGTCCTTTGAAAAATCCCACCTGGTCTGTGTTAATGACGGAGGGCAGCAAAGGTGCAATCTGTCTGCCATAATCATACAAATAAATTTTGATATCTACGTTCAATAAAGAGATGGTCCAGTAATTTGCTGCCAGTGATGGATTCTTCACGAGGCTTTTGGAATCATGCTAATGTGGGCTTCCAGAGACTGTGGAGCTAACCTAGTCTCACAGTCTAAAGAGTTTTAGGAAAAAAACTGTGGAAGAAACAAGCGCAGAAATAGGGTCTTATCTGGTAGACAAGGGTATGCAAAAGTAAAGACAGGTACTCACCTGCTTCAGTTGTGACTGGCACAACTCCAATGTAAGCATATAAGCTGATGATATAGCAGTGGTCAGCAGCAGCCCCGATGCAGAATTGGCAGATAACAGATGGCTGGGAGAAAAACGGGTTAAATGCTGCGCTAGAAACCACGATTCCGATGGATAAAATAAATCCTTTCCTTTATTGGCACAAGTCAACGCGTTTCGAAAGCATATCCACTTTCTTCATCAGGACAAGACAGTACAAGAAAAGAATGACATTTCATTCTTTTCTTGTACTGTCTTGTCCTGATGAAGAAAGTGGATATGCTTTCGAAACGCGTTGACTTGTGCCAATAAAGGAAAGGATTTATTTTATCCATCGGAATCGTGGTTTCTAGCGCAGCATTTAACCCGTTTTTCTCCCAGCCATCTGTTATCAGTCTAAAGAGTTAAATGTTTTGGCCAAAATTGGAGTTAATTTTTTCTTAAGCAGTTTATAAAAGGCCGGAGTGAACCCGTCAGGGCCGGGCGACTTGTCAGATGGAGTAATTTGGATTGCGCTGCTAATTTCAGACTCTAAAATGTACTCCTCCAAAGCCTCAGAAATCAAGCTATCCAGGGGGGCAGTGCTGTTTCCTGTATGTTACTCAATTTTCTGTTCCAGTTCTGTAGGAGGAGGCTCCACATAGTGAACTTTGATATTATATAGATCTTCATAATATGACCGAAAGACCCTCAGGAGCTCGGTCAGTTCATAAGTCTTGTTATTTCCTCTAGTGGTAATACATGGGATGTAGAAAGTAGAGGCCCGGGGGGGAAGAAGTCGCGCCAATGGTCGACCACGTTTGTCAGGAGCTTCGTAATAGAAACTTTTCACTCATTATCTATGACAAAAAAAAATTCTGATCTAGAAGCATGTCGTCCATTTAGGGGTGAGTGTCTGTTTATGTGTATTCTCCAACCCATGGATCTGCAGTAGAAAACTTTCTATTTACTCCACTTTTTCCTTCTTAAGTCTGGAGCCGTGTTTAATTAGCATTCCTCGCAAGATGCATTTCAACGCTTCACATTGGACTGGTTGAGAAGTCGGGTCTGATCTATGTATTTGAGTAAAGGAGTCAATTGAGTCTCTCAAGTCCGTAAGACAAAGATTGTCTTTAAGCAGATTATTGTTCAACTGCCAAGTCAATGGGTGTTGGGAGAAGGAGGGAGCTTGCAGGGAAAAGTAGACTGGGGCGTGATCCGACCAGGAAATGTCTCTTATATCTGCGACGGGATTCCAGGCTAAGGTCCGATGGCTTACTAAGAATGTCTATTCTGCTGTATGAATTATGTGGGGGAGAGTAATATGTATAGTCCTTACCTTAGGGGTTCAAAATTCGGCAGACATCAGCTGGAGGGCATGGAGAGTCCATCTCAGGCCACGTAACTCCTTGGTGTGAACGGTACTCTGTCCGGAGGTGGAATCTACAGCAGGGTCAAGGGTAAAGTTAAAGTCGCCGCAAATTACCAATGTTCCTTCTGCAAAGTCAAAGAGTAAAGCTGGGTTCACACATAGCGACAGCGACAATGACGTCGCTGTTACGTCACCATTTTCTGTGACGCAACAGCGACCTTGTAAGTCACTTATGATCGCTGCTTAGCTGTCAAAGACAGCAGACGCAGCAGGGATCATAATGACACGCGTCGCTGTGGAAGCGATGCTGCGCTTGGTAACTAAGGTAAATATCGGGTAACCAACCAAAGTGCTTCTCTGGTTACCCGATATTTACCTTGGTTACAAGCGCACACCGCTTAGCGCTGGCTCCCTGCACTCAGCCACAATACACATCGGGTTAATAAGCAAACCTTTGCTTATTTCCCGATGTGTACTCTGGCTGTGTGCAGGGAGCAGTGAGCCGGCAGCACTGGCAGCGTGAGAGCGGAGGACGCTGTAACTAAATTAAATATCGGGTAACCAAGGAAAGGGCTTCCCTTGGTTACCCAATGTTTATCTTGGTTACAGCTTACCGCAGGCTGCCAGACGCCGGCTCCCTGCATCCTGCTCGCTTCAGTTCGTCGCTCTCTCGCTGTCACACACAGCGATGTGTGCTTCACAGTGGGAGAGCAACGAGCAAAAAATGAAGCAGGACATTCAGCAACGACCGGCGACCTCACAGCAGGGGCCGGGTCGTTGCTGGATGTCACACACAGCGACAGCGACGGGACGTCGCTGCTACGTCACCGAAAATGGTGATGTAGCAGCGATGTCGTCGTCGTTGTCGCTATG